>NC_134209.1:105584444-106234722 GCF_965140235.1 Caretta caretta
TATTACCAGCAGGAGAGTGAGTTTGTGTGTGTGGTTTTTGTGAGGGGGTGAGAGAACCTGGATTTGTGCAGGAAATGGCCCAACTTGATTATCATGCCCATCCAAAGTGACAACTCTTTACACAATGTGCTATCACCAGCAGGAGAGTGAATTTGTGTGGGGGGGTGGAGGGTGAGAGAACCTGGATTTGTGCTGGAAATGGCCCAACCTGATGATCACTTTAGATAAGCTATTACCAGCAGGACAGTGGGGTGGGAGGAGGTATTGTTTCATATTCTCTGTGTGTATATAAAAGTCTGCTGCAGTTTCCACGGTATGCATCCGATGAAGTGAGCTGTAGCTCACGAAAGCTCATGCTCAAATAAATTGGTTAGTCTCTAAGGTGCCACAAGTACTCCTTTTCTTTTTGTGAATACAGACTAACACGGCTGTTACTCTGAAACCTGTCATGTAAACATATAGTAATGGAGCAGCTTTGGGAAGCCTTTGAATGGAAGAAAACAATAGCCCAGGTACTTGTTGTTTTTAATGCAGTGTTATTGTAGTGGCGTTGATCACAGGATATTAGAGACAAGATGGGTGAGGTAATATCTGTCATTGGACCAAGTTCTGTTGGTGAGAGAGACCAGCTTTTGAGCATATACAGAGTTCTTCACCTCTGGAAAATGTCTTAGAATGTCACAGCTAAATACAGATTGTTTAGCAAAACACATTTCAAGGGACCATTCAAAGTGAAGTGGCTAGTTAACACCTCTACAGTCATAAGTGGTGAAGAAAGGAAAACAGCAACAAGCCTGAGGGATGCATGTCATCTTTTTCCCTTCTGACTAGGGAGGTGTTAACCAGTAATTTCACCTGAATGGTCCCTTGAAATATGTAACTACTTATGCTAATACAAGGTGGAACAGACCTGAAGAGGAGTTCAGTGTAAACTCAAAAGCTTGTCTCTCGCCAACAGAATTTGGTCCAATAACCTATTCTCACCCACCTTGTGTATCTCTGTAGTGAAATTACATTAAAATAATGAAAGTTGTGATGGGATGTACCAAGCCTTAAAGGGATAAAGGACAATCAGCCCAGGTAGCTCCTTCCCTTCAGAGCATGCTCCAACTGGAGAGGAAGCTTAAAAGGGAGTACTCAGCTCAGAAGGGGGAACTGGGGAGGAAGACAGACCTATCCTGAGCATAGATGCCAACTCTGTGGGTGCTTTGGTGCTGTAGCACCCACAGGGAAAAAATGATAGATGCTGAGCATCTATCGACAACCCCCCTATCAGAACCACCTCTACCCCCAGTGCCTCTTGCCCACCAGCAGGCCCCCAAAACCAGTGCTTCCCACTACCTCCTTGTGCCTCCTGTCTGCTATGATCAGCTGTTTTGCAGCATTCAGGAGGCTCTGGGGCAGAGGGGGAAGGAGCAAGGATGAGGTGCGCTTGGGAAAGTGGGTGGAACTGAGTGGGAAGAGTTGGGGTGGGGGTGGGAAGAGGTGGTGTAGGGTGGGGCCTTGGGGGAAGGTGGGGAGGGGAGATGGGGTCTGGGGCTGAGCTGGGGGTCGAGTACTCCCTGACACTTTGGAAAGTCAGTGCTTCTGATCCTGAGGGCTCCTTAACAAGGGTGCTGAAGCCCTTTCCCTGTGGGGAATAGGACTGCACACTGAGCCCAGTTGGGGTGGAAGGTTTACTTGTCTTTTCTTTCTTCTTTGTTACCTTATATTGGACTTGGAGCTGTGGGGAGAGACAGATGGTAGTAAGTGACTCAGGGAGGGAAGTTCCCAGGGTACTCTGGGGTGCTGGATGCTGTTGACTCTCATAGGACCTTGAGTTGGAGCCTGGTAGAGCGGGAGGGCTGGTGCTCCCCTACCAACTGCCCCTGCTGCAGGAGGGGCATCAGCCACATTTCTTATCAGAGTGGGAGTGAGACTGGCGAGTGCAAACCCGAGGTGAAGCTAAACTCCTCCTTGGATGAGGAACTGGGCTGAAAGGCCCTCCCACTGACAGGTGATACTGGATGCACTACCCACGACCCCCCCTGAGAGCTCTAGTACAAAAGGTTACAAGATGCTGTTGCTTAATGTGTATATGATACTACAAGGGAGCTATTCATAGATTTCAAAGCCAGAATATGGATATCAAGTCTGTCTTCCAGCATAATAAAAGCCCCAGGATTTCATCAAGTGATTCCTACATCAAGTCCAATAATTTACAGTTGAACATGTCTTTTACAAAGACTTCTAATGTTGATATAAATACTCCAAGTGTTGGAGAATCTACCCTATCCCTGGGAAAACTCTTAATAGAGAATAAGATCTAGTATCTCTAGAAAACTCAGTTTTACCCCTCCCCCCCCCCCTTTTTTTTTAAAAGGGTCAAAATCTGATCTCAGTTGCACACACACACACCCAGTCAAAGTCAACAGGAATGCAAAAAATTAAATGATGGCAAAAGTTAGACCTATATTTCAACTTCCTTAATGTTTTGGTTAAATTATTCTTATGATCTGTATAAAAAGTCTCTCATTTCCTTTCTACCATTCAGAACTTGTTTACTTGTTGAATGTCAGTAGCTGCTATAAGTTGTTCTAATGTGGATTCAATTAAATAGCAAGATTTTTCAATGGCTTCTCTTCCCAGGGGATAGTTCTAGGCACTTGAAAGTGAGTAACCACTGTGTGTGTACAGTAGAAAGTTATCCAATGTGTGTGTTTGTATTGACATACCATAAGCAATGCATCTGTAATGCATTATTGATTAAAGCAGTAGCTATAAATAGCAATGTCTAGTTTTGCTACTGCCTCCAAGTATTAGATCTCTGTAGCTAAGATGCAATTAGTATATTCATATGGCCTTATAACAAACAAAACTAAGACCAAAGGACACCCTACAAACAACAATGTTACTGAATGCAAAACTAGCCTCATCAAGCATTTTAATTTCCAAAAGATAAAATAACTTTCATGAGCCGGGCCCCTCCTCGCATGCCCTTCTTCTGTCAACATTCAAAACCGCTTTACAGATTTGCTAAGACAACTCGGCTCTCAGTTTGATCAGGGAGAGCGAGAAAATCATACTATCCCACTAAATCTTCTGACCGTTCTGCTGTCAATGCTGTCATACTGGGATATGTACTTTACACTAGAAGTAGCTGAATATAATGTTACTGAAGAAACTCTAGTGGTCTTTTCATAACTATATGGATTTATTTTTACCCTACATATGCCTTTGGGCTGTCAAAACTATGTCAAATTCCTGGTTAAGAAATGAAGTATACTTTGTATAAATTGCACAGAAGTTCTTAGTTTATAATATTTGCTATTTTCTTATTTTTAATATTAACTCAGATTGAATTCTATAGTCAATATTTTTTTCTGCTGAATTCCTTAGTTAGCTAATGTGTTCCACATACAAGGATTCAAACCAAACTTTCTGTTGTGGTCATATTGACTTGTAATGGAGCTAGGTTCAATTAATATTAACCGGGGGAGGTACACAAGCCGAAAAAAGGGAAAAACAGGTTAAAGAATATTTAGGTGTATTCTGATGAAATACACCCTAGCATACTTAAGGAGTTAGCTGAAGCAATCTCAGAACCATTAGTAATTATCTTTTGAGAACTCCTAGAAAATAGGTAAGGTCCCAGAGGATAGGAGAAGGGCAAACTTAGCCCCTATCGTTAAAAGGGGAACAAAGAGGACCCAGGGAATTAGACCAGTCAGCCTAATTTTGATACCTGGAAAGATACTGGAACAAATTAGACAATTTGTAATCACCTAGAGAATAATAGGGTGATAAGTAATAGCTATCATCGATTTGTCAAGAACAAAATATGCCAAATGAAATAATCTCCTCCATTGACAAGGTTACTGGCCTAGTGGATGGAGCAATGGTGTAGATGTGATGTATCTTGATTTTTAGTAAGTCTTTTGACACAGTCCCACATGCGATTTTTCATAAGCAAACCAGTGGATGCAAAAGTGGTTGAAAGACAGTACTCAAAGTAATTCTCAATGGTTCAATGTCAGGGGTTCCACATAGGTCTGTCCTGGTCTTGGTATTAGTCAATATTTTCATTAATGACTTGGATAATGGAGTGGAGAGTGTGCTTATAAAATTTGCAGCTGACACCAAGCTGGAGGGGTTGCTAGGACTTTGGAGGACAGGATTAGAATTCAAAGCTATCTTGATAAGTTGGAGAACTGGTCTGAAATCAACAAGGGGGAAAAGACGAGTGCAAAATACTAAAAACTTAAGAAGGAAAAAAAAAATCACATGCACACCTACAAAATGGGGAATAACAAGCTAGGTGGTGGTATTGCTGAAAAGGATCTGGAGATGATAGTGGATGACAAATTGAATGAGAGTCAACAATGTGTTGCAGTTGTAATATATTGGAGTGCATTAATTATTAATTGGATGAAAGCGTATACAATATGCTTATAAAATTTGTGGAGAACACCACAATGGCCCAGGTTGCAAGCACATTGGAGCATTAAAATTCAAATTATCTTGATAAACTGAAACTGGTGTGAAATCAACAAGACACTGAGTAAAAGACAAGTGCGAAATGCTATACTTGGGAAGGAAAAATCAAATGCACAACTACAAAATGGGAAATAACTGGCTACACAGCAATACTGAAGGAAAGTATCTGGCATTTATAAGTGTGTAACAAATCAAATATGAGTCACTGTGTGAAAAAGAGAAATGCTGTTCTTGGGTGTATTAACAAGATTGTCATGTAGGACACAGGAAGCAATTCTTCTGCCCTACTTGGTTTGAGTGAGGCCTCCGTTAGAGTCCTGTGTTCAGTTCTTGGTGCCACAAATTAAGGAAGGATGCTGAAAAACTGGAGAAAGTCCAGAGGAAATCAATCAAAATAAGAGGTTTAGAAAGTATGACCTGTGAAGAAAGGTTGAAAGAATTGGGCATGTTTAATCTAGAGAAGAGAAATCTCAGGGAGGGACATGATATCAAGATGTAAAAGATTCTTATAAAGAGGACAGTGATCAATTGTTCTCCATGACCAGCAAGGATACAACAAAGTGTAATCAGCTTAGTTTGCAGCAAAGGGAGATTTAGTTTAGATATTAGGAAAAAGTTTCTAACTATAGGGATAGGTAAGCCCTGGAACAGGTTACAAAAGGAAGTTGTGCTTGCAGGTTTTTCAGAAACACCTGTCAGGGTGGTCTAGGTATGCTTAATGCTGCCTCAGCACAGGGAGGGTGATGGACTAAGTGACCTCCTGACTTCCCTTCCAACCCTACATTTCTATGACTCTCTAAAGATCTGGTCCTGTGAAAGAGACTTGAACATGAGCTGCTCAGAGCTTCTTTTTTGGGGGCCAATCTCTAAGCCTATCTCACCAAAAGACACATTGGCCTCTAGCAGATTGCAGCTTGCCTGCAGCTGACCCAGTATGAACAAAGCACTCATAACTGTGGAACATAAATAAACCAGTCTGTTAACTCCAGAAATATCACCAATGAAGTAGGGGTTCTGTAACTTATTTATTTTTACTCAAGATGTTGTATGCTAGCTTTTACATCAGAATACACAATGCTATATAAGATACTAGATAATGAAAGCACATTTTTATTCACCTAGCTAGGGTACATGATAGATAATTTATACTCTCTCTTAAGGAAATTATCCGCTTTAGGGAATGCCTTTACATATATCAAAGTGGAGGGATCATTACTTTGTCTGTGGCTCGTTTAGTATATAATCTCATTTTGGCTCCAACCATCAGTGAATGGTAATGGATATTGATCAGTTGTTTTAGCAGTGGAATAACAGCTTCAATTTAATGACTGTGTAATAACATTATAATGGCCAAGGCTGTGAACAGAGCATGTTCATTATTTCACAAGCCATACAAATCAGCATTAGGGTTTAACATATTTTCTGTATGATTTAATTGTGCACTTAGTTGCACTTTCAAACAAGAAACTACAGTACATTGAGGATTACTTTCTTTTAAGATGCAAAGTGTTGTACAACATAGGTAAACAAGTCTCTCTGCATTACTATTTTTAGGCAATGAAAACTGATTGCTTTTTAAATAAATGTACAGTCCTTTGTTTGTCTTTAAAATGTGTTTTTTTAAATAATTACACTATAACTAAACATGTAACTGACCAAACATTATTAGCAAAAACATACATATAGTGCTTCCAGCATTGATAGAACTAATCATAGGGCTATTAAAAAAAAAAAAATTGGACCTACCTATTACTTATCTCAACAGTTAATCTCCAAATTTACTAGACCTGCTAATATGGCACACAGTAGCAGTCTTCTATTGTCAAGGAACCAAACTTTTCTTTCTTTAGTTACACTAAAAGCTAGGAAGTAAAATTCTTTTAACAGCATTACTTCAACTTAAAATTAAGGTTTATTTAATTTAATCTGCATTAGTATGTACTTCAAAGAAGGAAGAATAGAGGGTGGGGGGAATTAGCAGGAGTGGGAAAGTATGAGACTCTGTCTATGCTACAGAGCCTCTGTTGGCATAGCTATGCCAGTATAGCCCCCCTGTGTAGACGCAGCCTACGCTGACAGAAGGAGAGCAGCAGGAAAGCAGAGACAGCAGGAAAGCCAGGTACCTGTCGGTGCAAGCAGCTGAAAGGAGCAGGCAATATGGGATTGAAGGAGATACTGAGCTGGGAAGGAATAGTTGGAGGATGGTGGAGATGGGTATAAGAATCCATGAGGAGATGGTTAAGTAAAAGAAATATTAGAAAGGAAATATTAGATGCTCAAGGAATGTAGGATCAGACCTATGTGGAGCTACGTGAATAATTCCCAACACATGATTTATCTGATAAATGTAGCCTTTTCCCCTCCCTGTGGAATAACCATGAATGGATTATGGTTTCATTCAATGTATTAGGTGAACAACTTTTGGAATTATTTACTATATGAATTGATCACAAATATATGAAATTTAAGCTGTGTGGCCATATATCTTACATGTTTCTGTTCCCTGACTGCAGAAGGGCCTCATCCAATATCACTGACGTGAACAGAAAGATTCCTATCTATTTAAAAAGGCATTGAATCTGACCGAAAGGCACCATCTGGCAATGAGTTCTTAGCACACACAGGGGTCCATCTGTCTAGAGCTCATTGCAGGATCAGTACCTTAGTGCAAAAGCTCTTCGAGCATAAATACTTGAACTTAAAATTCAGTTTACTTTCCAATTTCTTCCTCCAGATGCTTGGGCTCAATTTCTTGAACATTCATGGAATATGAATGCAAAAGAGGGACAAACATGGCAGAAACAAATGTTAAATTGTGAACAAATATTTGAAACAAAAGTTTTTCACCATTTGCCAAGCTCCATCCTTATAAAATTAATATAAGTGTGTTTTTCCCTCACCAAAGGCCTTGCACAATCCAGATTTACATAACCTTAGTCTTGAGCTTGTCACCTTTATTGATGTTAAACATGTTACATGAGCAGCTGCTGGAAAGGGCATTCAGGAAGTCATGAGATCTGTGTGCCCCTACTGAAAATGTAAAAATATGGTATGATTTGTTTTTCTTCTATCTGAAATAATATCTGAATCACATTTCAACTTCAATGCTATACCATGAATAATTTTGTCCATTTAAAGAATTTGTCATATTAACTTTAAATGCTAGGACATGTTAAAATGGCAGAAATACAAACTTTGCCTTTCTTCGTAAAATACATGTGTAACGGGGTGGCTGGCCTCTTTAAGGCTGGAGGTCCTGGGGTTAGTCAACCCTGTTTATTAAAGAACACCTGGTTTGGATCAGGTGACTTCCTATAAAGAGAGGGGGAAACTCAGGAAATTGTAGAAAGTGAGTAAGGTGCCTGCAGAGAAGATCCTGTTATCAGGGGAGTTTGGAGACCAGAGCCCAGTGAGAGGAGGCTCCTGTGGGAAATCCTGACTGGGTTTGGGTCTGGAGGCTGAGCTCCAGCTGGGAGGACTGGCTGTGAGAACAGAATAGGACAGAAGACTACCTCTGTTTGTGATAGAAGATGCTCAGCCCTTGTATTTTGAGACCCTGAAGATAGTTTTGAACTGTTTCTTCTGTTAAACCAGCCCCAGGTAGGAGTGGTGTTAACACAGAAAAAAGCCTGTGTGCAGTTCTTATGGGGCTGAGAGTGGGGGGAGAGACAGGGTGCTGTAGAGTGACCTCTGGCCATGATTGGGTGCTCCATATGAAGCAGCCTTGCTACTATGAGTGTCTCTTGCAAAATCAGGGTCTAATCTTGTAAAGACATGCCTACACATGTTTAATTTTAATGCTTGCGAGTAGACCCACTGACTGCTTGAACTAGCCTTTTGCACCCAAATACATCACCTTTTTCATAAATCATGTTAGTACTATAGTAGATTCACCAATTTAAAAACTGTACCTCTTGATTGGATAATTTTGAGTTTCTACAATTTGAGATTCCTTTTTAAACAGGCTGATTTTATGCTAGTTAGACCAGAAAGGTGGTATTGTATTCAGCACCTTTTTATTATGATATTGGCAGGGCTTTGAAGTGGAGCCTGGAGCGCGGAGCAGCTCTAGAGCAGTGGAGCTGCAGGTTTTTGCCTGGAGCTGGAGTACAGCTCCAAAGCCTTGGTTATTGGTATGTTGTCCAGTCCTGTGCATCATTCCATTCTATTTCATACCTGAAATGAAGTGGCAATTTATCTGCAGCTGGTCCTAAAATGAATTCTTCATCCTTGTTGTAATTTGTTCATTCATTAACACTGTGAACCTCACTTTCACATACTGATCACTTTATGCTTTCATTGTACACATTGATAAACGCTATAAAATAAATTAGAGAGGATTCTAAAAATAAGGGTGAGGTTGTAATAGGAAGACAAAAAACTCTATCATGCCCTGGCAAGTTGAACCAAAGCTAGCATAAGTTTAGAACTAGGCTTAGAACTGTCATGTAAAAGTAGCATTTTCTACACAACTAGCAACGCTTTACTGTAACATAACCCATAAAAACATTTTGTTCAGGGGTTTTTGCTTGTTAAATGCCATAAAGCTGTCTGTTACTTTTCTTGAGCTTATACTGAATGGAATTGTCTCAGCTATTCAGAGTTCAGGAACATTACATGATTTCTGGCCAACAACTCTCTGGTTTTACATGAGCTATAGGGGGCTTATAGGATCTGATCTGCATAATTACTATGCCCTTATCTCTTAACTGTACAGCATGCAGATCTGTGCTCTGATTGGATGAGAGCTATTAGTAGGCAATTGGAAGGCAAGGACTTGCATAATACCCTTACAATTATTTTGACTGCTTATTGAGCTATAGTTTTTTAACTATGATTAGAGTACTGCTTGTACACGAAGAAGAGCATAGAAAACATACAGCCTCAGACCCAGTCCTGAAAGTGACTCTATATGGGTGGACACCTACATACATGCACATATACATTGACTCCATTGGAGTGGCATGTGACTGTAACAGGTGGACTATGTGGAGTGATTCACAGGGCCTTAAATCCATTACATAGCAGTAAATTGTCTTGCTAAACAAGTGAAAAAGATTGGAATAAAAATGAAATCCAGAGGTTCCCCAGTGTTAAATTATTATATATGTAGGGTCCATTAAGTTTTCTTAGCGTTTATATAAATGCAGCTTTCCTTTGGGTGGGATGTATTTGCAGGGAACAAAAACTGGAAGCCTGGTTTTAAAAAATGCAGTAGGAAATACAAAAAGTAATGGATCATTAAAAGTTGTTTACACAGATTTGCAGCTTGCATAGTTTCATAATAAAAACCAATATCTTGATTTTACTGGTAATTTTTTGTATTTGGAAAGTCTCTTCTCACTGTTAGAATTCAGAACATGTTAGTCTAAAGTTCTCATGGGAATAAATCAGTACTTATTCAAATTACATTAGTCCTTCAGTTCAGCCTGAGTTGTGGATTACATTTATCTCCTTTGCTGGTTTTGACTCCTCCTAAAAGTT
The DNA here is from genome assembly GCF_965140235.1 of Caretta caretta. Classification (NCBI taxonomy): domain Eukaryota; kingdom Metazoa; phylum Chordata; order Testudines; family Cheloniidae; genus Caretta; species Caretta caretta. Next base: position 105,594,405 of record NC_134209.1, read on the forward strand.
ATATTCATCACCATGACAGGATCTCATTTTAACAGGGTAGAAAAATGCTGTTGCAGAATTATGGTTCTGAAATGTTGTCTCAGTCCAAATGCTCAGGGTAACTACCTAGGTAGCTATGATCAAATTTAGAAATAATACATTCAAGTCACTTTCTGTATTAGTACAATCACGGCTCAGTGTTGTACAGAAAATGACTATCAAAACAGTCCTTTCCCCAGACAGGTTCCAATCTAAAAGACAGACCAGGAACATCAGAATGCCCTAGGAGACTCAGAAGGGAGAAGTTACTTTGTATAATTATTCCTCCTTTTCTTAAGGACTGATCCCCATTAAAGTTGGTGGAAGGGCTCCTGTTGATTGATAATGAGGCTTCTAAATCATATAGGCACTCATAAAAAATTTACCTCCACTCACCATAGTTTGTTTTTTTTATTTTCACTAGAAATCATACAAGACTAGGTTAGACTCCAGTCTTTTTTTGTCTCAGTTCTGATCACTGACCTTTATTTGAGTTTGCTTGCTGAGGCTAGTCTGGACAGCCACAAAATTGAGGCCATATATTTTAATCCTATTCTCTTAACCCCCTTTTTTACACAAAGGGATTTGTAACTTAATACCATATTGGCTAATTAATACAATCTAATGACTTTTTCCCTCTTAATGTTGTTTTTAATAATTTTCAACATATACATAATCAGCAAGTTAAATATAGTTACTCCCTGCTATGAAACATTGGGGGTCCCTAAGATCAATAAGGCTAGTTTTACGTGTTTCAAAAAATACACTTGCCTTTTTTAACTTATGCGTATTCTTAATAACAATTAAACAATGCTTTATTTTCATTTAAAAAAATATTAAAGGCAAGTGTTGTCATCTGAGGATATACCAACATATCCAAATTCCTGATAGATTTGGTCAGGATATACTAGGGATTCTTCACTGTGAGCATTCATACTGAAAAGAGATATGACCCATCAAGTATACAAGTCAATGATTGCACCTCTTGTGGAAAACTATTTCCTGTTGGCAATCCTTAGCCAACTGTACATCTTGCTAGTTCAGTCACTTCTATCTTGAACACTATCATAGACAGATGTATTATTGCCCTTGGATAAAGTTATTAAGCCTTGATGCTCATTGCTAATTCTAAAATCCTTTCGCATTAGTTCTTATGTTTTATCAGATTTTTGCATTTTTTGGAATTGTTTAAAATCCTCATAGAAACAATAGATAATAGGTTTCTTAACCAGGTTGTTTTTAATAAAAGCAAGTCTTTGCAATTAGAGGCTCTATGGCTGTTGGAACAATACACTGGAAAAAGAGTTGCAGCATTCAACAAAGAGCAGTGTTCTAAATAATCCTCCCTACCCAGATGACATTATCTGCTGATAGCTGTAAAACATTCCGCTATTTTCTGACAATGAAGAGCGTGCCACTTGATAAGTGAATAGAAAGAGCTTGAGAACACATCGTACTAACTGGTTAGGTTATTGAGAATGAACTGAGTAATAGTTTGTTTTTTGACATGTTAAAGGCACAGGGTGTTATAAATGGGTCTAGTAAATTTGAGGACTAGTTTAGTCAGGTTGTCCTTACATTTAGATATGCTCCATATAAATATTTCCACTATTTGGATATTGGCTCATAATACTAGTTGTGGTCCAATAGTAGTAATAGAACTAGGGTGACCAGATGTCCCGATTTTTATAGGGACAGTCCTGATTTTTGGGTCTTTTTCTTATATAGGCTCCTATTACCCGCTTCCCAGTTTTTCCACACTTGCTGTCTAGTCACCCTAAATAGAAGAACACACAGTTCTGAAAAACTGAAGACTTTTTGGTTTTGAGAATCATTTACAATGTGTTATCATATTTGCAAATATATCTGGTATTTGAAAATATTTAATGACTATCTCAAACAAAAGAATGGTGTTCTGTGGATTACTCCCAGGTATCCAAATTTAAATGATCACCCAAATCATATGGTTTAGTTTCAGATTATTCATCATTTTCTATCTCCAATTAAAAATGTCAGTAGCCAATGGATTTCCAGTTCAGATTTGTGAGACTTTCAGGATTCAGAAACATTTTCATAAATACCTGGAGGTCATTTGGGTATTCACAGACAGGGTTTCATAATGTGTAGGGGAATGTTGTAATTAATTTTGTGATCCCAGAAAGAGCTGCAAAATGAATGAGATGTTTATTCACAGATATATTTGAAAATCTGTGTTTTCACTGTTCTAGTTGAGATTGTCCTAAAATTGGTTTTGAGGGAAAACTGAGGATGAGTAATTGAAGCTTTTTAAGGAAAGAAAATCAGGAGTCAGACCACAAGAAAACAGACTCTCTTTTTAGGAAAGCCTCCAAAAACAGTTTGTTTTGGCAGGGAACAACAGTGATGTAGGTAATGAGATTGCATTAAAGTTAAAACACTCCGAAGGGCCTCCAATTAATTTGTGTTTTTATTGACACATTCCAGATTTGTGGTGGTCATGGCACTGGCTCTGAGAGTGGCTCTGATTATTTGGCAGATGTGATGTGGATCTAATCTAAGATTTAAAACATTGGCAAGTTTTAATTTGAGCAGCAATCCAAGCATCTAAAACGAATGCAAAACAAGGGCACAACAAACATGCTTTAGCTGGTAACTGGCTTGTAGCCTCGAGGAGAAAAACCTATATTTTGTTCAGAGAACTACATCTACCTGAACACCACTTTCAGCAGTGTGTACAATATGTGTAGCTACATGCCACAGTGAAAAGCAAGCTGCATCCACTCATGTCAGTTAATGACTCCGCTCCCCTGCTGGAGCCTTTCCCCACTGCCTCTCCCCTGCCAGAGCCTTTCCCTGCACTGGGAAAGGTTCTGGCAGCAGGGCACTGTACAACTAAAAATAGCAGTGCAGATGGGTGAATGGAGAGCAGTGTAAGGTACATACTCTCACACTTCAGCTGTGTCTGTAGTCTACTCACCTGAGCCATACCTCACTGACTACACTGCTACTTAAACTCATGATGGGGGGGGGGGGGGGGTTACTCTGCATGCCACCAAAAGAAGCATGCAGTGTAGACTTAGCCCTACTGTGGTGGCCATGCATTCTGCATAAACAGAGATGCAGTTTAAAGAAGGTGGTAAAGATTATAATGAACTTTAGTGTGTACAAGAACTAGAGTGCAGTAGAATTTTATCAAAGAAGTCTAGTAACAGAGAGACTTAAAGCCAAGGAACACTGCAGTCTACTGTTGTCTCAAAAGTGCTGCCCGCTACAGTGAGATAATGTGAAGCAAACGCAATGTAAAAACTCAGGTGCGTTCATTAGAATAGAAAAGCCATCAACCATTAATGCTAATTGCCATTGACTTCAATGGAGCTACTCTGATTTTCAGCAGCTAAGGATCTGGTCCAGAGAACTGAACATTCTAACTGTCCTTTAAAAAATCCATACTTAAAAAAATTATAATGGAGGAAAGATTGTTCCTGTGTTTCATTCCAATTAAAATAATGAAATCGGATTTTATCAGAAACATTCTGCATGTTTCCAATTCAAATAGGTGCTCTCATACTTATTTTAGTGAGTATAAAATGGTCACATTATACAGCATGGCAAACAGTTATAGTGGGTGGCAAAATACAAAGCAGTATAATAATGGGGGCAAACTTGGACAGCTGCTCTTTCTTGGGATTGAGCCGTAAGCTTTTAAATGGTCACCAAAAATAGCTTTAAGGTTGTTGACATCCCTAGTAAAAGAACAAAATATTTGTCTTTTGTAATGTGTAGTATGGTGTTTCTATTGGATACACTTCCAGATCATTTAATAAATGCAGTCCTAGGCCCAAACCCAGAAGCCCTTAAACATTTGTTATTAAACCCTTACTCAAGCAAAACTCCTGTGAGGCCAAAGCCCAAAGATCTTACTGATAGTTATATGGTGGGTTTCCCCCTGGGATACCACCTGATGTATTGGGGTACCACTGAGCCTGCCTGTTCCACCAGCCTGGGCTCCCTTACGCTGTCCTGCTGAGCCAGGCCCTCAAGCCTCCAGCACACACACACAGGTAGGGACACACCCAGCTGCAGAAAGACAGACACTGAAATCAGCACTGCATGGGAAGACTTCAGCTAGGGAATTGCCCAGCATTCTAGTGCATATCTCCTCTGAAGTGTAAACCCCCAATTGCATCATCTTGTGCAGCACGGAGAACTATGCAGTGTAAGCTCATGAAATTCTCCCCCTCACTCACTGTGGAGGAAGATATGCATAGCTTTTGCCCCCACCCCCAGTTATGAATTCCACAAACTGGTTTTAGAGAACAAAAAAAAAACTTAGATTTTAAGTGATTATAAGGGCTAGGAAACAGATCAAAGCAGATTACCTATCAAATGAAACAAACACACAAACCAAGCATAAGATACTAAAGAAACTGGTTACAAGTAGCAATTTCTCACCCTAATTGTTTCAGGCAGATTGCAATGGTTCTTGAAGGCAAGCTGCTCTTGCTTGCAGCTTAAAACTCCCGGTATTTCTTTCACAGGCCGGACGCCTTTCCAGCCTCGGCTCAGCTCTTTTGCCCCCCCTGTCTTTGTTTCTTAAATGTTTCCAGCAGTCATCCTGGGCAGGGATTCAGTGAAGAATGACCTCTCTTTATGTCACCCCCCTGCCTTAAATAGGTTTTACATATGGTGGGAATCCATTTTTTTTCCCCAGTGTGGTTACCCCCCCCCCCAGTGAAAAATACTGGTATTCTATCATGGAGTCAATTACGAAGTGACTTTATCACATTATCCTGCAGTATCAAAGCAGCCATGAGTCAGAGGCTCTTTGTAGCATCCCAGGAAAGCTTCTCAGGAAGGTGGGAGATTAGCTTCTTCAAAGACCTGTTCTCCCTAATGGTCCATTGACTTGTTCCCAGCTAGCAGCCAGACTAATTGCATTTTTGTCTTGTGGGCGTTCCCCAGGTGTAAACACTTTTGTAGTACAGATGTAGAATCAATATTCCCAACTTTAGATAACAAAATGACATGCATACAAATAGGATAATCCTATTCAGAAAAGCCATCAACCTTTCCAATGATACCTCACATGACCTATCATGCACGAAATACATTGATTGTCATAATCATAATGCAATCACAATATTACTATGAAAAATATGGGAAGCCGTGTCACAGGTTGTATTTATTTTTTTCCTCATTCATGTGCTGATAACTCATATAAAGTCAATGGTAGAGATGGTTGGAAAATGGTTCCCCCCCACCCCACCCCTCCAGAAAATTTAAATTTTCGAGTGAAATATCAAAAACTGAAATATTTTCAACCAAAAAAACCCAGTATTTTTTTATTCAAAATGGTTCTACAGTCCCTCATGGGAATTGTAGTTCAGGTGTCTCCCATTCTCTTTTATGGGCTAGCTCTGTGGCTAGACTACATTTCCCATGAAGCGCACACCCCACCCCCACCCCCTCGTGAGGGGAGTGTGACCATCATAGCCATTCCTGGCAATGGTGCATCATGAGATATATAACACAGCCAGGCCACTCAGCCCATAGATGAGTGGGAGCATACGGGACTTGAACTACAATTCCCTGGTGAATAGGCATTTCACAGGTGTAGTTGAGGAGGGACTTGTCCTTAAGCGACTATGTGCAAATCAGCTCACCACCCCTGCTTCAAACAGAGCCTGTTTCTCTGCCTCAAGTGAGGCACGCAGTGAAGTTAATGGGAGATTTAGATGCATAAACAGAGTAAAATCTGGCCTCAAATAGGTATTAAAATACTTCTCTACATCTTAAGGGGGGGTGAGATTTAATTAATATTTGTACAGTGCTCAATGTTTAAAGTAGTATTTTATAAAGTATCTTAAATTCCTACTCGTAGATTCTAAGGTGTATTTTAAAATATCTAAAATTATTTCTAGTGAAGTAATTTATATTTCAATGTACCCCCACACCATTCTCTTGTGCTTATATTATTGAGGAAACCTCTTCTTCCAACCTAGTGCTAGAAAAGCTCACCTAGACCCACAGTAATATATCCATTGTTTCCTCAGGGAATAAGAAGAATAAAATTGAATGGTGCTCATAACTGGGGCATTTAGCAAATTCTTTTGGTAGCAGTAAAGATGGGCAATCTAATGGAACTTTCTTTTGCATCAAGGAAGCTATTGCATTGCTCATCATACTTAGTACTGTCCTAAACCTATTGTTGTTGGATTTTTGGAATGATAGTTATTTGAGAACAATTGTAGTCAGTGCATGGCTGATTAACTTTGGAAAAATAGAACTGAGACACATAATGTTAAAATTCCATACTTTGGTCTTATGAGGTGGATGGTACTTTCTACAAGAAATATCCTTAACAAGAATGCTTGTATACGTCATCTTCAGTAAAAAGCTTGATTTATTTTGATTCAGCAATAGTTATTTTTTTCCCCTCAGATGCAAAAATGCAGAGTGGTATAATTATTTTGCTTTTTCAATCTCTTATAAACTTCCTTGGATACTGAAGACTTTGCCTACTTTGACAGAAAGACAGACAAATTGTTACAGCAAATCAAGACCGACCAAATGTGGTTGCTATGCATATAAGTACATGTAAGGGACTCCCATAATAGCTGTTTGCTATAGGCAATGTTTTATAGTCTTAATTATATCACCACTGGAAAATCAGTGGCTGTGTATCTAAATTCATTTGCACACATTGTTTTTCACCCTGAGGAATAATATGGTAAATAATTATATCTGAAAACTAAAACACTGAGATTTATGTCATGCCGGTGTGTGTTTGTTGTAAAATTGACTTCCAACAAGCAATCCAATATCTAGTAAAAGGCTCTGATCAGACAGGGTTATAATGTCACCGAATGCTGCATTTATTAATAGCTGCAAGTATTTTTCTTCCCTAGTATTTAAGGGTATCAAAAAGCTTGTTAATGGGAATGGAAATGAGTTACAAATGACTACGTATATATTGTAGTGGAATAATTCAGTAATTGCCATTGGTATTGAAACCAAGCAAAGAGAAATGTAAGAGGAAAACATCCCTAACCGTACATAGGAGTGTAGGTTCCCAAGTGAAGTAGTGGGAGCCCTATTGCTGAGCCATTTAAAACAAGATTTGATGAAGGAGGGAAGAATATAGGGACCAAACCTGCATTTGCACAGGGTTGGATAAAATGACCTAAAGTCTTTTCCATGTCTAATTTCTATTGATCAGATCTGGAAGTCCTTACTCAGATTCTGTAATCCTTATGCATGTTGAGTAGAAATTACTTTATATGTCTAGTCCCTTCCCTTATGGAAAAGTATTATAGAACATAGTGGGGATTAAACCATTATGGTGATAATGAAATATAATCTCTCACTGCCTTGTCACACTCTGCTCTCTCCCTTGGCAAGAGTGAAAGCAAGCTAGGGGTGTCCAAAGAGTGACACATACTTCCCAGCCAATCATGGAGTGATAGATATGGCAATTTCCTGCAATATCTTTGGCAGATCTCACTGTATTAATTTTGTATCTCATGTATCTAATCACTGTATTAATCTCATGTATCTAATCACTGTATTAATCTCATGTATCTAATCACTGTATTAATTTTGTATCCCATGTATCTCATGGGCCAAGGATTGTATGTAATTCCATGGGGGAGGGGGATCACAGCCTTCCAGGAACTAAGAATGGGGGAGGTAGGAGGGAAGTGACTAGGCAAATTCATTCAGATTTTAATATCTCCCGGGAGGTATCACCCCATGGAGATACTTGCATATACTAGATTCTCTAAGTACCAACAGACATAGAAAGGACTTCTGGATAAATAGCCTCAGTTTAAACTAACTCAAGGCTTTCCTTCTGATCCAGAAAATGGACAGGACTTTCTATCCAAGGAAGGCCTCAATCCTCCTTGGGAAAGACTGGAAGGATGTGACCTACTCATGAAGGTGCTTCTTCTGAGCCAAAGCAGTTACAAATTTGTAACCACAGGCAAAAGCCCTTGGTGGGGAATGAAGGACTGACTTGCCAGAGCCCTTGTTGGAGTTGGGGTGAAAGTTATTTTTTATTGTTCTTAATGTTTTTCCCTGTACTGATTTCACCCGAAGAATAAATGTGCTTGCTTAGAACGAGCTATGTATTAATTTGTACTTATGGGCAATTAAGCTGTTTATAGCCTGTCAAGGTTCCTTTCCCACTCTGAACTCTAAGGTACAGATGTGGGGACCTGCATGAAAGACCCCCCCCAAGCTTATTCTTACCAGCATAGCTTAAAAACTTCCCCAGCGTACAAACTCTGCCTTGTCCTTGAACCCTGTGCTGCCGTCACCACCAAGTCTTTTATAAACAAAGAACAGGGAAAGAGCCCACTTGGAGATGTTTTTCCCCCAAAATATCCCCCCAAGCCCTACACCCCCCTTTCCAGGGGAACGCTTGATAAGAATCCTCATCAAATTGTACAGGTGAACACAGACCCAAACCCTTGGATCTTAAGAACAATGAAAAAGCAATCAGGTTCTTAAAAGAAGAATTTTAATTAAAGAAAAAGTAAAAGAATCACCTCTGTAAAATCAGGATGGTAAATACCTTACAGGGTAATCCGATTCAAAACCTAGAGAATCCCTCTAGGCAAAACCTTGCATTACAAAAAGACACAAAAACAGGAATATACATTTCCTCCAGCACAGCTTATTTGACAAGCCATTAAACAAAAGAAAATCTAATGCATTTTCTAGCTAGATTACTTCCTAATGTTACAGGAGTTGTAAAGCTTGCATTCCTGATCTGTTCCCGGCAAAAGCATCACACAGACTGACCAAACCCTTTGTTCCCTGCCCCCTCCAGATTTGAAAGAATCTTGTCCCCTCATTGGCCATTTTGGGTCAGGTGCCAGCAGGGTTACCTTAGCTTCTTAACCCTTTACAGGTGAAAGGGTTTTGCCTCTGGCCAGGAGAGATTTTATAGCACTGTATACAGAAAGGTGGTTACCCTTCCCTTTATATTTGACACAGCCTCTGAGGGGAAGACCAAACAGGCCCACTTGGGCTGTCTGACCTGCTGGGCAAATCATGTAGGCAGGATCTGTGCAGCCTGGGAAAATCCTAGCGAGGAGGGAAAGAGATGTGTGCCTCTGCCCAAGAGAGGGGACGGCTAGGGATCTGGAAGTCTGAGAGTGGGTGCCCTTGGTGCACCATAGAGGGGAAGATACAGATGCAGTTGCACTCAGCTGTGACACATGGTCTACCTTTGTCTTGGACAGTGTGATTGTTTGCCTGTTTTAGCTCCTCACTCTTCTTAGGCTGAAGCAGAGGACAGGTGGGCTAGTCTTTCTACCTCTTCAACACAGCAAGGGTTTCCTTCCCCCCCCCCCCCCAGTCATCCTGAGAGAAGGAGTGAGATTGCTTTTTATAGAAATGTCTTTTGGGCCCAGTCCTGCTTCCACTTAAAATTATGTGAATAGGGTCAGGCCCTGGCTCAAGCACAGAGAGAAATGGTATGTTTAGCATATTTCCTCTTGGTATAACTTATCTAAGAACACAGTACCTGCTTTTTCTTCAACTGGCATAACTATTTCAGTAGAAGGGGGGAAAAAAACCCTCCAAACCTTGAGGTGGGGGACATACACTAGCTGTCTTGATACAAGCTGCTTTTTTCTTTGTGTAAGGTCACAGATGCTATAGCTGTCTGAGTGTAGGAAATCAGATTTGCATCTTATTATAGCTCACTCTGACAAATGTTAGTTGGTAGGATTAGCTTCCATTGTTGGGCTCTGATTTTATTTTAAAAGTGTAAAGTCAAATGATGTTTTGTCTCTTGCAGTATTTGGAAGATTGCTTAGTGATGGCAGTAAATTCCCAAATAAACCACAGGAAAGACATAAGGTAAGAAACCTAATTCAGCCTCCATGGTATCACTGTAAAATCTTAAGAATTCTGCAGACTTCATTGAAAGGGTGAAGATGAATTGTAAAGCACTTTCCCCCCTTTCCACTGCTCTGATCAGGATAGTTGTCATGTCTGAACTTTAACCATGAGAAACTGTTTCTGTGCATGGTAATTTATTTCCTACTATTTGGCATGAGCATTTGTTAATGTATCAGGAGGCCAACAGAGATGGATTGCCTTTATGAAATGTTTATAATACCAGTTGCAGGGAAGTGATCATTAGATTTGCATATGCAAAAGTACAAAGTCCATCTGATATGAAAGTTGATAACAAATGGTTAGCTTTCAAAACCAAAGCAGTTTTTAATTCAGTGTTTTGGGACTACTGCATGTATTAGGACTTTCATCAACATTACTGGAGATAAATTTAATTCAGAGTTCTTGGTCCTCCAGTTTCAAGAGAAGGCAGGGTATGTAATAGTAGGACATTGATAAAATGAGGGACTTCTGAGAATGAGGTCATTCTTTGGTTCTCTGCTAAAGTACTTGGTGTCTGGTGTCTCTGTATTCACACTAAAATTACCACATTAAGTTACAGGGCCCAGATCACATATAAACATAATTTACCTTTTAATCTATTTGCCATATTGGTGCTACTTGTGGATGGATTTTTGTTACGCATCCTTGCAACAGTTAGAGTTGTTGTCAAATGAGGACAAGTCGGCATATGTTCCCAGAACTGGACTTAGAGGTCCAAGAAAGAATGTAGAGCTTGCATGGTCCTATTCAGTTTCTCTGATTGCTGTTAACCTGTTCAGTGTCTTTCCTTTTCATTGCAAGCAACAGTGAGGTTGTACAGGTCTTTTCAAGCCAGGAGAAGCAGCTGACAAGCTCCATCCAGACATCAGTAAAACCTGGCTGCAGCTTGGGTGATAATGGAACAATGTCTTCAAAACCCCATATATAAAAGAGAGACAAATGAATGGTCCTAATAGAAATTAGCCTACGAAAATGTTGCTCTGCCGCTGTGTTACTACTTTACCAAAGTTCTCTAGGAAGCACTAGTCACCCGCTTATTCTTCAGCAAACATCCGCAGTGCCTCCGCTGTCCTCTCAGCAGCGGGAACTTGAGGGGTGGCTTACTCCATGCTAGCACGCTTTCCGAAAAATAATAAATGTAAATAGGACACCTACTTGTGTTTGTAAACATTATTGTGATGAGCCGAGCAGTGCACTCGCTTGTCGAGACATGCCTGCTCTCTAGTCGAGGTGAGGGGACAGGAGCCCAGCATTGCAAAATCAGAGTGAGCAGGTGGCAGAAGTGTAATGAGTCTGGAGAATTTGGAAGCCAGGAGGAAGCCAGTTCTGAAATGTAATGAGAAAAGAAGAAAGTGAAGAGATGATAAGATAGTTACATGTTCCTGCAGATTACTTGGTAAAATGCATAGTAGGACCAAGAGTAATTACTATGTAAGCCACCCTGGTTTTAAAGGAGAGAGAATCCTCTATTTAATTTGTATAATCATGGCAGTTAATTTATAGTTAAACTGCCACTACCTAATATTTACTATGTAATCAAATGACAAGAGTTACTATGAAGTGTGCTGAAGTGGAGGAGGAACATGACATCCATGCTTTGTAGCTTTGAGCCTTGCCAAACTAACACTTACAGTAAAGTGTAAGCAAGGGAAATTGAACTTCTTGGACTCAGGAATGATTTTCAGAATGCACGAGGGATCAATCTAAAATTTAGACTAAGCTTAAAATTCTCTTACTTAAATGATGAGTGAAGAGACAAGTAAGAGACACAATAACTAAGCTGTAAAAGGCCCCATTTTATCCTTCGCTAAGAGTGCCCGGTTCCAAGTCCTATGCCTGGATGAGATGTGCAGCTTCTATTCCAAATGCTGTTGTTGAGTGGGCAAATGTGGCTCCTATCTGAAATTCAGCTTTCAGAGAAGCCTGTTGCTTAGCACTTACTGGACAGAATTTAGCTTTTTGGGTGGAACAGTATGAACTTCTCTCTCTCCCCCAGTAAGATTTCTTATGTTTTTCTTCTTTAAAACCAAATTTTGCTTTTGAGTGAATCTATATCTGCAATAAAATTAGCAGAAGAAAACTGTTAACTCACATTACAAATTACTATGCAAATCATTACAATTACACTTGGACCTGCTAAGCATTTGACTATGTAATCTGTAGGAACATGTATCCATCATGTTATCCCCATCACTTTTTTGTCGAAGCCCTTATTGAAGTCAACAAGAGTCCACATAGTTGTAGAGGTCTGTCTGCACAGAGGTGCTTTCAGGATCAAGACCTTTTGATTGTAAGCTTCTTACCATGTATTGTACAGCAGTTAACACAATGGTCTTGATTGCAACTAGGTGCTGCAGCAATATAAATAGTCTTAATTACTAATGATCATCTTGACTTGCTTCCTATGTATTGCCCTGTATATTTCAAAGTAACAATTAAAGGCAACATCACCAATAAATGATTGATAAAAATCTTCATGTATGATGTATCATGATGTGCATGAAGACAAGTATACATTTTAAAGTGTTTAGTAGTTAATCATATAGCAATCTATTGCTAAGCTTTTATAACCTGAAATATTTGCCAAAGTTTATGATTGGATGACAGCATCTCAACATATAGGAGGGAGAACTGTTCATGTCATAATGCCACTTGGGAAATAGAATAGTCAAGTTGCTGAGGTTCAAATTCAGTCCTCCACAAAAGTTTCCAGTGAACAAAAATATTAACACCTTGAAGCAAGTCAAGAGAAAATCTATTACTGAACTGGGCTTTCAAACCCTTGTTTCAATAAATAGTTAATGAAAAGCTGAGAACCAAAATAAATCATACATAAATAGAAGCATGTTTGTGTTTTTTGTTTTTCTTTTTTCTCAATTTATAGCAGAGGGTTTCCACTGGGAATATGCACCTCAGTTTTGGGGAGAGATGGATGAATTCACAGATGTATTTGCATATGCTTCAGATACCAGATTACAACTCCCTTGCTGTCAGACTCCACTTTCTGGAAAGCACCAGGCAGACCCTATATTTTATTTGAGCCCATTTTTTGAAATGGCTCATTTGTGGAAAGAGAACCCCAAAGGGAAAATATACACTTTTTTTTTCTTTGTAAAGATGGAGGAAATAGCTAAATAATTTCCAAGCAGAAGTGGGACACTGGGAAAACCAGACCTTTCTCATGGGAACAGCTTCTGACTGAGGTACAGTGCTCTTCTCTATCAATATCTTGAGAAAGCATCACTCCCATTCCTACGTGAGAGGCATCCATTTGTAACATGAACCTCTTGTGAAGTTGGTATGTGTGAGCACTGGCCCTTGGCTCAGTTTCTCTTTTAGCTCCCGGCATACCTTATAGCAGGCCATTGACCACTTGATCTTTTTTGGGTTGGGTCCTTTATTGGGTCAGTCGGGGGCACTGCAATAGTGGCAATATTGGGCACAAAGCATCTCTTGTACCTGGCAAGGCCTAGGAAGCGAAACCAGCTTTTTTTGTGGATGGTATAGAGCATTGTTCTAGGGCCTGTACTTTGCTGACTAAGTGGCCTTAGACTTCCTCCCCCAGCTCAATAGCCCAGGTATATCGCCTACTGGCTAGCCAGCTGTTATAGCCTCATTCTTGGTTCTGTTGGGATTGCAGCAAGTTTTCCCGAACAAATGCCCCTAGCCTGTCTAAATCCTCCTGCATGTGGATTATGTATTGGACCACACTGGGCTTAAGGGGTGGCTACTCCTTCCATGCCTCTTGGAGTAGGTCTAGCACCCCATGGGGTTCTCTCTCCTGTACAGAGACTCAAATGGTGAGAACCCCATGGAGGCTGGTGGCACCCAGAGGTGAAAATAGGCCAGTCCGATACGGCATACCGGTAAGAGCCAGTATGCTGTGCCAGACCGGACTGGCTTCCCTGACAGTTATTTAAAGGGCCCGGTGGTCCTGCCGCTGTGGGGAGCCCCAGGCCCTTTAAAGCACCGCCGGAGCCCTGCCGCTGCTACAGGTAGTGACAACAGGGCTCTGGCGGGGATTTAAAGGGCTTGGGGCTCCGGCTGCTGCGGGGAGCTCTGGACCCTTTAAAGTGCCACTGGAGCTCTGGCTGCGGCAGCCAGAGCCTCGGTCCCTTTAATTCACCCCGAGCCCCGGGGCTCCCAGCTGCCTCTGCTGCTGGTAGCTCCGGGGTGATTTAAAGGCCCCAGGGCTCCCAGCCAGAGCCCCGGGGCCTTTATATCGCCTCTTCCAGTTGAGGCCACGCCCCCACTCAGGACTCCGGCATACCGGTAAGTCCTTTAAGTTACTTTCACCTCTGGTGGCACCTCACAGATGGGAACAGCCAATCCCAACATTGCGGGTCCTTGGGGATGAACTTTCACAGCATCTCTTTTAGGGTTTTATTGAAGCACTTGACTGGCCTATCTGTCTGAGGGTATAAATAGACTGACATTGTTAAGAGGTCACATAGCTCCTTCATCTGTTTCAATGTCATGTTGATCCCCTGTGTGATTAAGAACTCCCTCGTACCCTGACCTGGGTGAATAGCTTCAGCAACTCAGGGGCGATATGAGTGGCTGTGCTGACTTGAAGGGGGAAGGCCTTGGGGTACTGGGTGACATAGTCCACCAGTACTAGGATGTACTGGTACCCAGTCCTCATCTTCTCCAGTGGTCCTACCAGATCCATGGAAATTCTTTCGAGGAGGGTCACAACCACTGGGAAGGGGATAATCGTGGCTTTCAAGGGTTTGTGGGCCCAGTAAGTTGGTACTCGGGGTATGAAGTGCATTAGTTCATGACTTTGCTGTGTATCCCCAGCCATTAAAACCTAAGGGTTACCTGGTCGAGGGTCTTCTCTTTCCCTAAGTGCCTCTCCAGAGTACTGATATGCCAGCTGCAGCACCTGTTGTTACAACTCCTTTGGGAGTAGGAGCTGGGGCTGTATTTCTCTTGTTTGGGCATCTTTGGCCATCCAGTGCAGCCTCTCCTCCCTTAACACAAAATGGCACCATAGTTTCAGCAACAGCGGGTCTACCACTTCCCGGTTCACGCTCGTGAGCTGCTTGTATGCCTGGCTCAGCATCATGTCCTCCTTCTGCTCACTTATTAAATTTAAATCAGCTGTCAGCAAGTCCCAGTCTTGAGTTCGGAGGGTGTTCTTCCTCCCCGGTGGTGGCTCCTATTGGAAGGTAACCTCTCTGGGGTCTTCTAGAGTTACATTTCCTGACCATGTACTCAGACTCAGGGGTTCCTCCCCAGGAGTCTTGTTCCCTGAGGGGGGTCATTACCCCAGGATTTTATAATCTCCTTATCTTCCAAGTTTCAACCCAGAATCACTGGGTAAGCCAGTGCAGGGGCTACCCCAGCCTGCACTTTCCTTGAGTGCTTGCCTATCATGAGCTGCACTTCTCTTCTGTGGGATACAAGCATATATCTCCATGGACACATTGTAAATAGATGGTGTCTAGGTTATCTCCCAAACCGGCTACTTGCTCTTGGACCATTGTCTGGCTGCACTTGGGGTCTGTCAACACCAGCGTGGCCATCCTGTTATCCTGCACAGGAATTACCATTTTGGCTGGCTCTTTCCTTCTGGCCTGGGTGTCTACTGGGCACACCTGCCTGTTGGATGCTCCTGATGGAAATGCCTGGCCACCTGCATGCAAGCAGGGCCCAGCCAGGGTGCTCACCCTAGCCCTTACCAATGTTGGAGGTGGTGGGACATCCTTTTGGGTTCCCCCTTGGGGCTGGGTTTCTCCTTAGGGTTCTTGGCCTCCTGGGCCCCAAATCCCACACAAGCTGTGGTCAGATTGTCAGTCAGGGTCTAACCCTGATGCCCCCTCTGGTTAGTGGTTATAGTAAAATTAAACTTTGACTCTATTCTCATTCTTTTGAAATGTACTGCTGCCTTTGAAGTTATGAATAGGATTGACTCTGTGTTGCCATATAAACCCTGTTTGCAACTTCTGCAAAATATTGTTCTAGGATAGAACTTGGCATCCAACTCTGCCAAGGAACAGAGTTGTCTCTCTTTAATCATTTGTCCTTGATTATACTTCTCCTCCTTTGGTCTGTTCAGGATACTGGGTGAACTCTGAGCAGAACGTAGACCTAGGCTTAACAGTTTGAGGCCATCCTTATGCAAGGCAAATGCAGAGATCCATTTGCAGTATACTTTGGGTACAGTCTCTGCACCCCTGCTTTGCTTCTCCATCAGCACTGAGTTAAGCAAAGTGCCTTTCACTGGCTCTCAAGTGCTGATTTCACACTTAGTGAACAAATAGCATTTAGTTTTGTTTGTACTTTTGGAGTTTTACTGACACACCAAGTGACAAGGCCAGGGACCCCTGGCTGTGTGAAAGAGGAATGTGATTCTGTTTCATTTAGAAGGACTTTGCTGCTGGCCTGGGGCAGCTAGGCCCAGGCACTTTGAAGAAGCCAGCTTGGGGCCTGTCCACTTACAGCTGGGCTTGGATACCCCAGAAGGAGACTGAATTCTTAGTGACCTGGCTGGAGGGCTAGGCCATGGAAGACCCAAATGGAGGTGATGGTCATCTCCTCCTGTTCAAGGGGAAAGCCCAGCAACCCTGCACCCAGCCACAAAGGGCCACAGCAGGTGAGTTGCTTCTGTACACATGGAGCTTGCTCTGGAGCAGGACTCTACAACAACTGTACCAAACATATGCTGCTGTCAATGCTATGTGAGAACCAGGGATTCTGTAAATTACAGGTAGGCACCTTGCCCACCACAGGATTAGAAACGCCCATCATCTCTCCAGAAATCAGATAGAATTGCTGTGTGGGGTGTCAGTTAAGTTTTCTGGTCCAGGATATTGAATAGTCTTTTAGTCAGGGAGTCTGATCCAGCATCCTTTGCATAAAAAAACTCCTGCTAACCTCAGTAGGACTTTTGAGCATCTGTGAGTACTCAGTCTTGTGAGGGTTCCTCTTCTTTCTAAATGTATATTAGAATGACTTTGGTAAGAACTCTCTGAGACCTAAACCTTGAATATGTGCACTAACGAGTTTTATATGCAAAACTGAACAGTATGGGCCAAATCTTGCTATCACTGAAGTCAACAGGAGATTTGCCATTGACTTCAGTGGAACTGGGATTTGGCCCTATGTTAGCTTAAAAAAATAAATCAGATGAGTGGCTTCTGTTTGACTCTTTTCAGATTAATTGAAATAGAAGATGAAAGTATAATTATACTCTGATTCTTTCTTTGGATGTGTCCTTGCTTCTTGGAAGAACTCCAGCAGGTTTTGTTGAGGTTTTTCGTTCAAGTAACTTAAGGTAGTTGCTGCCAGTGCTAAGGAAAGAGAAAAGAGGAAAAGACTGAACTTTTATGATATGAGGTTCCTTGAAAAGTATATTGTACATTGTACTAATTGTGTGAGATTGTCTCTCTTTATGCTAAAGGAGTATCTCAATAAAGAGTAAGTTGTAACACATTTTAAAACATCACCTTTGAGTATTTACTTCAGCGGCTTTGAAAGAATTCTCTCATAGCCCCAGGTAAACAAGATACAGTTTAAACAAATGGACATGTATATAATGGGCCTAATTCTTAACTCCTGATTCAGACATAAGTTCCATTCTGTTCAGGGACCTAAATGAGAAATCTGGTGCAAAAGGCTAAACCCACCTCCCTATGTATATATTTACCAGTAGGCACAAGAAGGTCCATAAACCACTTTTTTAGGAAACTGCCCATGAATTTCACCCCCTTTTTTTAGGGCCTTTGAATTTAACTGGAATTTTGTCTTTGAGTTCAATGGGGCCAGGATTTCACCCATTGAGTAAAATGGGAGTAGGGTCAGGGCCTTAAAGACGACAAATAGAAATTTTGGGGGGAGGGGAAATGTTTAAATAGCATGGGAGTATTAATATAAGCATATTAGTTAAATGCAGGAAGGAACTATTCTGGGAAATATTAATAAATATCTCTCACATTTGAGGCTTGATCTTCTAGTTAGTGTATATATGGAACACCCATTAAAGGCAATGAAAGTTTGGTATACAGCAGCTTCAGTGCTGAGCTCTGAGATTATGAGAAACTAAATAATACCCTCAACTTTGAATGAAATACGAGCCCAATTGAAATCCAGGGCAAAGCTCCCACTGACTTCAGCAGAACCTGTATTATCCCAGAAAGTGGCAGGTTAAGTTTGATACGAAGTTCTAAACTTTTCATGATGTATTAAAGAAGAATAAAAAGTACTAGGAACATGAGTGAGTCCACAGTTAAATCTGCTTCACCATTTCTTACTTGTTATGTGTCAGGAGCAATGTTCCCTCTAATTTTTGACAGGCCGTGTGCGCAAAAAATTTCTTCTATGCAAATTATTGTGCTGTGCCAATTTTTGTGTGTGTGGAGTTTCGCCGTGTGTGCGCAAAAAATTTCTTCTGTGCAAATTATTGTGCTGTGCCAATTTTTGTGTGTGTGGAGTTTCGCCGTGTGTGCGGTGTTTAGGATCTGTGTGCGCACGCCCATGCGCACAGCTTAGAGGGAACAGTGGTCAGGGGTAATGTTAATTAAACACTCTAATCTCTTTGCATTCTTCTTCCTTCTGAACCTTTTCGTGTTCGGCTTCTAATTTAATTCTTCTCAAGTTCATTAGTTGTGGTCAGCAGCTCTGCTCTACTTTTGCCACCATGTGATAGCACAGAAGTTTACTTGAACTTCATCATTGGTTTTCTCTAGCAATTTGATATTATTTTATTTTAATTACCAGAAAAAAGGCAACAAGTTGTCCCAGGAACTCTTGTCAGCAGCTTTAGTGCATTTTAAAGACTGTTAGTCCCACTGGCATAGGTCAAAGGGCAAAATAAGTTCTATGATGTAATTTCAGTTAACCTTCATGAAATATTGAGCCAACAGTTTGAAATGTAGGTATCCAAATCCATTTTTAGAGCACTTATTACCAAAAAAAGTGGCCTGATTTATCAAAGGTTCCCAGCAGCCACAGCTGCCAATGAGGTCAGTGGGATTCCTCACAGTCGTAAGAACTGTTGTCAGTGCTGCTGAGTGTGTGTATCTGTGAATTGCTCCTGTGTTGTTTGTGCAGCTTTGGTGTTAGCTGCTTAGGTTTAGATGGAGCCTATCCTTCCTGCATCGTCTCCTTTCCCAAAAGGTTCTGCAGTTCCCAATTAACCTAAAAGCCTTCTCCCTACACAATCATCTTACCCTGGACTTTAATCTCTTACCTAGCAGCCTAAATTTGACCACCTTTGTATTACCGTAGTGCCTAGCAGCCCTAGTCATGTATCTAGACTCCATTTTGCTAGGTGCTACACAAACACAAAACAAAAAATGCCACAGAGCCTCCAGGCTAAGACCGGAGACAACTGATGGATACACAACGCTGGAGGAGGACAAGTAAACAATAAGACAATACTGGTCATCCTGATAAGTGGTGGTCTCAGCAGCCTAACTGATGTCAATTCCCTTTGTCTATCTTGATAGAAGGGGTTTGTTGGTTCCAGCACAGCTGAGCTAGCCTTGACCCGGCACCCACTGAAGTCAGTGGTAAAGCCTCCACTCACTTCCAAGAGGCAAGGACTGCCTGGAAGCACTAGATACCATTATAAAAGGGCAGTGTAGCCCAATCCAGTTGGCTATATTATGTGTGACTGTTTCTGATATGATTCCTGTGCTTCTAAGCAGAGACTGCCTAATGTGGCCATAGCAGCAAAATCTACATTTGATAAACATAACGAAATAAGAGGTATAACTGATAGGAAGAAATCACACAATAAAAAGTTTAAAAAACCCCAAAACTACTATTGCAGATGTTTCCAATGGTCAAACAACTTGAGGCAGACATGAAACATGCCCTTGGCTTTGTCATGGAGCCATCAATTGGCAATAATCATTGCCAACTCTTGAATGCAAGTGCCCCCTCACCAATCCCCCACCTTTGAATTTCACAGGGGTTCCAAAGGCAGCAAACAATGACTGGGACTGTGAGGAGGAGATAAACCACTTGTATAATTCTATGAAACAAGGTGGCTTGGCCCTTAGAAATGTGTTCAGGGAAAGAGTTTGAGCAGTCTTCCAATCCCCCCTGTCCCTCCCCACCCAAAAAAAAAGCAGATACAAAGGAACTAGAGTTGAATAGGACTCAGTCAGAGGTTGTGTGTATGTGCACATGCTGGCTGAGATGACATTTGGCCTATCCTAAGAAGTACTTTGCTGTATGTGTGAGGGTATAGAACCATAGAAAGGTAGGGCTGGAAGGGACCTTGAGGGGTCCTTTAGTCTAACGTATTTTGAGATGGGACTATAATAAAGTGCTATAGACCCTAATTATTTCTTTATCTATGCTTAGTTTTCTTTCCAAAAAAGGAAATAACTATTTTTAAAGTTCAAAGCTTCCTGACTACTTTTGAAGTCATGTCAACATGGTCTTAGGGAAGGCTATGATCTGGGCTGCTGTCCCCCAGGATTAAAAGTAAATTAATGAAAAATCAGTGTGGTGCTTCCAGCAATGTTGCTTTCAGTTTTTCTTTGTGATTCGCTATCTTCTGTGTGCATGCAGGGGAGGTTGGGGGTGGGTGGGAGGAGAGGCAAAAAAAAGCTAACACGGTAAAGTACAGGCATGTCCTCCATATCTGAGCTCCAGTAATAGAAACTGAGGCCCTGATGCAACAAGGTATTCTGTGAAGACAAAACACCTTGCAAAATCAGCGCCTGAGTGAGGATTAGCAGCCTGAAATGTAAGAACCTGGCACAGAGCTCCATTAACTAGAGTGCTTTGGGCTTGAAAATGTAAAATAGTTTTGAATTTAGATGTTTTGGTTTTCCCGCCTTTCTAGAGGGCACAAGGCTAGCCAGGTTTCAAAATCGTATTTTACATGCAATTATTTACTGCTGAACCAACTTTTGTTTTCCCTTCAGCTATCTGTATTGAAAAACAGGGAAGAACAATTAGACCACAGTTCAAAATAGGTTTCACTCTCACTGTGAAGGTAAGTTACACCATTAAATCAAGAAGCAACTATCCCACATATATTTTAAAAATAAAGGAAAATTAAATAACTTTCTTTAGTTTGTGCATGCTTTTTTTACTAGTGCTTATCTCTTTTTTGACCGAACAATCTGCCAAACCTATTTAATTATGCCCTTGCTCCAGAGTTTTATCTGCATATTCTATGGAATGGTCACTGCTCAGACATTCTACATCCTGAAGTGATTGGAGGGATTACTGTTGAGTGATAGACATCAGTTTCTTCCCCCTACTATGAGCATAGCATTTCCATTCCCTGACAGACAGAGGAAGAGGAGTCTATAATATATCATTTTGTCTCCTCTGTTGGGTTGTATATTTGCTGACATCCATGAGATAATTATCATATTGCATTATTATAGCTGATCAGAGATAGTAAAATTCAGTTCAGGTATAAAAGTATATGAAAACTGTCTTAAATCTTCATACTTTGCCTTATAGGAAAGTATGGCTGTTGTTGGAAACCTCTGGTTCTAAGATGGTGCTTAGATATCACAGTACTAGATTAACTGTAAGAAGCTAAATCTCTAGCAATAGAAAGCTAAACATCTGAAAAGGACTTAAGTTTGGAGATTGTAGAAAGAGTCTCTATTTAGTTACAAAAAGAAAAGGAGTACTTGTGGCACCTTAGAGACCAACAAATTTATTTGAGCATGAGCTTTCGTGAGTTACAGCTCACTTCATCGGATGCATTCAGTGGAAAATACAGTGGGGAGATAGAGAACGTGAAACAATGGGTGTTACCATACACACTGTAACAAGAGTGATCACTTAAGGTGAGCTATTACCGGTGGGGGCGTGGGAACCTTTTGTAGTGATAATCAAGGTGGGCCATTTCCAGCGGTTGACAAGAACGTCTGAGGAACAGTGGGGGGTGCGGGAGTGAAATAAACAAGGGGAAATAGTTGTAAATAGTTGTTTCCCCTTGTTTATTTCACTCCTGCACCCCCCACTGTTCCTCAGACGTTCTTGTCAACCGCTGGAAATGGCCCACTTGATTATCACTACAAAAGGTTCCCCCCCCCCCAACTTGCTGGTAATAGCTCACCTTACCATACACACAGTAACAAGAGTGATCAGGTAACACCCATTGTTTCATGTTCTCTATGTATATAAATCTCCCCACTATATTTTCCATGGAATGCATCCCATGAAGTGAGCTGTAACTCACGAAAGCTTACGCTCAAATAAATTTGTTAGTCTCTAAGGTGCCACAAGTACTCCTTTTCTTTTTGCGAATACAGACTAACACGGTTGCTACTCTGAAACCTATTTAGTTATAGTTTGTGTCTCATTTCCTTCCTAATTTGCATTCTCCTTCACATTCCAACCTCCATCAGCGAAGAGAAAAATAATGTGCCATTTCCTTTTTTTAATCATACTTTAAGTTGGGCAGTGAATGGTGGGGCTTTAATTAGGGAGAGATGGGAAGACCAGCCATTCAACTGCTGAATATTGAAAAGGTCAAAGTACTATAGTACACTACTATAATTGATGGATTGTCTCAGATACTCAAGATTAGCACACTTGTGGGGGAAAATGTTAACTCTTTGGAAAGTCAGAAAATTAATAAAGTTATTCACATTTGGCTGAGATGTGTGTTCTGAAAGATCTGTTTTGCTCTTTCACTTTACGTGTGCATGG
Source organism: Caretta caretta (assembly GCF_965140235.1). Taxonomy (NCBI): domain Eukaryota; kingdom Metazoa; phylum Chordata; order Testudines; family Cheloniidae; genus Caretta; species Caretta caretta. The sequence continues at coordinate 105,616,959 of NC_134209.1, forward strand.
ATACTTAAATACACAGAGCAGACAACAATATACATTAATTATCTTCATAGTGCTTTACAAAAATGAATGAATTAATCCACAACTTTGTTAGGTAGTTTAAGTATTTTTCCTGTGTTATAGGTGAGAAATGGAGGCAAAGGGTGAAATCTTAGCCCCATTGATAGCAAAATTCCTTCAGTGGGGCCAGGATTTCATCCACAAAGTTTGTAGTTTATACATGGCTAAAGAGAGAGTCGGTGAATTCCAGTGCCAGAATTTGAACTCGGAACAGAGCCCTACTTTCTTCACACCATTAGACCCTGTGTCTCACATAGTGCACTTGAATCTCAAATACTAAATTTTATATTCGTGGGCCATTCCTCTCTCAAGTGCACAATTATCCATGCCTTTGCCTCTTCATGATCAGAATGCTGTTACGTGAGTGCATTCAGAATCTGACACAAGTGCGGAATGCTGTGGAGTTGCTCTTTGTGAGCACAATAACCAGTGTTCTGGGATCTACACTGGATGCCAGCGAGCTTCCAGTGGCAATTCCAGGTGTTGGTTTTAACCTATAATTCTTGAAAATGGCTTAGAAACTGATTACTTGAGACAGCACCTTTCTCCCCATGACAGACTGCTACAGTTGAGCAGCTGAAATGCTTGAGCTAGAGTCTCATTAATATAAACAAGAGGGAGCTGCTGGGAAGTTGTTCTCTGGGCGGCAGGGAGAGGGGGCAGGCAATCTGCCTCCTCTTCATAGCTCACTCCTCTTTTGGTCTGCCAGCGCCTGCGTTTAGGTTTCCAGTCCCTCTGAACAGTCCATTTCTTTTCTCAGGTTCTTGAGGAGGGGAGCTAAGGTTGGGAGGTAGGGGTTTGTGGATATGAATGGGCAGTCCTTTGTATTGTGCTGGATGGAGTGTATGGTTTTTAAGGTATAAGAGAGGCACCCAAACTACAGGAGAGAGGCTTCTGTTTTTCTTTAAACAAAATTGAATAAGTAAATATTATGCTAACTATTTTTAAACTGAACTTTCTGTTGGAATCAATAGGGATGATAAAAAAGCTGATGGCTCAATATAGACCGTGGTTAGGAAGTAATCCATGGACCCAGAAGGTATACGAATGACAAATGTAACAAAATACATATCAAAACCAGTAAGACACTGTAATCTTCTCCTGTGTCCTTCACATTAAAAAATATAGTAGCATGTGCACTTACATTACAGAAACTAGCCCTGTAAACTTATTCTGGTCCCTCTACTTTGCTGCAGGCACAGAGGCCAGAAAGCCACCAGAACTCCCCATCTGAGGATTCTCTTGGTGTGGGAGAGACCCCATTTGGCATATAGATAGCATTGCTGTCTCCTACATCAGCCCTTCCATTGTTTCCCACGTAGAGTCGTGGTGGAGGCCTGGCCAGAGTAATACTGTACTTTGACACTCTTTAGATAGTAGGCAGCCCCTTGGAGGACATAGAGCAGCCCCAAGGCAGCTCTAATCCATGACAAGGTGGGCGTAAGCATAGAACAACTTTCGGAATCAGCATGATACGCCTGGCTGTTTTGTGCCCCCATCTCAACTGCCTCCCATGGATGGCACAGCTGAGAATCTAGGTCTTGTACTCCACATCTTACTAGATTTACTTTCCCAGTGCTTCTGTTTTCCATACCTGTCTACTCCAGGTCTCACAACAGTGACTCTCCTTCCAGAATTTAGCCCCACTATGACAGGCAGAATGGGGAGACCACTTTATAGCTTCTTACATTAGACTCCTATTGTTGGAAATTTCAAACTAGACTTAACACATTTCACTAACTGCCATTTAAGTGAAACAGCTCAACTCCTATAGGGATATTTTTAATACAGCAGTACTAATTAAAAACTTTGTGGTGGTTGAGCAACTGCAATAAACAATAATTAAGCATAGAAAATCTGAATCTGATTAGTGGCATAAGCGCATTACTACATTATCATATTCAACATGATTGATTGACACCCTCTCTCAGCCTGCCCCTTCCCTGTGCCTTTTGTATGTATCGTTAACCAGACTCTCATGGAAGATGTACTCTGGAAAATCAAATAAACCTTTTAACTTCAAGCAACAAATAACATTTTAACATCAAACGTCTTGTTTCTTCATATTGCCAGCCCTGTGGATGGAGAAGTCACCCCAATAAAACAGCATTGACTATACATATGGAAAGGAAGAAATGTCCAAAAGAAAATGAAAGTGTCTAAAATGCTGTGTTAAAATTTCATTTGACGAAATAAGATTTTGAAATATCAACATGTCCTTGTAGGAGCAGTACTACAGCAGTCATTTTCTCAGTGATGCTTAGCAATACCATGGAGTCTCCGATAACACTGCACGGAAACTACTGATGAATGTTGACCAGTCAACACCTGCTGCCCCCACAGAAGGATACGGGTTGCTAGGTCTGTCCTCAGTCCAGGGAACTCGGCCTGGGTGTTTTACCCCTTTCTGCTATTGGTGCTAGGTCAGCAGCCAGAATCAGTCTGTGCCCCACAAGGAATCTAGTCCTGTGCCCAGGAGAGGAGGGCAGGGTTCCTGCCCCAGAGATATCCCAAGAACAAGGAGAATAGATATATCTACTCTGGTTTGTTAGTACTGAGAAGGCTCATCACACTTTGAGTCACATTGATCCTCAAGATAAACACCCATCATTTGAAATTTAAGCTTGGAAGGTTCAACAAGCACTCTCAGAATGTAACTTCATGCCATGTTGAGAATGTGTTGCCTATGGACAGGTTGGGCAAGAAATTGGATCTCTTTGTTGCTGGAAGTCTTCTCTGTCTTGCTGTTTTTCTGATGTAACCCAATTCCAGTCTTCATTTGCTCCATATTGTTGGTGGGGGGGTGGTTTGGGGAGTTATGGTTGGCCATTACCCTTGAAGGTAAAGGTGATATCCTGCAATCAGAGGTCTAGACTGTAGCACTGATGTCCGTGCTCTTAATTGCTTGGCAGCCACATCGCAAATACTTCTGAATGTTGCAATTTCTTCAAGCAAGAAAATGAGCAGGATAATTTGGCTGAGACTAGTGTCATTGTAGTTCAATAGCCTCATCAAGAGATCTTAGAGTGGTTGCAGGCTGTCCACAAGACTGCAGCATGGTGGTATTAGATACAGATTAACCTTCCCCTATCATCTTTCTGCAGCACAGTAAACTCAATAACTTTCTCCTTTGCCTCAAGTGTTTCAAGCACAGATATTGCTAATAGTAAAATGTGTCTTTATCAAACCCAAAGCTTTTTAAAAGGCCCTAACTTGTTAAATAGACTTTACTTTTTAAATTTAGCTGCTGTTGATGGGATGTTAAAGGTCGCAGAGAAGTCTAACATATGCTTAAAGCTATCTGCACTGTACAATTGTGTTCATGTGGTACATAAATATTTGAATTTGTATTTAGTTATGCAGCAATGGCCAGGCTTTAGAGAGGTGTGATAATTGAAGGGCGGGGGGGGGCAGGAAGAGGGGTAGCTCCCTTTTATGGAGACCCAGCCAACGGGGATTTTGTAGCTGTTCTCTTACTTTACCTGTAAAGCGTTAAAAAAAAAAAAAAAAAAAAAAAAAAAGCCCATAGGTAAAAGGAAGGGAGAGGGCACCTGATAAGAGCCAATGGGAGGGCTAGAACTTTTTAAAATTGGGAGAAACTTTGTCTCTCTGCTCTCCCAGAGAGGAGACACAGAGCAGCAATGCTGTAAGAAGCTTTAAGTCACGTATAAAAAATCATCAAATCATACCTAGAAACTACTTATTTAAAACCCCAGATATGTAAGCAGATCAGGAAATGTCTGGAAAGATGCAATTAGGTTTCTCTTTTTATTTTTGTATGGCTTGTGGACTTCTCTGCTAACCCCAGTTGCTTTTGTTTTGCTTGTAATCTTTAAGCTGGACCTCAAGAAAACCATTCTTGATACTTAATTATATTTGCTCTTTTAAAATCTAGCAATAGCCTATGTTCCAGATGTACTTTTTCTTTTTGTTAATAAAAATTTACCATTTTTAAGAACACGATTGAATTTGAGTCCTAAGAGTTTTGTGCATATGTTTAATTAGGTGGTGACAAAGGTGATTTCCTTTGTTTTCTTTCTCAGCTCTTCCCTGGAGGAGGGGTGGGGTGAAAGGGCTTGAGGGTACCCCACAGGAAGGAATTCCCAAGTGCGCCTTCCTGGGTCCAAAGGGCTTTTTTGCACTTGGGTTGTGGCAGCATCTACCCATCCAAGGTCAGAGAGAAGCTGTAACTTTGGGAGTTTAATACCAGCCTGGAATGGCCAGTATTAATTTTTAGAATTCGGGCCCCCACCTTCTGAACTCTAAGTGCCAGAGTGGGGAATCAGGCTTGACAAGGGGAGGGGGGGGGGAAGATTTCTGCAGCCAATAACTCTCTTCTTCAAAGCTTAAGTAACAGACAGACACCAATTTTTACTTTATTTGCCTGATTCTGGACATAGCATCAGGGATGCAAAGTACCAACAATATTATGCCACTCTTTGCTAAACTTTGGTTAATTTTCTCTAATCTGCAGAGCCTGTGAGAGTAGAGCTGAGAGCAGTGGCTGGCTAGCCTTTATCAGAAATCATGAAGAAGATTAATGTGTTTTCCATTGTGAGACATTTTTGAACATTTGGCTCGGGAAATACTCTTACTGAAAAGAAAAGGAAAATGTATGAAAAATATGACTAGGTAGTATGGTATTCTGATACAGTAAAATCAAACCACACAACTTGTCTGCACTCCCACCCCAGACTTTGACAGGGTGTAAGTGAAAAGCAGAATTTGGACCTACAAGTACAATAGTACTAGACTACCACAGTGTAACTAATGTATCCATTTTGACCTCTGTCCTACTCAGACAGAAAATTATCTGCTATTAACACACCCACTTTATGTATCCTGCTTCCCAAACAAATTTGGTTTAATGTGAATGTAGGATGGGGTAATTTGACTCTCTGCAATCACAGCAGACAGCTGTGAGTGATACAAGACATGAAAATGAATAATCCCTGCCTTGCTCACTGGGAATAGAGGGTGCTGTGTAGTTGTTATGCTGTGATATAGACATAACTACCACGTATTAGATACAGCAGCATAAAATCTTTAATTCTAATAGTGTTATCAATTATTCCTATACAGATATCAAATGAAACAAAACAGGAGATCTCGCCTCTTCCTCTATTCTCTGTCACTGTGGTTAATTACACAATATTCCCAGTCATTCAAACTCAAAGCCTGAGTGTTGCATTTTACTACTTTCCTGTTCCACTCATGTCCAGATTGCTATATCCTGCTGGTTCTACTTCTGTACAATGTCTAAGATGCATACTTTCCCCTCTATCCCTATAACCACCACTCTGGTTCAAGCCTATGTCATCTCAGCTTCCTCCTCCTTTATGGTTTCACTGTCTCACAATGCACACTTCAAGTTTATCCAAAGCGTCCCTCATCCATCTACCCTTTTTGAATACTTGCACATTAGCTTCCACTTTCTTTACCTAAATTCCCCTTCTAGGTCCTGCCCAGTTCTGTATCTGGCTATTTTCAGCTCTTTTCTCCTGCTTGTGACAGGCACTCTGCCAACCCAACATCCCTTTTTAGTCAGCCGGTCCAATAGTCGAAAGCTACTCTACCCCTTTCCTCGCCCTTTCTTTGTTGGGAATAGCCTCCCAGATCTTTTCTGCCGTGCAACTGCACTTTCCCTTAAATCTCCAAAGCCAATTTGCATCTTTGGATATTGATGCTCTCTTGACTGCTCCTGCTAGGGCTGAGGCTGACATAAGGCATCTCTACCTGGCTGCCTGCATCTGAGTCCGTTCCTCTGAGGATCCAGTGTCGCCTCCTAGATGGAGACAAATTAGTTCAATAGCATGAGATTCAGCCTTGTATAGGAAAATAATCATGGAACTGAGGGCAACAGACACCTTGAGAATAGTCCATTGGAATTTTTTTTTCTAATGTGGCAACTGTGAATCTGCAGCAACAGATGGGCTTTACCTCTACTGCAAAGAGTAGATGTGCCAGATCAACCCATTTTCAATTTTAATTAAGCTACATTTGGGAGTTTCCCTAAAACCATCTCTTCATCCCTCCTGAAAATCCTAAATCCAGCCCTATCCATTGTGATTCCATCAGAATGGACAGGAGTTGGTTATATTTGTGGGTCAGGAGTTGTTGAAAACAGTTTTTTCGTATCCATCTAAAATAGCTAGAGAACTGCTCTAGGCCAAGTTCATTCTCTTCCCTCTCCTCACCATCCTTTCTTGGAATCAGAAATTTACAGCTGTAAGGGACCTTGAGAAGTCATTGAGATCCTTGCACTGTGGCAGTACAAAGTAAACCTAGATAATTCCTGATGAGGCGTTTGTCCAACATGTCTTTAAAAACGTCCAGTGATGAGGATTCCACAACCTCCCTTGGAAACCTATTCAGTTAATCACAGTCCTCTTTATAACAGCCCTCCGCATATTTGAAAACTATGATCAGGTCCCCCCCCCCCCCCCGCATCAGTTTTCTCAAGACTAAACGTGCCCAGATTTATAACCTTTCCTTGTTGGTCAGGTTCTGTTGCTCTCTAATGGACTTTCTCTAATTTGTCCACATTTTCCTAAAGTGCTATACTCAGATCTGGACACAGTATTCCAGCTGAGGCCCCACTAGTGCTGAGTGGAGTGTGACCATTACCTCCCATATGTGTCGTGAGCCTGACATGGGGAAATCGGTGGGGTGATGATGGGGGCGGGGCAGCAAAGAGTTTTGGGCTCAGGCCTGTATTCAGGCTGGGATGCAAACAGTCAGTTAGCCTAGGCCCTTGATCAGGGTGGGGCAGTAGAGAGTCAGAGGGCTCAGGCCTGCACCCAGGCTGAGCTGCAAACAGTTGATTAGCCTAGGCTAGCCCAGGCTCTGGTTCAGAGCAGGGTGGGAAACAAAGTCACTTAACTCAGGCTTTCCTTCAGCTGAGGGAGGGGGAGACTGCCACCCACCACTTGGGGGGATACAGGCCTTCCCACTCCAGTGCATCCTGGCCTAGGGCCCTAAGGGTGGCGGAGGCATCTGCCACCGCATCAGCAGGGATCCAAGCTGCAACACGCTGACTCACCCTCTGCCAGCGTTGCAGCCAGACAGGGGTCTACTTCTCCTGGGCCACTTCCACGCTCCCCCTCCAAGGGTACCTGCTGGTCCAGTGTGGTAAAGTGATCGGCGGGATCTTCAGTTGCCAGCAGAAGCTCTGCCGGGGTTGGGCTAGCCAGCGGTCCAGGCCAGCCATCTGTCCCCTGCAGGGTTAGGTCATCCTGGGGTCCGGGTGGCCTAGGCTAGTCATCTTTTTCCTGTGGGGCCAGCTCATCCAGGGGTCCGGATGGTCCAGGCCAGTCATCTGCACTCTGAGGGTCTGCTGCCACCTCCCAGCGCAAGTGCTCAGAGGACACATCTGTCCCCTACAGTGGCTAGGCCCGTACTGAGCTTCCGGGTCCCGCCTTTATATGTCTGGTCCTGCCCCTTGGCTTCTGGGGGGTGGAGCTAAATTGTAGGGCTCCGCCCATGCAGAGGTGGAGCCACCCTCTTCCTCTGTGTCTGAGGAGGACCAGTCCAGCTCACTATAGTATGTTAAATGTGATACTCCCATTAAACATCCCAGAATGATATTAATCTTTTTTGCAGCTGCATCACATTGTTGACTCATATTCAATGTGTGTTCTGCTAATAGCCCTCAGATCTTTCTCCACAGTACTTTTGTACTTGTGCATTTGATTTTTCTTTCCAAAGTGAAGTACTGTACTTTGCACTTTTCTTTGTTCAATTTCAGCTTGTTGATTTCATACCAATTCTCCAATTTGTCAAGGTCATTTTGAATTTGAATCCTGTCCTCCAAAGTGCCTTCCAGCCCTTCCCAGCTTGGTGTCATCTGCAAATTTTATAAATATACTTTTCATGCCATTATCCAAGTCATTACTTGAAGTATTGAATAGTGCCAGACCCAGGACTGACCCTCTGTGGCACCCCGCTAGATACACCTTCCCAGTTTAACAACTAATCACTGGTAATTACTCTTTAAGTATGGTCTTTCAACCACCTTATAGTAATTCCATCTAGACCACATTTCTCTAGTTGTGAGAATGTCATGTGGGACTATGTCAAAAGCTTTACTAAAAATCAAGACCTATCACGTCTGTGGCATCCCCCTATTCACTAGGCCAGTAACTCTGTCAAAGAAGAAAATTAGGTTGGCTTGTCATGATTTGTTCTTGACAAATCCATGCTGGCTATTCCTTATAATCCTGTTATCTTCTAGGTGGTTATGAATTGATCATTTAATAATTGGTCCCAGTATCTTTTCAACTATCAAAGTTAAGCTGACTGGTCTATAATTCCCTGGGTCCTCTTAGTTCCTCTTTTTAAAGATACATGCTATGTTTGCCCTTCTCCAGTCCTCTGGCACCTCACCTGCCCTCCAGGAGTTCTCAAAGATAATTGCTAACATTTCTGAGATTGCTTCAGCTTGTTCCCTAAGTACCGTAGGATGAATTTCATCAGTCCTGCTGACTTGAATATATCTAATTTATCTAAATATTATTTAACCTGTTCTTTTCCTATTTTGGCTTGCAACTATTTCACTGGTTGTTAATATTAATTGTGTTGAGTAGCCGGTCACAATTAATCTTTTTATTGAACACTGAAGCAAAATAGGCATTAAACATCTCAGATTTCTTGATGTCATCTGTTAATAGCTCTCTTTCCCCAGTAAGTAGAGGACCTACACTTTCTCTTGCTCCTAATGTATTTAAAACACTCTTCTTATTGCCTTTTATGTCCCTTGCCTTTCTGCTTTTTTCCTGGATGCTTGGGCTATTCTTTTGTGTTCCTCTTTAGCAATTTGACCAAGTTTCCATTTTTTGTAGGATTCCTTTTGGATTTTTAGGTCATTAAAGCAATCCTGATGGAGACCTATTGGCCTCTTACTATCTTCCCTTCTCATTGGGATAGGTTGTATTTGTACCTTTAATACTGTCTCATTGAGAAAATGCCACCACTGCTGAACTTAGATTTTTTTCCCCCATGGGACCTTACCAGTTCTGAGTTTGTTAAAGTCTGTATTTTGAAGTCCATTGTCCTTATTCTGCTGCTCCTTAGAATCATTGCATCTATCATTTCATGATAACTTTTACCCAAATTGTCTTCCGTCTTCAGATTTGTTACTAATTCCTCCCTACTGGTCTACTTCCTGTACTTTCTGGAACCAAAAGTTGTCCCTAATACATTTGAAGAACTTATTGGAAATTTTGTTTTTTGACATTCTCCAACAGATGTCTGGGTAGTTAAAGTCCTCCATTACTACTAGGTCTTGTGTTTTGGATATTTCTGAAATACCTCATCTACCTCCTCTTCCTGATTTAGTGGTCTATAATAGACCTCCTACCATGATGTCACTCCTATATTTTTACCCAGAGGTCTTTAGCCAGAGACTCTCAACTGGTCTGCCTCCCTCCTCCTCCTCCTCCTCCTCCTCCTGGACCTCAGAACAAATGTATATATTCTTGATGTATAATGCAACACCTCCTCCCTTTTTACTCTGCCTATCCTTCCAGAACTAGTTATACCCCCTCTCTATATATTGTCATAATTTAGCGTATGTACTAATGTTTCCAGTTCTTCCTGGTTATTCCTCATAGTCAAGGCTTTGGAGTTGTACTCTGGCTCCGCTCCAGCTACAGGCAAAAACCTTCAGCTCCACTGCTCCAGAGCTGCTCCAGAGCTGCTCCAGCTCCGGGCTCTGCTCCAAAGCCCTGCTCATACTCCTTGCTCTAGTTCATACTCATGGAAAACAGTGCACAAAAATACAATTTTGTGACTCACATTCTGGATTTTCTTTCTCCCTGAATCTCTCAAGCTTTGCCTTAACCACAGCAGAAATATTTTAAGAAAAAAAATCACATTTAGAACAAGATCATGATCCATTGTTCTCATTCTCAGAGCAGTTTGAACTGAGTCTCTGTGGTATACATTTGAGCCGAATTTGTGAGACTTGCCCTTCATCATGAACCTAATACATTAATAAGTTAGCTTAAGAGTTTGCAGGGACTTGTGTGCTAGCATAGGATTTCTTGTTAAACAACACACTGCAGCTCTCATTTGAGCTACAAAGTAACAAGCATGGAGCATTTTCATGGCTCCTGATAGTTTTAGACAGGCTATTTTTTGGCACAGGGGGATGGGGGAGGGGAATCAACAGACAAGAGAATAGCCAATGTGACAAAGAGCTCAATATTCAGGCCAATATTTTTAAATCTGGGTGCCTAAAATTAGGCACCTAAATCCATATTTAGACAATTATATAAGTGGCTTTATATTCAATGGTGCTGAGCACTCCCATGTCCCAGTGGTTTCAAGGGCCAGCATCTCCAGTGTCTTTTTGAGTGACACCTAAGCTAGTGTATGTGATTTACACATAGGCCCACGCAGAGAGTGATGATGCTCCTCCAGCATGTCGAGCTAACTGTATTGGTCTGTATGGGGGAGAGGGGAGGGGAGGGAAGGGAAAAGGCTGTGTCCCTTCCTAGGTTAGTTTGCACCATGGGGGTAGTAAGAGTAGTCTCTTCAGGGACTATGATTGTGACTTATCTCTACTCCTTTGTGCCCTCTTCCCTGCTTCGCTCCTCCAGTCCCTCCACACGTGTATCTGCGCAGAGACAAAGCATCATCACAACCTATACGCGGCAGACTTTTGTCTCTCTCATACTGACAGGATTGCAGTAGCTGCTTGGCTGCAGGGTGGGAGGAGGTAGGATATAGGCACAAAGCAACAGTCAACCTCAGATTAATTTTGCTTTTTCACAAGACAAACAAATGGCACATCTAGTTGTGTCTGACACATTCCAAGCACCACAGATTCTCTCCCTCCAGGGGATCTCAGATTAATGAGATGGAAACTGCCATCAGCAGATTCTTTGCTATCAAAAGGCTCCAAACTTACACAGACAAGGTAGCCTGTTTCCTCTTGTTTTTTCCTACCCCCCCCCCCCCCAGAAGTTCTGGTTTAACTTGGATTTAAACTTGGAGAGTGGTCAGTTTAGATGAGCTATTACCAGCAGGAGAGTGAGTTTGTGTGTGTATGGGGGTGGGGGGGATGTGAGAGAACCTGGATTTGTGCAGGAAATAGCCCGACTTGATTATGTAAAGAGTTGTCACTTTGGATGGGCTAGCACCAGCAGGAGAGTGAATTTGTGTGGGGGGGTGGAGGGTGAGAAAACCTGGATTTGTGCTGGAAATGGCCCACCTGATGATCACTTTAGATAAGCTATTACCAGCAGGACAGTGGGGTGGGAGGAGGTATTGTTTCATATTCTCTGTGTGTATATAAAGTCTGCTGCAGTTTCCACGGTATGCATCCGATGAAGTGAGCTGTAGCTCACGAAAGCTCATGCTCAAATAAATTGGTTAGTCTCTAAGGTGCCACAAGTACTCCTTTTCTTTTTGCGAATACAGACTAACACGGCTGCTACTCTGAAACAGACTACCCAAATACTCATCTGAATCATCCCTTATTTTCAAACTTAATTTATTGTTAACATTGGAACCTTAGTTCAGTTTTTATTTTGCTGTTTAAAATATTTTCTCTGCCCTCTACAATAATCTTTTAAAAAGAAAAAATGTAAAAATGGCTGCCTAACGGATACAGCAGTCTCTGTATTAATTTGCAGACAGAAAATCAAATTGCTTGTGGGCTGCAGATTTTCACAGTATTTATGCATGGCAGAGGTCGCCTCTAACATTAAGGGGCTGAATGTGATCTCACCTCCACCAGTTGGACCCTGGGTAACTTCATTGATTCAGCAGTCATTCTGATTTAACTCTGGTGTAAGTGACATCAGATTTTGCCCCATAGTTTGTATTTAAGTGTAACTAGTAGCCACAAAATCTCTCAACTGTGCATTATAGATAAAATATCCTAATGAAAAGCAGCTGGCAGTGCCATAGGAAACTGCATCCAACAATCTGACACATTGTTGCTAGGGATGGAGAGAGGCCAGGCCACTAGAAAGATGAGTTACAGGGGAGAGAAGAACTAGGTTGAGCTTTTGATGCAGCAGTGCTTTAGATGAACCGGAATTTTGTAAAAAACAAGGTAACGAAGCCCAAGACAGATTGCTTCAGAGAACCTGGCACACACACAGATTTGAAGAAACCTAGATAGAAATCTATCAAAGTACTTATTTGGCTCTCATCACCACAGAATATGAGCACTTTGGGGCAGGGAATTCAGGAAGGGATGTAATAGCTCTTACTCTTGCACAGGGAGTCAACTATCTGTATACCCCTCTAGAAGTTTCAGAATGCTTCTTCTTGGAAGTCTGTTGGTTGAGGGGGATGGTGGGTACTTTTTTGCCACCATTTTGGGATGGGTAGGAACCCAGAAGGCATTAAGAGGTGAGCACAGGATCTACCGCTGCAGCTGTCCCTTGTGTGAGGTGAATAAGATGGGAGATTCCCTGCATCTGTTCCTGTGTTCCTATGCACAGCCTGGTCTTATGGGTTAATCTATTTTCTTATTTACACTTGCACACACAAGATCTTCCATCTTGCTTTAAAAATACATATGTTCTAGAAAAGAACTTGGTTTGTCTATCAGCATGCTCACACCAGCCTGAAATATGAAATACCTGTGAGGTGAAAAATTCTTAGGAAGGAAATGAGAACACCAAGTGTAGCAGTAGCTACTAGAGAGATAATTCTGTCAGAAGGCATAAACTTTTGTAACTACTTTACAGTTAATTGGCCTTGGCTCAAGAAATTTGCTTGATGCTGGCACCAAGGTTTTTGTCATCTACAAATAAGTCTCTCAATTATTGAACCTAATGAAGTATTGTGAACTCTGGTTCAATATTCTAAGAATGCTAAGTTATTGATCCTTTGAATCTGCCTGAGTGTTTATAGTCAAGTCCTTTGCTATTTGTACTAACTTTTCCATTAGCCCATTTGAGGGTGCACAGTAAGGCCTTGATGTGGTGCACTTGAACTAATGTCAAAGAGAATTGCTAAAATAAGTCACTCCTGAATTATTGGCCATTATCTGTTATTAGCTCCTCTAGAATCACAAGCAAGCAAATTGTAATTTACCGTGTGTTATTACAGTGCTATCAATGCAACAGCTTGGTTTAAAAAAAAAGAAAAATAAAAGCAGTAGTCTACGATAAAAGGTAATCTTTCCCATTTAATTTAAAGAGAGTCATGCCCACTTTGAAACAAAGGTAATTAGGAATCTCATATAGTTTCAGTGATTTGTTTGCACTCTGTTTCCTGTATTTACTGATGACTTCACACTTGGATACCTTTCTTTCTTTGGTAGCAGTCAAGCCTGGCCAGAAGAGGACCTCTTCTATTTTTACACTTCTCAGTATCCAAGTAGGCACAATGGGTTGTGCTTAGCATTTCTGACCTCTTATCATGCAATGTTATGATACATTTTGCTTTGTCTAGAATCCCATCGTATGTGGCAATTTCATCTCTATAATCTCAATGATTGTTTATTCTTGTAAGTGCTTGGACTTTTCCTGTCAGCCCTCCATCTAGAATCACTCTCTCAAGAGCCAACCCTGCTGGATCATTTTTTCTCTCTCATTTCAGCTAGTCAAATTTTGTTTGAAAAGCAGGTAGTACCTAGGACAGATTTATTTAAAATTCCTCTTCCCACATCTCCTTGCTTTCATTAAGAGAGATGTCTCTCACCAGCATGCCAATGTGTCACAACCTTAATACATCTAGCATATTCCCTATCAAGTACAGACAGTATCCATATGATCAAATTCTGACCTACCTATGAAAATGATTGTATATAATTCCAATCTATTTACTTTATTTATCTCTAATTATTTCTACTATACCCCTCACCATGGTAGCTGGCTGCCTATAATATGGAGTGGTACCGGGTCTAAAGCTGTGAGAATTTAATTAATAGATTTTTATAATAAGGCAGCATTTTCCTTGGCCAAATTGTCAAACATGAACTTTCCATTTGCTTAGTTAATATTCACTGGCATGGTATGGCAACATGGCCATGCGAAGAAAACAGCTGGGTTTATAACTATATCTATATAAAAATAATATACTGGCTTAGAATGTATGATCATGTTTTCCTCTTGTGCTAGTTCCTGTGACTAGCACAGTTTATAACTTGCAGATAAAGAAAAATGTCTTTATCTGCATCTGAGATGATAGAGATCTCAGTACTGAAGATTCAGAGTTTGATTTTTTTTTTCTCCCCTCAACTCCCACCTGTCATCTGTTGTGTGTACATACATCTATGGTTTGGTACATATTATCTAACATACACACAAAGTCTTTCTAAAAGGCTTGATCAATTTCCTACTGAATTTTCAACCAAAACCAGACCAATAGCATCCAATACATAGGGACCCAAACTTGAACACTGGATCTGGTTGGGGGAAGTTCAGCTTCTGATCAAGATCCAAAAGCACAAGTTTTTGGCCCATTTCTAGTCATAAGTAACGCCCATATAATTAAATTCTTATTTGTATATTAACATTCTGAAGATGTTTAGGTATGTAACTAGAACATTTAAGAAAGTTATAACCAGTTAATTGATACAGTTTTTGTGCTGCAATGTAGATATTTTCTTACATGTTAATTACAAACCTAAACAATTCATGCAAATTTAATATACTGTGATGCAATTTTGAATCTGTCAAGTGTATGTAATTGAGTTACCTGAATGCAGCTAAGTTATAGTTACACACTCTGGATTTCATATTATTGGGAGAAAAAATGATCCAGCCTCTGTCAGCTGATGTGAGTCAGCGCTAGTCATAATTTCCCAGGGAAACTAAGAGGTACTTGCTGGTATAGACTGTTAGTTTATATTCAAGTTTACTGAAAGCACTTTATTCATTTTTTTTTTTTTGAACAGTGAAATTCTTTTCCAGTCTCAAGGTTCTGAAAAGAAAATCAGAGCCTTTATTTCTCAGTCAGAATTTCAGCACTATGTATTTTTGCCTCCTAAATTATTTTCAAATTGATCTTTCCCAGCTATGACTAGATTGGGCATCTTGAATTTAAGATTTATTCTTCCATAGTGGCTTGTGCCTCCCCATGATTAACCCTGGAGTAACTCATTGTGCTACAGAAACATTTATTGTCAGATCCTGAGCATTTTACTTGGGGCTCATCCCAGCAAGGTGCTTCACAGAGTTTACAGTAGTACAGCTAGAGTTGGTCAGGAACCAGAATTTCTATTTTGTGGGAAACGCCATAGTTTCAAAATGAACAACACCATTATGTCTATTACCATTCTGAAATGCATCTTACTTTGTTGATGTTATGAACCTACTATATACTGTTCCACAGGTGTAATGAAATACACTTTTCAAGTTTGGTGCTCTGTTTATTGAAGAGTATTCTATTAAACATACAGTCGCTGGAAAAGACATCATTATTGCCCTTTTCCCACTTAAAAGATCCATCCATGATGCCTTTTCTTTGTAGATTCAAGCAGAGACAGTTCAAAGCAAGTCCCTTCCTAAGCTTCCAAAATGGTTTGTAATAGTCCCAACAAAGCATTCAGCTTTCACTTGTAAAACTAATTAGATGAATTTAAACTTTTTTATTTTTATAAATTGAACAGAAGAATGCAGGAAGCCAAAGAAAAATACACACAAATACCTAACATATTAGATAAAGGTTTTGTGCTATACTTAATTTCATTTTCTTTTGTCTATGGTGGGTTTTTTTTTAAAAGAAAGTTTTTGGGCTGTGGTAATTTCCATTAAGGAATCAGACTATAAAAGCCTAGAGTTTGATCTAGTACCTACTTTACTTTTGCATTGATTACCATAACTTTATCTGAAATCGTTTCACCCAGGAGAATACAAGTAGGTTTAAAAAAAAAAAAAACAGTAAGGTGAATGTTAAAGTGAAATCTGCCCACAGATCCATTCAGCTGAAGCATATGCTATTAATAGGTCTTTGTCATCTCTAAGTATGATATTGTTCCTAATTCAGTATGAGACAATATTTCAGACCTCAAGAAAATCAGACTGAACATTCAAATATCTTTCTGGGTTTCATCCTTTTTTTGTAGATACATCAACCTGACAATTTTTATTATCCTATTTTGTATTATCCTTACAGCCACGTAAGGATAATAATTGGGCTAATGTTACTGCACCAACAGTGCAAGCTTTCCTACACTGTTCCACTGATGTATCTTAACCCTAAACTGAAGGGACCAAATGTAGGTGTAAAGGATATTCTAATCTCCATGTCTGCTAAAAGATGCCAGTTAAGGCTGAGCATTTCAAAGCAGTGCTTCTGAACATTAATTTGAATTCTGAATTTGTTGGCTTTGACCATGTCTTTTTTCACTGGCAATTTACAAACACTGATGGAATGATATTTTTTGCATGAATATCAGAAAAGTGGCTATTCTTACTATCATAAGCAGACAAAGGCAGGTATGTGGTAACAAGGGCATTTTTATTCTCTCGTCATTTGCTTTTCATATTCTCTTTAAAATCATCCAGTTTCAATCACCCAGTCAAGAAGCAGAAGTAGAACTATGTAACTTAAATGAGCAATCATGTACCGCAAACAGTAGATTAAGCTATCCATTCCATCCGATGGGACAGATCATATTCAGTGCTGAGGGTTCAATTTTTTTTTATTGATAACATGTCAGAGGACAGCTCTATCAGTTTATTAATCAAAGATAGATCAGCACAATATGGAAAGGTAAATACATTACCAAATCCAGACAACTGTCTTCAATCTGTTCCAAAGTATGATCTCAGTTCTGCTCATATTTCTACCCCCTTGTTTACAACAGATAGAAAATCCCCCAAATACTACTGTATAATTACAGACCTTACTCTTCTTTTCTTATCTAGTTTCATACCTGTTTTTCAGGGTACAAACACATATGCCACAATTATCCCTAGCATACTGTACCAATCATGCGTGGCATGCTGTTCATATTTGGCAAGCCTTAACAGAACATACATCTTGACTCTGACCATTCCTACGTGTACAAGGAACAGGGGTTATACATAGTTTACCTACTAATATATCTCCGCTATAAAGCACAGAATGAGTACAAGGCATTCTGGGAATACAGTTCATAGTTATACAACCTGGCATAAGTACAAAACTTTCTAGAAATATGACATTAGCTAACAGCAGACAGTACATTACCTGATAAGCGGATCTGTCCTTTGCTAGAGGTGCCTGATTTTACTGCATTGGTGTTTTCTGGAGGAGCTGAAAAATAGACCAGACTAAACAATGAAATGGACAAAAACAGAATAAAAATGTATGTTTTGATTTGCTAAAGCTTTAAGACAATGACAGAATTTTGGGGGTGATAAAAGCTCATAAAAATGAATTAACTTGGTGTACTGTCTTGAGAAAGGAAATCCACGCATACAGTCAGCAACAGGTGTAGTGTTATTTTAGTGGCAGATATCTAGTATTTAGTGCACATGGTGACACAGAGTATGAAACAATGGCACTACTAGCCATGTCTAGGTTCTTGGGCTTAAAAAGGAGAACCTATTACACTGAACTTCTTCTCTGGATGAAAAGAGGGCTTCAGGCTTCAGTGTTGTCAATCTGCACTAAAGTTCACTTAGAAAGAGAAGTTTCAGAGTAGTGGCCGTCTTAGTCTGTATCCGCAAAAAGAAAAGGAGGACTTGTGGCACCTTAGAGACTAACAAAATTAGAGACTATTCATTTATGTGATCCCATCAGGAGACTAGAACCTACTTGCCCTCAATCACCCGCTTAACAGGGAGTCCTGGTGACAGGGTGTACCAACCCCATACGGGGCCAACGGGGATGACCCAGCTCAACACGCAGGGCCCCTGTCACATGTCTTATAAAAGCAAATAGCTTTGGTATGGACATTTTCTGGAGATTAATGGCCACGGAACAGAGGACCATCAACTTCTCCTGTTTGGTCAAGGACCATCAGGAGATGTCCTGCACTTTGATCACAAGTGCTTAATCAGATTAAAATTAGGCTAAAGGTGTAAAACAATTGCAATCAGACATCTCATCAAGTTTGGGCTACAGAATACTTTAAGGCCAAGAATCCTCATTTTATATAAACTGAGGAAGGGCAACAATAATGTGGTAGTATATCAGTACTTATATATTATATAGTATTATCATGTAGAGTAAAATGCAAAGAAGGGACCACACTTATTAGACAATTTCCTAATCAATGAATTCATCACATTTTTCAATAGAGTTGTGTTCTGTGTATATTAGTGGACCATTATCATTAAGCAATTTACTTCATCAGTGCCTTTGACTACCTGCTGTAAAACAGGTTTCCTGTATGTATGATTAGATTTAACTTTTTTCAGAGCAAAAATTATGTAATTATTGCTAAAAAAGTAGGATAATTCCCTCCTAACCACCCTACACACACACAGACACACAGCCTGGGGGATATCCAAAATTTTTGGACAACAAGGCATTCGGATAAATGGAAATAATATTTTGAACTTCAATATCACTGATATAGAGATACAGGGAATGAAGGGAATAATGCTGATGTTCACTTCACACTGTATTAAAGATGAAAACAACAACTTTGACTTTTAAAATTGTATTAAAATTATGTCCATTGTGTTTAATACAATTTTGGTGTTTTAATAATCTCAATAATGTTGTTTTTTACCTTTAATAAAATACAAAGTATTAAGCATGAAAAGTAAAAAGCCATTGATTAGCACTAGCAGGCACTAAGGGTACGTCTACAGTACAACGCAAGCCCAAGGTTAGTGGGACTTGAGTCATCTGACCTATGTTAGGAAACCCTGGGCTTGAGTGTCTGTTGTAATTTAACCCTATGTTAAGACTTTTCTAATCCATGCTTGAACCTAGGGCTCTGGAGTCCATGCTGCAGTACACAGAAGCAAGTCAAAGTAACCATATGCCAGAGTCCCTAGTGCCTCCCTCCCCCTGAAATGTGGCCACTCTGCACGTTGTCAGGAAGCAGCTCGCTTTGCAAAAGGCTTGATCGGTCTGCTCTTCATTACAAACCAGGAAGCTGTTTGATACTCTGCTTACAGATCAGTGGTCTGAAAAGAATGGGCTAACACTGACTCAAGCTGTTGCTGTTTGCAAAGGTGAGGTGGCTTCCGTTTGCAAAAGAGTGGACTGTAGATTGTTGGGATAGAGAAGATTAATGAAACTGTCCCATGCAATTGTAGGATACGTCTGTTACCCATGTTTTCAGAACTCCAAGCAATGATAACTTCACTGTTTCTCTCCAGGAGGTGCCTGGATTAAATCAATGGGGGCACAACTCATCCATATGATAGATGCTGGGCACAAGCAAAAGTGCTTTTGCCTAAAACTACTTTTTTATTAGCTCTCAAGCATATGCACGCGCACACATGCATGCTGTCGCAGTAGGGTTAGAGAATTTCAGAATATTTATAGTTATCTAAAGAGTCTGAAATGGTTCTGAGGGATCAGCAGCCAGGCTTCAGGGGGCTCCAGGCTTCTGTTTGACTGCAGGAAAGTTCAGATGCCAGATTCTGGCCCAAAGAAAATTTTCTCAGACTGCTCCCAAAGCAAATTCTTTTGCCTCATCTTTTATAACTAACTTCAAACAAAGCACATAACCTATAGTGACTACTAGTAGGTCATCATAGTAATCCCTACTGGGTCACCAATTCTCCTGTTTTCAGCAAAACTACTCATCTCATATCAAAATATTTTTAGTCATAACAACAATGAAACTTACGTGTTAAAGGTGTCAGAGGTGCTCAAAACCAAGGTCAGCCATCCAAAAACCTTTTCTGTTCTCACTATACATTCACTTCTTATCCCATCCTCCCATTCTGATAGCAAAACTGCAAACATGCAGTTATTTGGCCTTGCCTCTCAGGGACCAAGATTTTCCTAGCTATATGATGTTTGTTTTTTAACTGACAGTGACTGAACATACAAAATAGCTTGCCAGAACTCTGATACAAAAACAATTCAATGAACCAGATATAGCTCCAACAGTATGCTTTGCAATTAGGACCCTGTATACACATACACAAATATTTGTGTGATCATGAAGGGAGAAAATTAAATGTAAAATTTGCACACAACCAGTTAGTCTTAAAATAATCTGATTTTTCTAGTAATTATGCCTCAGGCAAGGCCTGTCTGACCCACACAGGAAAGGATTAACATTTCTAAAAAGTATCTAAACCTGTTTATATACCTCTTCTCCTTAAGGTCTAGTCTACACTAAATCTTCATTGATTATATTAAACTGGTGCAGGCACTGATAGGAAACAAAGGGTAGGAATAAATGGTCAGTTTTCAGAATGGAGAGAGGTAAATAATGATGTCCCCCAGGGGTCTGTACTGGGACCAGTCCTATTTAACATATTTATAAATGATCTGAAAAAAGGGGTAAAAAGTGAGGTGGCAAAAGTTGCAGAGGATACAAAACTACTCACGATAGTTAAGTCCAAAGCAGACTGCAAAGAGTTACAAATGGATCTCACAAAACAGCATGACTGCGCAACGAAACGGCAGATGAAATTCAGTGTTGATAAATGCAAAATAACGCACATTGGAAAACATAATGCCAACTATACATATACAGTGATGGGGTCTAAATTAGCTGTTACTACTCAAGAGAGAGAGCTTGGAGTCATTGTGGTTAGTTCTCTGAAAACATTCACTCAGTGTGCAGCAGCAGTCAAAAAAGGTAACAACGTTGGGAATCATTAGGAAAGGGATAGCTAATAAGAAAATATCATATTGCTGCTATATAAATCCATGTTATGCCCACACCTTGAATACTTGGAAAAGGTTCAGAAAAGGACAACAAAAATGTTTAGGGGAATGGAACAGCTTCTTTATGAGGAGAGATTAATAAGACTGGGACTTTTCAACTTGGAAAAGAGATGACTAAGGGAGGATATGATAGATGTTTATAAAATCATGAGTGGTGTGGAGAAAAATAAATAAAGAAGTGTTCTTTACTCTGTCTCATAACACAAGAACTAGGGGTCACCAAATGAAATTAATAGGTGGCAGGTTTAAAACAAAAGGAAGTATTTCTTCACACAATGTACAGTCAACCTGTGGAACTCTTTATCAGAGGATGTTGTTAAGGCCAACAATATAACAGGGTTTAAAAAAGAACTAGATAAATTAATGGAGGATAGATCCATCAAGGGCTATTAGCCAGGATGGACAGGGATAGTGTCCCTAGCCTCTGTTTGCCAGAACCTGGGAATGGGCGACAGGGGATGGATCATTTGTGATTACCTGTTCTGTTCATTCCCTCTGGGGCACCTGGCATTGGCTGCTGTCAGTATTTGTGAAAATCATGTCTCTATAATGACTAGCTAGCCTTAAGTATAAGAGTCTGCTGTTCACCAATAGCAAAAGGAGGGTTTAGATTTTTTTTAAGCACTAGATTAGATCCCTGATCATACTCATGGCATTTATATGCATATGGCCATAATCTGTTACAGAATGGGACTTAAATTCCTGTGGCCCCAGGGACGTGAGCTGACTTTTTGTGACTAGGACTGCATTTTCATGTACTTAGTTTATCCAAATGAAATCAATTAGAAGGGACCAAAGAAGCCAGATTTCATTTGCAATTTGCTGGCCCCAAAATCATATCTAGTGCTTTGTAGTGCCCAAAGAAGTTTACAGTCTTTATCAAACAGAGACAATACTGTCAAACACCCACTTCAGTGGTCCATTCTTGAAGTTGTACAGATATGTATTTTTTAATTAAATTAAAAATTAAATTTGGGGAATATATTTGGAAGATTGGTGATAGAAATGTGCTTTAAGAAGGGATTTAATTGAAAGAGGGAGTGCAAGGAGAGGCGTTCTATATCCCTTCATTAGATTCAAGCTAGAGTAAATGTTAAACTGTTACTATTGAAACAGGAAAATAAGATTATATGTAGATATACTAATCTTCTTGGCTCACTAGTGGAGATAATGACAGTACAGCTTCAGATATATAATTTCTCCTTTAATGGGATAGAAATAGGACTGTTTGCAGGCAAGCAGGAGAGTGATTCTGTACCCATGCCACTAAAATAAATTTTTAAAAGTGTGAAAGTGAATCATGTCATAGTTGTATTTTCTAGCGATATTTCTCTAATATGATACCAGCCTGTGTGAAAGGACAGAGCATCACGGAGTTAAAGAGATATGCAAGAGAAGAGCTCGTTTGGCTAGTATTCCTGCCACTTGTCACTGTTCAAAGCAGGAGAGATTTAGAGACAGAGAATGTAGGCAGGCTTCACACAAACCTTGTGTGAGGGCCCAAGGGACTCCGCATTCAGGAGCATCTCTAATACTAGTGTATTCTAAAAAAAAATAGAAATTACACATTGTGTTGTAGGCACTGCCTGGCCAGCTATTGGAATAGTGATTTATTGATCCTGTAGTGTCAATATTCTGAGTTGTTCACTTACAATATCGCTTTTCTTGACTGTTCACACAGTTCTTGTTTTCAGAAAAATCTAGAGCCAGATCCATTAGCTCTCTGAATTGATGGTGACTACTTGTGAATTTTTTTTTTTTTTAATCTGGACAAGCTTAAAAGATCTAGGTTTTTTTCTGTAATTGTGGGATCCAGTAATAACCATGACTAAGTGGATACTCTAGTATTTGAAAAGAATACCTATCAGGTAAGTGAAGAAATTATCTAAAATATTTGTGCAGTTAGATCAAGATCTTGGGAACATGGGAGTCAGAACAGAGCATAAAGCCCCATAACAAAATCCAAATAAAGAGTGAAAAGAGTAATTGTTAGGTGAGAGATCTGGTAGAACAAGTGCCCCTTGAAGTGGTGGACTTACTGAAGGAAGAAATGCAGGGGCCCTAAGAATGAACAAGAAAATAAGAGGGTGTGTGATGGCCCAGCCTATGAGGTGGGTGAATTGGAGCTGGCAGTGGAGACAGTGAAGGATACAACTGCTCAGCAAACACCCTTGCTGGAGGGTGAAGGAGAGTGGAATGAAACACTCACACAAATCTTGCTGAGGTATCACTGCACATGGACATGCTCCACAGGGGCCAGCAGCTGACAGTGAAGAGCCTGCAAGGGGAACTGGGTGATGAATGCAAGGACCTTTATCTTGCTTCTGACCCAAACTCAGGTTATTCAGAGCCTTCCCCTTCTTGCAGAGGGGGAAAGAAAAGCCAAAGCCAACGTTAGCCTAAAGAAGGAAGCAAAAAACAAAGACAGAGATTATTTTTAGTTTAAAGAACAGGTAATTGTTTTTCAGGAATAAGCATATATTATTTTGTTACCTATTGGTTATTCACCTTACCTTTGAAAAAGACATTGGATGAGGTCTCGTTCAGATAGATCTTCATGTTAGAAGTGTAAAATTAGATTACCCTATAAATAGGGCTTGTCTTACCCCTCACAGCTAAGTTTTAAACCAGATGCCATGTGAAAGATTAATATGCCCAATGGGTAAAATATTGAGGTATACATATGTACATATAATAAAATAAACCCAGAAGATCCTTCTTTACTGGACCTATGTCCATAGAGACTATGTTATGCTATACAAAGCACATGGGATCTTTTATAAGAGAGAAGGCAAATACGCCATATTTATTGAAAATACAACAGTTAGCATATGCTTTTCAGTCACACACACACACATCATGCACACAGTCCTGCAAGTTGATGTTTTTATAGTTACCAGTCTGGAGTCTGGATCAATCTAGTGGCCAGCCAGATTGGTCGCAGATGGGAGCTGGGCTTTGTCGGTCGCGATCCGATGCTCCTGGAGTAGTGGCAAGACGAACCCAAAATCCCATGTCAAAGCACCCTAAACTTATAGTTCTTTTTCTTTGTTAGTTTGTGACAGGTTACTCCTTAATTGATGTAACTTTTGATGTAAACATTCCAAAACACCTCAGAGAGGGTTATTCTGTCCTGGTTTCGATTTAATCAATTGTCCTGTCTTTAGGGGTGCCAGCCTTCACCTCAGGGTTGTCAATTTGCCCTTCCTTCATTATGGGTGCTCGTTGATGATTTTCTGGTGTCGTTAAGTCTCTCTTTCCTTGACCATCTGGCTATAACAATGACCTTCACACCTTATCTTTTCCTGATGCATACATTCCTCATTCACCCAAACAGTCTTTTTACAGAGAACTTTGAGAATACAAACAGTGTCAGTTTATTTTGAATCTCCTTAACATAGACACAATACAAGATCCTGTCTTTTATTTACTAAACCTTAAAACAAAGAAATGTATATTTAACTAGAGTGCCTAATTTGTAATACATATAGGAAACCATAGCAGACATTATAACTTATCCTAAAACAAAAGGGTGACCACAATCAATCATAAATATTCTTCTGGTATCTCCCTGCCTTAACATCAATACAGACACTGGCAGTCTCAGATGCATTCATACCAGTGTCCCAGAGGGTCATTCCTTTCTGCTATTCAAAAAGGGTGACTGGTAAAATGAAATCAAGACATACATTAGTACGTCTATTCTTAAGGTACAATTATAAAATCCTGCTCCTGCAACCATGGGTAAAATACAAGTATATTTATGCTTTTTGAATACACCATCCAAAGGTCTGAGAGCAAAAGCCAATTTATAATATAAACAATTAAGCAAATAATTATTAATGAGAGAACTGGTGAGCCAAAAGAGTCCTTCTAAACTTAGTGGTATGATTCATTTGTTCCCTTTCCCAACTTTTCATCCTCATTATTATTATTTAGCAGCTATATTGCAGTGGTGCCTAAAGGTAGCAGCCAGGCTGGACCTCATTGTTGTGCTAGGTGCTAGAGCTGGTTGAACATTTTTCACTGGCATGATTTTCTGATGAAAAATGCCCTTTTTACAAAACTCCTATGGACATTTTTAAAATTTCACTTTGCAGAAGAAGTTCAATGTTTTGTTGAGGAAAGCGAAATGAAGGCTCCTGGAAGAAACAGAAGGACAAGCTTTTGAGCTTCACAGATATCTTCTTCAGGTCTGACCTGCAGGGCTGAATTTAAAGGGTCCACTGCGGGGGCGAAAGACTCTGGTGAGGGCAGATAGACAGTTTTGTTGGACTTTTGCTACCCCACAAGGGGTTCATTTTGATTGTGTAACCTGGCTGAAGGGCCAAGGCACTGAAGACTTGCCAAGTGAGAGCAACACCTGACAGAAGGTACGGGGAGGGGCAGGCAAAGACTGCAGTTTTGCTGAGTGCTCCCTCTCCATCCCCATTGCAACTTGATACCAAAAGTGGGGTTATGAGACCTCCGTCCTATCAAGGAGGAGTGGCAATCCAGAGTGATGCTTATGCCTGTCTCAAGTGAGAAATGTCTGCTATCCCATCTCAGGCTTGGCACGGAGCCCAGCAGCTACTACAGCATCCAAATAATCTTGACCATTGCAGCCCCCAAAAGGAAATGAGTCAGATAGGCCCACCAAGGATTTGCAGGGACAGTGGGCAAGAGGGGCATAAAAGACCAGTTTGCCCCTGGAGTAACAGAGACAAGGGAGATTACAGGTGGGCACAGAGTACTGACATGCCCAGGCAGGTCCAGATTACAAAAGATGCCTGCTCTCAATCGCCAGAGGCTCCGATGGCTGTTAAAGAGATTGATAAAACACAGGGGTCAAGAAGAGTGAAGTCCCAGGGGTAATGTGTTTTGAGTTTGGGGAGCTGGGGCATGTAAAGAGACACTACAGAAGGTCAGCCTAGATGATTGGGTGGTCCCTACTGGGCTTAAACTCTCTGACTCAATTCACAGAACAACGGGACTTCTTATTCCATTGTATTTCTGTCACTTTGTCCAGTTACTCTAAATGACTGGAAAGTCTATCAGGAAACATAGTTTTAAGTGAAAAATTGTCTTATTGGAAAAGGAATAGCCAGCAAAATTCTGTAATTTGGGAAATTTTTCAATTACTGTTCATCTACTCTTTCAATACCTGCCATCTGCCTTTCCTTTAAGGTGAATCCCTTTGGTGGACTGGGGGTTAGCATTGCACATGGAAATGCAATTTACACGTACGGGCAACAGCAAAGGTCAATCTGGCCCATCATCATTGTTTATTTATCCATACGTGGCATTATGTTTTATCCAGAAACTGTTGTGTGCCTCTAACTTCTTTGGAAAACACTGTGACAGGTTTGGTCACAGAGACCCCCTTGGGACTGTCACCAGACTCCCTTGGGACTGTCACCTACCTCTGAGCCCATTTTCCCTGTCAGTTTGGGACTCCAGAACCCTGTCTTGTTGAGCCAGGCACCCAAGCCTGCTGCAACACAGACCCAGGGTCTGAACCATGTCCCCAGAGCTACAGGCTTTAACTAAAAACCACTTAGCAGGTACTCCTGTCTCCAGCACCCAGACACCTAGCTCTCAATGGGATCCAAACCCCAAATAAATCCGTTTTACTCTGTATAAAGCTTATACAGGGTAAACTCATCAATTGTCTGCCCTCTATAACACTCATAGAGAGACATGCACAGCTGTTTGCTCCCCCAGGTATTAATCACTTACTCTGGGTTCAATAATAAACAAAAGTGATTTTATTAAGAATAAAAAGTAGAATTTAAGTGGTTTCAAGTAATAACAGACATAACAAAGTAAGTTACCAAGCAAAATAAAACAAAACATCCAAGTCTAAGCCTAATACATTTAAGAAACTGAATACAGGTAAATCTCACCCTCAGAGATATTCCAATAAGCTTCTTTCACAGACTAGACTCCTTCTTAGTCTGGGCCCAATCCTTTCCCTGGTACATACCTTGTTAGTTCCAGCAGGCATCTCAGGTGAAAAGCAGGGGATTCCACATGACTGGGATCCCCTTTGTTCTGTTTCACCCCCTTTAATAGCTTTCACACAAAGCAGGATTCCTTTGTCTCTCTCTGGGTTCCCAGCCCTCCTTCTAAATGGAAAAGCACCAAGTTAAAGATGGATTCCATTTCAGGTGACATGATCACATGTCCTGTGGGACTTCATTACCCACTTGCTGGCACACAGGTATACAGGAAGTCTACAATAGGACATCAGAGTTATATTTCATATTCCTAGTTTCAGGTACAAGAATGATACATTTATACAAATAGGATGACCACTCTCAGTAGATTATAAGCTTTGTAATGATACCTTACAAGAGACCTTTTGCATAAAGCATATTCCAGTTACATTATATCCACACTTATAGACATATTTTTAATAAAAATATGGAATGCAACGTCACACAGTTGTTCTGTTATCTCTGTCTTCACATTAAAAAGCAGTGAAATATAACATAGTCATCCTTGAGATTTACTGTACAAAAGTGCAAGTGGGAAAAACAATTGTGTAATGAACCTAATCAAAACTAATGCAAGTGTATGTCTTGGAAGCTTTCAGTGTATGAGGAGGTTAAACTTAGCAGGTTGCTCGTCTGGGAACTTTTCCTTCCTCTAAAACTTTTACAAAATAATGTATAGGTTCAGTCTTTCACCAGTCTGAATGTCAAAAAAGGTACAGTACTACTGTGAAGTAGGAAGAATTTGTATGACAAGTTCAGGCATGAGTTACTGAAAGACAGACATTGTCACCTGAAGACTTTGCTGCAGAAAGAGAAACAAATGAAGCCTGTGAAGGTTCAGAGTTTAGATTCCAGCATTTGAGATTCACTAACACATTCATGATAATGAAAATTTACATTTTACACGTAGAAAAATGATATTCAAACACAAAACAAAAATTTGAAACCTTTGTACAAATGGAAAATGTAAACAGTGTAAGAAGAGACTAGAGCCTTCTCATGGAACTATGTATATCAACTTCACAAAAACGCAGCCGACTTTTTTTCTCGGAGTGACCATAATTCCCATCACCCTATTTTACTATAAACATTGTCTAGAAATCAAAGGAACAGTGCTATAGAACTAGGTTTACTATAACGTCAGTGCTTTGTCCATCTTGGGAATTAACTTTTAATTGTGTCATTTAAAGTACAAGACTTATGGTTCTGATCCTGCAGGATGAGTGGTGAAAATCTTTATCTCCCACTGACCTCAGTGGGATTGGAATACGGTCATCAAGCCACAGGAAGTGCACAGCAGGAGAGATTTAGAGGCAGAGAATGCACAGATCAAGCCCATTGGGTTTAGATTTCCACAGTCTGTCTTTGATGCTTTATTCATACTTCTCAAAGTTTTTTATTGCATGTTTATTTCATCAGTTCCCAGGCTTCAGGAACATTATGGAAAAAAGAATGACAGCTTTCATTACTAAGAGAGAGGGGACTGCATTATGGTGCACCCAGTGAACAGTATTTTCCAAAACTTAAAGAAGGCTGATCTTATTTACAAAATACTTTACTTTGGTTCACATTGTAAGAGGAAAACATTAATAGTTTTGAATATGAATTTCATGATTAGTTAGGTAGCAGATGACAGAACGAGGAGTAATGGTCTCAAGTTGCAGTGGGGGAGGTTTAGATTGGATATTAGGAAAAACTTTTTCACTAAGAGGGTGGTGAAACACTGGAATGCGTTACCTAGGGAGGTGGTAGAATCTCCTTCCTTAGAGGTTTTTAAGGTCAGGCTTGACAAAGCCCTGGCTGGGATGATTTAACTGGGAATTGGCCCTGCTTTGAGCAGGGGGTTGGACTAGATGACCTTCTGGGGTCCCTTCCAACCCTGATATTCTATGATTCTATGATTCTAAGTGTGACACCTACACAGTCATTTCAAAGATGATTGCCTGTTCTGGAAATTATTTTACTATGTCAGAGAAAACAGTTGTCTCTTGTCGATCTGTCTAAAATCCTAAAACAATTATTTAAATTCAGTTTGATTCTCAGCCCTGATTTTTGCTGAAAAATGAGCCCATTTCTTTATTTTCCCTTCTGACATTCTGTCTTATATCTTATTTTGCAAAAGCTTTTGACACCCAGTGGGTTTGGGGAGCTCTTTTCATTACTGTAAGAATTAATATGTCTGGTGAGAAATGATTTAAGAATATTGGAACAGCTAATTGACCAAAGATTCACTTGAAATGTTTTATCTCTTAAATTAAATGAGCAGAATTTAAATGAATTAAAATAGGCTGAAAAAGCTTTTTCAAAATTGCCTCTGTGATTCCGCAACACTTCAAAATAAAGATGACTGAATTAACAGGAAGCTTCTGTTGCAACACAACAGTTAAAATATCTAGCTTAAGGATCTTGACTCAAAAAGGTAATCAGGTAAAAGTAAAATGTTACGCAAAATGCAATGAACTAAGATTCAGCAGCATTCTGTACAGAAGTACGAACAGTTTAAATCAGTTTAACTGGCCCAGATCCTCCACTGAATTCAGTAGCATTACACTGAGTTACACGGCTGGGAATTTGGCTCATGGTGTTAATTCACTTATGCATCTGTTGATTGATAATTTTGAATCAGAGGGGTGTGTGCATGAGCCTAGCAGTATAATGGTAGCACAGTGTACTGCCACATGAAGGATCTGATTTCAGAATCTGAGCTCAGTCTTGCAGTCTTTATGATGGAAGGGAGTAAGCACCCTACAATGTGCCTCATTTGAGCAAATTTTGAACCATGTTAGCTACCTCCAAAGTGAGCTGAGTTAAATGCACTTCACCTGGAGGGAGGTACTGGTGACAGTTCTGCAAGGCTTTTGAAAATACTGATCAGGAAGCAAAGGAAAGAAAAAGAGAGGGTGAAGTTCCTTTCCTGAGGAAAGGCAGTGGTTCTAGGCATGATTAAAAGATTCTGATATAGCACTGTTGGCCAGAAGCAAATATTTGAAGAGGATTTAAGATCACCCTGACTTTCTGGGATTACACACATAGGATGAGGTAAATGAAATATTTTGATGTCTGTATATTAATATGCTTCTCAGTGATTAGCTTGCTATGTAATTTCCTCCACTTCACAGGAAATATGCAGCCATAATCCTGAGTTTGTAATACCTAATTCTGTCACATGCAAAGTTTTTTCAGAAAAGAAACACAAAACCCATTAAGCATGCTCCAGTGATTGTAGAAAAGATTTCAAAGATAGGCTGCTCACCCTTCAATGCCAGAAATTCATTTGTAAGTTTCATCCTTCAGAGACCTTTGATCTGAATCCTATTTCCCTTCTTGCAAGTTTGATATGTATAAATGTTGCTTCATTATTTTCTGACATTTTGCCTCATGGTGAGCAGGTGTAACTTGAAAATGGCATATAAAAGCAATTTCTAATGCTGTTTCCGACCCCTGAAAAATAATCTATTTTTCAGTAACTCATTTGAATGAGAAACCTGGTGTTTTGGGGCCTAATTCTCAAAGTTTTCAAACAACATTCCATAGTTTTAACAAAAAATAAAAATCAAACTCCTGGTACAGTGCAATTCTCAAAGCATCTTAAAGATTGTATTAGGGTTGTGACAAAAAAGGAGTTCATTTTTCTTAAATTCTGCTTCATGCTCTTGGAGTGGAATAGTTTTGACATCTTAAAGAACAGTAATTTCAATTTTCCTAGAAACAACAGAAAAATTCGTGGATTAAGTATCTCTCTTTCATCACTTATGAAAATTCTGTATTTTTTTAAATAAAATAAAAGATGTGGCATTCTAGCTTTACAGGATGTATGTAGGGGAAAACTAAGCATGTGTGTAATTCTTTGCATGTTCTTTGCCATCGTCATCCATAGATCTCAATGTGCTTTACAAAGACAGGAAGCGTTGTTATCTTCACATTACAGGTTGGGGAATTGATGCTGAAAGAGAAGTGATTTGCTCAAGGTTATACAGCAAGTCAATAGCAGAGTCTGGAATTGAATCTAGATTTCCTGCCTTTAGTCCAATGCCCTTTGGACTGGATCACAATTTCTCACACTGGTAAATTGGTTGAACTTTTAGTTGCAAGACAGATACGAAAGCAGATTGGTTTTGCTACTACATTTTGTATCATGGATAGAATGGGTGCTCAGGAGCTAGGCACATTCAATCCTAATTCTCACTGAAGACTATAATCCATTTCTTGTGTGCATTTTCAAATGCATTTCACAAGTCCACCACTCTCCTTATGTCTACAGTTTTGCCTCATTTTGCCTACAATATAGTTTTACCTGTGTTTGTCTTTTTTGTTTTGTTTTGCTTTTTACATAACAAACATAGTCTGAAGGAATCATGTGGACATGGTGGGGTCCAAATAACTGCTTTTACCAAATATAAACAAGATGCAAGACCTAGCTATGTATGCTCTGATTGGATTCTGGAGGCTTCTAAAATATAGAATATAGTGAGTGCCTGCAGAAGACTCAGATTGCTTAAAGGCATACCACCTTATTATTACGTTACATCCAGCTACGAGGGAGTATGGTGTAAATGTTAGAGCAGGGACAAGGGTTCAGTTCTGCTCCTGGCTCGGTCATAGTCTCACTCTCTGCCATCTGCTAATTCACTTAACTTTTTCTCTGTGCCTTCATTTACCAACTTTTATACATAATCTCTTCTCCGGTGCTAACAATCCAAGCTTTTTCAATTGTATTGTTTCAGTACTTAGGACCACCAGTGTCATTTATCTATACACAATGATGCCACTGGGACTTGTGAGCTCAAATTGAGGATATGATACATAATAACCTTTAGTATATAGTGCAATAAAATAGTAATGAAGGCAGACCAATAACATCCTTTAAACAAGAAATTCTAGGAACAACTTTTATCAGGGAGAGCCATTACCTCAGGGTTCTATCCAACCTCTAGACCCTATATATTTTTGCCGCCTCTTGTGATGCCAGTGTCCTGTTTTAATGGGAATGTCATCCTCTACCAAGTGATGGTAGATGTGGGAGGCTTGCAAGTGAGCTTTCCAGCAAGAAGAAACCAATGACATAGAATATACTCAGATTCTAAGTGTAACTTGTTTTTAGTTTCATATACACAGCAGTCCTATAACAGAGGTGATGAAACAGCATGCAGAGTAATCCCTTCTTTCAGGAACCTCTGTCCAACATTGTCACCCGGTTCCCAGAGAGAATCGCTGCCTCAAGAATTGACTCTAATCAGAGACCAAGGTAGAGAACAACATCTCTGGCTGCTTGCACAGCTCCCTCTCCAAACACCACTACCTCTGTGCAGAGCCTGGCATAATAAAAACTAACAATAATACAGCATGTCCTCCTGAGACTGAACGTTTACTCTCACACTAAGGGTATGTTTACACTTTGAGCAGAAATGCTCATGAGTCACGCTCGCTCTCATCAGGCTAATGCAAGTATGTCTCCTTGAGCTCAGAATCACATCCCCAGCTCAAAGTATAGACAATATCCTAAATAGCCTTCTAGGTTCAATGTGTAACAGTGACACCTGGTGACACCTCAAGAACAATATTATCAGGTCATAATATGTCTGCAAATAAAGATATTTATGGAATAATTTTCAACTAGCCCAAACAATTGATGGAAAAACATAAATGTCACAAACAATGCTCAACCCGCATAGGCAAGGACTATGGTTGCATCTAATACCAAGAGGTTTTAAAACCAAAATAAAGCTATAAAATAAGATATTTAGCAGGTATATATGGACATGTATAACTATAAGGTGAATAATGACTATTGATTGTGGTTTTCAGTTGTATTTTCCTTCATTTTCAGTGTTTGGTTTTTTGCATATTTTAATACCTTGTCATTCCCCAGAATTGTTTTTGTGGGTCTGCTCAAACTGTGACTGAATATGTTTTGAGCAGAAACTGGTTAACCTATAAATAAACACAAGTTTTAAACTGGTAAGCTTTTTAAAACAGTCTTTGTTAAAATTTGCATCCTTACTGTGTGTAACCACATACAATAAAACTGTAATTTGCCTGCTGCTGTGCGGGATCAAGAAGTGAACCTCGGAGAGTCTGAAACAGATGGTTGTGATAAGGACATGATTTCTCTAGAAAGCTCTTTTAAGAAATGGTGCCATTTTCTGGAGTTTGTTTGTTTGTGTTGATGAAACTTTCTCAATGTGTCAGATGATAATGGACTCCACTCTTCCAATTTCAGCACAATAAAATAACCTACTGTTGTTCCCATTGTAGTAATTCCTTCTCTCCCTTGCTTTGATCAGTAAGTTAACTGCATTTCCTCCTGCATCTAAAGCAGAGATGCAGGAAATGGAGGTGAGCTCCCTAATAAAAAATCTTTGAGAGAAGCAGAATAATGCCTTAAAATCCCAATTAACTGGTGAAAGAAACACCACCAAAGATATCTATAATTCAGAGATGTCATTATGTGGGCAAAAAATGTCAGTTATGGTTAGGATTAGTCACTCAAAACATCTTTTGAACATATTTTAGAATCCTCAGCAGTGTAAGGTACTGCTTGGAGGTTGTGGCTAGTTTTTTTTTTTTACTGGGTTAGAGCTGCTTTGTACCACATAGCTGGCATATAGCCATCTTAAAGATGGTATAGTTGCCTTGGGAGAATTATCTTCTGGTTGTATAGAGCTGCAAACTTGTTCCTATACCAAATCCTATGCTAAACTGCAGCCAGCACAGGCAGCATAGTGAGGGGAAAAGGGGCATGGCCAAGTTTCCTCTTTGCCTCATTGATCTCCAGCTGCCATAATCATTCTTGGGATCTACTGATGGCTGGCATAATTTAAAAGAGCCCTCGTTCTGCTCTAATTTTTGTTGAGAACTGGCTTGGTGCACAGATAGCCCAGGAATTATGGGGAAGAAGGAGAGGAGACACAAAAGTCGGTTATAAGCAACTTTTTGCCTATATCCTTCCTAATTTGGACTGTTTGTTGCCTGGCCACAGCCAAGGAAGTAGGCCATAGTTTTCCCAGAGCAGAGCTGAAATATAACATCAGCTAACACATTCTCACCATTCTGCACCGAAGTCACTCTTCTTAAGTTAGATCAAGGCAGAGAAAGAACAAACCTGTTTGAAACTAGGGCACTGATCATTATGACAATAAGTACTGCTTCTCTGAAGTCATAGCTTCTGAATTTGAAAACATTTTGACAACTTTAATGCAGCAGATCTAAAGTATTGAAGCACTCTAAGATGATTAAACTGGCAAATAAACTGTAGCTTTGCTTCAAGAGGATTCTTTGATCAAAGCAATTCTTAGTTTGTTAGTGTGTTTTTCCCCCTAAGTCATCTCTACAATACTTCAAATATTTTGGCCACCTTTTTACAGATGAAAATTAAGCCCGGTATAGTCAACGTTTTGGAAGGCATTTCATAAATTTATTTTATTTGCAATAGTTTATGCTGCCAAGGGTTCTAAAATATAAAGAAAGATAACAACTGTAGTATTTAGGAGTGTTAGTAGAACTCTTGAAACATCTTTTATATAAGAATCTCAGCTGAATTTCCCAGGTTGTAGAGTAAACTGAGCCATTCAATATGAGCTGGTATCCTGCCAGAAGAGCCTTTCAGCCCCGCTGAAATGATTGCTTTTCATGAGCCAAAGCAAGCAACGGAAAAAATATATTCAGCCTTATGTCGGTACTATTGGCACACAATTTCCACATACATTAAAGTAAATTCCCTAGGAGTCTGACATAAAAAAAATTGAATTTAATGAAGATCTAGCTGCCTGAAAGAATATGGATGACAAGCAAGGCGGATGCGTATAGACTGATGCTTATCAATACTCAGTTGTTTCATTGTTATGCTGCCAATTCAAGGGTTTGTAAGTCGGTTAGAACTGGGCCTGGGTGAATATTGTAAAAATATTCAGTAAATATTCATTCAAATATTTAAACAATTTTGTGTCAATTTGTGGTTTATAAGCAACAGAAACATTTATGCTTCAGGGCATCACTAAAGAAGGGAAGTCAGAAAGAAACTTCCACATAAGTACAGTGCAAATATAAGTATGTTTTTCTGTAATTGTCCACTAGGGATTTATTGTACCTTCCTCTGAATCATCTGGGACTGGCCACTGGCGGAGACAGGATACTGATTTAGGATGGACAACTAGTCTAATCAGGTAAGGAAATTCCTATGACTGCTACAAAGCATTTTCTCATAAAATATGTGAATTTAATAAATGATGCCTGAACAACTGGAAACTCATCTAAATCAGTGGGTATTATAACCACCTACAAAGTAGGTTTGAGAATCTGTTTTTCTTCAAATGGGGCAGCAATTCAAAAGGCCTAATTACGCTAATTATAATAAGTGGTTTGTAAATGTTTCATCAAAAAAACCTGACCCACACTGCATAGCAGGTGCTCATTAAATGTTGAAGATTTACTATTAATAATTTACCCCCTGGTGGGATCTGCATATTGTGTGCAATAAAGATAGCATTTAACTTCCCTGGAAAGCTTACCAAGAAAATAATTTTCTACAAAAACTGAGCCTAAACTTCTCATCATTACTTCAGATCTGCTGCATTGAACAAAGAATAGATACATGGTTTTTTGTTGCTCATTCAGACTCAAAATATTGTTTAACAGTGAAAGCACATTACTTAGTAAGTTAATTGCTGCAGTGAGTGCACAGATAAATATGGAAGCCATTAGGCACTCAGCTGTACCCCACAAATATCCCTGAACATCTGAAAGGGGTGTGTGTGTGTGTGTGTGTGAGTGAGAGAGAGAGAGAGAGAGAGAGAAGGCACATAAGACAACATAATTCTACAGGTTTCAGAGTGGTAGCCGTGTTAGTCTGTATCAGCAAAAAGAACAAGGAGTCCTTGTGGCACCTTAGAGACTAACAAATTTATTTGAGCATAAGCTTTTGTGGGCTAAAACCAACTTCATCGGATGCATGCAGTGGAAAATACAGTAGGAGGATATATATATATATATACAGAGAACATGAAAAAATGGGTGTTGCCATCCACACTATAACGAGAGTGATCAATTAAGGTGGGTTATTATCAGCAGGAGAAAAAAAAACTTTTGTAGTGATAATCAGGATGGCCCATCACTACGAAAGGTTTTTTTCTCCTGCTGATAATAGCTCACCTGAATTGATCACTCTTGTTATAGTGTGGATGGCAACACCCATTTTTTTCATGTTCTCTGTGTGTGTATATATATATCTTCCTACTGTATTTTCCACTGCATGCATCCGATGAAGTGGGTTTTAGCCCACGAAAGCTTATGCTCAAATAAATTTGTTAGTCTCTAAGGTGCCACAATTAGTCCTCGTTCTTTTTTCATAATTCTACAGTTCTCCTGTAATTTCAATGGGACTGCTTATGGTAGAAGGCACTACTTAATGTGAGGAAGGGCCTTAAATTTTTGGCCTCTTCTGAGGGCTTCACCAGTGAAAGTCACTCCTCTCAGTCATCTCTGTGTGACAGCATAATGTCAGAGAAAATGTGACTGATTTATTCTAACACTTTAATGTTAAATTCTAATAAATAATAATTAAAACATATCTTACAGGACTAAATATGGTAGAGAGACCTGACTGTCTTCTGGCCTGACCTCCATCTTCCCCTTCATGCTCTGATATATCAATCCCCCTCTCTTTGCCCTAATTACAGTTATTTTGTGCCACAAAGTTCCTTTGCATCTTGTTCCTCTCAAAATTTGGCTGTTTAATTGCTCCACAAAATGGTCTTTTCACAGCTATGGAATATAAAACCTTATGTTTGTGTACCATAAATAGGAGCACTATGTAGGAGTAGTTCTATGTCATCTTCTCTGTTTTCCTGTAATATTCTTAATATTAAATATATTTATCAATGATCTGGAAGTAAATATAAAATCATGGCTGATTAAAATTTGTGGATTGCATAAAAACTTGTGAATGATGAGGACAGGGCTATCATACAGACTCATCTGGAGCACTGAGTAAGCTGGGCCCATTCAAATGAGATATCATAGACATGTAGGGCTGGAAGGGACCTTGAGATGTCATCTAGCCCAGCCCCCTGCAATTAGGCAAGAGCCTGTATAGTTAGACTATCCCTGACAGATGTTTCTCCAATCTGCTCTTTAAAACCTTTAATGACAAGGATTCCACAGCTTTCCTGGGACGCCTATTCCAGTGCTTAACTATCCTTAGTTGGAAAATATTTTCTAATATCCAACCTAAATTTCCCTTGCTGCAGATAAATTTATTCCTCCTTGTCCTACCTTCAGTGGATGTGGAGAAAACTGGATCACCATCCTCTTTATAACAGCACTTAAGATATGTGAAGACTGTTATCAGGTTCCCCCCTCAGTCTTCCTTTCTCAATACTAAATGTGTCCTATTTTTTGTTTTGTTTTGTTTTTTTAAACCTTTCCTTGTAAATCAGGTTTTCTAAACCTCTTTATTGCTCTCCTCTGGACACTCACCAATTCTTCCACATCTTTCTTGAAGTGTGGCACCCAGAACGAACACAGTACTCCAGCTGAGGCCTCAGCAGTGTCGAATACAGTGGGACAATTACTTCCTGTGTCTTACATATAAAACTCCTGTGAAAACACCCCAGAATAATATTAGCCTTTTTCACAACTGGGTCACATTGTTGACTCCTATTCAATCCTTTTCAGCAATTCAGATCCTTTTCAGCAACACTACTTTCCCCATTTTCTCATCGTGTGTTTGATTTTTTTTCTTTTTAAGTATACTACTTTGCACTTGTCTTTATTGAATTTCATCTCCTGATTTCAGACTCTCTCCAATTTGTCAAGGTCATTTTGAATTCTAATCCTGTCCTCCAAAGGGCAGCCACTCCCAGCTTGGTGTCACCCATAGACTTTATAAGCATACTCTCCACTCCCATCATCCAATTCATTAATGAAAATATTGGCTTGTACCAGGCCCAAGACAGATCCCACGGTACTCGATTGCATTCGCCCTCCCAGTTTAACAGCAAACTCTTGATAATTATTCTTTGAGTACTGTCTTTCAATCATTTTTGCACCCACATGAGTAATTTCATCTAGACCACATTTCCCTAGTTTGCTTATGAGAATGTCATGTAGGACTGTGCCAAAAGTCTTATTAAAATCAAGATATATCACATCTACAACTTCATTCTTATCCACTAGGCCAGTAACCTGGTCAGTGAAGGTACTTAAGTTGTTTGGCATGATTTGTTTTTGACAAATCCATGTAGTCTATTCCTGGTAACCCTATTATCCTCTATGTGCTTACAAATTGATGGTTTAATAATTTGATCCAGTATCTTTCCAGGTATCAGAGTTAGGTTGACTGATCTATAATTCCCTGGGTTCTCTTTGTTCCCCCCCTTTTTAAAGATACATATTATGATTGCCCTTCTCCAGTCCTCTGGGACTTCACCTGTCCTTCATGAGTTCTTAAAGGCTATTGCTAGGGCCCTACCAAATTCAATGTCCATTTTGATCAATTTCATGGCCAGAGGTTTTTAAATTGGTGAATTTCACATTTTCAGATGTTTATATCTGAAAATTTCACAGTGTTGTAACTGTCCCAACCCAAAAGGTAACCGGGGGTTGGTCTGATCTCTCCTACTCCCCTATACAGGGGAAGGACAAGTCCTGTTCCTCCCCAGCCCAGCAGGGACTTGCATCTAGGACCCCTCCCACCCTGCCCCTGGCTGGAGCACTCCCAGCAGCAGGGGGAAATCAGAGGCACTTGGAAGTGGGTCTAATTTCCCCCTGAGAGCGGCCATGCAGGGGGAAGGACAAGTCTTGTCCCTCCCAAGTCTGGCTGGGACTAACAGCTAGGAGCCCCCCCTGGTTGGGGCACTCCCAGCAGCACGGGGGTGATCAGATTTCATGGGGAAGGGCTTATTTCATGGTTTGACACACATTTTTCATGACTGTGAAATTGGCAGGGCCCTAACTATCGCTAAGGTTCCAAGATTGCTTCAGCTAGTTCCTTAAGTACGCTGCTGACTTGAATACATCTAACTTAACTAAATATTCTTTAACTTGTCTTTCCCTAGTTTGGCTTGCATTCCTTCCCACTGATTTGTTAATATTTATTGTGTTAATCATCTGGTCAGAATTTACGTTTTTATTAAAGACTGAAGCAAAATACTCATTTAACACCTCAGCCTTCTTCATGTCATCCATTGTTAGCTCTGCCTTCCTTCTCTTGGTCCTAATGTGTTTATAGAACATGTTATTGATCTGTATATCCCTTGCTAAGTAACTCATTTTGTTTCTTTGTCTGTCTGATTTTTGTCCCTACAGGCTTGTGCTATTCTTTTGTACTTATCCGTAGCAATTTGCCCATGTTTCCATGTTTAGTAGGATTCCTCAAAAAGAACAGGAGTACTTGTGGCACCTTAGAGACTAACAAATTTATTAGAGCATAAGCTTTTGTGGGCTACAGCCCACTTCATCGGATGCATAGAATGGAACATATAGCAAGAAGATATATACATACAGAGAAGGTGGAAGTTGCCATACAAACTGTAAGAGGCTGTTTACAGTCAGGTCATTAAGGACCTTCTGATGAGCCATATTAATCTCTTACTATTCTTCCTCTCTTTTTCCTTCACATTGGGATAGTTTGCTGTTGTGCCTTTAATGTTGGCTCTGAGAAACTTCCAACTCTCCTGAAAAACTTTTTCCTGTAGATATTCTTCCCATGATAACTTACCTACCAGTTCTGAGTTTACTAAATATGTTTTAATACAGCCAAATGCAAGGACATACATCTAAGAACAAAAAAAAAGAAAAAAAGCAGGCTATACATACAGAATGGGGGACTGTGTCCTGGAAAGCAGTGACTCTGAAAGGGATTTAGGGGTCATAGTGAACAAAGGCTTAATGAGAATCAATGGCTGGAACTTAAACCAGACACATTCAAGTTAGAAATAAAGCACAATTTTTTAACAGTGAGGGGAATGAACTGTTTGGAACAAATTACCATGAAAATAGTGGATTTACCATCTCTTGATGCCTTCAGATCAAGATTCGATGCTGTTCTGGAAGATATGCTTTAATTAAACACAAGTTTTAGGACTCAGTTCTGGGGTAACTGGGTAAAAAATTAAGGACATTTGATATACATGAGGTCAGTCTAAATTATCTAATAGCCCCTTCTGGCATTAAAATCTATTAATACAAAAGCTAACTGATTTAAACCTCTTTATGGGTATTTCAGATATATTTGGATTATTAGTAATGTTTAAATATTATAGCAGAATATTTGCTAGGCACAGATACTCACTTTTCCCTTACAGTTTTGATTCCGCATGTAAAAATTCCTCTCTCATAAATATTCTTCTCTGGTTTTTGCAAAATGTTTGTACCAAGCCCTGACCCTATTGAACTAAATGAAAAAATCCTATTGAATTTAAGTGAGAGCAGGCCCTTGGTCTAGAAGAAATTAACAGATCCAAAACACAGTT
This sequence comes from Caretta caretta, assembly GCF_965140235.1. Classification (NCBI taxonomy): domain Eukaryota; kingdom Metazoa; phylum Chordata; order Testudines; family Cheloniidae; genus Caretta; species Caretta caretta. The sequence goes on from NC_134209.1 coordinate 105,657,226, forward strand.
TTCTGCTTTCAAGTAAAGAGCTCTCCACAACTATTCATAGCTGGTTATGAATACTGCCCCCAATACACCTTCCACAGTGTGTTCAGCTGACAGGCCCATTTATCAGAAAACAAATATGGCTGCAGTGCTTTTATGCAGGCTAATCCTAATCATAAAATGAAAATGCAACAGTTCACGTACTGTGAGTAAGTGGAGACATGCAAAGGAGTGTATTTGATTTAACGTTACTACAGAACCACCCTGTAACTATCATCATTACCGAATTCAAGGTTGCTTCTTACAAGAGCATTTCACTATTCTTCCATAGCCTCATTAATCTGCAGTACAGGGCAAAATTCTTCTTTCATCCTCTTGGATATCATCTCCTAATGTTCTTTTCTATGTACATACCCTGATCTCCCACTGATGACAACTATAGCTCAACAGAGGCAGGAATTGCAGAATAGTGGAACTGTGATCTGTCATATAGATCTGAAATGTGATTTATTTATTTTTAAACCCATAATGTACATGTAGAATAATGCAGTGTCACCCATAAGATCTTGTGGGCATACACACTGTATGGCTTTGGGTTCCACAGAAGTTACGTACAGCACATTAAGTTATGGGAAGCTTGTGAACAATAAAAGCACATGGTAGGTGGTGCTAAACAGATTAATAAATGATTAGTGCAATAAAAATGGTTTATGATCCATGTCAATGGAAATCTTTTCTCTAAATTGGAGGGAATATTATCGTAGCAGGTACTATATAGATGCTTCTCCTGCAGCATGTAAATATAGCAAACTATTTCAAGGAATCATTCCATTGTTTGAGTAGACTGAGAACAGGTTTAAGTGACCAAAATGAATTCTCTCTCTCTCTCTCTCATATATATATATATACTTGAAAAATACATTTTTCTGACAAAGAACTTCAAAAGATTATGCTTTAAATAAATTCATGAACCCTTTTGGAATATTTTAAAATAAAAAAGTCTTTAAAGAAATATTGCTTTAAGTCCCAGTGGCAACATAACTATCAGAAGAAGGAAGTGTCTGTGGAGGTTTGGGGTTTTTTTTAACTGATTAAGTTCAAAAGTTCCTTTTTGTTTCAGGAAAACGAGGGGATTGAAGTATGTTTTTAGTGAAAATGGCAGAGGGTGGGATTTAGAGAAACCAAATGGAGGCAAATAAGATTTTATATCTTATTGTATATTTTGCTGCTCCAAATCCTCCCCCCCCCCTTAAATTTCTCTGTTGATTAGAATTATGCTACTAAGGCTGTTATATGCAAACAAGGAAAATATTTCGGTTTTTAACAGAGCTTTCTCCATGAAAAAAGGAAGCTCTCCTAGCTCTAATTTCCTATTCTTAGTTTACAAAGATCCGTGAGCTGCCTGGGGACTCATAATCTTCCTGTGAGTTGCAGAAGTAGGGAGATAGGGAAAGCAGCTTTATGTTCATCCAGCAAAACAGAGTTTGTTTATTTGTTTTAAAGCCCTGCCTTATCCCATTAACACACAATTTCTACAAAGCTGCAGAGACAGTTGTCTATGAAGCCAAAGGATATGCCATGTCTATTTTCAGGATGCAGGCAACAGCAAAAGCCTAGACATTAAATAATAGAAAATGCTAATAAACATAATAAGTGAACTGCCATTATGATTAGGCATATATTAATACTACTGACTTTGTCCAGATGCTGTCTTGTATACATGCACACGCTCATGTGCGGACACACACACAATACTATTCAATACTTAATGAAAACTTATAATAGTTTTTGCCCTGTGAAATGTGTAAAATATATATAATATAATATTAATTAAGGACTAAACAGTATAGTCCAGAAACCAGCAATATGTTTTCTAGGGACTCTTCATAATTTATTGAATTATTTTATTCATTATTTGTTACTAGGAAATTGCAAAGATTCTGGCAACATTTTAAAATATTTCTCTCCACTATGATAGCTATATGGTAAACTGTATATTATAGGCAGAACTGATCACTATATGCCTATAGTTATGGCTGCCCAACACTGCCCGTTATAATAAAACCCTGTTGTCAGTTCTTCACAACATTAGCAAATGTTAACTGTTCTGGCTGAGATTTTGCATGTCAGGTGTTTGCTTTAGGCTGTATTTATTTAGAAAGTCCCTCTAAGCATGCTTACCAGATGGGCCTGCAGGTGAGCTAGGTAGAGAAATGCCTATCTTCCTCTGGTCCATGCATCGCTTAAGAAACTGGAGGCCTAGAGTGAAGCAGCAGTGGACATGTGCAAAGGCAAAAATATAGGTTCCTAGGCAACTTTTACTGCAAAATATTTAGGTGCTGAGCAAGTTAAGGTGCTTAAAGCATTCAGTGGGGATGATTCTGGGATTTAGGTACCTAAACTGGCAGCTGAAGTCCTTTTGTGAATTTTTCCCTCAGATATTATAGTTATGAGCATCATAGGAAAGCACATGAAGAAATTCATAATTCAGAGCAGGGTTTAAATAGTGGGCAGTAAATAAGGCCTATGGCCACACTTTGCCATTGAGGATTCGCTAAAATATAGAATAGCTTCTCTTTCAGCAAGCACTGTCGGTCTTGTGCACTGAATGACGCAGGGCTCCTGTGGGGAAAAAAGCAGTATGTGATCATGCAGTTAAAGATCGTATCCTACTGCATCCGCACAAAGTCCCTCTGGAGGACAAATTTTCAGCTGGGGAGAACAGAAAAAACTGACTGTTAATCTTCTTTTAAAAAGTCTTCAGAATCATAGAATCATAGAATATAAGGGTTGGAAGGGACCCCAGAAGGTCATCTAGTCCAACCCCCTGCTCGAAGCAGGACCAATTCCCAGTTAAATCATCCCAGCCAGGGCTTTGTCAAGCCTGACCTTAAAAACCTCTAAGGAAGGAGATTCTACCACCTCCCTAGGTAACGCATTCCAGTGTTTCACCACCCTCTTAGTGAAAAAGTTTTTCCTAATATCCAATCTAAACCTCCCCCACTGCAGCTTGAGACCATTACTCCTCGTTCTGTCATCTGCTACCATTGAGAACAGTCTAGAGCCATCCTCTTTGGAACCCCCTTTCAGGTAGTTGAAAGCAGCTATCAAATCCCCCCTCATTCTTCTCTTCTGCAGGCTAAACAATCCCAGCTCCCTCAGCCTCTCCTCATAACTCATGTGTTCCAGACCCCTAATCATTTTTGTTGCCCTTCGCTGGACTCTCTCCAATTTATCCACATCCTTCTTGTAGTGTGGGGCCCAAAACTGGACACAGTACTCCAGATGAGGCCTCACCAATGTCGAATAGAGGGGAACGATCACGTCCCTCGATCTGCTCGCTATGCCCCTACTTATACATCCCAAAATGCCATTGGCCTTCTTGGCAACAAGGGCACACTGCTGTCTCATATCCAGCTTCTCGTCCACTGTCACCCCTAGGTCCTTTTCCGCAGAACTGCTGCCTAGCCATTCGGTCCCTAGTCTGTAGCTGTGCATTGGGTTCTTCCATCCTAAGTGCAGGACCCTGCACTTATCCTTATTGAACCTCATCAGATTTCTTTTGGCCCAATCCTCCAATTTGTCTAGGTCCTTCTGTATCCTATCCCTCCCCTCCAGTGTATCTACCACTCCTCCCAGTTTAGTATCATCCGCAAATTTGCTGAGAGTGCAATTCACACCATCCTCCAGATCATTTATGAAGATATTGAACAAAACCGGCCCCAGGACTGACCCTTGGGGCACTCCACTTGATACCAGCTGCCAACTAGACATGGAGCCATTGATAACTACCCGTTGAGCCCGACAATCTAGCCAGCTTTCTACCCACCTTATAGTGCATTCTTCCAGCCCATACTTCCTTAACTTGCTGACAAGAATACTGTGGGAGACCGTGTCAAAAGCTTTGCTAAAGTCAAGAAACAATACATCCACTGCTTTCCCTTCATCCACAGAACCAGTAATCTCATCATAAAAGGCGATTAGATTAGTCAGGCATGACCTTCCCTTGGTGAATCCATGCTGGCTGTTCCTGATCATTTTCCTCTCATGCAAGTGCTTCAGGATTGATTCTTTGAGGACCTGCTCCATGATTTTTCCAGGGACTGAGGTGAGGCCTCTACCACAGGTTTGGGTCCTCTACCACAGGTTTCCATGAATTTTAACTCTATGGGAAGTTTGAAGAGTCTGTGTTGTTTCATTTCTGAGATCATCTGCGACAAAAAAATGGTCTGACATAGCATGCTAAATTTCTGAAAAGACTGATTCTAAACTAAACTAATTAACAGATTCACTCGTGCAGTGGTTCCCAAACTTGTTCCGCCGCTTGTGCAGGGAAAGCCCATGGCGGGCCGGGCTGGTTTGTTTACCTGCCGCGTCCGCAGGTTTGGCTGATCGTGGCTCCCAGTGGCCGTGGTTCGCTGCTCCAGGCCAATGGGAGCTGCGGGAAGCGGCGTGGGCCTAGAGATATGCTGGCCGACGCTTCCCGCAGCTCCCATTGGCCTGGAGCAGCGAACCACGGCCACTGGGAGCCACGATCAGCCAAACCTGCGGACACGGCAGGTAAACAAACCGGCCCGGCCCGCCAGGGGCTTTCCCTGCACAAGCGGCGGAACAAGTTTGGGAACCACTGCACTAGTACATACTCCAAAAATCTTTTAGTATGTGCTGTAATTTTGGCTATGCTATGCTATATTCTTCACACATAACAAAGTGATTGAATCCCTGATTTAAATACAAAGCAGTATCAGCCATCATGACTTGCCAACTTCTTTGCCTATGATTTCTCTACGCATTACAGCAGAGATGAGCGTTAAGGAAAGAGCTGAAGGACAGTAAGGGTGTTAGTTTATGGTTTTTGACTGGAAGTGATTTCCCATGTGTACGGAGCAGCATGGGGGTAGGAGGGGGGGAAGCATGAAGACCGTTGTGGGAGAAGTGGAGAAGCAGGTGGTCAAGTCCAGCATTGTTGGTGGAATGCAGGCAGGGGGTGATCTCATAATAAGATTATAGGACAGTAGGTGTGGTCGGGCTAAACTGTGGCGGGCTTTGCAGGTTAGGACAAAATGTTTGTGTTTGATATGGTGGAAATGAGGGAACTAGTGGAGGAACTTACAAGGGGCTGACATCGTCAGTTTGTTGAGCCAGGAACGTACATAGTGCGTGATACATATTTGTCTGTTCTTATCTCTGAAGTTAAAGCAAGAACTGTTCAGACAATGAATTTAAGCAAGTTAACTTAATGTCATGGTGCTGATAGGACTGTGTCCAGTGATGTGTTATGTCCATACAAAAAAAGATTCTTTCCACTTATTTTTAGTGTGAATGCTTAGAGGAAAGGTAGAGGTCATTCATGCAGATGATCTGAACCAAAGTGAGGCTGATGCTCCGAGACAGTCACTGTCTGAAAAGTGAGGGGATAAGTACATAGAGCAGCTGGCTGCAACTTCCCTACAATTTTCCTCCTTATAAGTTCAGCACCTGGGAATGGATTTTTAGAATGCAAGCTTTTGGGTCCAGTTCAAGTCAATCTTGGACCCTTCTGCAAAGCTATTTGATTGGGGTCCACAGCTACAGGCCCACTATTCAGGGTCAAATTATATGGTGTAGGTACTGACCTATACTGGAAGTAGTGTGAAGCCATACTATTACAGAGGGCTCAGGAAAGAGTTGTCTCCCTTCAAGTGGCTGGCACACAGGGAGATCTCATTGACTACCCTACCCTTGTGCTTTGTTGGCTCTACACACTGGTAAGAATACGGGTGATGGTTGCTCTGATTTTCCATGGGGCTCAACTCATTATCATCACTCAGTGCTCTGCAATGTGTAGCACTGGAGCACGAGCAGAAAGCATCACACATTTGTGAGATCTCCTGTGATCGCGGGTTTGGCATTGACTGAACTAGCTCGGCCGGCTTTAACCTTTTCCATCAACACAATCTGAAAAAAATGTCAACACACTCTGCTGCAGACAGGAAGGTAAGGACTCACCATATGGTGGTATTTGATTCATACAAGGGGAAAGGCTGCTTTAAAGACCAAAGCTCAAATTTGTCCGTGGTGTAACGCTACTGAATTCAGTGGAGTTGTATTCAGCCACAAACTCTAATTGTAGGCGATAGGGAACAGAAGTTAAGGTAGTTTTTATAGTCCAAGGATGCCTTAAATAAAGTAAACACAGTTTAAGCCAAGTTTATTCTTTTTATGTCGAACTGACGTGTTCTCGAAAAGCCTGCAGCATACTGGAACAGTTTACCTAGCTCGTTCCCCTCCCCCCACCCCGTAGCGCAACTCTGAACTTTCTGTTTCTTCCTAGCTACAAGCAATTGTGGGGAAAAAAGGCATGTTTGGTATGAGAGGCAGAAGTGTCCTAGTCAACATGATTATGCTAATAGGCACTGACATCACTTCAGTGACTCTAAATTAGAGAAGGAGAAATGACTAGAAAACTTTCTGACAACCTGTTGTGAGTTTCTGAAAAAACCCAACAACTTTGATTTATCTGTGATGACAGCAGATGAGATTTGGCCACAGCTACCACTATGTGCATTAAAGAAATGAGACCTTGGGAAATAGATTGCAAAGTGCCCACCGTCCTGACAATTAGGGAGCACGCTAAGCCTCATTTTTACATTTTTGGACTGTTTGATGTGTTTAGATCAGCTGGAAAGCTTCTCTGTAGTCATTTGCTATCACACAGCTGGTGTGACACACAGACCCCCCTGAAATGCAGGCATACAGTAGAGTGTGCATTGATACACTTTCATCTTTACAGCATGATCTCTCATTTTTAGTAGGCAAGGTTACTAGACTGAATCAGATGAAAGGGTAAAATGTGAAAAAGGAACCTGGCCTTCAAAATTAATGAGTTATTAAATAGATGGTGGCAACTAAATTGGTTGTTAACATGGGAAGTTAGCTAATCTGGCCATTGTGCTAGGATAGTAATAACACAGGAGAAAGAGTCTCCTGGGTCCCAAGAAAATGGGCTTGCTGCTGCTATCAGTGGGAATCAAATATGTATAAACCCAGTTTAAATGAGATCAGAATCAAGCCCAATATAGCTATGGGTTAATATTGCAGGAAATAGCATGTAGACAAATGAAATGAGAACTTAGGGAAAAAATGAAATTGAAAAGCAAGTCTTTTGTAGGATGAAGAGCATATGTATTAAGATTCCTGAGCTGGAGTTATTTTCAAGGATGAGTAAAATTAGTATGTAAAATAAAGGAGATGGGGGACTTTAAAAAAAAAAACAGTAACACAAGCTCTAGGGCCAGATCCTCAGTTGGTGGAAATTGGTATAGCTCAATTTCTGAGGATTGGGTTTGTGGGACTCACCTTCCAAATGGAAAAGCAAAATATAGTAGCAAAAAGAGTTAAAATATTGGTGAAGGATGAATATTTTCTCTCTGCAGAATCAATAGTTAATTGACGAAGCACAAGAAGTTTGGATACAAGTTAAAGAAAAATAAGGTTTTCAGTTTACTCGTAGTTATTGTTAAGTATCTTCAGAGCACTTAGAGAAAGTTGAATGTACTAAATATTTTCACCACTGTCAGGAAGGCCTAGGAAATAGCCAAGATGTTGCTCATGGGGGATTGAAGTGACTCATGTATCACACCATACTCTTGGTGGATTCTGGTGCTAAATCTGACAGAGAGAGAAATGGAAGGATTGCCCAAGAACGGGGGTGAGGGGATCCTCTCAGCCAGCGTAGTGGCTCTTTCACCTACCCATTTCCCTGCTGCCAGCATAGGGGGCGGGAAATTGGATGATGTACCCAGGATTTCTGTATGTCCCACTAATCCTCTGATACAGACCCCCTTGGGCCCACTGGCAGCCAGTGTAATGTAGAACACCATTAGGCAGCATTGAAGATTTGTGCTGAAGGACTGGTCCTCTACAGATACACACTCCTAAGCTACACACCCTCATGCACCCACCTGAGTCACACTGGCCATTCCTCAGCCATAGCTGAGTATCTTTGCCTGTGTTTGTAAGTGATTGGGCAGACCAGTTTGTTAATTTAGTTTGGTGAGCAAATATTCAGACAATATAATGAGACAATCTGGAAGCCATTACGAGGAAGTGAGGCACGTATGAGAGCTATACAAGGCTGTAGTTGAGGAATAGCTTGGATCTGTGAGAAATTTTAATTACCTTACAGTTGAATGTTAAACTTGGTCTGTCTTTCTGACACCTCCTCTAGGATGTCCTGTAGCTCACGAAAGCTCATGCTCAAAAAAATTGGTTAGTCTCTAAGGTGCCACATATACTCCTTTTCTTTTTGTCATCAGCTGAAACTTAATGTGACCAGAAATGCTCTCCTGCCCTGGCATGCAAAACCCTTTCAACTCCCCGCAGTCACTCTTGACAACACCACCAGGGCCATGGTCTTGGGATCACCTTCAATCCCACCCTCCCTCCCTCTTGTAAAGCACATCCAATCTGTGCTCAAATCATGCCACCAAAACGTCTGTAAGGTCCATCTTCTGCTTTTCCCCAGACAGCCAGAGCTCTCATCCTGGCCTTTATCATGTCCCTGGGCCTGACTGTATGAAACTGTATAAAGAGAAAAAATGCACATGGACAAATAGTGTGCTTAAAAATGCACAGAAACTATTCAAGTGTGTCCAATGTCCTGGCCTGTGATTTTCCAGCGGTGATTGTATTTCCACAAGGAGATCGTGTCAGATCCCTGTTCAAATATGGTTTTGGCTAGCAAGGTTCAGCTTGAATTATAAATATGACATGACAGACTCAGTATCAGTATCTGCATTCAGCAAAGTGTCTGATAATTACCTACTGTGAGGCAGTTCCGGCTGTTCCTCCGTCTGCCTGGGAGAGAGGCCATACCCTTCACTACAAGTCCTCTGAAAGAGCACAGTTCAGGGGGGAATTAGCATCAGTTTCTCTGCCACTCGGCGTGGTAATCCAGTACTAAGCCTTGGGGCCCCAATCCTCCTACTGGACATTGCACCAAACAGTTAGAGGGCTCTAGCCTACAGTCAGGGTAGGGCAGGAGTGTCCACAAGCCCCAGGCCTCCAGCAGGGCGAAGCAGCAAGCAGTTAGATGGCCCAGGCTGGTATTTAGGGCAGAGCAAATAAGGAATCTATTCACCCAGGCCCTCAAACAGGGTGCGGCAGCAAACAGTCAGGGGTCCTGGCTCTGGCAGACCGCCGACAAACACAGGCTTCTTGGCCTGTGCTGGGGAGGCTGCCCCCCAGAGGTAGGCTGGCAGGGGTAGGGGGATGCAGGCCCACCCTACACCGCTGTGTCCAGGGCCTTAACAGTGGCTGTCTGGTTTGCCACTGGGTCAGTGGGGAAATCCGGCCGCAACACCAGGTGTCAGTCAGCCACACAGCCAAACTATATTGAGCTCCCTGGGGCTACTTTCTACACTCCTGTTTGAGGGGGGTACATTGGTGCTCGGATAAAAGGCTAATGGCAGCTCCAGCAACTCCTCAACATCTCCAGAGACTGAAAGCTCTGGCAGTCCCTCCAGATCTCTGGCGCTGCAGCTGTGGCTGTTGGGTCCGAGCTCCAGCAGTGGGTAAGAGAGGTCTTTCTCCTCTGACAGCTCCTCTCTAACAGCTGGAGCATGGCCTTTTATATTTCTGGTTCCTGTCCCTCCCTTCTGCTTCCAGCAGAAAAAAAATCCATCCCCTAGAAAATAGTGGGATGCCTTGGCAAGAGGAGGGGCCATATGTATAAGATACCGTTACCTGTGAACACCTGGCAAAGGGAAGCCTGTACCATTTTAGCAGTGTGGCTAATTTGTCGAACCATTTTGGAAACTGATTCCTGTTAGCGTAGTTGTATCAGGCAGGCCCTGGCAACCAACAACGTGCACTGAGGTTTAAAAACTGGTATCTTTGTTTATGTTTGTGTATGTTTAAAAACTGGTATCTTTATAACAAGTATGTTGTTACTATACTGTCTGTTTCCTACAAGAGTACTGTGGGATAATAGATGAACACTGATTGGGAGATGTTCTACTCCGTGCAGGAATGGTGTGCAAAATATTCCTTATACTCATCTGCTAAACATTTACCAATGCATTCAGGAAGCTATATCCATTGCTCAGTAATCACTACTGTGAAAACAGCCATTTAGATCAGGCTATATCAGTGGAAGAGATCTAAGGAATTTACCATATGGTTTGACAATGATCATTCTATGTGAGTGAGCATGTTTTTTAGCTTATTGCCAAACCATTGCAAACATGCCCATTACAATATTATTATGACCCGAAGAAAATAAGTTTGCTGTAACTCTGTTCTTTAATATCCAATAAAAATAATAAATTGTACCTCCAGTGCAAATTTAAAAGATACACGTAGCTATGTTTTGTATAAATGTACTGGCTGTTAAAATTACCCAGTCATGCTATTTCTATTGCATACTTCTAATAAATGAAAAGAACCAGTGGAATCAGATATTTCTCGCAGCTAGCTGAGAAATTGAACCCTTTTCTTTTCATAGGTTTTCATCTGCTGATAGTTGCTGCTACTGGAGCATTTAATCATGACCTAAATCTTTTTAGCTTCTTAGCTCTGGTTAGGGAATGAATTTGCATTACCAAAGAGAAAAGGAAAAAGAAAATAAGAGAAATGAAGAGGCAGGGGATTATAAAAAGTATATGATGGTATTAGTGAACTATTCTCTGATGCAAATGAGAACAGTGAATACACCTTCAACAAATTCTTTCTTTCTTTCCTTCTTCAGAAGAATGGCAGGTGCTCGCTGGGGAAAAAATAGCAGCCACACATTCAATCTCAGTTCTTTGTTCCATCAATGATTCTTTAAAAATGATGAAAGTTCTACTTCAGAGGATTAGACTGATTTAAATGGTTTCTTTTAAACAGAAATTTGGAAGAGGGGGCAACATGGATATGCCTGCAAGCAGGAGTGATAAACAGATCTTCCTCTCTTCAGTCCTTGATTCGTTTTGAAAATAACTGTGTCTGCTTTGAGTTTTGCACTAGACAATTGTGAATTTTGTTACCATTATGTGATCTTTGAGTAATTTTCTGCAGAGCTATTTACTGAAAAATGTGTGCTTTTGCCTTTCTTTACCCCCTCCATTTGTCCTGGAGCTTTGTTTTTCAAGCTTCTCATGTGTGATCAGGTCAGCCTCGGTATAAAAAAAAGTGTGCAATTTCAACAGAGTTTTAGTGAGATAAATACAAGTTATTAAGAAAGAGAAAATAATAACTGGCATTTATTAGTGTTGCCAAGCTGAGTTATGCTTATTTTCATGGGTTCAAGAGGTTTATGTATCACTATCACATTTTTGTCTACTATAAACCATAACTCTTATTACCATTACCTGGGAGGTGAGTCATTCACTGTTGAGCTCTTTACTACCAACTGTGAATCTTGCCTCCATTAACATCTGTTTGAGTCTTTCCTGCATTGCTGCTTGTCTCTTATCATTCCACCGTAAGTAGTTTGTTTCCCTACACACTGCGTGGTAAAAATGGTGCATTCTGTCTCCATCTCCTGGGGGCTCTGCATCCTCAGAAGTTTTTCGTCCTCATCATGGGATTCAGCAGTTTGAATCTTTCCTGCACTGCTGTTAACTGAAACTCAGTGTGTCTACCGAGGTCCTTGGAAGAACTTTTATTTTTTTTTAAAATCATTTATTACCATTAATTCTGGCATCCAGGCTCATATGTTCAGAAAAGAAAATTGGTTTGATTCAAAACACTTACTTAAATAAAACCCAACCCTCATTTAAAATACTTTTATTTAAGTTAAAATAATGCCCACTATCGGTTTCTTTCTTTCAAAAGCCACATTAGGTCCCATATATATATATTTTTCTTCCAGAATCTTATTCATTCAAGATGAGCTTCCATCTTAGTGTCAGCAAGGCCTGTGATTGTTGTTCAGATATAGTACTCAAGAAAAACTGCAGAGTGAATCATGACTTGATAGGCTTTAGTCTGACTGTTGCAATAAAGGGGGTTAGTTTGGTAGGCAATCGGAGATATTCTGGAGCAGACTTCAAAGTCTACTAGGGGCTGCTCTTCTGAGGCCATAATTATCCTAGAGGATTATCTTGGTCCTAACAATCTGGGGGCCAACCTGTCCTATGGTGCATACTGGATCATGTAAATCACCAGTCATAGAAAGTGCCTAATAGTTAACGTGACATCTTGCAAAAAAGTTGTAAGCCTGGATTGGTCATTGAATATGAAAACGTCATGAAAGAGTTGCTGAAGTTAGGTTCTGAGAGATGCTTTCTGCTCTGCAGGTGTCATAGCTAATATAAGGCAAGATGACTGAAGGAGGGTTTTGAGAACAAATAACTAAAACAAAGAAGTGGATCTTCTATCTTAGGGTTTCTATAGCACCCATCTCTGTGGTATTTAATGTGTTCCAGGCAAATTTGTTCTGTCTGAAGTCCCTTAATTCAATGTTTCTGGTTGATTTATGCACAGTGACATGTTGAACCAAGTTGCATGTGCAGGATGAATATTTATAAATTTCTTATTCTAACATCCATCTCTAATAGCCTCTTTGAGTTGTTATGGATGTAACACACTGGCCAAGTGTGCCTTTGTTCTGCTGTAGTGCCTGGACCACAGGTGTTCATGAATTTGCTACTACCTCCAAACTAATGGACCTAGTTCTTCAGTTCAAGTAGTAGAGGCTCTTGCTTTTAGATCCAGTGGTTCTGGATTCACTCCCTGGAGATAACTTGACTGAGGGCATCATTCCAAGTCAGGGGACATGCTCGTTAGTGTGTTACGTGAATATGAGGCCCTTGTAACTTTGAGAGTCTTCTCTGTCTCCCAGCAAGCACAAGAGTAAATCAAAGTGAAACTCAAACTATGTTCCCTCATCCACCTTGCAGCAACTCTTGTAGCTAGTAGGGGTGAGGTTCAGGGCACGCTGCCAAGTCTCAAGGCTAGATTATTTCCAACCAAAAGAGGTTAAAGTTGTTTCATTCATCTTTTTCTGTTCTCTTGTATATGAATTGGATTGTTAACCCAACATGATTCTATAAATCCCCCTTTATTCTATGTTTGTAGTGTATTGTCCTGAATTGCCAAAAGACAAAACATAGGGATGTGAGACTGCCAATAAGCATTGGCTGGCAGTAGCTGCATTAAGCCCTAGATTGCTGGGCCAGCATGGGGTATGTACGCCCCACGGCAGAAGGACTTTAACATTTCCTAGTTCATGGAAGGTATGCCATAACCCAAAGTTAATTACATTTTTCTTTTCCTAATGAAGATTAGCACTTCTATTTTCAAAATCATTTTAATGAATTGACTGTAACCACAGTTTGGACGTAACTATTTTTTTAAAGGTAGGCTTAATGAAAGGTATAGTCATGGACTCCTGTGTTCTTTTCACTTGGGGGATTTCTATTGTGTTGAAGTTTACAATTGATCTCAGACCTACTTTTCCCAGTAAAAGAATAGCCAAGGGATTCATCTTCCGGGTAAATGTGTCCTTGCAGTTCAATCAAGAATCATAAAATCTCTAGTGCTTTTAATCCTACCTTAGAACTAAGGAGAAAATAAACCATTATAAAATGAAAGTCAGCAGATGGATATTTTCTGCATTGGTCCATAAAGTTTATAGAATATCTAAATTTAGATGTTTAGCCCATCAGAATTAGTATTATGGAAACATGAACAGTTCAGCAGAAATACCTACAAATGAAGATTGAATTTTCAACAAACCACCATAAAACCAAGGCCATTAAGGAATACCAAAGGTAATATCAAGTGTGTAGAGAGACTTGATAGTTTCATATGGTCCATTTAGATGGACATCTTCAAATTGTGTAAATGTTTATCACGAACTAATAAGCGTTTAAAACAATGAAATCTGTGAATGGTGAAATAAACTGCTGACTCCATTATAGCATCTGAATTGCACTCGTCTGAATGTATTTTCTATTTTCCTGCAAATGCATTTCCTTCCTCTGTATTTTTGTTTCTTTTATTGATTTTATATTATTTTTGTTCATAGACCTGGGACCAACAGCTGAATGGTGTAGTAATTTACTACAAAACCTGCCTTCTACATCTATGCACCACTTCCTGTAGTGGCATGCCAACATACAATACAAAAAGATCCTATACAGACAATCTTTAAATCATGGGGAGTGGTCTGAAGAAATGGGGGCGACAGTGGGGAAAAGCAAAAATATATTTTTCTGGAACATTAAAAAACCCAGTGCCAAGTACAGAGCTGTATTGGCTTTCTAGTGACAAAACTACATACCTCCATTGTGGCAAAATATAACCATTTTAGTGGATATCTAAGAAGACAGAGCCAGCCTGCAATTTGGTGTTCATGTCTGGGCTTCACAACGGAAGTTAAAGAGTTCAGAAATACTTACTGCAAAATAACGTCTATACTCTGTGGCCTCCTTCTACACATTAAAGCACATGCTTAATATTGTAGTGCACCACAACTTCTCACCCACGATTTTTTTAAAAATGATTTCCTCAACCACACAACTGCTAGAGACAGCAACCATTTTTTCTCTTATGCCCTGATTGTATGACAAGTATTAATTTCTATTATTCAGCTTTATTATATACATTGAACTCATTTTCATGAAAAGGGGAGCACTGGAGTATGCCATGCACATATCTTTTTTCAATCGCAGAGGGTATATTTACAGTACAAAATAACCTATTGTTTGTAAATGGTGCGAACAATAGGACCCTCTCACCAGCTCATTTGAATTTGTGAGTGGTTGGGCCACGGGAATAGCTGGGTCCAAAGAGTTTTGAACATGTTACAGCGAGTGTTCTAGAAATACAGACTGACCTTGTGGTTAGAACAGTTTTTTAACAGGTGCTGAAAATGGCTTGGGCTTGTCGTCTACACTACTGGCCAAACTGTTTTCAACTCTGGTTGAGTGAGTCGATGCAGTTCATGAGTTTGTTGTCAATGTTAACATCTTTCAGCTACAAGGGTCATTTCCCTAACACCAACAGGACCTCAAACTGTTGGTGTAAACATGACAAAACATGAAATATTCTGAATAACCGGTGCTTCATTCAGAACACTTTTGATTTCAGAATTAAATGTCTTAAAATATATTAAAATCACTAGCCTTCATTCAGGATTAAATCCATGGCAAATTTGCTGTTTACCCTTTTTCAAAATTATAGACTGCTCATGTACACATCTTTGCAGACAGGGGTGCTGGGACAATTTGTATAGTGGGGGTGCTGAGAGCCACTGAACCAAACGGTAAACCCTGTATATGATGGAAACCACTTCAAGCCAGGAGTTGCGGCAGTACCCCCAGTTTCTCTTGTTCCAGTACCTATGTATGAAGGGTTAATTGTTTTTTCCATAAATCGTCTCTCTCTTACAAATGTGATGCTTGCATAGAAATGGCTCAAGGAGTTTATTAATAGAAATGCTTTGTGTTTAGTTGCTCTTTATTTTTGCAAAAAAATAAAATAAAATTTAATTTCTACCTGCTCTTGTTTTTCCCTGCTGTGTACAACATTCTCATTGTTAATTAGTTTATTTATTGTATAATGATAGAATTGTTTTCTTCATACAGCCTACTGTGGTCTATTTTTATTAATGTAAATAATGTTATTTAATTAATCAACCTTCACAGTCCTGATGAAGTCACACATTTTAAGAAGGGTTTTTTTTTCATTATTTTCGTCTTTGTTTCCTGTTGAGATGACAAGGGTATTAATGAAATTCAGTTTTGACTGCTTCTTTATGTTCCACCCCCACCCCCACCTCTTTCTGTAAATCATGCCCTACCTCTATGGATGTACTCTCAACAGACACTTACTATTTTTGAATACAGTTTCGTATATTTAAATCATCTCTCAGGTTGTCTGTATGACCTACTGTACCACCAAACTCTAAACAAAAGCAAGTGAAAGGGTGCAATCAGATCCTGAACTACTTACAAATATCATCAGCATTCTAAGTCCATGCAAACCCTGGAATATTGCTGATCCTAAGACTGTAGCAGGCCATTCTACTCAGCAAGAAGATCTGTCTGCCATGGGAACTCGATAGCACAATCACTCTACTCTAAGGTCATGGACTGTGGAGCTGAAGCTTGTCAAAATAAAATTTGCGTCTTGGATTAACCACACTCCTACCTGCAGTTATGCTCGCCTCAGGGACTATTACTGTTCTAAGCTATGGTTGCATTCATGGACAGTTACACAGGTGGATGGGTTTGGGCTGAGTTTGGATGGAGTTGTTTAAAACTAAGTGCTGTACCATGCAGCTTGTAATTGCTACTTGTCTCCTTGAAGAGGAATGATATGTAGACTTGTGAAATGTGTAGGTCCTGGTCCAGCTTTTCCATGCATTGATGAAATTCAGTGGATTTACTCAGAAGTTATACTGAGATGAGCACAAAATCCAACGGATATTATTTTATAACAGAAACTCTGGGAGTAATGTCTGAGCTTCCTGCAGCCAAGCCCCAGGCAGTGCCTTTGAATAAACACTTTACTTTTGCAATCTCTTGGTTAATGTTAGGAGGAACCTCTCAGTGGGAGCTATCATTTTATTCATACTTGTAGAAATTTGGAATTTTTTTTAACCTTAAGCTGTGTATTGTCCCTTTGTTGTTCTTCCCTGGCTCAAAGCTTGTGACGAGCTAAGACACAGAAGCACATGCACACTGGCCCTTGGCCTCTAAAGATGCCTCAATATCAGGACGATTAATGAGAAAAAATATAATAAATGGCTGTCCATGGCTTATTTCAGCAACAAAACTGTCCAGTGTGGCTTCTTAAAATTCCTCCCACAATAATAAATCTGGTGGTGACTCACAGAACACTGTCAGGGTACCCTTGGATGTCCTGAGGTGTACAAAATGACTCTGCAGTTTCCATTATAAGAAGCTATGGCGACTAGCTTTTAGTTGAACCAGACTTTTATTTAAAAGGTTTTGAATTCACATGAGCATTTTGATCATGAAACTATGATGATGGTCCTAGCAAGCAGTATAATCAATTCAAAGAAATACAGATTTTTTTCCTTAAAATATTCAGAATCTGTGTCATATTTTGGTAATTACTTTTGAATGGCTGATTTGCTTTTCATTCTGTAAGCATTTAAGCCCCAAGCCTACAAACCTTATCCATGCAAAACTTGTAAATGTATCGGCTCCTCTCTTACAGGGGCCCTGGTGGGGACGGTGGAGGAGAGAGAAGGTATTGTATTTAGTCTCCAAAAGAGTAATTCAAATTGGAAATCTAATCTAAAGAAATTTCAGCTAACTCTGACTCCTGAAACTTTTTTATACACCAAAAAATGTTGATTTGGAAACAACGATTGTAAGTTTACGTTAAACCCTCTAAAATAGAATCCACTGAATTCCCTTTTCACAGTTAGTATTGGAGAATGTGAAAACAAGGAGACTTTTTACTTTTTACTTTCACCAGCAAATTGGTTAAAGTAATGGGATGTAGCAACCAGTGACATGAAGAGAATGTATCTAATTTTCTTTCTATATAGTCAAGAGTCATGCTGATCCTCTGCTTATGCTTTAGGGCAAAGCTATGTTCCTCCCCCCCTTCCCCTCAGTTGGTCCTATTACTTGCTAAGATTGGGGTCAAGGGACTGTGACCAAGATCCTGATCTCATTTGGAAATGTGCAGATGTTGAATGAATATCCTGCCAGGAGGGACCGGCCCACCCAACAGAGCAGGGGAAGCGAGTGACTTTGCAATGCTGTCCCCCACTCTTGGCGGATTTAGTGCTGGTTTGAGGGCCAACAGCCTGGGTTTTTGCAGCAGTGAATCTGACACATTAACTTCAATGGGACTACTGTAACTAGAGTTTTTATCTAGAGAGAGACAAGAGAGAAATTTCTTTCCCTAAATTTCCCCCAATTTGATAATCTATGAATGTTACTTTTGTTCTTACTTATGCTCAGCACAGTCAAACCATATATTGTCTATAATCCTATGATTTCCCCTCAAATCGTTTTAAAATGTGTTCCAAATCTTCATGCATTCTTTCCTTTTTGTCCTCTAATATATATACCTTTCTACATGAGGCTGTGTCTGCAAGCTCTATTAGAAATTCTTTTCCAAGTACGTCATTCGTCCTTCTGATGCCTAGATATGATTCTCTTAGTAACGAGAAAGCTATTAGATATCCATTTTCACATTGATTTAGGGACTCCATTAATTCCTGAAACATGTTGGAATGCAAACTCATAGCTGTACACTTATTTTTCTCCAAATATTATTCCATTATTAATGCTACTGTACTATAACATATTTTAACATTTTTGCATTCAAAAAAGATTACTATAATCACCTAAAACTTTTCAGCTGTTCCAACATTTATTATTGCCGCTTAAACCAAGTATGCATCCTATGAGAGATGGTCCTAAATGTTTATAGATTCCAAGGCCAGAAGGCTTTGATCAGCTAGTCTGACCTACTGCATAACACAGGCCAGAGAACTTCCCCA
Source organism: Caretta caretta (assembly GCF_965140235.1). Classification (NCBI taxonomy): domain Eukaryota; kingdom Metazoa; phylum Chordata; order Testudines; family Cheloniidae; genus Caretta; species Caretta caretta. The sequence goes on from NC_134209.1 coordinate 105,675,662, forward strand.
CAATATTTCCAAGAGCAGATCTTTTAGGAAAAAAAATCCAATCTTAATTTAAAAATTGGCAGTGCTTGAGAATCCACTATAACAATTGGTAAAAAGTTAATTACTCTCACCTTTTATGAAAGATATTAAACAACATCTGTTTTAATGCAATATCTCCTGCAGTTTTATAGTGCTTGTCTTTTCTAGATTTGTGTCCCGTTTTCATCAACACATGGAAAGTTTAGTCTTTTTTTGCCCTTGACATGTTTCAGATAAATAGGAATTCTGGTTTGCAGACTTAACACACAACACTATATTATGCGGCATTGATAACTTTTATACCTTAAGCATGATTTGATAGGTCTCTGAGTTGGTTTTGGCAGACCTTTTCCCTAAATACTCCCTAAAAAGCAAATATTGCCACTGGGGATTCATTTTTGTTTGCTTAAATTTAACAAAAATTTATGAAGCTTTCTTTATTAAAAAGGCCCAATATTTTACAAACTCCAGCTTTACTCAGATGCCCCAGCACAACATTTACTTGCTTATGCTTCTTGTTACACTTGTATAACTATAGATGTCTAAAGAACGAGGAGTACTTGTGGCACCTTAGAGACTAACAAATTTATTTGGGCATAAGCTTTTGTGGGCTAAAACCCACTTCATCGGATGCATGCAGTGGAAAATACAGTAGGAAGATATATATACACAGAGAACATGAAAAAATGCGTGTTGCTAGACCAACTCTAACGAGATTAATCAATTAAGGTGGGCTATTATCAACAGGAGAAAAAAACTTTTGTAGTGATAATCAGGACGGCCCATTTCAAACAGCTGACAAGAAGGTGTGAGTAACAGTAGGGGAAAAATTAGCATGGGGAAATAGTTTTACTTTGTGTAATGACCCATCCACTCCCAGTGTTTTATTCAAGCCTAATTTAATGGTGTCCAGTTTGCAAATTAATTCCAGTTCCGCAGTTTCTCATTGGAGTCTGATTCTGGGATGGGAGTTGGCCTTTCTGGAAGGTTCATTCCATGATTTCCAGGAATGTACTTTTAGTATTCTTTGATTTCAGGTCTTTGTGTGTCTTCAGCACCTAATCCTCTACACTGATGGCTTTTCTAAATTGTGATTAAGCCTTTAGTGAAGCTTTGATGCTGAAATGAGATCCACATGACCAGACCTATGTCCCTGCATAGAGTCCCGCTGAAATCATTGGTGGTCCATATAGATTCAGGCCTCAGCTCTCAGGAGTCCAATTGTGAAGTCAGGGCCTAAAGACCTGGTCCAACTTCTATTGTTTTCAATGGAGATTGAGTTGGGCTCTCAGTTTGTGAGGTTATTTGTTGTGATCACTTTGTCTGCTAAAGGAAGCAAGAATTTCCACTTTTGTATTCTGCTCCTCCCCTGCAGCTGTAACGGAAGCTGCAAGTGTTCATCTCACTTGCCTATGATTAGAATTTTCTCCAGGTGTCACTGTTCCGGGGCTTCTTGCATCACTGTTACTTTTCTGGTGTCTGAGTGCACCTCTTACCTGTCTTGGGGTGGAATTTCACAATGCTTTCTCTCCCAGAGCTGGATCTGGTTATAGTGCCATATTTACAGCAACTTATTACACTGTAGATCTGTCTGGAATCCTTTGTTTCTTCCATTTGGGAGCCTGTGACCAGTGATACAATGGCCAACAGACTACTTAAAACAAGTATGTTGTTAGCAAATGGTACATCACATTAGAGAAAATGATCTCAAAGCAACAAACCCACCATGCATATTTAGATTCATTTAATCTCATGCTTCACTACAAGCCAAGTTTGAAGGGCTTTCCTCTTGAGTTACGAGAACAGAACAGACCCAACTTACATTATTGAAGAAAACCCAGTAGATCCTGGAATCCAGCCTGGTCTCTGTTTGACTTTCAGATGTTGTGTCTCCCAGGCTGTTCTCCTCTCTCAGGGAAAACTCCTTTTCAAAGCCTCCCTGTGGGCCTGACCCAATTACCATATTGCTTTGGGAGGGAGAGGGGGGCCTAGGTGTGAAGTCTTCATGTTGACTTAGAATGGTTTTACCCCATTGGCTATCCAGGCCATTCAACAAAATGCCCCTGTGATTATTGTTCCATTGTTTGGCAGTCAGACTCATTCAGCCTTAATGGCTTGCACTCACAGGCCTTGTGACTGTTGGGGAATGTCTGACAACATCTTCTCCATCTGACTCCAACCCTCCATGTTGGGCATCCTACACATAAAATGTATTTTGGGGTTCCGATCAATTTGTTTAATCTAAAAATGTAAATTTGGCATGAAACATTTTGCAAATTCATGTTGGTTTTCCTGATCAATCATGTAGAAAATAAAAAATAAAAGGGCAAACAAAATTCTGAAAGTGTCAAAACATTTCATTTCAACATTTTCAAAATGAAACATTTTGATGTTTTGATTCAAAATACCTTTTTTCATTTTGAAATGTCCTTCTATATTGTTTAATTTTTAAAAAAGAAATACAAAGCTCTAAATCAAAATTAAATGTTTCATTTGAGCCAAACAATTTTGTTTGTTTATTTATTACTTTTCAGTTTGTCAAATTCAAAAAACAAAATTGTTTCAGGTCAACTCAAAATGATTTTTTTTCCTAATTTTTTTTGGTTCGATCTGCAAACCAAAAGTCTGGTATTCGCACAGCTGTCATTACCAAACACTGCTAAATTAATAACACTGGGTACTCACTTATGTCTCTTTATAAAGATATCATAAGTATCAGTTTTAAAAATAGAGTGCAACTACCTTGAGTCAAATTTTCCCCTGGCCTCAAATCAGCCTCCAATGTTGCAAATGTTTATGCCAGCAAAAGTGTGTCCATCTATTCGTATATTTAAAACAGGGTCAAAATATGGAGACTGAGGCTGAAAATATGTCCTGTCAAAGTGTGGTGGATTTTTAATAGTGACCACTGCCAACCTTTATTTCTAGAAAATACTTTGGGTGCACTTTGGGTGCACTACCTTTTTGACCTACCCTTTGGATGGCAGTACTTCTTTACTTAAGAATCCTGTAACAACATTGGTAAGACTGAAACCTAGGTACAGTTTAACTCAGAAAAACATTTTAATTCTCAAATCAGTACTTTGGAATAACACTGCAATTTAATTTATTTTTAAAATAATTATCACAATCTAATCTCTAGAGCATTAGTACTTAAAAGACAAGTTTGCAAGATTTATTTTTATGGAGAACAACGTTTCTAGCCATCTATCACTTTCCCTCTACACATGTTTGGACTCCACATAAACCTGCTAGTTACTAGTAGATCTTTCCCTTTAGTTTCAGCTTTGGAATGAAAACAAGCTGCATATGGAGATGAGCTGTTTTGTTGATGGGCAATTCATATATCAGCAACCCTGACTTACCAGCTGTTCACAAATTTCACAGACACTTGTTCTGTTTGTCACTCTGTTGGTCCACCTTCTACCTCATCTGGAATTGATGGTAGCATTCCACAATAAATGCAGGTATGTGATGATTGCCATTTTTGCAGGGCAGCCATGAGAGAGTATTTAATTACTAATTCAGACACATCATCATTGCCTGCATTATGCAATGTAACACCATAACATGGCTATAAAACAAAATGTCAGCTAGCTGCTGCCAAAGTTATAGGAGGATGTGTACATGATAGTATTTTTTTGGCAGAAATATTTCCTCTAATACTTCCTCTCTCTTAGCCAAAATAATGCTGGGAACTGGCTGCAATCAAAAATTTGGTATTTTTCCTGCTATTCTTAAAGTAAACTAAGATTAGAAGAGTGAAGAACCATCCATCTCTAAACATCATAGATCAAAATTTCAATACACAGCCCCTGTCTGTACACACACAATCTCTTGTATGTGAAATTTTTATTTATTTAGGCACGGACTCTTTTGTGTACAAGTAATATACTTTACATGTGTAACCCCTTTTGGGGTTTAGAGAGCATGGCCCCTTTAAATCTTTTTCCTAACTGGGGAGGAGGAGCAGTGAGAGAAAGGAGGGAAACTGGAGGCTGTTGTTCTGGAGCTCCGGAGAGAGAAGGGCTGCGGCAAGCAGGCCCTCGCAAAGTGAAATAGAGCGAACATGCCTGAAGCCAGGGATTGACAGGGCAGCTGACTGGGGACACCCCAGGACAGGAGCCAGGAGGAGCACTGTGCCAGGGAGGAATCGCCCGAGATGGACGAGCCGGAGCTGGATCCAGTATCACTGCTGGCCAGAGCTGAATGGGGCTGTGAGTACAGGGGCTTGTGACTCTGCATTGGGAATAAGGAGGGAGGCTGCTAGCTAGTTAAGTGGGGAGGTGGTTGCTCTGTGTGGCTTTGCAGAGAGTGGCAGAAGAGGACACCGGAGGGGCGGGGTGGCCCTAGACTAGCTGCCAGCAACTGGCGCCCTGGGCAAACCATGCAATCGGCGCCCCCAACCCCCAAACCCCAAGGGCAGATCTAGGCTGAGGTTTTTGGTAAATTGGGAAACATTTTGCCCCTTTTTTCCTTTTAATGTTTTTTAAGCTTTTTTTTTTTTTAAAAAAAGAAACAAACCAGAGCCTTAATTATTCGGTTTGTCCATTCCTCTGTCCAACTAATGTTTCTGAGATCAGATAAAACAGACACACGAAATTTTCGGAATAGATTTCTACATGACAGCTAGATGATATTTCAGTCCAATTTCAAATAAAAATGAATTAAAAATGTTAATTGTAATTTTTATTATTACAAATCCAAAATCATCCGTTATGCTATCCTGCTTTAACTGCCATTACCACCACATCCAATATAGAAAGAAATAAGAAAACTCTTCAATGAACTTTAACCTGTATTTACAAAACACTGCGACTAAAAAACACTCTGTGATCTTAAAACATGACTTTTCTTGCTTTATGTTTTGAAAATTCAGTCACTAGTTCTTTTAGACCCAGTTTTTCAGCTATTTCATACTCTATTGACATTGTGGCAAGTGCAACAAGTCTCTCTTGCACCATTGTTGAACGCAGATATGTTTTTATCAATTTTAACTTAGAGAAGCTACGTTCCCCACTAGCTACGAAAACTGGCAAAGTTAAAAGAATGCGTAGAGCTATACAAATGTTTGGAAAACTGTCTGTGAGTTTATTTTCATGAACTTCAGTAGTTCTTCAGGAGTGGAATTTTCTTAAGTGATCTTGAAAAAGCCTGAAGCTCACTCATGAATCTGTGGCATCAATGTCTTTTGAATTTTCATGAGTCAATACTGATTCCAGTTTCATATAAAATTCTCTTATCTGTTTTGCTGTTTTCTTTTGCAAGCTGTGGATATCATATAGAAGGCCAAATACTGACTCTAGCTGCTGCATCTGTTGAAATCTTTTGTCAACCGAGTGAATAGCAGTATCAAGGACTGCGAAGCAGAAATTCACTTTGAACCTTTGTTTTGGGTTCTGAATGGTTGTGTCTTGTCCTTCATACAAAACCTGCTGTTTCTTTTGCCGAATGTGAACTGGCTCTGGTTCAAATTCTGTTGGAAAGTCTATTTCTTCAGCAAGCTAGAGAGAATCTACCAGTGTTCTTTCGAACCCTTCATCACTTCTGAATTCCTCCAGAATATTTTTAGTTTGCTGCAGTTTTTGAATAGCAGAATGTATGTTCAAGTTCTTTTCCTGAAGCTGCTTACTAGTGAGGTTAATCTCGAAAAGGATATTGTACCACAAAATGAGTGAAGTCACAAATTTGAATTTGGAAAGGCCATTTGCAAGAGCTTCTGCATCTGAACATGCCATATTGCCAGATGATCCAATAAAGGTAGTGTCAGAAATTTCAATTAGGGCATCATAAATGTTTCCAAGTTCATAGCAAAGAAACTTCAAAGCATCAATGCAACTCTCCCATCTTGTCTGACTAAGTGGTTTCACAGTTAGAGAATTCACATGACGAGTCAAAATCTCCCAACCGCATGTTGACCCTGAGAAAAACACATAAACATGTTGCACCAGGTCAAAGAAACTGCTTGCCTCCAAACAGCATCTAGCAGCATCATTGACAACCAAATTCAGAGAATGCGCACTGCAAGGATCAAAAAAGGCCCTAGGATTGATTTTTATCATTCTCCTTTGCACACCATTGTCTTTACCCTTGAGATTACTCCCATTATCATAGCCTTGGCCATGTAAGTTTTCAACAGATAATGACATTGTTTCAAGCTCTTGTAGAATAGTTTCAGTCATAAATGTTCCAGTCGTCTCCTTCAGTGGTATGAAATCCAAAAATTGTTCCTTTATGAGCACGTCAACGTTATCTTCATCTGCAGACTTTTCCATATACACAAAACGAATGATCGTCATTTGTTCAACATGACTCGCATCTGGTGTACAGTCCAGTATTATTGAAAAGTATTTTGCAGAATGGGCAGCTTCTACAATTTTCTTTTTAATGGCATTTGCCAGGATTTGAATCAGTTCATTCTGCATATTTTTTCCTAAGTAATGAACCTGTGTTTCATGATCAGTTATTTTACGTAGATGCTTCTTCATGACTGGATCAAACAAAGCTAGGTATTCAACAAATTTTTAAAAGTTTCCAGTACCTGGAGTATATATTTTTTTATTTCTACAGCGGCCACGGAATCCTAAATTTTGCCCACTGAGAACTCTCACTAAAGCAATCAGATGCTCTAAAATTTATTGCCAGTATTCTTCTTTTTCCTTGATCACACGTAAATTTTTTTCATTGATAGGTTTTCCTTTTTTCAATCGTAATTCAGTTCTTTCCAATTATGAAAACATTCCAAATGTTCTGTACTTTTCATGTGAAGAGAGAATTGAAGATATATTTTTCCAGTGCTTCAAACCATTTTCAGTAAGTTTATGTACCAATTACCTGATTTCTAAACAGCTTGCAGCAAAAGCAAAACACAGAGTCCATCGACAATGAATATTGTATCCAGCTTTCTTTTATTTTCATCCTTAAGGAAGGGAAATTCATGAACTTGTTCGGGTCTATGTTCCACGAGAATTTGCCGCACACTGTCATCACATCTGAGCCATGAAGCTGGGTCCCCATACTGTAACTTGTTTGTAACTTCCTCATCCTTTCTTCCTTCTACTTCATTTACTTCAATTTCTGCATGTGTCTCTGAAAGTGAATAAATTTTCTCCACTTCCACATCAGTCTGATGCTGTGAGCTGCCTTCATCTAGAAGTAGGTTTCCATCATCTTGAGTTTCCAAACTGCTTTTTTGTGGATGTGAGCTACCCTCATCTCAGAATAATTTACCTTCATCTTGATGTTCCAAACTGCTTCCATGAGGATGTGCACTAACCTCCTCTCCAAGTAAAATTCCTTCATCTGGATGCTGTGAATGGCTTCCATCTTTATTTGGATTAAAGAGAAGATATTTCAGGAAGGATCCCTGCTGTTTTGCTTGGTCCTTTTCCTTCTCAGCTTTTCATTTATGATACTCAGCTCCCAAGGGTTTTCTTTTTCCTCTTTCTGCCATGGGGCATTTGAATATTGTTATGTACTGTGCTCCCGACTGCAAGCACGATAGCGTTAAGGATGGCTGACACACCACATGATTAGCGATTTAAACCGCATTGCAGCCATCCCAACATGTCTTTTCACTGCTTAAAGGTTCAGTGATTAGTAACATACACTCCCTTACCTATTAAAACAATTAGTTACAGCATTTACATGGAAACAAAATGACCTTTTTTGACGTTATAACCTGACACCGGTTGTTTGGAAAGTAATCCCCTTCCTCATGGTTACCCACTTGGAGTGTGGTGTCATCACTTTTGTAGTCTATTAAGCTGTAGCCACCTGCTCTGGCCTTAAAGGGCTTAAAACAGCCCAGGAGAGGGCTGTGGCTGGAAGCAAGCAGTTCCCAGGCTGACTGGGGGAAGCAGGCTCAGCTGTGGCCACGCCCCAATCAGCGCTCAGCTGGCCCTTATAAGAGGGCAGTGGGCCAAGAGCAGACTGTCTCCTCTAGCTATGGAGGGAGACTGGCCTGGCTGCTGGGGAGCATACCAGAGTACCTGAGGTGGAGCAGGGCTGCGGGAAGGCCAGAGGAGCTGGGAAGTTCCAGCCTAGAAATGCCCCCCCACCCAGGCTGCAGGCCTCCTGTAAGGCCGGATAGGTACTGGGGCTGCAGGGGGCAGCCCAAAGGTAGGCAGAGGCAGCAGGTCCAACCCTGCCTTGCCTGTGATGATTGGCTTATACACTGAAGTCCTCCCTAGTGTGCGGGGGCTCAATGGTGACTGGCCGTAGCCAAAGACTGAGGCGAGGTGGGGATAATGGGTGGGGGTTCCCCAGGGAGGGGAGACCCAGAGACTGTGGGGGTACTGCCAGGGGGCAGAACCCTGGGTAAAAGGGGCACCGGAGTCCAGGAGGGACACGGGGGCCAGGGGAAGCAGGACACCGACCTGCAGAGGGTGCTCTGGAGGCTGGAACTCTAATTCCCTGGATGACCAGCAGGTGGCGCTGCAGGGGCGAGTCCCGCACCGTGACATAAGTGTTAACGCTGTTACTTTTCTTTTATGGACTTTATTTATTACATGTGAACCAATTATAACAAAGAAAAGTTCATAATTATACAGCTCGATAATACTGCTAAGGTTTATAATGCTTAAAGATACTCACATTTTGGATTTATAATTCTGAAAGACGTTATTCTTTATTCTTTGGCACCAAGAAACACACTTTTCCAGAGTATTTGCTCAATTCTTAACCATCTACCTGTGACATGTTAAAATGACCGTTTGACATGGATCAACTTGCAAATTCTCCACTCTACATGAATTTCCAACTATGCGACCTTGATGTATATTCGAGTCAGGTGTCACTAGCATTACAGCTCTTGCTGCTGGCAGATGTATTTCATTGTGGCTGAGTTATTGCTTATCAAAATTGTTGAGTGGGTCACCTTGACACTATGTCACAAATTGAATTTTTTTTTTGCTAAAATATTATTTATTTTTGCAGTAAATAAAAGATTTGACATATTAAGAAACTATCAGAAATGTAGAGAAATGAATTATAATTCATATTCCCCATGTACATGCAAGGGAATTGAAATGATGACATCTTCATTATTTTATTTGTAATTTTCTTCATCCTTTTCTTTTTTTTTTTCATTTTCTTTTTTTAAAAATTTGATTTTTTTCCCTCAAATGTGGTGCCCCATTAACTTGGCACCCTAGGTGATTGCCTAGTTTGCCTATATGGACGTGCTGCCCCTGTGGAGGGGTTCGTTGGGGAAAGTTTACTGGCAGTGAAGATGACCAGGAGCACCCAAGACTCACCACTGGATTGGAACTTTGCTCAGGACTCCTGAACTCTGTGTGCAGACACATTGCTCAGTGTCTGCCCTTTCAGACTGCGCTACCACTGGGCCTGTGGGTGCCTTGTGTTGAATGCAACCTTGTTTTACCGCTCCCCTTATATTTCCCCTTGTTATTTTTCTCCTCTCATCCTTCTGTAAGTAAATATTTCTCTTTTTTATGTCCATTGCACTTTTCCAGTATGTGTGTGTGTTCACTCTGGGGGGTTTGGAACAGATGGCCCTGGGGTGGAAGGGATTTTCCTGCTGCATTCCTGCTCGCACTTTCTCTTGGCGAGAGCTGTCTGCAGAGCAGGCTCCATCTTGGCCAGGAGGGTGCTAAAGTTACACATGTATACATTATGTATGTATGTATGTCTAGTAGTAAAGCTTGCAGAAGTGTTACTGCATACAAAATTACACGTGCTTGTCATATTCCTGTGTAAAATTGCTTGATCATGCAAATGGAGACCAGATTGTGATCCCTTTGAAAATTAGGGCATATTGAGGTTGTATTCTCCACAGAGATGAGAAATATTTCTAGGTTATACATAGCAGAAACATGCCTCCATAACTACCAAAATACAATGTATAATTAGAGTGAATTAAATCATCGTAGGATCATAAAACTACATTCCCCCAACTGACTGACAGAAAGTATTGTATGAGCTGGGAGAAAACTTTTTATGGGATTGAGATTGACAGATGTGAATTTATCCTTCCATTAACATAACTATAAGCATAAATCCCACTAAAACAAAAGGAGTGTGTGACCTTGTCCAGAAACTTTTGCCAAGTATTGTTTTGGAAAGGCGTGGAAGTGGGGGACGAAGGCACAACACAAAGAAACTGAGAACAGACAAGAAAGACAGAGGCCATATCTATACTATAAACTTTGGTCAACGCAAATTACATTGGCATAAAGCCACAGCAGTTAGTATATCACTCATGCGCATGCATGCTTGGCTGTTTGCATCAGTGCTTCACATATTTATTAGGAGTGCTTGTGTTGGTGTGCAGTGCGGTGCACTATGGGTAGGTATCACAGTGTGCCACTCGCCATCATCCAGCATGCTGTCTTTTGGGAAATGTTCACAGTGTATTGTGTGGCCGGGATGATAGGTGCAAGGGGTAATGTTCCCATCATGCAACTTTCTCCATTCCATAATGCCATCCACATCCCATAATTTTCACAGCTATTTTAAAAATCCTAACAGCACTTTTTGCTGTCCACCATCTCTGACAGAAGTATGGAGCCCAGAGATCTCTGCACTATCGTTGTGACCATTACAAGCACAGGATGAATGATCCTCCAATATGTACAGAACCCCAAGAACTGCAACAACCGTGGACATGACAATTTCTTCAAGGGCAAATTGCTGAGGACACAGCGAAAACCAACTCAAGATTGTTGTTGGTATTTATGGAGCAGCTGCAGACAGTCAAGCACCATGTCTGGCCCTGAGAAATGAGACCTGACTGGTGGGACTGCATCATAAGGCAGGTTTGGGACAACAAGCAGTGGCTACAGAACTTTTGGGTGCAGAAACACCAGAATGAGAGCTGCACTGACAGTTAAGTAGTGAAAGGTTAGAGCACTAGGGAAGCTTGCAATACTGGATTGCAACCAGTCAGCAAGAAATCAGTTTGGAGTTAGAAAATCCACAATGGGGTCCCTTGTTATGTAAGTTTGTAGGGCCATTAATTATCTCCTGCTATGCTGAACTGTGACTCTCAGCAATGTGCAGAACATAGTGGATGGATGTGCAGCAGTGGGGTTCCCGAACTGCAGTGGGGTACTAGATGGTACTCACATCCCTATTTTGGCACCATCCCACCTTTACACAGAGTACATCAGCAGAAAGGGCTACTTTTCTAGAGTTATGGAAGCATTGATGCATCACTGGGATGCTTCACTGACATCAATCTGGGCTGGTGAGGGAAGGTTTGTGACACTCGCAAGCAAGGACATTCTTTCCTAATGGGTGGATTAACACTGGTGATGTTGAAATTCCAATACAGATTCTGGGGGTCCCCGCCTACTCCTTGACCCTGGCTCATGAAGCCATATGCTGGTCATCTTGTCAGCATCAAGAAAAGAGTCAACTACCAGTTCAGCAGATGCAGAATGACTGTTGAATATACTTCTGGTAGATTAAAGGGACCATGGCGGTGTTTACTCACAAGATGGGATATTTTTCTCATTAAAATTCAAACAGTTAAAGCCTCCTGTTGTGTGCTGCATAATATCTGTGAGTCAAAGGGGGAAAAGCTGCTGCCAGGGTGAAGAGTGAAGGTGGAGCATCTGTCTGCTGAGTTTCATCAGCCAGATACAAGAGCCAGTAGAAGAACTTGATGCACAGCTAGATGGCTGAGGGAGGCCTGGAAAAGAGCACTATTATGGTCAGCACAGTCAGAGTTGTGTGGGGTAGTTGCTGTTCTCTACCTGGCCCTGATGTTTTGGAGGCTGTTAGGAAGTGTGTGGTGCTTGCTGCACATTTATAATTATTACACTGTTTTTCATTGAAATTTGAGTTTTGTGGTCCTGTTTACTCACAAGTAGAGGGTACTTTCCATAGTGCTGGGCATTCTCAGTATACCTTGTAAATTAATAAAGATGAAGTTATTTCCAAAACGCAGACATTTATTGAGTACCAAAATCAGTGTACAAACATGATGTGCAACTAAAATACCATGCAATACAAACTTTTAAAATGAATTTACAGAGTAGAACTTTAAAAGTAGAAAACATTTCAGTCCATTTTGGCTATGCATACAGCAGCCATAGCTCTCATAGGTCAGTGTATGTGAAGTTGCTGTTGGCCTTACTGTCCCTGGAGTGGCAGGGGAAGAGAAATGCAGCCCATGAGGCCACATGGAATGCTAGTGTGTGTGTGTGTGTGTGTGTGTGTTGGGAGCTGATAAAATTGAGTTCTCCATTGACTGCAAAGGGAGGTGAGCCCGTGATTGTTGGACCTGTAACAACAGTCTGCAGCATTTGTGTTTGCTGCCTGAAAAACCTCATTGTGTCCTGGTGCAGCTCCCTCTCCTTTTCCTGCTGCGGCCCCTGGGCCTTTCTCCTGCTCACTCTTTCCTTCTTGACACTGTCTGAAATATTCACCCTCTAGGCCCTCTATCCAAGGTCTGTTGCAAGGCTGGCTTGCAGGATCTCGGTGAAAATGTCATCCCGAATCCTTTTCTTTCTCCTCCTTCTCAAGGTCAGGCATACCATGGGTATAGAGGGTTGACCCCTCAAGGCCACATCAGCAGCAGCTACAGCTAAAACAGACAGCTGTATTATTGGATTTAGAGTCCCAATGGAAAGCAAAACTTAAGTTTCAGAACACTCTTCCCTTATTCCCATAAAATTAAATAAGACCTGCTGATTGACACTTCAGCTTTGGAGAGCCTCTGCACACACCACTTTCCAGCCCCAGCCAAGGTGAGTATGGCCTGCCAAGGACAACAGGGATGTTGCATGAAAAAATAAAATTATGACCCCTATTTCCATGGGCATGAATACAGGGCAATGGCACTCAGACATGGCACTATTTTCCACAGGCAATGGTGATTGTAGCTGATACACCGGCCCCTCGCTAGAACGCGGGATTTGGGATCCATGCGCGGTACTGCGTTAATGCGGGGACCGCGTTAAATGAATTGTAATTAAATTTGGGATCCATGGCCACAACCGTGTTATATGCAAATTTGCGCGATATAGAGGCACGTTCTAGCGAGGGGCTGCTGTATCTCACTTCTGAGGGTAGCAAAGGCAGAGAGAGCACAGTTGCTGCCCGCTTCCCAGGCCCATATGGCACTAGCCTTTTAATTGCAATGGAGTCTGCTGAATCTATCCTGCAGAGTGGTGCGGGAAAGTATTCTACCACAAAGGAAGAAATAAGGCTGCCTTTCATAGAAGCCTTTGGGAGAGGATTGTACCTCCATGAAAGTTTCATCAAAATCTCTCAGGAGGACACAAGGGAGATGCGTATATAAACAAACAGCTCCGCATGCCCTGCCCCCACCTACCTCTACAGGGAAATGAAAGCAGATAACAGGTCTACCTCTGTTTGTTGCACTGCTACTTCTTTTCATATGAGCAAAACAATGAAATGTATAGATCTGTGTCTTAACTTGGGGTTGGGCTGGGCACCATCTTTACTTTTATAAATTGTAAGAAAAAATACATTCACATGCTTACCCAAGGTTCCTTCCCCTTTATGGACTTGTCCAGGCTCAGCTCATGGGGCTGGCTAAACTACAGTGGAGTTTTAAAAGATCCCGGCTCATGCCATAGCCTAGCCCACACTGCATGTCCACCCCATCGCCTGAGTTCACAGCAGGAGTCTGTGTTTTGGGCTCCTCAGACGTAACCACAGTGGTCTGTGGAGTGCTAGTGGGTCTCCATCAAATACAGCATGCAGATCTTTGTAACAGCAGCAAGCAGGTCTATGGCTCGGCACCAGATTGATTTTTGGCCTCTCTGGCCTTGTGGTATGCCTGCTGCAGTTCCTTTGCTTTCATGAGGCACTGCTGTACTGACTCTGGCCAGATAGCCAGACAGCAGGCTATGATCAAACTGACCAAAAAATCCACAGACTTGGTTCGTAGCAAAGGAACTTTGTCAGGTTTATTGCCGATGAGGCACAGTGCTAATGCCCCAGCTCACTGTTTACAGGTACACTAACACATGTATACCCGTGACAATGGACGGGCTCAGTGAATGGCGGGACTTTCCATTCTCCCCTCGGCCAGAAAGAGACACTTCCTTTGAGACTCCATTTTATATATCAATACAAACAAGTTATGTACTGCCCCTCTGACCTGGTTAGTTGACTCCCTCTGACATCGCCAGTTACCACCCATCACCTTGTACATCTCTATCCATTACACTGTCATCCTGACCTTATCTTTAGGATGGGTCATCATGAGTGCTTTGTGCCTAGCACCTCTTAGGAATGTGAGTTTTTGCAATATCAGCCCTGTTCTTGCCAGATTCTGTGAGCAGGGCCTGCCTCTAGCTCACAACCTGATTTTGCAAAGCTTTGACCACTACTTTAGTTCAGGCCTCAGACCGCCTCTGATACAAGGCCTTATATTTCAGGCTCTCTTCCTACTACATCTTGTGTAATCTTTTCATAGATGTTCATCTTTCTATGGTTGGGCCGTAGCTGTGCCTGCCCAGCCTCTTCTCCCCACAGGCATAGGAGATCTAATACCTCCTGTCTTCTCCATGAAGAGGCATGTCTAGAGCATGGAGATGGCATGGTCAGTTGGTCAATTGCACACACAAAGGAGCAATGCTAGGTGGTCTTGCCAAGCTGGGCAATGAGGAAAAGGGATTTCGAAAATACTCAGGCATTTTAAAAGGGTGTGCGGCTTCTGGTCTCAGTGACCCTTGGCAGTGGAGTTCATAACTGTCACCAGAGCGATCACTGTCAGGCATTGTGGGACAGCTGCTTGAGGACAGTCAGGGTTGACATTTGTCATACAGTGTGTACACTAATGCTGTGTAGACTATTCACTGTGTAGGTCAACCACAGCTCAAAGCCATTTGGGGAGGTTGTGTTACTGTAATGCCATGGTGGGGCACTTATATAATCTGGAGACAAATTTGAGTGTAGACACATGAACAAATAGGTCAACGCAAGTAGACCAGGCCTGAAAGAGAAGCTGAAAGCATAGTGGCTGACTCTGGAAGAAACCTGGGGGGAGAGAGATGTGGGTTGGGGTGGAGGATCAAAAGCAAAATAAGCCCTTTCCTGTTATTTAACTCCTTCTGCATTCAGAGACACAGGACTCTGCACATTCTTTGTAAATAAAACTACATCAAATAAATCACCAATTTTTACCACCAACTGGAACACCCACAGGGCCCCAAACTTTGAATAGCCACTTGGGTCAAACTGGGCAACAGTAATTTTTTTTTAATAGTTTTTCTAATTTTTCAGTCCTGCTTTCTATAGAGGCCTCTTTGGGGAAAGTTCATGCTGCAGTACAGTACAGTACCTTACTCCAGAATTCATTTAAAATACTTTGTACTTCTCTGATGTTGAACTTATTCATAGGATCAACAGAAGATGCTTGAACTTTTGCAAGTTCGAGTTTTTAAGGTTCATAATTTCTTTTCCTTTTATATGAAGACTATTAGTGACTCCCTTTGGGATGTTCAGTTTAAAAAACACTTGAACACAGTAAAACTTGATTTGTAGCTACCCTAATCTATAGTCATCTTACGTGGTTACAGTTATTTAGGGAAAATACTTGGGGGGTTTATCAGCTTCTAAATGGCTAAATTGGGGGCTGCAAAGCTCTGCAATGTTAATGAAATTTAGGTTTCCAGTAAATTGGTCCAAGGAACACCATGCAGAAAAAACACAGACTGAGGAAGCAATAAAAGGCCTTATAAATGATGTAGTATTATTTTTACTATACTTCAGGTTGGTGTAGTTCAAGGCATAAATTATCTCTGTATCTGTATGGCTTCTTACATTTTCATAAGAGGTGATGTTGCACTTGACAGACTAATAGTATTGTTTGGTATATTCCTCATCCTAAGACTCTGATGGTCTCAACAATTTCTCCTCAGCCCAACCCATAGTTTAAAATGACACCTTCTATTTTTCTCCCTTCATTTTAACAATCTCCAAGCTTTCTGTCCCTGTCTCCCCCAAATACCTCTTTGCTAACCTGTTTTCTCTAATATCCCACCCAAATTTTCTCTCCTGCCCCTTCTTCTTCTCCCCACCTCATTTTCCTTTCCATGTGCCTAGTTCTCTGCCTTGTAGACTGTGATAGAGTGCACTGGCCCTGCACTGGTACTTTGAGGGTTAACTCCTCTCTCTGGGCCAATGAGGCCACACCCCTGTAGCCCTGGAGACTAGGTATAAAAGAGAGCAGCTCAGCTCATTCAGGGCTGACTGTTGAGGAGAGAGAGAACACGTGCTGTGAGCGACAATCTAGGAGCTGCAGACTCCCCAGATGGTAGAAGCTAGAGAGACAGACTCTGGAGGATGCCCAAGGAGTGGAGCTGCAGGGAGCTGCACTGACTGGGGAGCCTAGAGACACTGGGACCATGGCATCAGGAACCTGGTAGGAAGTAGCTCAGGGAGACTAATTGTGGTGCTGAGTGAGGTCAGTGTGTTTTGGACATATTCCCTGCTGACCCAGTGGTAGGCATGCTTGCCACTGACAGGGCCCTGAGCTGGGATGCAGTGGAATAGGGAGGGCCTGGGTCCCCCTACTGGCCTCCACCTCCCCTGGGGTGTTGGTGGCCTATTCCCCTAACAGGCCACTAGGCCAGGCAGCCCCATGGAAGGGGCAGTGATACTGACTCTGGCCAATAGGCCATGCAGCCCTGAGAGAGGTGACCTTACTGACTCTGGCCATTGGGCCAAGCATCCCTGAGAGAGGGCAGCCCTACTGACTCTTGTTGCTAGGCCATACTGCCCTGCTGAGTCAGGTGGTCACACTGACTCTGACCACTAGGTGATACAACCTGGCTAAACTGGAAAGCCACATTGACTCAAGCCATTACCTGACTCTGGCCACTGGGCAACACTACCTTGAGAGAGAAAATGGCCATAGTGACTTCTATCACTAGTGCACACTTCCCCATGGTCACATCCTTACAACCACCCCTTGTCTTGGGGAAGTAATTATTGGGCCCTGCCCCAAGTGGGGGCAGGGGGCACTTGCCCCACAACATAGTCCCTTCCTTGTTTTCTGTTCACCTGACTTTCTCTCTCTCCTTTCTATGGTCTCTTTGTCTATCCTGAGTCTATCTTGAAACACAGGACTGGATTCCCAAAGGAAACGTAGGCTCTGCAAAGTTTAACATTGCAAAACCTAACTTTTAGCTGCCTAGCCACCCAGTGGAATTGGCCAACACTGAGCTAGGTGCCCAGGCTCCCTATAAAAATTCCTAAGGAGAGTTAGGAGTCTAACAATGGGATTCACAAACTCAGCAAGTTGAGGGAGGCGCTACCTAAGCTAGCCAAAAATAGATGCCAAGGAGAGGGGGATGTCTGAAGTCCTGCCCCTCAAAGGGATTTGCAGATCTAAGTCTGGGCAGGAGGGAGGCACCTACCCCCTTTGGGATTCACAGCTGTGAACCCTCTGTGGCAGTCAAGCACCTAAGCTGTTTCTTGAAAGAAAGGTGGTGGTGAGCTCCTAACTCCCAACAAAATGGTTGGGTGGTGGGAGAGGAGAAGGACTTTCTTAAACATTTTGCCCAGAAGTTAGGGCACTCACCTGGGCTGTGGAAGACCTTGGTTCAATTCCTCCTCTGTCTCATGAAGAGAAGGGATTTGAGACTTCTCAGGCTGTAAGCCCTAACTACAGGGCTATGGGATATTCTGAGGTGGGTTTTTCTCAAACTTGCCTGCTGAACTTAAACTGTTCTGCTGTGAATAAATAATCAAATATGCATTGTGCCAGAGAGACAGAGTGAGGACGACACACTGCCCTGGCTGTCTGTGTGGAGCAAGGAGTGCTGAGAGAAGGCCTAGTGGTTTGGGGCCCACAGGGCAGATTGGTCCTAGTTTGAGAAGCCCTCTGGCACTTAAGTGTGAGATAGGCATTCAGGCGCCTCACTGAGGCACTGTCCACATGCCCAGTGGCAGAAACTTAAGTGCCTTGAGGATTTTTACAGCAAAAATGTATGTGCTTAGAGAATGTAATCACCTTCAGAGTTATGTGGTGGCTGAGCAGCGGTTTTGTGAATGCCAATGGCACCTAAATGTTGGACTTGGGGACCTAAAGTCAGTTAGGTACCTAAGTACCTTTGACTCTAGTCCATAGCATTTCTTCCTGCTTTGGGACATGCTCCATCCCTGATCACTAGTTCTGGTTGCTGCTGCCCACATTTTAGCAAATGGGGATTTAAAATTCTGCACCTGTAAGTCTTGTCTTTCACTTAATAGTACAGGGCCTTTCCCTAACTCATATGAGCACCACATAGTGATATGATATGCTCCCCAGAAGGCCATATGTACCATATTGGCCTATTGAAGCTCCAACAATGGATCAGAGTATCCTAGCTTCCCACTCTCAAATGTCATTCATTCTATGTAGCTGGAAAACTCTGAGAGGCTGAAGGACTTCTGTTTACTAGTAATGCAGAGACTGATATTCATAACAACAAGTATAACCTTCATAGTCGTGTATGCAACTTCAAGGTGGAGTAAGAGGAGTACAGGCTGTAAACTGTGCTTATCAGTGAAGAACATATCCATTTGCCCATTAATTAGTCCGGTGTAGAGTTACTGATTTATTTCACATGCTATTATCTTGCTCTAGGAAGAGTTTGTCACTTTTCAGTTGTGTGCACTATTGCTAAATTGCCATAAGGCCTTTCTTTCTCTTCTGACCAGAACACCTTTTTAAGCTTCGTTCCTGTCTTCATTTGCACAGTAGATGAAGTTTAAATTGGTACAATTTAGATTAATTTGGTATTTATCACTATTTACTTGTACCCCTCCCCCCTCCCATACAACAACATAACACCAAACAATACTGGACTAATCAAAAAATTCCAGGAGGAAGTGCCCTCAGGAGGATGGTTCAGGTAAGCCATTGCTGTGTGTATATTAGAAAAGTCATTGCTGGTAAGAACTCCATAGTAATTTGTTCATAAAAATGTATCTTAAGATATGCTATTTAACAAAATTGGGTTTGTACCATGAGCCATTGCTTATTGAAATTATTAGTCTTCATGACACTACTTTTGTTACATTTTTACCATTTCAATTTCCCATTATTTGCTTTCTCCTTCCTGAGATCTAGTCCTGGAAACAAGCACTCCATGATTAGATCCCTGGGAATGTGAGCTCAATGAGATACTGTCTGCATGCATACAAAACCTTCATCCTAACACTACCTGCCCTGACTGATGATCATTCTTCCCCCTGCGCCTCCCACCGTGACAGGCTTTCATAGTGGTGGTCTTGTGATCCTGGTACAATGAAGATGGTTCTACCAACTATTCCAGGAAATGAGGAGGAGAAGGGTGGTGTTTAAGGCTCAGATATTCCATGCCAGCTTCAAATGGTGTTGATCTGATCCACCTTGGGATGCTTTGCCCAGTTACATACAAAGCCTACATCCCAAGACTATCTAATCTGATCATACTGCTACAGGCCCCTCTGTACCTTACTGCAGGTATTCTTGGGACCAGTCCACCCAGAGCAAGGCTTCTAAGGGCTGAGTTTAAACTGTATGAGATGAGAAAATACAGCCTGATCTGTTTAGCTGCAACAAAACCTCTAAGGGCTGAGTTCAAGTGTTTGGGACTGAGAAATTTAGTGAGTTGGGGCCTATGCATCTTGCCCTCCCCTCTAGAAGTGAGTGGCAGCTGTAGCAGTTAGTCAATAGGGATAAATAAAATAGTCACAAAATACTGTGAAATTTTCTCAAATATCCATCATTGAATAGTTACTGTCAAGTTACCCTTGCATTGTAGTGCTTTGTGCTCATAGAATACATTACATCATGTGCTGTGAAATAATATGATCAGTGGCATTCTGTAATTCACCCATGCATTGGCACTTTGGCTGAGGAAACAGCTATCCCATATTGATGAATAAGCATGACATTTTCATGACCACCACATAAACTGGTGGAATTATTTCCAGAATTATTGTTAGGAAATTGCTGCATTTGAGGGGAAGCACCTGAACCTGATAGCCTAGAGAAGTGGAGATCAACCTACAAAGCACAGTTCAAGTTGCAGCAAGAGGATAAAATAATTCACCTGCAGAGACAGCTCTGATCAATATCCAGGTTTGCAAAGAGGAAAGTGTTCATCCTACAACTTCACTACGTGAGTCTGACAGTATGAAACTAAAGGAGGTCTAAAGAAGTAGAGATTCAACATTTCATTCCTTGATGGAACTGACTCTAGAAATGATCTTCACATGTAGGTTCCATGGACAGGCAATATCTTCAATGAATACTTCTGTGCAAGGATGAGTAACACCCAGCTTCCATAAAAAGCACTAAAATCTCTTGGGAAAGGCAAGACATGTACAAGTTCTACAGTGCAAGCACATCAAAGCTAGCCAGTGTTTCTCCTGGGGAAACAATAGTCAAATAGTCATCAATAGAGTAGATGATGTTTTTCCAAGAGGAAGCGCTAATTGATTTGTATGTAGGTCCATCACTGTGTGGAGTTTGCTATTTTTTATTCTATCCCATTTTCCACCAAAGTTAGCACTGTGGATAGTACAGTAATTAAGGTCTGAAGTAAACATGACCATAGCATCTATAAACTAAAACAGAACAAATGTATTGCATGTAAGCTAGAATCTCTGAAGCAAATGCTTAATAGGCACTAAAATTATCTGTCACACTCTGGCAAAACTAAACCCCTGTTAATAGAGCTTTACATATTCTTATAAATATAATCTCAAGATTAAATCCTTTGGCCTAACAAGTATGGTCATGGTCCCTTTATTTCTATCTCACCTTCCAGCTTTGGCACTAACCTCTACAACTCAAAATGTAAAGCTGTCTTTTAAGCTTTAGACTGTTTGCTTACATAAAGCAAGAGGGACAACAAACCCCTTTGCCAGCTCTGCTGGCATATCTATTCAAGGGACACCATCATAGAACCTAACCACATCAGCCACACCATCAGGGGCTCGCTCACCTGCACATCTACCAATGTGATATATGCCATCATGTGCCAGCAATGACCCTCTGCCATGTATATTGGCCAAACCAGACAGTCTCTATGCAAAAGTATTTTTGACACAGTCTCCCACAGTATTCTTGCCAGCAAGTTAAAGAAGTATGGGCTGGATGAATGGACTATAAGGTGGATAGAAAGCTGGCTAGATTGTCGGGCTCAATGGGTAGTGATCAATGGCTCCACGTCTAGTTGCCAGCCGGTATCAAGTGGCGTGCCCCAGGGGTCGGTCCTGGGGCCGGTTTTGTTCAATATCTTCATAAATGATCTGGAGGATGGTGTGGATTGAACCCTCAGCAAGTTTGCAGATGACACCAAACTGGGAGGAGTGGTAGATCGCTGGAGGGTAGGGATAGGATACAGAGGGACCTAGACAAATTGGAGGATTGGGCCAAAAGAAATCTGATGAGGTTCAACAAGGACAAGTGCAGAGTCCTGCACTTAGGACAGAAAAATCCAATGCACCGCTACAGACTAGGGACCGACTGGCTTGGCAGCAGTTCTGCAGAAAAGAACCTAGGGGTGACAGTGGACGAGAAGTTGGATATGAGGCAACAGTGTGCCCTTGTTGCCAAGAAGGCCAATGGCATTTTGGGATGTATAAGTAGGGGCATTACCAGCAGATCGAGGGACGTGATCGTTCCTCTCTATTCAACATTGGTGAGGCCTCATCTGGAGTACTGTGTCCAGTTTTGGGCCCCACACTACAAGAAGGATGTAGAAAAATTGGAAAGCGTCCAGCAGAGGGCAACAAAAATGATTAGGGGACTGGAACACATGACTTATGAGGCGAGGCTGAGGGAACTGGGATTGTTTAGTCTGCGGAAGAGAAGAATGAGGGGGGATTTGATAGCAGCTTTCCCCTATCTGAAAGGGGGTTCCAAAGAGGATGGCTCTAGACTCATCTCAGTGGTAGCAGATGACAGAACAAGGAGTAATGGTCTCAAGTTGCAGTGGGGGAGATTTAGGTTGGATATTAGGAAAAACTATTTCACTAGGAGGGTGGTGAAACACTGGAATGCGTTACCTAGGGAGGTGGTGGAATCTCCTTCCCTAGAAGTTTTTAAGGTCAGGCTTGACAAAGCCCTGGCTGGGATGATTTAGTCGGGGATCGGTCCCGCTTTGAGCAGGGGATTGGACTAGATGACCTCCTGAGGTCCCTTCAACCCTGATATTTTATGAAAAGAATAAATGGACACAAATCTGACATCAGGAATCATAACATTCAAAAACCAGTAGGAGAACACTCCGATCTCTCTGGTAACTCAATTACAGACCTAAAAGTGGCAATTCTTCAACAACAAAACTTCAGAAAGACTCCAACAAGAAACTTCAGAACTGGAATTAATTTACAAACTGCACATCAGATTAGGCCTGAATAAAGACTGGGAGTGGATGGATCACTACAAAAACTAATTTTCCCCTACTGATACTCTTTCTTGTCAATGGTTTGAAATGGGCCACCTTGATTGCATTGGCCTCGTTAGCACTGCAAAAGTGATTTCTCGCCCCCTCTTTGGTATTCACCCCTTCTTCTCAACTGTTGAGAATAGGCCACTTCCACCTTAATTGAATTGGCTTGTTAGTACTGACCATCCCCACATCACTTGGTAAGGCAACTCCCATCTTTTCATGTGCTGTGTATTTATACCTGCCTACTGTATTTTCCACTCCATGCTTTTGATGAAGTGGGTTTCAGCCCATGAAAGCGTATGCCCAAATACATTTGTTAGTCTCTAAGGTGCCACAAGGACTCCTAGTTTTTGTTGCATTGGCTTTGTTACTGACTTCAGTCTTTCTAGTTTCTCATGCCTTTTATTCCTCTGTTAGTAATACAGAGAAAGAACTCTATAAATGGCCATCATGACCAGAGTCTGAGACGCATGCTGCAACTGAGGCTGTCATTTATATCACTGGCATTCCTCATGCCTACAAAATCTCCCCACCTATATATGGACTAACAGGAGACAGTGCATGAACTTTATTAGGAGCACTAGAATGATTTAGCAGTTATATAATGAGCCGTGCTCATTACTCCTCAAAAGGCAAAATGAGAGATTCCACACATGAAACCTTTCCCTGAACTTAATTGGCAGTTCTAAATATATAATATAGGGCCTGGAGCCAGATCACATGCCCAAAGAAGTCCCATTGACATGCCCAAGTTCAGGCATTTCCCACTAATGGCTGCTCTTGAGAATATAACCTTCTTCCTCAGAGCTAAGGGAATTATCCTTTATCAAGTCCAGTCTTAATGAATAGGCATTCTCATCCCCATTGACACCCTCTAGCAGTCATGGAAAACAAAGGACTGAATGGACCCTGAGATTGACCTGTCCTCTCCCCCTCTAAATGTGGTTCCTTCAGAAGAAGATTAAGGTCTATTAATGGGTCAAAGGGGTTAGACAGTCACTGCTTGGATTGTTACTTATGGATAAATAAGAAGGATCTCATTGACCAGGCTTATCAAACTGGCACCTTTTGCAAACACTTTTTTTAACTCTAAAAAGCAAATGACCCTCTTAAAGAGAAGGAATAGAAAATGGAGACAATATTTCTAAAATTACAGAAATAAAATCCATTGTTTTAGTGCAGGGGTTCTCAACCTTTTTCTTTCTGAGGGCCCCCCCCCCAACATGCTATGAACTCTATGGCCCACCTCAGCCGCCCCCACCTGTTTTCTACATATAAAAGCCAGGGCTGGTATTAAGGGCAATTACCCAGGGCCCCACACCACAGGGTGCCCCATGAAGCTAAGCTGCTCAGGCTTCTGCTTCCACCCCAGGTGGCAGGCTCAGGGCCCTGGGCTTCAGCCCTGCTCAGCAGGGCTTGAGCTTTCTGCCCTGGATCACAGCAAGTCTAACACTGGTCCTGCTTGGCAGACCCCCTAAAACCTGCTCATGGCCCCCCAGGAGTCCCCAGACCCCTTGTTGAGAACCACTGGTTGAGTGGATAGTTGAGCTAATAGCTTTTATTAGCAAAGGGGCCTACATCACTGCTTTCTTTAGTTTTTATATGCTTTATATAAAAAGGAAATTTCACTAGCATGAACTCCTCTGATTTAGATTTTAAGATGCATTCATATAATAGCTATTTAGAAAATGTTGACTTCTGCAAATGGTTATCCACAACACAGACTCAGTATACCAGTCCAGACTTAGCTGTGCAGTGACCACACAATCCAGTAATCATACATGCATCTGTCCTAGTGTCAGTCTAAGACTAGTCTCTGATAGATTCTTTTCCTTTGTATTTGCAACCACCTCACCCCCACCTCTTATTCCCTAGTGCATGAGTCAGGTAGGACTTCCTGTCCAAATGTGGTCAGTAAAAGCTCTTCGCTTATGTGAACATGCCTCCTGTCATCAATAATGGATAATGACCACAGTGCTGACAGCAGAAAACAAGCCACAAATAACCACTCAGGAATAGGAAACTAAAACACTGCATTAATAAAATAAATTAGAAGTACACTGTGCTAGATGTAGTCTCCTCTTTTAGATTCTCGGTAGTATGTAGCCAAATCCTTGTCTGGGACCATCCCACACTGATCACTGTGATACCTTTAAATCCATTTTCTTTATATGTTGCTCTAGGAAGAGGGTCTAGTGGATCTTGTCTGCAGCAGGTAAAGTCAGAAAACCAGTCCTGTCAATCCAGACAGTTACATGGTAATCTAATATCCTAGGACCCGATGCTGCTCACATTTCAACAACTGACTTTATGCTAGTGACTCAGATCTATTTTTTTTTTCCGTCTACCTCAAGGTGCAGCCACTCCCAGTCTATTTTGATCGTCAGGTTTGGTTTCTACCTACAATATATTTGCAAGAAGGGGCAAACCGACTGTAATGGATCTGTGGATTTTACTCTATGCAGAAGAATGACTACTGGTTCCCTGTCTGTCCCATACTCACCACTGTGGCACCTGAGCATCTTACAAAAAAGTGCCAGATATATCATATCATTCTCACTACTCAGGCACTGGATTTACAGGTGATGCTTTTGTAATATTTGTTCAGCAATCATCTGCTTCTGGCATATTGTTTTAATTTTTACAGTGTAACACCCTGGTCATGGAAGCTAGCAAGAATGTTGACCCATGACTTGATCTTATGACCCTGTCTCATGTCTTGTGGGTGATTTTAATGCTTGCTAGACCTTATAGGAATACAAGATTGCCAGGGGTGTATTGTTTATTAGTTCAGAACAAGCACTGGGGACAAACAGGTGAATATAGCTAAATGTGAATTAAGGGTGCTATAGTTAAGGGCCTGTTATATTAAGTTAAGGCTTTGTGGGAGTAATTATACTAAAACCTGAAGGGTAGCTGAAATGCAAGAGACCGAAGGCAATAACCCCAGGTCATGTATCTTTCACTTTCATGCTGGGAGACCAACCAGTAACCACAAACAGGTACAGTACACCACAGAGTTCTGCAAGAAGGAAGTTTGGAGGTATGTGTGCTCCAATGGGAGAAGTTCTCCCATCAGCATAGGTACTGTACCTCCCCAGCAGGCAGTAGTTAGCTAGTGCTGTCTACGCCAGGGGTTAGGTCAGTTTCACTGTGTTGCTCAGGGGTGTGATATAGAACAGGCCTAAAAGATAAGTGATATAAATAATCAATATTCATGCTTGATGCTTAATTTTGGACATCCCAAAGGCCACATATGGATAGGGATGGCTATTGACCTTATAGCAATCAGCATAAAGGATCAAATATGGTAAATTACAGTACTATTACAATAAGGAAGGGTATAAAATACCACAGTCAGGTCTTGTCCTGACAAGACTTCAGCAGGGTAAACTGAATCAAGACCTACCTTCTGATGGGCTCTACTTACTTTCTCCTCTCTGTTTCCAGTGTTCCCCATAAGGTGTAAGTATGCACAGTACAAGATTGTAAATATGAACTGTACAGGAAACCACTTTACCACACTTATCCTTATATTTATGTATATTGATCCTTTCCTATGTCACTTATAGTTGTGTGTATTAAATAGTTTCTGTGTGTGCTTCACCAGGTTCCATCTTCTCAATTAACACTAAGTAGCCACCTAGGAAAAGAAACAGTAATGTGTGACAAGCGCATGTTGCACCCCAATACATAATCTCATAAGTGTAATAATTCTTCAAGATACAAGATAGATGCCCTATCATGGGAACAGGGCAGGAGATATATTCAGATCTTTGCAAACAGAAAATATTTAGTATCCAGGAAGTTCTCTTTTTGGTAAGATGATGATTTTGAGATCATGATTTTGAGATTTTGGTAAGATTTTGCCTCTGTTTTCACTAACAAGGTCAGCTCCCAGACTGTTGCGCTGGGCATCACAAAATGGGGAAGAGATGGCCAGCCCTCTGTGGAGATAGAGGTGGTTAGGGACTATTTAGAAAAGCTGGACGTGCACAAGTCCATGGGGCCGGACGAGTTGCATCCGAGAGTGCTGAAGGAATTGGCGGCTGTGATTGCAGAGCCATTGGCCATTATCTTTGAAAACTCGTGGTGAACCGGGGAAGTCCCGGATGACTGGAAAAAGGCTAATGTAGTGCCAATCCTTAAAGGGAAGAAGGAGGATCCTGGGAACTACAGGCCAGTCAGCCTCACCTCAGTCCCCGGAAAAATCATGGAGCAGGTCCTCAAAGAATCAATCCTGAAGCACTTGCATGAGAGGAAAGTGATCAGGAACAGCCAGCATGGATTCACCAAGGGAAGGTCATGCCTGACTAATCTAATCGCCTTTTATGATGAGATTACTGGTTCTGTGGATGAAGGGAAAGCAGTGGATGTATTGTTTCTTGACTTTAGCAATGCTTTTGACACTGTCTCCCACAGTATTCTTGTCAGCAAGTTAAGGAAGTATGGGCTGGATGAATGCACTATAAGGTGGGTAGAAAGCTGGCTAGATTGTCAGGCTCAACGGGTAGTGATCAATGGCTCCATGTCTAGTTGGCAGCTGGTATCAAGTGGAGTGCCCCAAGGGTCGGTCCTGGGGCCGGTTTTGTTCAATATCTTCATAAATGATCTGGAGGATGGTGTGGATTGCACTCTCAGCAAATTTGCGGATGATACTAAACTGGGAGGAGTGGTAGATATGCTGGAGGGGAGGGATAGGATACAGAAGGACCTAGACAAATTGGAGGATTGGGCCAAAAGAAATCTGAGGTTCAATAAGGATAAGTGCAGGGTCCTTCACTTAGGACGGAAGAACCCAATGCACAGCTACAGACTAGGGACCGAATGGCTAGGCAGCAGTTCTGTGGAAAAGGACCTAGGGGTGACAGTGGACGAGAAGCTGGATATGAGTCAGCAGTGTGCCCTTGTTGCCAAGAAGGCCAATGACATTTTGGGATGTATAAGTAGGGGCATAGCGAGCAAATCGAGGGATGTGATCGTTCCCCTCTATTCGACATTGGTGAGGCCTCATCTGGAGTACTGTGTCCAGTTTTGGGCCCCACACTACAAGAAGGATGTGGATAAATTGGAGAGAGTCCAGCGAAGGGCAACAAAAATGATTAGGGGTCTGGAACACATGACTTATGAGGAGAGGCTGAGGGAGCTGGGATTGTTTAGCCTGCAGAAGAGAAGAATGAGGGGGGATTTGATAGCTACTTTCAACTACCTGAAAGGGGGTTCCAAAGAGGATGGCTCTAGACTGTTCTCAATGGTAGCAGATGAGAGAACGAGGAGTAATGGTCTCAAGTTGCAGTGGGGGAGGTTTAGATTGGATATTAGGAAAAACTTTTTCACTAAGAGGGTGGTGAATCACTGGAATGCGTTACCTAGGGAGGGTAGAATCTCCTTCCTTAGAGGTTTTTAAGGTCAGGCTTGACAAAGCCCTGGCTGGGATGATTTAACTGGGACTTGGTCCTGCTTCGGGCAGGGGGTTGGACTAGATGACCTTCTGGGGTCCCTTCCAACCCTGATATTCTATGATTCTATGATTGACAAGGTTTTCTGAAACCAGTTCTTTACCAGCTTTATTTTACTTAAGGCTCATCCTAAAAATTCAATGATACTTAAAAACAAAGACACATTTCCATCCTGTGTGGTCATGGAAGAACTACTATGATTTCTTCTAGTTTGGTATATTTACTCAAGATGAGTTTGGATGAAGAGATTTGAGTACAGTTGGGAAATCAAGAATTAAATGTGTTATGCAGTCCTGATTTAGAGAAGAAATAATAGATGTAGCATATAGAGTATTAGTATTAGATAAAATGAATTCTTTCATCTTTAGTTTCTTATTAAGAAGCTTATATTTTTTAAAAGTTTGAATATGAGCCAAGGAGAACACTGCTTGGAAATGAACATACAAAAAGAAATGGAATAATACAGGAGAGAATCTCTGTTGGCAAAGTGGTATGTGAGCTCAAAGTCTGACAGGAAGCAGCTACTCAGCTGTCCATTGCAATCTAGTAAATATCCTAGGACATTGCTGCTCTGGAAGTCTTTTATCCACTCTCTCAATTTCAACTACTGTCTTAATACTGATGACCCACAGATCAACTTTTCCACTCCTGATTCCCTCCCCATCCAATCCTGCATTTTGTCCTGTCTCTGTTTCCTGAACATTTTGCCATCAACTTAAGTTTAACTTGGCCAAAAATGAACTTCAGGTCTTCTCGCAGAATCCCCCACGATTCATCCCATTCTCCACTCACAATGTCATCAAATTCCATATCATTTACGTCCATAAATGGGGGCTGGGGTGTTGTCTTTATCTCCTCCTCCACATATCGACACAGTGTCCTATCCAACTCTTGCAGTTTCCTTATCCATAACACTTTGTTCTAGCTAATTAGCCTTGAAAACAAAATTGTCTAATCCATTAGGGTTGCTAACAACCCTTATGTTTAAAATCAGATTTCTTTAATAAATGCATGATAAATCATGTACATACAGTGAACTAACATTATACAATGGGCTCAAAGCAGAGAGGGTTAAGCCTCCACACAAGTCAAATCTCATTTTGTACTTTGGAGGTCAGATTGCTCTGATGGACAATCTAGTCCATTTATTTGCTGTACAAAAGTCATTAGGCTGTTATCATGTTTTGTTAAATCTTTGAATTCACTCTCAATGATGGAATCAGAATGGACATCTCAAATATTTCAGTGTAATTTTCTTGTCAAATTGGCAAAAATCTATTTGAGCATTACTAAATATAGTAATGCACTGTCATCAAAACACCTTGGATCTCTTTTTTTGAAACCAGGATATTGTGTAAATATTAAATGACATTCAGCAGTTTTAATTACCCAAAGGACATTTAAAGGGTTATTGAAGTGCATGGCTTCCTGCACAGTAGCTCTTTATTCACAAGAACTTCAGACTCTTATGGTTTTTGTTGTGTATCACAGGATACTAGTTAATCCAGTGCTGCAAATGGATACTTAAAGGGGTTGTCTGTACAACAGTTTCTTCCTTATGTAGTAGAAATTGTAACTCTAAAGGATGGTTGCTTATCTAAAAGAAAAAACCATCTTTATTGCCATGTACTTTTTCATTGTCTCTTTGCTTTAACATCTAGATATGTACCTGTTAGACAATCAGAGGAGCTACTTTATTCCTATAGACCCCAAATCAGAATTCAACATATATATTTTATACTAATACTTGTTTGAAGTACTAATTGTATGTTACTTGTTAATTTGAACCCATGGGCGGAGACATTATTTAATCTTTGACTATTGGCTACTGTGCCTATCTTGTCTTGCTGCTAAACCTATCCTGGGGTTTTGAACTACCTACCCCATTTCCCTCCTCCCATGGTTAATCCATATAATCCAGTAATCAATTGATTGGCAGTGTCTGAGCCTAATAAGCAAGGTAACACTCTGCCAGTGCTGTGCATAATAAATCCACGTGCTTGATTCTACCTGGTGTCCATTTTGGTCCTTCAGTGACAAATATGCTATTCCATTGTCTTCATTTATGTCATCGCTGGCCAAGCCAGTGATCATATGTAACCTGGGAAGTTCTGGCTGCTTTTCTGCACTCAGTCTTCTAGACTACAGAAATGAGGCATCTGTGATAATGGTTGGTGATAGGCAACCAGGCCATATCTTCAGCTCGTGTAAATAGTCATGGCTTCATTGACTTCAATAGAGCTGTGATGGTTTACATATGTGGAAGATCTGGCCCCAAGAGTCTTCAAGCAATCAGTATTTCCACTAATGTTGCTGACTCATTATTATGGCCATAGGAGCCCACTGAGATAGTATTATCAACTAATCAGACCAAAGATGTTGGTTGTTTGCTATCTCACAGATGTTACAGGAGAACTATAGCTTTTTAGAAATCCTCTCAAGACTCTAAAGCCCATTTACTATTGCAGTGATTCAACAGCACACAAAGATATCCATGCAAATATCCCTGATATAGAATCCTAGAAAAAGAAATCACAAGGAAACAAATTCTAGCAATCTTTAAAAACAAATAAGACTCTTAAAATATATCTAATAGTTTGATCTACCATTAATATCTTAATTCTTTCAAATTCCAATCTTTAGATACAATGAATAAAAGTTTTGTAACAAGGAAGCTGAAACTAACACAGAAGCTGATGTGAAGACCACTTGGAAATTCAGCTAAAGAAGAATGCAGCTGAGCTGTAGCTCACGAAAGCTCATGCTCAAATAAATTGGTTAGTCTCTAAGGTGCCACAAGTACTCCTTTTCTTTTTGCGAATACAGACTAACACGGCTGTTCCTCTGAAACCTTCTTTAGTGGTGTTTCACATAAGTAGCCCCTTAGCTGTGTGCTCAGAGACTGCACTCTAGGCTTCCAATTAGTTGTAGCAGTAGCCTGGGTACTGCAGAGGTTGCCTCACATTTTGCATGCCAAACTGACAGTTGAAACTAGCAGGGATGCTTGAACTGACTGTTCCTGCATTTGAAAGCCTGGGTGCTGTTGACCAGATACTTTTAGAAGAAGGTTTGCAAGTCTGGAGTTTGTTTCCCTCTTACTCCAGTAGAGTCTGAGTTTGTGCTTCAGGGCAGGCTTTTTCTCATGGAGACTTGATTCAGAGGGGGGGCTGTTTGGGGAGGAGAAAGGGTTTGAGAATCACACTGTTACTTTTTGGACATAACATTAATAGAATTGCATCCATGTTTATATTCATAATCTCTTTATTGTCACTGCATTTAGAGAGAGGAACTACAAAAAACAGCAGTGCTGAGAGACCATGTGATTCAAGCTGCAGCTGTCACAGTTGGATGTCAGCATAAATCAAGCAAGAATTGGATAAGTAAAGAGACATGACATCTTATTAAGGATAGAAAAGCACTGAAAGGAAAACTCTTGAATGCTAAGACCAATGAAATACTGAAAAGGTGTACAAGAAAGCAGATAAAGCAGTCGGGGGGGAAAAATAAAGGAAGGAAAGATGAACCATGCATGTTGCAGACCTAGCAGCTGATTCTATGATAGAAAATCACAGAGCTGTTTACCAAGTGACTAAAACCCTGTGCAGAAACATCAAAACAGGAAATGGACCAATATAAAGTAAAGATGAGAAAATGTTTTCAAGTGAGGTAGAACAGAATAATGGATGGGCATAGCATTTCAAAGCAGTCTCAACAAGACTCCACCCTACCTCAGTACCGGAGTTTGATGAAATGTGCAAACCTGATAGACTTGATATCAACCTGTCAGAAGTACAGGTAGCACTCAAGAAGCTGAAAAAAACAAAGCAGTGGGATAGGATCAAAATACAACAGAAATGCTAAACGCACTTGATATTATCACCATCATGAAATTGGCAGAGCTGTTCAATGAAGTATGGGTAAAAAAGCCTCTTCCTGACCAGTGGAAATATAGAACAGTTATCAGAATATCCCGAACAGTGACCTTAACTTGAAAGGAGTCCTACTACTCTGTTTGTAGGGAACATCTTCTGTACTGTGATATGATGCTGGTAGAAAGAGGCAGTGGAGGCAATAGGGGCAGACAGGCTGGATTCAGGCCCAAGAGATGCTGTGTAGATCAGATATTCACACCGACCCTTACAGAAAAATCTATAGAATAGCAGGCTCATCAATTTCATCGATTTTTTTTTTTCAAAAGGCATGTGACAGTCTGCATAGGCATACATTGTAGAATATTCTTCACTCTTGCAGAATTCCAGCTAAAGTTGCCAACATCATTAAGGCTATGTACAGCAGCGCAAAGTGTGCTGTAAGAGTGAACAACCAGATGTCAGAATGGCTCAGCATGCACATTGGCATGAACAGGCTGCATTCTACCTCTGCTGTTCAGCATTGGATAGACTGCATAATGAAGAAATGAATTAGCAATGCAAACATTTGCATAGCTAGATAGCAAATGCTTAGAAGACCTAGACTTTGCTGATAGTATCATGCTAATTGAGCCACACCCTCGTAAAACTACAAAGACATGCTGACAGAAACCACAGGCCAAGCAGGGCTCAAAATCACTTATGCAAAACCAAATAGCTTTGAAAATCAGATATCTTGAGCCAGAATGTCTACACAGCAGTTAGTCCCTTAGCCAAGCCCCTCCAGCCCAAGTCAGTTGGCATGGGCCAGCTGTGGGTATCTAATTGCAGTGTAGATATACCAAGAGTGTCTCAAGTAAATATAAAATGGAATAAATTGTTTAGCATAAGTAGTAAACACATATTCTAAGAGACTGTTCAAGGTGAAGTGTTCTGTTAACATCTCTTCAGTCATAGGACAAAAAAGGGGGATTAGTAAGTTACAGATTGTTGTAATAAGCCATAAATCCAGTGTCTGTATTAAGATAATGGTTTTTAGTGTCTAAAGTTACTACAATCTATAACTCACTAACCCCCTTTTTGTCCTATGACTGGAGAGGTGTTAATGGGCCTCTTGACCTTGAATGGTTTCTTAGACTGTTATCTGGTTTACTCAGTGTCACAACCAAATACAAGGTATGTCTACACTGCAACATAAGCCATGGGGTTAGTAGAACTTGAGGTAGGAGACGCTGGGTTTGTTAACCTAGGGCTTTAACATCTATGCTTATTTGTAACCCTAGGTTAGGAATTGTTGAACCCTTGGTCCCAACCTTAGGCTCCAGCATCTACATTACATTATGCAGGCCTGATTCCAACCTCCCATATCCCAGATCTATAGATTCATAGATACTAAGGTCAGAAGGGACCATTATGATAATCTAGTCTGACCTCCTGCACAACACAGGCCACAGAATCTCACCCACCCACTCCTGAAAAACCTCACCTATGTCTGAGCTACTGAAGTCCTCAAATCATGGTTTAAAGACTTCAAGGAGCAGAGAATCCTCCAGCAAGTGACCTGTGCCCCATGTCACAGAGGAAGGCAAAAAACCTCCAGGGCCTCTTCCAATCTGCCCTGGAGGAAAATTCCTTCCTGACCCCAAATATGGCAATCAGCTAAACCCTGAGCATATGGGCAAGATTCACCAGCCAGATACTACAGAAAATTCTTTGCTGGGTAATTCAGATCCCATCCCATCACAGGCCATTAGGCCTATTTACCATGAATATTTAAAGATCAATTAATTACCAAAATCATGTCATACCATCTCCTCCATAAACTTATCAAGTTTAATCTTAAAGCCAGATAGATCTTTTGCCCCCACTGCTTCCCTTGGAAGGCTATTCCAAAACTTTACTCCTCTGATGGTTAGAAACCTTCGTCTAATTTCAAGTCTAAACTTCCTGGTGGCCAGTTTATATCCATTTGTTCTTGTGTCCACATTGGTACTGAGCTTAAATAATTCCTCTCCCCCTCCGGTATTTATCCCTCTGATATATTTATAGAGAGCAAGTATATCTCCCCTCAGCCTTCTTTTAGTTAGGCTAAACAAGCCAAGCTCCTTGAGTCTCCTTTCATAAGACAATTTTCCATTCCTCAGATCATCCTAGTAGCCCTCCTCTGTACCTGTTCCAGTTTGCATTCATCCTTCTTAAACATGGGAGACCACAACTGCACACAGTATTCCAGATGAGGTCTCACCAGTGCCTTGTATAACGGTACTAAAACCTCCTTATCCCTACTGGAAATACCTCTCCTGATGCATCCCAAGACCGCATTAGCTTTTTTCATGGCAATATCACATTGGTGGCTCATAGTCATCCTATGATCAACCAATACTCCGAGGTCCTTCTCCTCCTCCTTTACTTCTAATTGATGCGTCCCCAGCTTATAACTAAAATTCTTGTTATTAATCCCTAAATGCATGACCTTGCACTTCTCACTATTAAATTTCATCCCATTACTATTACTCCAGTTTACAAGGTCATCCAGATCCTTCTGTATGATATCCCTGTCCTTCTCTAAATTGGCAATACCTCCCAGCTTTGTATCATCCGCAAACTTTATTAGCACACTCCCACTTTTTGTGCTGAGGTCAGAAATAAAAAGATTGGTCCCAAAACTGATCCTTGAGGAACTCCACTAGTAACCTCCCTCCAGCCTGACAGGTCACCTTTGAGTAGGACTCGTTGTAATCTCCCCTTTAACCAATTCCTTATCCACCTTTCAATGTTCATATTGAGCCCCATCTTTTCCAATGTAACTAATTCCCCATGTGGCACGAAATCAAACACCTTACTGAAATCTAGGTAAATTAGATCCACTGTGTTTCCTTTGTCTAAAAAATCTGTTCCTTTCTCAAAGAAGGAGATCGGGTTGGTTTGGCACAATCTACCTTTTGTAAAACCGTGTTATATTTTTGTCCCATTTACCATTGACTTCAATATCCTTAACTACTTTCTCCTTCAAAATTTTTTCCAAGACCTTGCATACTACAGATGTCAAACTAACAGGCCTGTAGTTACCCGGATCACATAGTTCCTATTTTTAAGAAAGGGGAAAAATGTTAACAACTCTTCAATCATATGGTAAAATTCCTGAGTTTACAGATTCATTAAAAATTCTTGCTAATGGGCTTGCAATTTCGGGTGCCAATTCCTTTAATATTCTTGGATGAAGATTATCTGGGCCCCCGATCTAGTCCCATTAAGATGTTTGAGTTTCGCTTCTACCTCAAATATGGTAATGTCTACCTCCATATCCTCATTCCCATTTGTCATGCTACCATTATCTCTAAGATCCTCTTTAGCCTTATTAAAGACTGAGGCAAAGTATTTGTTTAGAGATTGGGCTGTGCCTAGATTATCCTTAACCTCCACTCCATCTTCAGTGTTTAGCGGTCCCACTTCTAGCGCCCTCTCAAAATGTGGCCTCTTTAGACCTTTTGTTCATGATGCAGTGTGGGGAAAAACTTGATGTCCACCAAACTGTACTGTTCAGAGGGATTGAGGGATATTTTGATGGACTCCCACAACATGAATCCAATGGGGCTGGGCCTACAATACAAAGCAATAGGGCTTGAGCTCTTGGGCCCAGCTTGACTCATGCTCAAACCCTACACCCCCATGCAGTCCTGGAAACCTGGGTCTGAGCCCTGAGTTAGGGACATTTGTGTGTAAATGGAAGGAGGGGGGGGGGGGGGGACTAGGCTTTAACCTTTGTTCAAACCCTGAGTTTCCAGTGCAGTTTAGAAATACCATCTGAGTACCTTCCCCAGACCAGAAGAAAAGCGCTGCATAGCTTGAAAGCTTGTCTCTCACCAACAGAAATTGATCCAAAAAAGATATTGCCTCACCCACCTTCTTTAATAAAGAATTTTGAAAAGTATCCCAAGCATTCACTAAACTCTAACATATGGAAATCAGATATACAGTACTAAAACTCAACTGAGAATTTTTAAACTCAAATATAATCTTGATGCTAACATATGACTGCAAAAGCTGGAGTTCTATTACAATGTTACAAAACTAAATGGCTTTGAAAATGTGTCTATGAAAGATTCTGGGAATTGGCTAGAGAGACTTTATCACCCGTAAAGAGATCCGAGAAGTTATCAACTAGCCGTTCACCACCACTAGAATTAGAAGGAAATGTTT
This sequence comes from Caretta caretta, assembly GCF_965140235.1. Classification (NCBI taxonomy): domain Eukaryota; kingdom Metazoa; phylum Chordata; order Testudines; family Cheloniidae; genus Caretta; species Caretta caretta. Next base: position 105,711,584 of record NC_134209.1, read on the forward strand.
GGATGTATTTGTGTGCTGCCATCCAGAAAACATGTCCCAGACTCTTCAATGTCAAGTGGAAACCAAGTGGTATGAGGAAACAAGGACTTTGAAGAAAAACCTTAAATCAAACCCTTAGCAGGGAGGGCAGAACAACATAATGGAGCAAATGGAAGCAGCAGCTAATGACAAAAAGGGATGGAATAGACTAGTTTCTACCCTGTGTACCGACACTGGAGCAAGAAGGATGTAGTAATAAATAGAAGAAAAACTCAGACAAAATACTGTAATGTATATGTTGGGATGGGCTCTCTAATCCACTAAAGTCACTTTTTGCTGCATAAGTGGCACAAAGTGTCCTTAAAATAGCCAGAGGTAGCCAGGAAGAATTCTTGTGTAGGGAACTCTCTGCTGGTGGAAAGCTGGCAGAGGTGGCTTCATTGCCCCTGAGCCAGCCATCTCAGCATTCCTATCAAAAGTGAAGAGAGGGGTGTATTGGGGGCATGGCATGGACATAAGAATGACCATCCTGGGTAAGAACAATGGTCCATCCAGACCAGTATCCTGTCTTCTGATAGTGGCCCATGCCAGGTGCTTCAGAGGGAATGAACAGAACAGGCAATCACCGAGAGATCCATCCCTTGTTGTCCATTCCCAGAAAGGGTCATGGTGGAGCAAAGCTCCACAATTCTTGATTCTTCAATGGCATAACGCCCATTACAAATCTTGTAGCAGTGGTGGAAGTAAATTAGAGCAGCCCCCCTGCTGCTCTAAACTCTGCCAGAGCTAGGCAGCTGTCGTTCCAGGGAGCTAACTGTTTTTGTTCAAACAAAATTTAAAAAACAAATCAAATTTTTGAAAAAATGAATATTTTCTGTGGAAAATTTTCTTTTTTAAAAAAAGACCCTTTTAAACGAACAAGTTTCAAACAGTTTTGGCCAGCTCCCACTTGTACATACACCAGGGATTTCTGCATCTTCAGTTCAATAAGACTGTCTAATGTACTTTTTCTCTCTCCTTTTCCTCCAATTTCATTTAACTCAGTCTTTTTTCCTTTTATAAAGTCTTTCCATCTTGTGGTTCTTGTGCTAGTAAAACAATGTGAAATTTTGAAAATTAGGAATGGTAAAAACACTTCTATTGAGTCACCCATCCAAGGATTCCACATGCCATCCTATGAAGTAGGTAAGTATCATTATTTCATGTATTCATGTCTTAGTCACAGAACTTTTACTCCTATGAAATATTAGTTCTCTAGCTCCTGTAAAAGTGTGCTTTCCATGTGGTTTCTCAGCTGAGTCATTAACTCACAATGGGCCTGGTGCTGAGGCTTCCAGTTCAGTCAGCACCTCAGCAGGTACTCAGCATCTGACAGGATCAGGCCCAGGTAACTTTATAGACAAGTTGCTTTACTTTTCTCAGCTGAAAGCAACCTGGCTATAAAATTAGTTTCCCACAGAATTGTTGTCATTGCATGACTGAGGGGGGAAAAACAGTAACTCAAAAAGAAACAGATGCTCACTAATCAACCATTTCCATCTTTCTAATTCTCCTTTAGCAAGACTTTTATTTTGGCTAACCTTGTATTCTGTAGGTGTGTGTGCAGGGAAATGTCTCGGGCAAATTGCACATGTTATGTGATTCCTTATGCTTAACCCACAACTCCTAATAATGTCTAATAGAACCAATAGACCAGTATTATACATGCAAATGAACTGAACAGAATCTGAATACATTTCCTGTCAAATGCATAAGAGCATGGGAGGAAATCGGATAGCAAAAGAAGTAATTTCAGGATGTTATGAAACCCAAGGTTAAAATCATTATAATAGCAAATGGTCTCTGATTATAATGCAATAGATTTAATCTAAAAAGTTATAATGTTGGTCACTGCTACAATGTGCATGTAAGGCAAATAACTATAGTAGAATCTTCTTACTTGGCCTATCCTGGTAGATACACAAATATACCAATTAAGCAATTGTCCAAAGTACCAGCAGGTCCTGTGTATGCTTTGTGGGTAAAATTCTGCCCTGCATCAGGTAAATGTCATGGGGTGCCAGCCTTGCAGTGCAGAAGAGGAGGACCTAGGGAAGGCCAGAAGGATGTATTCTGCACCACCTCTTAATTCTGCCCCCTAAAAGAGTATTATGCAGTTTCCTAGCAAGTAAAATCTACTGCAGAAAATGCACAAACTGATTAGGGGCCTGGGCCCCAGTCTGATGCTCATTGTCCTTTAAGTCATGAAGCACTGGCCAGCAAGTGAGCATACTTTCCATTAGAGCTGATCAGAACATTTTTGAACAAAATGTGCTTTCATTGAAAGATTTTTTTTTTTTTTTGGTCAAAGGCACAATGTTTTGTGGAGATTGATTTCAGCAAAGTTTTTGAGGTTTGCAAAGTTTAGTATTTGATGGAAGGTTCCTGAGATACAGGGTGGACACTCTGCTCACCTCTGAAGAGAGAGGGAGAGGAATCAAAACCTGACCTTTTCATTCCAAAAAGAGAGATTTCCAAGACACCTCTGTTTCACAAAAATGTTCTGTAAGCTTTGATCTCCATTGGGATGGGAACAAAAACAAGTTTTGAAACCTTGACATTTGTCACAAATCAGTTGTTTTCCTCCGGTCAGCTCTAGTTTACTTCTTGCTCTGCTGCTGTGTGAATGTGGTAGGGGAGAACATAAGAATGGCCATAGTGTGTGAGACCAATGGTCCACTTAGCCCAGTATCCTGTCTTTTGACAGTGGCCAATGCCAGGTGCTTCAGAGGGAATGAATAGACCAGGTAATCATCAAGTGATACATCCCCTGTCGCCTATTCCCAGCTGCCAGCCAACCGAGGCTAAGGACACTTCAGAGCATGGGAAGAAGTGGTTGCATCTTCTTTATCACTTTGGCAACAGTGAATGGGATTTACCCCTGTGTTTATAGATATTTTCTATTTCATTAATGGGGGGGAGGGCAGAGGGCACATGCCCCCAGCAGGGAAGATGCCAAAAGAGAACAAACAGCAGCAGAAAATTTATGCCAGCAGACCCCAGATGATAACTGTAAACTACAGTGAATAGTCTTGTCGGCCAATAGGCATACCATTACAATGTGCTATTAACTATTGTTCAGAATAACTGAAATGCATTATGTTGGAACTGTCAGCTGGTAGCCGTCCCAATTAAATGTGGAATTATCAGGGTGCTGTTTAAGAAGATTAATCGGTAACAAAAATATTCTCTGTGGATGCAGAGTTTGACATTAAAGTGGAACTCTTGATCTGAAGCTTCTGCCACCTTCACTGGACAATGTCCTAAAGGGCCCCTTGACAGAGTGGTAGAGGCTAACAAGTGAACCAGTCTTTTAGTCACTTAGATGCCAATTATTTCCCCAGGGAAAGCTGATTGCAGTAATTAGATAATCTGGCAGGCTGTGTGGGATAAGAAGCCAATTAGCACATCAGCCTAAATCTGATAAAAAGGCACAGGATGGTTGCCCCCCTGGGGGACATGGGAATGGGAACAGGGCTAGCTGAGTCACATTGAGGCCTCAGGGAAGGGAGACCTCTCCTCTCATCTGCCCATGAGAAGCAGGCCAAACCACTCTAGATATTCTTAGACTGTTATGGGGATCCTTGTGGTAATGGTGAAGAGAACTTAAAATAAAAGGTCTGAATGAATGCACAACCACTGGAGTCTGTGCAGTTTCCGCAGGGAAGAAGACAGGAGTGGAGCCACGCCTTGGTACAGGACCTAACTGAAACATACATTTTGAAGGTGGGCGGCTTCTTCTTTATGGAAAGGGCCTTAAAGATCATTTATAACTTCTTATGGTAGAGTAAGAGGGTGGATGAGGGGGTCAGCACTTTTAAACTATTCTTAACAAGCTGCAATACTTATGAATCATTATTATAGCTGCAACTGTTAGCTCATACACTAGTGGCACAGTGGAAACAGAGATCCATTCTGTGGCCACAATTCAGGAAAGCACTGAAAGACCTGCTTAAATTTAAGCACATGACTAAGTGCTTTCCCAAATAAGGAGGCTTTCCTGAGTCAGCCCTGACTTTTTCTGTTGTGACACTCATGTGCAAGATGATATAAAACCAAAACTTGAAAGAAGTTGAGGCAAGTTCTAAAGACCTAAAGAAATCCTATCTAATGAAGTGCTGTTGAGTACCAATAACTGAAAAGGGCTGTTAATAATGGATAAAGTTGAATGGTAAATTAAAAGATAGTAGTAATATGGTTTAAACCTATGCACAAGTTCTAATGGTCATGAAGGCAGCTCTGTCTTAACTAATGAATAGTGACCAATAGCACTGAAAACAGAATAAAATACCAATGTCGATAACCTAAAAGTTTTCAGTATCAAAGCTTCTTAAAAGGTCATTTTCACATAACTTTGCAAAGCAATTACAACAGAATGTGCTTTCCTAAACACAAATTAATATTCAGGAAGTCCTATATTAATCAAAGGTGAAAGCTTTGACAACACAAGCTCAAAATGCAGAGATAAATGGGGATTTAGCAAAAAAGCAGAGATCTTTGAAAATTCAGAATGATTTGTCACTTTTTAAATAGTCCTTGGTAATCATTTTAGTGCTTTCAAAATGTTGTTGGATGTTGTGGTTACAGGTGATGCAAATTAATATCAAGTCTAGCAAAAAAATTATATCAGATATTGCATATCCTGAGAGATGAAGAGTAACAAGAAGGGTTTCTACAGATATGTTTACAACAAGACTCAATGCTTCTTTGCCTTAGTCTTCACAGACACGGTCAGCTCCCAGACTGCTGCACTGGGCAGCCCAGTATGGGGAGGAGGTGAGCAGCCCTCCGCTGTGAAAGAACAGGTTAAGGACTATTTAGAGAAGTTGGACTGGATCTAATGCATCCGAGGGTGCTGAGGGAGTTGGCTGATTGTGATTGCAGAGCCATTGGCCATTATCTCTGAAAGCTCGTGGTGATTGGGGGAGGTCCCGGATGATTTGGAAAGGCAAATATAGTGCCCATTTTTAAAAAAGGGAAGAAGGAGAATCTGGGGAACTACAGACTGGTCAGGCTCACCTCAGTCCCTGGAAAAATCATGGAGCAGGTCCTCAAGGAATTCATTTTGAAGCACTTGGAGAGGAAAGTGATCAGGAACAGTCAACATGGATTCACCAAGAGCAAGTCATGCCTGACCAACCTTATTGCCTTCTGTGATGAGATCACTGTGGACATGGGGAAAGCTGTGGATGTGATATACCTTGACTTTAGCAAAGCTTTTGATATGGTCTCCCACAGTATTTTTACCAGCAAGTTTAAAGAAGTATGGATTGGATGAATGGACTGTAAAGTGGATAGAAAGCTGGCTAGATTGTTGGGCTCAATGGGTAGTGATCAATAGCTCGATGTCTAACTGGCAGCCAGTATTAAGTGGAGGTCGGTCCTGGGGATGGGTTTGTTCAACATCTTCATTAATGATCTGGATGATGGGATGGATTGCACTCTCAGCAAGGTTTCAGGTGACACTAAGTTGGTAGATATACTGGAGGGTAGGGATAGGGTCCAGAGTGACCTTGACACATTGGAATATTGGGCCAAAAGAAATCTGAGGGTCAACAAAGATAAATGCAGAGTCCTGCACTTAGCACAGAAGAATCCCATGCACTGCTACAGGCTGGGGACCGACCGGCTAAGTGGCAGTTCTGCAGAAAAGGGGAATTACAGTGGATGAGAAACTGGATATGAGTCAACAGTGTGCCCTTGTTGCCACGAAGGCTAACGGCATGTTGGGCTGCATTAGTAGGAGCATTGCCAGAAGATCACGGGAAGTAATTATTTCCCTCTATTTGGCACTGGTGAGGCCACATCTAGAGTATTGCATCCAGTTTTGGGGGCCCACACTACAGAAAAGATGTGGACAAAGTCCAGTGGAGGGCAACAAAAATTATTAGGGTGCTGGGGCACATGAGTTATGAGGAGAGGCTGAGGGAACTGAGCTTGTATAGTCTGCAGAAAAGAAGAGTGAGGGGGGATTTGATAGCAGCCTTCAACTACCTGAAGGGGGGGTTCCAGAGAGGATGGAGCTCGGCTGTTTTCAGTGGTGGCAGATAACAGAACAAGGAGCAATGGTCTCAAGTTGCAGTGGGGGACATTTAGGTTGGATATTAGGAAAAGCTATTTCACTAGGAGGGTGGTGAAGCACTGGAATGGGTTACCTACGGAAGTGGTGAACCTCCATCCTTAGAGGTTTTTAAGGCCTGGCTTGACAAAGCCCTGGCTGGGATTATTTAGTTGAGGATGGCCCTGCTTTGAGGGCCTGAATCTTCTATGTTCATGTAACTTTTGTTTGTAATCATTTCTCAGATGTCAGTATAAATTGCAAAGAACCCTGCTGCAGATGTGAAAATAACTTGGGGACTTCACAGTATGCTGTGGTACACTGTAATTATGTCCTTAGCCCAGGTAACAGCTACAAATGCTGACCTCACTAACGGGTGTGGCTCTGAAGGGGTTGGAAGCAGTGTCACTTCTGGGATCTCAGTTGGGAGTAACTGTAACAGTGTCACTTTTCCTTTATCTCTCCAGCTCCCCTGAGCGTTCAGCATGTGAGGGCTGCTGCCTCTTTCCTTTTTCATGTTACAGGGTGTGGCGGGAGGGGGAATGTCATAAGCTGCATCTGAGACTGGGCTCCAGGGCTCGTCCCACTCACTTCTGCTGCCATTGGACTATGAAGGTGTTGCTGGAGCCACGGGACTGACACCTATTGTTTGTTGGAGTGTGAGAGGTGCTTGATACAGTTTGTTGCCCTCATGGGCTCCCTGTTTCAGCTCCACCATTCCCAACCTTAATCTATTTGCTGGATCTCCAGCAATGCTAGGGGCTAGGCTGATCACTAGTATTGGAGTCTGGAGGGAATTCTTCCCATGTGGCAAACTGTTGGCTGTTTTCTTGCCTCCCATCCAACATCCAGGAGCTCTGGTTTTGGGGATTTAAATTACAATTGTTGGAACTTTGGCATTTTCCAGTGTGGTGGTTGGGTTAGAGAGTGTCCGAATGGGTTCCCCATAACCCAGTGGACCACTTGGGCATTGATTCTGGGCACAGCAATGCATAGTGAGGAGGTATGCCCCTTTCTCCTGCATCTCTGGCTCCCCTTGTCTTATTGCTCCTGTCTCTAGCTTTCAGTCAGGATCTGAGGGCAGGCCTGATGGTCCAGCAGGGGCATGGCCTTCACACTCCCCTTCAGGTTTATAGTCCACCAGGGCCATTGATGCCCATTTGAGAACTGCACTGGAACAATCCTGCCAGGTAGTTTGGGGTGGTTACCCCAGCTGAATAATATTTTTTTTTAAAAGTTGCAGCCTCTGTGTTTAATCATACTATCATGTCTGTTTCCAATCCACATCAATTCGATAGTTTACATGGTGCAGTGAGGCTGCATCTAGATTGAGCCTGTCTTGTAAACGTCTTTGGAGAAAAAAATGTGTAAATGTTTTGTTCTACAAAGCATGGGTACTCACTGAAAGACTTTACTCTCCTAAGATACAATGTAACTGTGCTAATTTGGTTTTTTCTCTCCCTTCAGTTTTCCTACACTCCCTCTTTACACTCTCTCTTCTCTCTGAAATTACTGTTCTTCCTTCCTGTGTTCTCCATATTCTTTTCTTTTTGCCTTTTCCATTTCTGCTGTTGCCTTTTCCATTCTCTTCTTTGGACTCCTCCTTCATGATGCTCTTTTTTTTTTCCCCCTCTTCCCTTCGCCTGCGCAGTTCAGATGGCGGGGGATGGGCATGTATGGGAGGCTTATGGAGTGCAGTCAATCAGATTTCGTTAGTCCTGCAAAGAACTTTTCAAACTTCCCTGACACAAGATGTCTATTCAAGGTCCAAAGAGGAGATGTCACCGTGATTCAGTAGAAACTTAATGAAAATCAGTGAAGCAAAAAGATCAGATATTGAATAGTTAACTTCTTCTTCTTCCACATGTACTTATGTAATGTCACTAACTTTTCAATGACAGAGTCATTAAATTAGGGAAACTTTTTTTATCAGACAGAAGAACACACCCTCCCACAGATCTCCCCCTCCTTGTATTTTCTGAAAGCCCCATTAACATCCCCATTAAGAGCAGGGCTACTTTGGACCGGGGGTTGCTGATGCCACAGCTGACCTCTTATCCTGGGGAATGCCCTGTCACCATCCCCTATTTGTTTAAAGTGAGGCGTATCCAGCATGAGTGACCGCAACTGTGGTGCTAAGACCTGAGGAGAGAGGTGGTGTATTAGGGTTAGATATATTTTAGTTTGCTTCCTTCATTTAAAAAGCAGGTTGGGAAAAAATTAAAGGAAACTTGACTTATATAACAAAAGTGAAGTGTTTGTCATATTGCTAGTCATTAGTCTGAAGACTACAAAAAGCAATTTCTTTGGTAAATCAATACTATACAAGAAACATTTGTTTTCATTTTTTATGGAAGTGGCAGGAAATGCATGACTACAAATTCTTCTCTCACAGGAGTCAGTGGAGTTACCCCCAGTTTAAAGCTGGAATATCTGATGGCAGAGTTTGGCTCAGTCTTTCCAATTTGTTGGTTATATATATTTATCCAAATAATAACAACCGGTGTGTTAGTTTTATTAGACCAAATGCAAAATTTCTAGTGCCACCTATTGGTGGAAAATATACATTTAATTATTTATTATTAATAATCTACACTTTAAGGAGGTATGATGGGAAATGTTAGTATTCATTGGTCAAAGTGTTCTTAATTCAAGATAAATATTTAGATGGACATTTTTCATTTAGATCATATCTGAATTTAACTTGAGAAATATTCATAACTATGCAGTAGAAGTGGACAGGATGATAAATAAAATGTCAGTAACTTTCAATCTTGAATGAATAGCTCCCCATTCTGAGGGGATAGTTAAAAATAATTGTAGAGCCATGAGTTTTATATGGTAAACAATGGTCAGGTTTTGGTTATCTGTAACTAAACAGTTTTAATAAAGTCTTGAACAAAATACAATGCCTGCAAGAGATTCATTTGTACTGAATCCTTCAAAGAACTCTGATTGTTTTGCCTTTTTATAACAATGCATTTAAACAATCATACTGTTTGAGAGTTGATTAAAATCTGTTAACTTTATTTTTAAATAAGAACCTTCCTGTTCAAAGTGCTTATATACCAATGCTAGAAGTCTAAATAATAAAATGGGTGAACTAGAGTGCCTTGTATTAAATGAGGATATTGATATAACAGGCATCACAGAAACTTGGTGGAATGAGGATAATCAATGGAATACAATAATACCAGGGTACAAAATATATCGGAAGGACAGAACAGGTCGTGCTGGTGGGGGAGTGGCTTTATATGTGAAAAAGTGTAGAATCAAATGAAGTAAAAATTGTAAATTAAACTGTACCAGAGAATCTCTATGGATAGAAATTCCATGCTCTAATAAGAATATAGCAGTAGGGATATGTTACTGACCACCTGACCAGGATGGTGATAGTGTCTGTGAAATACTCAAGGAGATTAGAGAGGCTATTAAAATTAAAAAAAAAATAATGGGGGGGGGGGGAGTTCAGTTATCCCCATATTGACTGGGTACATATCACCTCAGGATTGGATGCAGAGAAAGTTTCTTGACACCTTAAATGACTGCTTCTTGGAGCAGCTGGTCCTGGAACCCTCAAGAGGAGAGGCAATACATGATTTAGTCCTAAGTGGAGCACAGAATCTGGTCCAAGAGGTGAAAATAGCATGGTCACGATTACCAAGCAGTCCAAATATAATGTAATATCTCGGTGGCAGAAAAACACCACAGTGGCCCAACACTGTAGGATTTAATTTCAAAAAGGTAAAAATGAGGAGGTTAGTTAAACAGAAATTAAAGGGTATGGTGCCAAAAGTGAAATCTCTGCAACCTGAGTGGAAACTTTTTAAAGACACCATAATCAAGGCTTAACTTAAATGTATATCCCAAATTAAAAAACATAGGGAACCAAAAAAGAGCCACTGTGGCTAGACAACAAAGTAAAAGAAGCAATGAGAGGCAAAAAGGCATCGTTTAAAAAGTGGAAGTTAAATCCTAGTGAGGAAAATAGAAAGGAGCATAAACCCTGGCAAATAAAGTGTAAAAATACAATTAGGAAGGCCAAAAAAGAATTTGAGGAACAGTTAGCCAAAGACTCAAAAAGTAATAGCAATTTTTTTAAAGTACATAAGAAGCAGGAAGCCTGCTAAACAACCAGTGGGGCCACTGGACCATCAAGGTGCTAAAGGAGCACTCAAGGATGATAAGGCCATTGAGGAGAAACTAAATGAATTCTTTGTATCAGTCTTCATGGCTGAGGATGTGAGGGAGATTCCCAAACCTCAGCCAGTCTTCTTAGGTGATGGATCTGAAGAGCTGTCCCAGATTGAGGAATCATTAGAGGAGGTTTTGGAACAAATTGGTAAATTAAACAGCAATAAGTCACCAGGACCAGATGATATTCACACGAGTTCTGAAGGAACTCTTAGGTTAGACTACAGTTAGTAGTTCTGCAATTTCACATATCATTTAAATCCGCTTCTGTACCAGATGAATGGAGGATAGCTAATGTGATGCCAATTTTTAAAAAGGGCTCCAGAAGTGATCCTGGCAATTACAGGTGTGTAAGCCTGACTTCGGTAACTGGCAAACTGGTTGAAACTATAATAAAGAACAATATTATCAGACATCTAGATGAACATAATCTGTTGAGGAAGAGTCAACATGGTTTTACTAAAGGGAAATCATGCCTCACCAATCTACTACGATTCTTTGAGGGGGTCAACAAGCATGTGGACCAAGGGGATCCAGTAGATATAGTGTGCTTAAATTTTCAGAAAGCCTTTGACAAGGTCCCTCACCAAAGGCTGTTCCCTAAAGTAAGCTGCCACGGGGTAAGAGGGAAGGTGCTCTCATGGATTGGTAATTGGTTAAAATATAGGAAACAAAGTATAGGTATAAATGGTCGGTTTTCAGAATGGAGAGAGGTAAATAGCGGTGTCCCCCAGAGGTCTGTTCTGGGACCAGTCCTATTCAACATATTCATAAATGATCTGGAAAAAGGGGTAAACAGTGAGGTGGCAAAATGTGCAGATGATACAAAATTACTAAAGATAGTTAAAATCCAGGCAGACTGTGAAGAGCTACAAAATGATCTCAAAACTGGGCAACAAAATGGCAGATGAAATTCAAAGTTGATGAATGCAAAGTAATGTGGTTGCACCCCAATGGCCCCCTATCATCCTTGAGTTTTCAGGGAAGGCAGATTAACATTGTATGTGGCTAACACTGTTGCAAGCATTGCAAAGCATTTTGGGGAGGGTCAAAGGTGTGTGAGTGGAGAGTGGAAGTGTGTGTGTGTTGTGTTTTTTCTTTTTTTTTTCAGAATACGTGAGTCTGAGGGGGAGAAAGAAGAACAGGTTAACTTAACACTTCAGCTAGCTCCATGTGAAGATAAGACTCTGGCCCCAGCCCAAGGTCATGGGCTTGATGAGAAATTAGCAGCTGCCCAGCCGTGAGAAGAGGAGAACTAAGTTGAGCAGAGCTGCAAAAATAGCAGTGAGAACAGTGAGAGCAAATGAGATGGAGACAGTGAAGGCCAATAGAAGGGGGAAAAAAAGGGGCTCCGGAGCCAGGATGTTTTGAGAAACCGAGGAGGCCACAGCAAGCCAGTTTGGACTGGCACAAAAGACACTAGAAGCAGAAATCCCTGAGTGGAATACCCCCCACAAGGAGCCCAGGACTTAAAACCCTCCTGAGAGCTGGAGCAACTCATAGATCAACAGCAACTCTTCAGACGACCTGGGCCTAGAACACCACTCCCCTCCACCCTTTCCCTCCCCCCTGCCCGCTTCTTCTGACATTACACCTAGGCCTGGCCAATCTTGGGTAGTGCGTGTGTGAGTATGAAAGTGGGTAAGGGCTTGGGGCACTAACGCTTTTCCCCCCCTAAGTGATGTGGGAGTGTTCCCAGCACTCTCTGCTGTTGTTTTATTATTTTATCAATAAAGCTTTAAAAACAAAAGCTTTAGCAAAGCTTTTGACACGGTCTCCCACAGTATTCTTGTCAGCAAGTTAAGGAAGTATGGGCTGGATGAATGCACTATAAGGTGGGTAGAAAGTTGGCTAGATTGTCGGGCTCAACGGGTAGTTATCAATGGCTCCATGTCTAGTTGGCAGCCGGTGTCAAGTGGAGTGCCCCAAGGGTCGGTCCTGGGGCCGGTTTTGTTCAATATCTTCATAAATGATCTGGAGGATGGTGTGGATTGCACTCTCAGCAAATTTGTGGATGATACTAAACTGGGAGGAGTGGTAGATATGCTGGAGGGGAGGGATAGGATACAGAAGGACCTAGACAAATTGGAGGATTGGGCCAAAAGAAATCTGATGAGGTTCAATAAGGATAAGTGCAGGGTCCTGCACTTAGGACAGAAGAACCCAATGCACAGCTACAGACTAGGGACCGAATGGCTAGGCAGCAGTTCTGCAGAAAAGGACCTAGGGGTGACAGTGGACGAGAAGCTGGATATGAGTCAGCAGTGTGCCCTTGTTGCCAAGAAGGCCAATGGCATTTTGGGATGTATAAGTAGGGGCATAGCGAGCAGATCGAGGGACGTGATCGTTCCCCTCTATTCGACATTGGTGAGGCCTCATCTGGAGTACTGTGTCCAGTTTTGGGCCCCACACTACAAGAAGGATGTGGATAAATTGGAGAGAGTCCAGCGAAGGGCAACAAAAATGATTAGGGGTCTGGAACACATGACTTATGAGGAGAGGCTGAGGGAGCTGGGATTGTTTAGCCTGCAGAAGAGAAGAATGAGGGGGGATTTGATAGCTGCTTTCAACTACCTGAAAGGGGGTTCCAAAGAGGATGGCTCTAGACTGTTCTCAATGGTATCAGATGACAGAACGAGGAGTAATGGTCTCAAGCTGCAGTGGGGGAGGTTTAGATTGGATATTAGGAAAAACTTTTTCACTAAGAGGGTGGTGAAACACTGGAATGCGTTACCTAGGGAGGTGGTAGAATCTCCTTCCTTAGAGGTTTTTAAGGTCAGGCTTGACAAAGCCCTGGCTGGGATGATTTAACTGGGAATTGGTCCTGCTTTGAGCAGGGGGTTGGACTAGATGACCTTCTGGGGTCCCTTCCAACCCTTATATTCTATGATTCTATGAACATAGACGCTTACTATGTTCCGTACCGCCTCCCCAAATGATCCTGTGGCATCAGCGTAATCAGCTGATGCCCCAGGCAAATTGGTAACAAAAATCTGTCATAATGTACATTAGAAAGCATAATCCCAATTATACATATAAAATGATTGGGTCTAAATTAGCTGTTACCACTCAAGAAAGAGATCTTGGAGCCATAGATAGTTCTCTGAAAATATCCACTCAAGCAGCAGTCAAAGAAGTGAACAGAATGCTGGGTATAATAAAGAAAGGGATAAATAATAGGACAGAAAATATCATGTTGCCTCTATATAAATCCATGTCATGCCCACATCTTGAATCCTGTGTGCAGATATGGTCGCCATATTTCAATAAAGATCTATTGGAATTGGGAAAGGTTCAGAAAAGGGCAACAAAAATGATTAGGGGTATAGAACGGCTTCCATATGAGGAGAGATTGATAAGACTGGAACTTTTCATCTTAGAAAAGAGACAGCGAAGAGGAGATATGATTGAGGTCAATGAAATCATGACTGGTGTAGAGAAAATAGGTAAGGAAGTGTTGTTTACTCCTCCTCGTAACACAAGAACTAGGGGTCACCAAATGAAATTAATAGGCAGCAGGTTTAAAACAAACAAAAGGAAGTATTTCTTCACACAACACACAGTCAACCTGTGCAACTCCTTGCCAGAGGATGTTGTGAAGGCTAAGATCATAACAGGGTTCAAAAAAGAACTAGATAAGTTAATGGAGGACAGATCCATCAATGGCTATTAGCCAGGATGGGCCGGGATGGTGTCCCTAGGCTCTGTTTGCCAGAATCTGGGAATGAGTGACATGGGATGGATCACTTGATGATTACCTGTTCTGTTCATTCCCTTTGGGGCACCTGGTACTGGCCACTGTTGGAGGACAGGATACTGGGCTAGATGGACCTTTGGTCTGACCCAGTTGGGCCATTCTTATGTTCTTGTTTAATCACTTAGCAGAAAAATGAAATAATTGCATAATTTTAGCATGTACCTGTAAGGTTTTAGGGAAATAAACTACGCAAGGGATAAGCTATTAAATATTGTCATGTTTGTCTTAAAGTTCTGCTTTTTACTACACAGGTGCATAGGGAGAAGCAAGATAGTAAAATTGGGAAGTAGCATGGTGTGTGATGTTAGCAATGGATGGGAACTTGACATGGTGTATTCGTGTCAAGGCGCAGATGTGCTTTGCAAATGCAACAGGACATTCACTAGGACTCCAGGGGAGTTGGTTGTGTGATGCTTGAATGCTGCCATCCATAACAAGCACTAATTGGCTCTAAATGGCCCTAGGTGGTCTTTGCTTCTGAAGATAGCAGCAGTGAACATCACCAGTAATTTAACCCAGAACAACATTTCACAATCAAATCAGTGTGTAGAGTTACAGTGGAAATGGAGCATGTGTTTTAAGAAGGAAATGTGTGTGATGAGGTTGCTGTATGTCAGTGCTTTGGGGAAGTTCTGGCTTTGTGCCACTGACTATCTCTAGAGCTGGTTGAAAAACAAGCATGCATGCACACAAATTCACAAAAGGCATACATTTTACAACTTGTGGGAGCATTATCATCCCATTGGCATTTGAAGGTGACCCGTTTTTCATTTTTTTAAAAAGTTGGAGCAGAATCTTCATCAGTTCCCCCCCTCCCAAAAATTGCCAAAGTGTCCATCAAAATGATAAAGCAGAGAGTGAAAAATAATTATGAAAGAGGAGCTGAAGTTGAAATTAACAAATATAGACAAATATTGCATAATATATTTTAAGGATGCGTAATTAAATAATATAACATGCTTTAGAATGTTAAGTAAAAAAAGTGAATCCCTATCTTTTACTTTAAATAATTTCCTATTCTTGGGCACATCATCTGAGCAAAATGAATTTGGGTATCTGCAGTCTTCTATAAAAAGAAAAGGAGTACTTGTGGCACCTTAGAGACTAACAAATTTATTTGAGCATAAGCTTTGGTGAGCTACAGCTCACTTCATCGGATGCATGCAGTGGATGAAATGAGCTGTAGCTCACGAAAGCTTATGCTTAAATAAATTTGTTAGTCTCTAAGGTGCCACAAGTACTCCTTTTCTTTTTGTGGATACAGACTAACACGGCTGCTACTCTGAAACCTGCAGTCTTCTGTGTACGTTTATGAAACAAACTGTCAGTGTTGCAGAGAAAGGGAAGTTGGGGTTATTAGAAAAAAATATAATAAAGAATAGAAGTCAGATGAGATTGATATTGTTGTCAGACTTCAAAGAATTATGAGAAGACAAAAGCTTTAATGACATTAATGAGTTCAGTTCTCAATTGAGACTCTCAAATCCCAAACAATTGCAAAAGGAGTGCACATAAAATATGCATTAATGAATATTTACATGACAATTCACTTCTCGTTTTAAAAATATATTAAAGAGGCAAACATACATATTTAAAGCATATATCTCACAAAGAGGAATTATGTCACCTTTAGTTACTAGGTATGTTTACTCAGAACCTAACCTGTTGGACAGCTGAAAGTGGGCTGTCAGTGCAACCGTGAAGTTAATGCAAAAATAACTCCAGTTGCAAAATATTATTTTAATGAGCATCAATCCAGAAATCCATTTAGTATTTTTGTACCTTTGTGTTAGTTTCCATATCCGATCTAATGAAAACAATATAGCACTTAGAAAGCCTAAAGAATAAAGATAAAAGATGGATGATGAGAGGTTGATGTTATTTATCCATCCTATGGTAGAGATTTGCAAGTAATAAACACACATGCATCTAAACCATCTGTTGATAATTCAGACTCTGTTTTTAATAGATTAGACATGTACTCCAAAAATGCATTTCTTCTGAATGCAATGGGAAATTGTTAAAATTATATATTTTAATAGAGATTCACTGGTACCAAAATCCCATACGTGATTGAGTAGCCCAAATGCTATTAACAGTGCCCAACATCTACCTATTAGGATCGTCCTGTTTTACATTACTCTCAGAGGTGCCATCTCCAGATTGGTGGCACTGACTAACCTGCTGGGCTTTAATATCAATCATCAAGGAGAATTCTCCCTTCTGTCATCTCCTCATAAATATTTAAATTAATTTTTAAAAAAAATGTAACTGCATCCCCTGCTGTTCCCCCTGTTCTACAATACCAGGTTTTCTGATTTATTTTTTAAAAATTGAGATGGTGCAACGATTTCATTCATAAATTTAGCAGTTGATGCTAGTACCTCATTCAAGATATCTGCATCCATAACATCAGTGGATGTGCAAATATTGAATTTGAACAAAAACTTGTCAGCCTGCAGGCAGTGTTGAACTACAAAATACCCTCATGGTTCAGGACTGGTTAGTCTGTATGTACTTAAATCATTTACATTTCTCTTTTGCTGTTGTAGAAGGATTCCCAAACATGAACAGCTGCTAAAATAACATGCCTTACTATTAACCTGAAATCCAATATACACTCCCAATTCAGCATCACCTTTGTTTGCATGAGACATCTATAACACAAGTAAAGAACCACAGTCCACTGAAAAGAACTATTAATACAGCAGAATGATCTAGTTATATTTCACTAGCTACAATATTAAATATTTTGATCATATGAATATTATTGCTGACAGACAGCTATACATTATGGCCTTTCCACTTACATAACCCAGCAGAATTAATATTTTTCATTAGTTCTATTTTACAGATTTTTGTTTTAAAAAAACTTGCATTTTAAAAGGCTTTTTTTGGCATTTATGTGATTTGGAAATCTTGTAGTCCTACCTGTCCCTAGCTAATCTTCTCCATGACACTGAATTTCCCTGAACCTCCTCAAATCCTACATACTTCTGGCACGCCATCTGCCAAGAATTATATTGGAAGAGAGAGATAATAAGCAAGTTTGATGGGTGTGATACATATAAATCTCTGTTGGCTGTGTGTATATGTGACAGAGTTCTGGGCAACAACACCTGAGCCAGCACTCTGGTCACAACAACTCCAATTAAACAGTGCAGAACAGACCTTGTTAAGAAGAGCTGAGCCTAACTGGTGCGTGGAGGAGAGGTGGAAGGCTAATTAAGCCATTAGGCAGAGGACACAGAAAGGAAGAAGAAGGAAATGTGGGAGGAAGCAGATAGGGGCAGAGAGATTGCTCTTCTCTGTTTTCCTCAGGAGCTGAGGTTCCCCCAGGTTATAGGAGTAAGGCAAGTGGTGAGCTGGAGGCGGTTTGCACCGGTTCGCGCGAATTGGTTGTTAAATTTAGAAGCCGGTTTAGAACCGGTTGTTAAAGGGTTGGGCTAACTCCAGCCCGTGGGCCACATCTGGCCAGCAGGACCGCCCTGTCCAGCCTGCCTGAGCTCCCTGCTGGGGAGGGTCCCCTTGAGAATCCCTTTTTACTCACCCGGTGGCACTCTGGTCTTACTTCAGTGGCGGGTCCCTCAGTGCCGCTGAAGACCCGGAGTGAGTGAAGGACGTGCCACCAAAGTGCCGCCGAAGACCCGGAGCGACTGAAGGAACCAGTTCTTGAGATTTTGGCAGCTCATCAAGAACTCGGTAAGGCTGTATAGCTTAAAAGAGTGATGGGAACCGACATTGTAAATAAACTGCACTGGATGTTTCACCAGCATAAAGGTCTCTGAGCTGTTTGTGGACTTTCTCAGAGTCAGGAGTGAGTGGGCCCTGCCACAGTATAAATAACTTGTACTTAGGGAAGCTTTGGGAAAATATATAGTATAGGGTCTGCCAAGACAAGAGTAATACCCGATGTGTATCATGTTAGTAAAGTTGAACAAAAGACTAGCTGGAAAGTGCTACTCATTGACTGAAGTTCATCCAACTTATGACCAACGAGTCCTTTTCAAAAAAGGGATATACAAAGGAACAATACCTCATGGTCCATACTGTAGCTTAGTGCTCGTAGAAAACTGTTAGGAGATGGAGAACTGCAATGCCCAAAGGTTCATTTGAGTCAGGACTTGAAAACCAATCAGTAAAAGGAGAGTGGTGTGATTTAGATTTAAAAAGAATAACATTATGTGGCTAGCGAGAGAAAGATGGGATGGAGACTAGGATGCATTACTGACCAAACAGAGAGCTATGCTTGGCAAGAGGGCAGGGAAGAGAGAAAGGATTGACTGACTAAATTTGGCCCAGAGACTTGGAGGCAGATCCTAAGATGGTGTAAACTTTCACAACTACATTGAAATAAATTATTTTTAAGCAATACCTGGTCAAAAATTTACAAAATGTAGGAAGAACTTCTTATAAAAAGCCAGTCACTCCCATTTTCATTAGTTCTAAAAGCAAATCTCATCATTGCAGATGAAGTTTGAATGTGTTTACCTGATGGATTTTGAAGGGGGTAATTTTCTGTGTTGGAGAACTTCTCTCAGTTGCATTATAGGTGAAGTTCACTTTAGGGAATTCTCCTTTCCATCAAAAGACATTGCTTTCACTCTCCTCTCTAGGCTTTCCTCTCTGATTTTCCCATCACGTTTATGCCATGCCAGTGCAGCTGGCAACAGCAAAACAGCAACAGCGTATTTGCACTATTCTGCCTGCAAATGCTTAATGAATAGTACAACAAGAATAATTTCAATACATTCTATATTATACTTGGCAGGAAATGAAGACATGGGCCAGTTTTAGCAGCACAACAATCAGAGTATTGGTAACCTAGGCAAGAAGCATCTTACTCAAATGCCAAAATTGCCACCATTGTCTCAAAGAAATATCACCATTCACAGTCATGTTCGAGTGGATGATCTGGCCTACAGAATACGAGGGAGACTTCTACTCACCATAGAGAATTCGATCAAATTCTCTACGTTGGTTCAAAAATTTTAGAGAAGAGTTATCCTTCTCTATTACATTCTACAGGACTTTTCCACAAGGGTTCCTGTGTGTAAATGCTTCTCCTACAACGTTCAGAAAAAGCAAATCATAAGGAAGTGTAAACACAGTAGAAGCAAATTCCTTTAATTATTCAGACAAATATATTTGGGAAATGTTTAGCAGTTTTGCCCAGATGTGGTACACACAAACACAGACACACACGCCTAAAATCATTTAAATACATTCTAGTTGCATACTCTTCAGCACAAAATGGACTTATTATGCATCCTCTGTTCACTCAAAAGAATGACCAGCACTCTCAGTTCTGGCAACAACCCTCAGCCAACATTTACAGTCAATAACAATTTGCAGATGAAATCAATCAGTCACACTTGACAAGGTTACATAACAGCCTACAGCAGCCCTACCGTGCTTAACTGGATTTCTAAAATCATGGCTTAACCAAGATTCCTGCTGGGTTTTTTTAAAATTTACATAAAGAGAAAGGTTATTTTGTGAGTGATTTTAATACTCATGAAAGTGAGTTATTTGCCACTCCATGTCTAAGGTTGAAACTATCCTTCCATTGCAACCTCAACTGTCATCCTCTGCTTTCAAGAAAGAATACCCTGAAATTGTACATACCATTTAGTATCTCATGGAAGAATTTCTCTGGGAAGTTCAGAAACAATCAGAAAAGGGGCTTGAAACTTATCTTGTTTAAAATTCCTTGTTATTGACTTTCTTATCATTTCCTAAATTCTTTTTGGGTGTGAGGGATCATCATCTCTCAAAAATGGCTGGGCCCATAGGCTGATAATTGCTTTTGTTTTGTTAGCCTTGATGAGAAGAAACAACTTGTAGTGATTTGTTTAGGAGCAGAGGGGGAATTTGAAATATACGTAATCAGCCTTGTAACTTTTGTAAAAGCAGCTTGAAACCCATGGATTAAAAAATGCTATTCAAGAGGTACGCATTATTGTATAAATCCCACACCAGTTTAGAGAGATAAGGGACTAATGTAGGGTCATTAGAGTAGGGACATAAACAGCAGGAACATAAAGGCTAGTGGGAGAGTCCCTGGGTAGAATAGGAATTTGTCTCTTCCTTGTCAGGAAGCATGGAGCAACCGGGAAACTGACGATCCAGTTCCACTGTTTAAATGGTACTTTGTATGTTAAGGACTGCTTTCTCTGCTGCTATCATTGTGTTTTTTATTTCTGAATTTGTTTTGTGGAGCAGGTTGAAAAGGGCCCTAAAAAGACGACTTCTGTGTCTGGCAAGTAGAGAAATGTTGACTTATGTGCCTTAAAGTGGTAGGATATACACTTCTTTCTATTTCTTTTCTTATTTTCCCCTCTTTTTTTCTGTAGCTACAGCCTCTGCCACACTCATATAGCCAGTAAAACTACTCACATGTGCAAAATTAAGCACAAGTCCAAGCACTTTACTGGATGGGGAACAGAGAACTCAGCACTTTGCAGGTTCTTTTAGGGTTTGATCTAGCTTGGACAGTAGCAAGTACTGTAGAACGTTCTCATTTCTCGCACTGCACTATGGGCCAGACTTGTTAACTCATTCTGGCCTTGTCCTCAGACTCTGTTTTGAAGAGAGTTCTAACGTCAGCAAATATATTGGAATAAATATTGTGCACATATTGGAATTCCCAACTGGAACAGACCAATAGTAAACATATTTCCATATCCTATCTGTCAGAGTATTAAATGCCCCGTATGTCAGAAAAAAGCATAATCCACAAAATACACCAAATGCTCTTTTTTAACCAAAGCTAGTGATCAACTAATATCCTAAACAATGAGAGAGAATGATATCTTACTGCAATGAGTTTTTCAGGTTAATTATGTTGCCTAAAAAGTATTCCCTGAATTATTTAAAAAGTATTGGCCTCATTTTCTATGAATGCTTTCCAGTGCTGAGATTGTGGGATGGGTATTCTCTATAGAACTTTTTATTTAATAGATCTTTATCATAGCTCCTTTTATTCACTTTTTTCAGATTAATTAGTCCCGCACTTTTTAATCTCTCCTTGTAAAGAAGCTACTCATCTCCATGTCTTTAACCATTTTCTTTATCCCTTTTTATGTATGAAAAGTTTTAATTGCTCCCTCTAATATGCATTACTTTGCACTTCTCTCTGTTGAATTTCATCTGCCCTCACATTATTTAATTATGTAACAAATTCCTAATTTCCTTCCCTGTCCACCCTAGTCTTGTCTAATCTAAATAATTTTGTTCTTACCAAATGTTTTTAGCACAGTAAGGGCTTGATCCTGTTCCATCAAAGTCAATGATGGTGTGGGGACATTACATAATTAAAAAGAAGACTAGTCTGTTAATTTTAAAATAGAAAGTTATTGTGAGGACACCAACTTCTTGTATATTATTTTGCTGCACATGAACATGTGAAAGCAGGTGAGAGATGTACAAGCTCATTGGAAAGAGGAAATATAGTTTTATTTTTAATAATCATTGTACCTAATATGCCCATTATCATGTGTGTTGCACTCTATGATGGTGGAGGTGTCTGAAGCTTCTCAGTGCGATTTCCCTTAATAACACTTGCTCAAAACAAAACTTAAAATTTAAAGAGAACATTAATATCCCAAAAAAGTGGTCAAGGATCTTACAAAGCACATGAGACATTCAGTTTATTTTTTGTCTCTTGAAGATACTAATTAGTGCATTTACTCTAAGTAACTTCTAACTCATAAAAAAGTGATTTTTTTTTCTACAAAAGAATTTAGACACAGACTATAACATGCCTGACACAGAGTAATCCAACAGAAGAGACCAAAGATACTTCCCTTTAAGCAAATGAAAAATAGCCAGCAGTCTCATTCTACAAGTTCACCTGTCATAATCCTTCCCTGATGCACTTAAGGATCTGGTTAAACTGCTCAGCAAGCCAGTCTGCTTGGGGTAATCTAGAAAGGACTTAATTCATTTTATTTGCAACATATGGCAAAATTGTTTCATAAACCCTGTCATAAAATTAGGACGATAGTCTGTAAGTATCTTTCTGGGAATATCTACTCTAAAAAATAATGCAACTAGGACACGTGACGTGGTGTTAGCTGATATATCTTTTATGGCAAAAGCTTCAGGGTATCTAGTTACATATTCACAAACTGCAATTATATATGGGCAGCCTGATTTACAAGGAACCAAGGAATCTACCTCAACCAAGACAATCCCTGAGAAAGGTTTATCAATAATAGGAAACGACTGGAAAAAACATACAAACCCTAAATCCCTGGATGTCAACTAGTTCTCAGTCAAATATTGCCAGAGCCCTATGTCTTTAAACAATTCAGGCCAGTAAAACAACTTCTTCTCACTTTGGAGAGGGTCAGCCTAAGAAATAGATAATCTTGGTATTAAGAGTCTACACATGTCCGGAATCACCAGTCTCTGTATATCCTCCTGTCCTAAATATAACACATAATTTTCAAGCATATAAAAACAGTTTCCCTCAACAGGATTACCTTTCATTTTTTCCCTCTTAATAAAAACTAGCTCAGCACATGAGCCTTTAAGACTATTGTCTGCAATCTGCAAACCTGTGAAAAGACAAGGAATCCCCCATTCAGGATCTACCACCAGCTTGGATGACTGGCAGTGTAAATGTTCCTCCTCCCCTCACCCTACCTTTAAACTCTGTATGCCTGGGAAAGAAAGCCTGAAAAAGGAAGAATTCTCTGATACCTATCTCCTTCTCCTGAAACTGTTGCTTAGTTTGTGTTCCTGTCCACATGGAAGCCTCTGTGAAAAGCTGCTGCTGAATGAATATTGAAGAAGTTCAAAGGGTAAACCCAGGTGTGGAAGAATTAGAGAACCAAATGAGTATGCAGGAAATAAGAATTTTGTCTTAAGGATAAGTCTCAAAGGGGAGATTTGGAGCCTGTTTATATAAAGTATGGGTGTGAACCTTAATAGCATTGTGGTTGATCAACCATGCCTGTTTTAGAGGGAGTCCACTATACTGAAGACAAAAATCCAGCTTTCGGAGGAAAGAAAAGTGACAGTGATTGTTGTCTATTCTACATTGCAAGATCTCAACAAGATTTTAAAATCCGCAAAATTTGTTGCTAAGCTTTTATATCACATCTCTCTGTAGCCAGAATATGTTGCTTAGCACAGGCTCACATTCATGGCTGATAAGAAACTTGCAAGCAACTTGGAATGTTCTTTCATTTACTATACTGCTAAACCTCAGGTTCTCTTAACTCATAATGTCAGAAGCATGTGAGAGAGGTAAGGAAAAAGAAACTGAATTTTCATTAAACTTCCATACAGTTCTTATTTCTTAGGTGCTATAATATATGCTTCCTCTCAATATAGTTTTTTTTAGCTATCTATATTTTACTGTGTTCAGTAGAAATGTTGTATTCCCACCAATCATAACCGAAGAGTGTGGCGGTTCAGTGATGAGACAGAACACAGCTTTTTGCAAGCAAGCAGGCTGGTCAGCTGAGATGGGCCGTTCTCTGCCCCCCCGCCTTCCACCTTCTCCTTTTATTATATTTCTCCCCCTAAGCATTACACACTGCTACACAAAGGAATGTATGACGTTAATTCATATACTTAGTTACCATCCCCTATCTACTACAATCCTGGTTCTCAGGCCTTGAGCCCAGGCTAAGAAAGCCTCCCACAATTGCTGTCCAAACAATCAAGTTCTCATGGTTCATGTCTAGCCCTTGTCCTTGGATAGAGCAATGTGTGCATTGCTTCTACGAAACAGTCAGGGTGTGCCCCGCCTGCTTCCAGGTGGAATAGCTAAACATTAACCCTTCATCTCCCCGTTTTTTATTTATTGATATTTGGCCATCTCATGGTAGCCGTCAATTTGTTTTGTCATGCTATTTAACTCCCAGACAGACAAGGACATAACCTGGGGAGCTTTCCAGGGCAAAATTTTACAAAATCTTAACAAGGAAAGAATACATTGTACACAGCAGCAGCAAAAAATAAGCCCAATGATTACAAACACAAAATAACCAAAAGCTCAACATCTGCAATATAATCATCTAAAAGGGGTACACTTCTTTTACTACAATTGTCACCAGCAAAAGGCAATATAAATATCATTCTACTAAAACAGCAAAGGGTGCCATCACTTACATTTGCAGGAATATAATTAAAGGTGCGTGAACCGCAAGTAAAAACCCATCCTGATGGTAGGATGATATGGCCATGATTATATAAAACATTAACAGCATGGGAACAATTTAAAAGGGGTTGAGAAATTTTTCGAAAGCGTAAGGGCACCTTTATACTAGTACAATTAACTACACGCGCACAGGTAACATTTGCTATTGAAGCCAATCTTTCCCATATGTTATATGTCATTCGGGCTTATAACGGGGGAGGCGCTTCCGAGCCAACCCCTACAGGAAATAGCAGGCACAAAAGGCACACAATCATCACAGAATTAGCAGTGATTTGGGCGAGAATCGCCACAAAGTCTCAGGAGTCTCTGGCTGTTGATCTGCGGCCAGTCTTCGTTGAGCCGCGGCGACCAATGCTTTTACTGCTCCCCATGTCACGGGCTGGCTTGGGACGCTACGCCTCCTCCGTTTCCGTCCCGTCGTTGTCGACTCGGGGGGCAACGCGGTCTCCTCCAAGGTCAGCTGAAACTCCGGTATGGGATTCAACAGTCCCTGGTGCCATGCCATGTTGTTTAAGTGCCGGTCGCACACACCGAGCTGGAACCCACAACGGTCCTGCAGGGAGAGACACAGCAGCATATCCCCGACCCCAAGTGATTAGAGGTACTGGGCCCAGCCACTGTGGATCGGGCAGCTGACAGTAATAGACACGTGGTCTTTCCAGTACCTCAGATTTGTGAAAATGCCGATCCGCAGGGGTCTGCTGATCTGCATTCAGTGTTAAATTATTTAAAGTAAACAAGAGGATATGCATTTGTTGTTAAATGTCTCCTAAGGTTCGGAGACACAGCTCCCCTTGTTTTAATTGTTTATCTAGCAAGGTTTTGAGTGTGCGATTGGCACGTTCAACAATGGCTTGGCCCATGAAATTATAAGGGATTCCGTGTGTAAGACGGACGTCCCAGCGGGCACAAAAGGTGGAGAGGGCTGCAGAGCAGTAGGCTGGGGCATATCTGTTTTAATTTGGCAGGGGCGACCCATAACAAAAAGGCAGGCCAGCAAATGGTGAATAACTTTGTTAGTGGCTTCCCCAAAAAAAAACTTAAATAAATATCAACGGAAACATGTAAAAACAAATAGGGGCGGAATTGTGGCACATGAGTAACATCCATCTGCCACAGCTGATTTGCTGCGGTACCTCGGGGGTTAACGGCATAAGAAAAAGTAGGAGCAGCAGCAGCACAGTGGGGGCAGGAACGAACAATGGAACGTGCATGATCAGCAGGAATGTGAAACTGCCGGGCCAAAACAGAGGCAGACTGATGAAAAAAGGCATGGCTTTCAATGGGGTCAGAAAAAAGGGAATTTACCTGACCACGCAACGCGCGACCGGCGCGTGCATTGCCCTCAGTGAGTGGCCCAGGCAGAGGGGTATGACTGCAAATATGAGCAACAAAATAAGGGAAATGACAAGTGGCAAAAAGGTGCTGCAAAAACAAAAACAGGCGAAGGAGGTTTGCATCAACCTGAGGGGTAATGAGGGCAAGGGGTAAATGATTAATTACCTAATAAACATAATAGGTATCCACAATTAAATTAAAGGGACAATCAGCAAAAGGTTGAAAGGCCAAAATAACAGCAGCTAATTCTGAGGGCAAAGGGGGATGGTAAAAAAAACAATCTTTTAAATCTAACACACAAAGTTGATCGGCTTGAGGAATTAAATTTGGATTTGGCAAGCCAAATTGCAAGGGGCCCATAGGTTGGATGCGTTTATTTATTTCCCTTAAATCATGTAACAGTCGCCAAGCACCCGATTTTTTCTTAATAACAAACACCGGGGTGTTCCAGGGACTAGTGGAGCTCTCCAGTCGCTGTGCTTGCAAATGCTGCTGCACAAGCGAATGAAGTGCTTTTAGCTTTTTTAGAGGGAGGGGCCACTGATCAATCCATACGGGCTCTAAGGATTGCCATACCAAGGGTAAGGCGGAGGGCACGGTGGGTGAGGGAAGGTTTTGGGCCATCAGATGTTAATATCGAGGGTGGTGTCTAACTTTGTAAGTAAATCACGGCCCCAAATATTGAGGTGGACAGGGAGCACAAAAGGGCGGATAGTAGCAAGGGTACGGCCTCCCGGTTTAGAGACCGTGACCCAAGACAAACTTTGGCGCCCGGGTTTGCTACCCCCGATCCCCCACAATTCTTTAGAAGGAACCGTAGGCCAACCAACCGGCCACTCCAGATCACGAATCACCGTAACGTCAGCTCCAGTGTCCACCAGCCCTGTAAAAGGAACATCATCTAAGAGAAGTGTTAACTGAGGCTTCGAGGGGCGGACTGACATTGTCAGAGCAACAAGTGGAGAAGACGCGCTGTGAGACGGCGAGTGAGACAACGTCGATCCAAAGCCGCCTCCGCCCCGAGTTCGATCCTCGGCAGCTGGCACCTGATAGGGGACTAAAATCAATTGTGCAATTGACCGTCCACGCGGGAGCGACTGTGGAAGATGAGTCCACACCTGAACCTTAATAATGCCAGTGTAATCAGCATCAATGACCCCTGGAATGACAAAAAAGCCCTGTTTCCCAGCATGTGAGCGAGGGAGAACAAGACCTACAAAGCCGGCAGGGAGAGGTCCCGTCACCTGTGTAGGTATGGCACAGACCTCCCCTGGCAGCCGAAAGTCAGTGTCCTCCTGCATGATCAAATCAAGCCCTGCACTTCCAGCAGTCGCCGCCCTCATAGAGTCTACGGATTCCAAGGCAGAGGAGTGATTGCCTGAGTAGGAAACACCCCCGTTTGGCCCTGGGTTCAGGGGGGACCCGTCGCGCGGTTTCCCGACCCGCTATGACACTGATTAGCCCAGTGATAACCTTTCCCACACTTGGGGCACTTCTTTGAGGGTCGGGCTGGTGCCTTAGATGAGCGGCACTCCCGCTGAAAATGACCCTCCTTACCACAGCGGTAACAACGCTTCCCCTCCTTCCCAGTTTTTCTGAGGGCGGCAGCCAGAACTCCAGCCTTGTGGGCTTGTGTGCCAATGTTCTGGCACGCCTGCAGCATGTCTGAGAGCTCTAAAATACCAGAGGCTTGTGCTGCCTGGAGAGCACGGCGGCAATCCTCGTTTGCATTTTCAACTGCCAATTTTAACAGGAGCTCGTGAGCTGCCTCAGTGTTATCCACCTGTCGGAGGATAGCCTCCTGCAATCTGTTGGTAAAATCCAAAAAGGACTCTGAGGCACCCTGACGGATACTGACAAAGCTTTTGGTAGGCTTGCCTGAATCCGGGACCTTCTTGAAAGCATGCTGGGCACAGGTGGAAATAATGGGGAAGACAGCCTGAGGGAGTTGAGACTGCATCTCAATAGTAGCAAACGGGCCCTCCCCTGCCAATTGCTCATAAATGATACCGTGCGCTGCATGTACCTGAGCTTGGCGTTCTGCCATCTGCCGATACTCACTAAGCCAAATAACATACTGACTAGGTGATAACATCATGCGCAGCAGCGTTTTCCAATCCTCAGGGATTAGGGAGTACCCAGTACCTATCCCTTCAACGAGACCACGCACAAAGGTGCTAGTCAGGCCAAACTCACGAATTGCTTTCCTCACCTCTCTAACCACCGAGTATGACAAAGTGGTCCAGGTGCCCACGGGGTTGCCCTGGTCATCATTCTGCCAGGTCACCGGGCAAACTGAGACCAGATCAGCCAGCTCCTCCGCTGTAAGATCTGATCGAGCTTTCGCTGCGTGAACCATTTGTTGCACCAGCGAAAGCTTCTGAGCAGATGCGGATGACCCTCCGGGGGGCCCCACGGGGGGAGGGTGATCACACACCGGCTCCGGTGGGGAAGGCCAGGGAGGCGGTGGTAATAGAGGCACTGGGGGCGAAGCAGGGGGAGGGATGGCTGCAGGAGCGAACGGGGGCGGCGGGATCGGCAGCCCCTCTGTTGGTGCTGGAGAGGGCCTTTCCGAGGCGACACGCTGTGTCGCATCGCCAGGAGGGGGGATGGCTGCAGGAGCAGACGGGGGCGGCGGGATCGGCAGCCCCTCTGTTGGTGCTGGAGAGGGCCTTTCCGAGGCGACACTCTGTGTTGCATCGCCAGGAGGGGGGATGGCTGCAGGAGCAGACGGGCGTGGTGAGATCACCAGCCTCGCGAGGGAGGGCCTGTCGGAGGCGACACGCTGTGCCACATCGCGGCAGAGGTGCCAGGCATGTAAAGCCTGCACGGGCGCCCGAGGCTCTTTGTGCAATGTCTGGCCCAATCGCTCCCAGTCTGCTAGCTTAAGGCTTCCGGCTTCAGGATACCACGGGCACTTGGCACACACCTCCTGTAGCAGGAGAGTAAGTGCTCGAGCCGGGCAGTCATGCTGAGCCTTACGCAGCAAATACTGCAGCTCATTGCGGTGTTGCACTTGCAAAGCAGAGAGGGAGCTTCCCATACTTACCACAATGAAAAATACTCACCGGGATCCGCGAAGCGGATGAGTGACGCGTCTGAAACCCTTGCCGGGCGAGGTGAGTGCTGAGGGCCCCACGTTTGGGCGCCAGTTGTGGCGGTTCAGTGATGAGACAGAACACAGCTTTTTGCAAGCAAGCAGGCTGGTCAGCTGAGATGGGCCGTTCTCTGCCCCTCCGCCTTCCACCTTCTCCTTTTATTATATTTCTCCCCCTAAGCATTACACACTGCTACACAAAGGAATGTATGACGTTAATTCATATACTTAGTTACCATCCCCTATCTATTACAATCCTGGTTCTCAGGCCTTGAGCCCAGGCTAAGAAAGCCTCCCACAATTGCTGTCCAAACAATCAAGTTCTCATGGTTCATGTCTAGCCCTTGTCCTTGGATAGAGCAATGTGTGCATTGCTTCTACGAAACAGTCAGGGTGTGCCCCGCCTGCTTCCAGGTGGAATAGCTAAACATTAACCCTTCAGAAGAGGGTTGGGAAATATGTCTTATGTCAAGAAAACATCCTGATTCTGCTATTTTACAAAATAAAATTCTAGTTTCACTGGAGAAATGAAGGTCTGTATGAGGTAGTCTTTGGTGGATAAGAAGAGCTGATAGGATTTCTATGACACTATCTCATGATCTGAATTGCTGGAAGCCCTCAACAGTCCTTTTCTTGTTCCATCAGCAATTTTTGAATCCTTGCCTAATGTATCATAACCATCAAGCCATTCCATTTCTTCAAAATGGAATGTTAGCACTTCTGTGATGGCTAAATTGTCATTTGTGAAAATTAAAAACCACAGAGATGGTATTTGGCAGGATAGAATGGGATAGTTTTTTGTAATACTGGATATTTATAATTTTGGCCAAGCACTGGGCCCTGATCAGGGATCAGGAACCATTATGCTTGTGCTGCATATGCATGTGACATTCAGAGGCAGGCTAATTCTATGCAGCAAAATCACTTTTGGTCATTTAGGTTAGCAAGGGGGGAACTAAACAAATTGTTCTTTGTCACCATGCTTATTCATTTTGACTGACACCATTAGCATGTGTGATCAAGAAACACTAGGAAATTAAGGGAGTAGAGCGAGTGGAATACAGAGCTTTTCATAATGCTGATCTCAGAACTTCAGACCATTCAATGGAGTGATCTATGCTTTCTCAAGATTGCCAGGAGAACAATGAGTCTCCATTGTGAAATCCACACTCAAGTTGGTGAGCATTTACTTCTCCTGTAAGGCATCCTATTGATCCTAATCAGACACTTTGATTTACCAGGACTAATCAACAGAGTAAGTGCTCATCAACGTGAATAAGGGTCCACAAATGTGGCCATCATCTTGCTGTTGCCCTACTGCAAATGGGTAGCAAAACAAATGAAATATCTCAGTGTGCTTGTCAATTGGAGTTTAGACAAACTGGTTAAAGATCTGTTAATACTGATCCTTAAGCATGTGTATTGGTAAAGACTCCTGTTTTCAATATGGGTTTGATCTCTCAATAATTGGAAGGTTAGTAGCCCCAGGTAAATTATGTTTCAGTATGCTCATAATCCAAATACTAACAAGAAATTTTAAATGTAAAGAAAACGTCTATTAGGATTTTTTATGGGAACATGAATGCAGAGATGCCAAACTCACAGCAGGCCTGAGACTAGCAGTCCTGGAATGTTACAATGAGGTCTGTGGCCTTGTTCTTGTGGGCTTCTTTCTATGGTTGAGGCTTGGAATTCCCTTCTTTTCAATATGGTTACAGCTTAAAATTCCTCAATGTACCTGTTGCTTGAATCTACAGAATTAGTGCCACTTCCTACCAAGTTAAGTCTAACTTTGCCTATGAAACAGTTGCAAAAGCATACCCTAAACTTACTGTCCCTAAAATTGTGTCATTTCACCCTCAGACATAATAAGGCATTTGCAATAAAATCTGGTCTGTCACTTGATATTTTGAAGATATTTCACTAACTTTTCCTTTATTGTTTCCTTTATAGATTAGCATCAAACTTTGTGAACCTCCCCTGCAACTCCTGGTAATATATTTCTAGGAAAATTTTCCCAATTTACACCTCATGCAGTCCCAATGACATTCCTTAGCAAAGGAGCATTGCTAATGATGCCTAGCTTCATCTCATTTGACTTCAAATTGCCCAAGGGATTGGGACTCTTTTTATAAACTGTTACATAAAGGAATGTACTTCAACAATAGGAAATTAGCCCTTACATTCATGCTATGTTTTCCTTTGTTTAGTTTCATCCCATCACTTCAGGTCATACCCATGTGCATGTCACCCAAAGTAATTCTTGTCCTTTCTTACTCTTCTGACTGTTCCAATGCATGTACACAGTAAGCATACTTGTCTGAGCTGTTCTGCCAAACTATGCATGGCTAGCTCTTTTAATCTTACCGCACTTCCCTAGCAGACTCTCTGCTGGGTCTCTGTATTCATGTGTGTTTGCTCTGGACTTTTCCTGGTCAAGGTCACCCAAAAACATACTGCACGTCAGGATATGAGAAGTTTATAAGCAGTGGTGCCCGTGGCATAGTCCTAGCAGCTGAGAAATCTCCCTTCCAAAAACTGTGGGTTCATTATGATAGCCAAAAAAGGGCACTTAAATTATACAAATCTTTAAAAAGGTGTTTGGTTGGTTGGTTTGTTTTCCAAAAACTAGGCTGAGGTTTAGAGCAGGCCTTTAAATCCTTGAACAAGTTCTCACATAACTGAGTATGCTCAATGCTACTGACATATCACCACGGCAACACAATGTCCTCTGCTTAACTAAGCACACAACCAATACTACTTCAGTGCTAGGGCAGAGATCAGGCCCTAGCACCGAAAACAACGATCCAGAAGCACCAAAACGTTATATGTGCAAGTATTGCTTCCAAAAGTTCTAACCCCTCAGGGGAAATTGCTGTGCACAATGAGAAGACAGTTAATAGGAAAGGTGCATATAAATTCACAAAAGGACAAGGAGTACTTGGGGCACCTTAGAGACTAATACATTTGTTCGTCTCTAAGGTGCCCCAAGTACTCCTTTTCTTTTTGCGAATACAGACTCACGCGGCTGGTACTCTGAAAACTGCATATAAATTGTTTTCCATCTGCTAAAGACAGCTACTAACTAGCTGTTACTACAACCCTCCTGAAAGGGAGTTTTGTCTCAGCCTCTTGTGACAGGGCACTATCAGCCGCATCCTGATGACTGCCATTGCTGCAGCCTGAAGAAGACTGCAGGCCCAGCTGGAGGGAATTATACAAATTCTGTGAGCACCTGAGTGGAAATCACTGGGCTTATGAAGTAATTGGGAGGAACAGGAAGCAAGAGGTAATTTGGAAGGGAAGCTCAGAGTGTAAGCCTGAGCTGAGGAGTGATGGTGGTATGGAAGCCTCCCTTTGCTGTAAGGCTGTATTATTGTTACTTTGTAAGAAAAGAAGACATACGCAGCTTCTTGAAAGGCTAGCACCCTGGTATTTGTGAGTGTGAAACCACATGAATTGTCCATGCAGTGGAGTATTCTGAGTGACAGAGATGCCTTGTGACACCTCTGTATTGTGTATATATATATATATATATATATATATATATATATATAATCTGTCCTGTCCTTTGAAAATATTGTCTTTGGGAAACAGTTTCCTAGCAACAATGTATTTATCATTCTCTGGAAACAGAATGACATTCACAATTAGTGCATCTAAATGGCATTTTACAGAGAAGGAAATAGCATGCACTGAAGGCAGAGCAACTTTAAATTAGGAGAAATAAAGCTAAAATAGAATAATGGTGAAGAAAATTAAAAAAACAAACAAATCATATCTATTTGCATATGATGGATTTTTTTTGTCCCAATGTGGTTGATATTGAATGGCAAAATGCATTAATAGCTTCTGTACACTTATAACTGGCTGAGAAATGCTCATTGCTTTAAAAAGCAAGGGGACTTACTAGCAATGTATTTAATGGCTCTTTACTACATGTCTTGAAAAGGAGTACTTGTGGCACCTTAGAGACTAACCAATTTATTTGAGCATGAGCTTTCGTGAGCTACAGCTCACTTCATCAGATGTATACCGTGGAAACTGCAGCAGACTTTATATACACACAGAGAATATGAAACAATACCTCCTCCCACCCCACTGTCCTGCTGGTAATAGCTTATCTAAAGTGATCAACAGGTGGGCCATTTCCAGCACAAATCCAGGTTTTCTCACCCTCCACCCCCCCACCCAAATTCACTCTCCAGCTATTACCAGCAGGAGAGTGAGTTTGTGTGTGTATGGGGGTGGGGGGGGATGTGAGAAAACCTGGATCTATGCAGGAAATAGCCCGACTTGATTATGTAAAGAGTTGTCACTTTGGATGGGCTAGCACCAGCAGGAGAGTGAATTTGTGTGGGGGGGTGGAGGGTGAGAAAACCTGGATTTGTGCTGGAAATGGCCCACCTGTTGATCACTTTAGATAAGCTATTACCAGCAGGACAGTGGGGTGGGAGGAGGTATTGTTTCATATTCTCTGTGTATATATAAAGTCTGCTGCAGTTTCCACGGTATACATCCGATGAAGTGAGCTGTAGCTCACGAAAGCTCATGCTCAAATAAATTGGTTAGTCTCTAAGGTGCCACAAGTACTCCTTTTCTTTTTGCGAATACAGACTAACACGGCTGTTCCTCTGAAACATGTCTTGAGTGTCTTGACTATCTTGTGGTTAAAACATGCGACATTTTCACATGGTTCAGAAGCTGTTCCTCCTCCTCCACTGGAGACTGGTAAACAGAAAAGGATAAGAGTTTACTAATGCTGCCAGCTAATGGAACTACTCTTTTGGCTTAAGTGATGGGGGTTATGCTTTTAGCCCCAAATGTCCCAGGTTCGTTCCTTGGTGACAACTCTTGGTGACAGGTTTCAGAGTGAGACTCTTGGTGAGACATCCTTACAGGGGCAATCTCGCACCCTGCATGCGATGCCTGCACCACTTCTCAAGATACACTTCTTCAAGGAGGATTATGAACCATACTTTTTACAATAGCCTCTGATGTCTCACTCACTTACCATGAAGCACCTGCAAGATTATTGTAATTTCCTACCACCCCCTGTTTGACACTCCTGTTGTCCTTGTCGTGATTTAGATTAACTTTCCTAAACAGAGATGCTGTCTTTACTTGTTTTTGTAAAGCGCTATGTACACTTATGGCTCTATATAAATAATAATTGAGAATATACTTGTAATTAATTCCTCTAGTGCATAAATACTACTAGAAGAAAAACACAATAGAAATGTGCAGAGTCTGTGGATATTATGATTTATTAGTTCTTTATATTGTAATTCCCTATGCGTTGGCATCAAACCAGAATGAACTTTACTTGAAAAAAATTGTTTTTAAACAAACAAGTGCTTCAGCCCATGTCATTTGGGTTTATATTTTACTTGAGTTGTCTTTCCAGAGTTGCCCTCTGCATTTAATGCTCCAGGAGGCAGATGGTTAAAGGGTATATTCATTAGACACAATCATAGTAGAAGTAAAAAAAAAAAAAAAAGTTAAGTTAATTCATTACTGGTGTAATGCAAAAGATTTTTGTTTGGGTTTTTTTTTTTAATTTGTTTTAATCACTTACAAGTTGAGCTCTGAATTTTGGCTTGACTGTTTCACAATCAGGAAATTAGGTGACATACCAAACCATCCACACTTAAAATAAAATGTTTTAAATACTAGATTTCAGAGCTTTAAAGTTGTTAGTTTTCAGCCAGACTTTCCCCTTCAACCAGTGTATTATGGGATAAGTAGGGAGGAAACTTAAGTCACAGGCCATTTGTGAATTGGGTTTTTAACTCCTTGCGAGGTGCTCAGATACTCTAGCTATGGCTGCCATGATAAAAACCTCGCTAGACAAATTTATTATATTAATTAATATTATACAGAGCTGTATCTTTAGGGAAGCTTTTCAAAATCATCTAGAATATTTAACAGATGAGGCACAATATCTGTTTTCTCACCCTGACGATGATGATAAAACTCACTTGTCAATTGTCTTTCACTCACTTGTCAAAAATTGAATTTGCGATGCTACTTTAAGAGTAGCATGAATAGAATACAAACTTTCCTAGAGGTGGTAGCTGCAGGAGACCAGTAACTCATATCACAAGTGAGGAGATTTATACCATGAAAGGCACCTACTGGCCCTCAAACAGCATTTACTCTAAATCAATAAACATATTTTGGAGAGTTTTACTAAATTCTACATATATTTCTTTTAGGAAACAAAACTTAACCTCACTCTGATCCAGTAGGATTCCAACATGCTGACACTTAACTAAGTATGAGTGCCTCGGAATGCTGGAGAATTTGGGAGTCAGGTACTGATTTATAATTTTGTTTACATTCTATTGCTATACGCTCAGGGCTCAATGTATAGTTATGCATGGTTTTTTGATTGTGGAATTTGTAATAGTCTTGCAGTTTTGAATTGGTCATTTTTACTGAAAAGTGATAAAAATTATTTTGTTCCTGTGTAGCCTTGTACCCCACGTGTTGTCTGCCTGCACTCTACCTATCAGAGCTTTTCCATCATTTCCCCACTTGGGGAAATTTGCTGATAATGTATGTCTTCCTATATAGATGACCTTAAAAGGGCAAAGTGTGAGCCAGTCTCTGATGCTTGATACCATCTCATCCTGGGCCATCTGCCTAACCCTGCCCTGAATGACCTTTGGACCCCATACATGACCTTCTGCTGCAGATTTGTTAGAAGAGTTCTGGGAGGTGGGACAGGAAGATCTTCCATACTCCAGGTTGCTACGATGTTAGTCTAAATTAGTGCTGGATGAATAGTTCACAATAGATAATTTATTCAATGGATTTCTCCTTCTTATTCAAAATTATTCAGCAAATAATTCTTGTGTTTAATTCCTGATCTGTAGTTTGTTCCCAAGTTCATTCCATGTATTCAGAATTTGAAATTAGAACCATTTTGATTGGACACTTGGTATTTTTCTGTTCCCTAACTCCATGCATGTACTTTGAGTCTGGTTTCTGATGGAAATACTCAAAATTACAGATTTGAAATTTTGTTTTCTGATTCTGCAGTATTTGTTAACAACTTGATTTTTTTTTTTTTGACACCTCCACCAGTGATAGCAATTTGCTAGAAAATTTATGGAAAAAGAAAAAGGTCTGAACAGTTAAAGTGAATTAATTTAAAAATTCAAAAGAATGCTCACAGAAAACATTCTGCAATTTTCACCAGCTCTGCTTCAGACAGGGTTCTTTAATATTTTTGGTTTGGCATTGAATAAGAACGCAAAGGAGAGGAGTCTGAGGGAAAAAAGAGATGATTTTTTCCCCCCTAAAACCATTTAGAGAATGAAGAGTCATGAAAACTAATTAAAGGATAGAAGATTTAGAATTGTAATTACTCTACAAGTAATGATTCAAGTGAGTCGATGGACAGGAGAAAAAGTACTTTCTTATTTTAAAACTAGTGGTGGTGTTAGGAAAAAAAAGTGGTATTGAAACTAGACAACAAGTTACAGAAGCAGCTGTACAATGAGTATTCAATTTATAAAACATTATGTGAACCAGAAGTCTAACAGAGGTGAACAAATTGCAAGCTCCAAATCACTGAACATTAGATTGAATGTGCTTTTGTGCCCAAAATAGAAAAAACAGCAGATAAGCAAAATATGTCATTAAAGGAATTGGATTAACTGTTTTACTAGCAAGACATCCATGAACACTAGATCTGATAGGGTGTTGGATTTTGTTTTTAGAAACATGCATAGCATGAAACCAATTGAAACCACAACCATATACCGTCCATTTCTAATATCTAACAAATAGAAGATCTGGGCACCAGCTCACTTTCCCCACAGAGGGACTTGGGGCCTGGTTCTCATTTACACTGATGCTATTTTACACTACTCTTAGCAGTGTCCAAGAGGCCTGAATGCAAATAAATTACAGTTCTATGCACTTTAAAATCTCCTTACGGTACCAGAGTGGTGGAAAATGGCCATAGTGTAAATGAGAATCATTTAATCTTTCTATTAATGTACAGAGGGCAAAAAATGGTTCATTTCACTTGGCACAAAAGCAAGGTCATTAGAGAGACAACCAAGAGTCCAAAACAACAAATAGCCAGCATGAATTGCACACCCTTAGGAGAATTTCTTAAAACTGGTACTGAGTGTTTTGAGGGCTCAAAGATAAAAGGGAGAAAGAGAGGTCAGCATTGGAATGCTGTCTTGGTGGGGAGTAAACTTGAAGCAGGAGATGGAGATTGGTTGATGTACAGGATGTCAAAGACATGAGGGCTGCCATAGACTTTCAGTGAGAGCAATCAGTGACCAGACCTTAAGTTTGTGCAACCTCATAAAAGGAATCAGTCAGAGATTTTTCGTGCTCTAATATCATGGTCTCGTTTTGGATGAATGAGAAATAGCAAGAAAATGGCTGTACTATTTCCTATCTAGGGAGCCAGGGAGCAGGGATTAATTAGATATGAGGGATGTTGGAAGTAGGGACTTAATTAAAAAAACTTTTTTTTTTTAAACTGAACTAATCCCCAAAATAACTTTGGGTTCAGGCTTGTTCTTATTTAATCTATGCTAGTTCACTCATCCCACACATTCTGTGCAAATTTATTAATAACTTCCAAATAGATGGAAGCAGCCACTGCCTTTCATGTGTTCTAGATAGACACAAGGATGATCTTAGCATTAGGATGGTGGTTTGGGACTTGTGAGTCCTACGGTCAATGCTACAGACTCTCTGTGTGACCTGGGGCAAATAATGCAACATTCTGGATCTCAGGTGCCCCTTTGTAAACTGGGAATATTAACAGGGCTGTTGAAATGCTAAATCCATTACTGATTGTGAGAGGCACAGACAGAGGTTGGTGATGGGGTCACAGAAGGACCTAAGTTAGGTTGGTGTGCTAGTTAGCAAAGAAATGTTTAAGGAGGTCTGAAGAGTACTGAACTGCCTGATAAATGAGTTTGCATACTAATGTGCAGATCAGCTCAAATGACTACATTTCACTTGGTTTGTGCTATTTGTGGCAGAAGGCTTAACCTTTCCATTCAACTTTCTTAGGGGAATATTTTTGTTATCTGCTGGGAACAAGCTGCCATTGGCTCGTTCTCTTGCCCCTGGCTGCACAAGGATGAGCCTTGAAAGGAACCTACAGGGAGTACGTCTGTATTAACTCCATCCCAGATCTCTGCATACACCATTCTGAGGCAGGTGCTGCCACAGTTGCACCCTTCCCACCACTACCCTCACTTCAAAGTCTGAGTCTCTTCCAGGTGGTGCTTCAGAGCATGGGCTTTCATAAGTTGTAGAGGAGTGGGCATAATGTCAGGGAGATGGCTTTTTCCTGCTAGAGTGTGAGCAGAGAGAGACCCTCCTGCAGACATTCTTCTCCACATGCATGTGCAGACCCTTTGAACTCCTAACTCCTTTCTGAAGTGTCTGTTACAGATACAAAACCAACAGTCCAGCCATATGAACAGATAGTAACTGGGCATTTTTATATGTGATATAGTTTGCAGTTAGGTAGCTTTTCTTTTGCTTTAGGAAAGTGGTAAATATTCAGTAACTTATGTATAGCTAAAGTATATTAATAAAAACAGAACCTTAGCAGAAGGTGAACATGTGAGTGCAACTTTTGAAGTCGGGCGAGGCACGTGAGCCAGACGCTCCGCTCCTATAAGCCAGTTTTGTGATGATATAACTCCATTGACTTCAGCTGAGTTATTTCTATATAAAATGGGTATAATAGAATGGAGGATAAGGCCCATTGGGCTTAATTCATCCTTGATGTGATTCACACCAGGGATGAATTTGGCCTGTTATCCACTTGGCTACACACTGTTTGGTTAAGGTTTGGGATTTTACAATGTTAAATTATCAGCAGGAGGGCTCCCCTGCTGTTTGCTGAATCCACTAGAAACCTAATGAGAACTCCAAGAAGGAAAAAAAAATGTGTGTGAACATAAGAAAGGCCATACTGTATCAGACCAATGGTCCATCTAGTCCAGTATCCTGTCTTCTGACAGTGGCCTAGGTGCTTCAGAGGGAAGGAACAGAACAGGTATTCATCAAGTGTGTGCATGTTTCAATCAAATACATGGCTTGCAGAGTTCCAAAGAGATCTTTTTGCTAGCTGGTAAAGAGATACTAAATTTCCTGGGAGCTGCTTAAATAAATATTTTTGATGATGGAAACAATTAAGGGTGAAATTCTGCCTTTGCTTCTCTCAGACTCTTTGAACAGAGTGAATAGGGTGATGATAGCCAAGTGGAAGGCCCCTGAGCCATTCTGTGTACAGAATGCTACAACGGTGCTAGGGAACATTGAGCAGCATGCTCAGCAATGTATAATTGTGCACACGATAATCTGGTTCCACTTAATTTCTGGGTTTAGTATAAAATGTTGGTTTTAACTTATAAAGATTTAAATGCTTTGGGTCATAGCAATTTAGAGCTTGTTTACCTAGTTACTGGGAGCAAAATAAATAAATTGGTGGTAATTTGTATCTTCAGTTATTTTGGTGTAAGTCTGTGTGTGGACACTGTTACTTAGAAATAAAATCTGTCTATTTCAATATCACTTAAGTCAATTGTGTACTAACTTAACTTACATCAAAATACAGCTCTCTTGTTCTGAAATAAATATCCACACACAGTCTTGTCCCAAAACTGGGGTTCCAGAAAATGGGCCTTAAGTAAATCTGGATGTTCACCATGGTCCAATTGGATTAAAAAAGCAGCTCTTCAAGTTGGTCAAATACAACCCCTGAAAAAGCTAGTATGACCAGATAGGCTATTTCTCTCCGCACAAGAGCCACAAGAAGTCAGTAATAATGCTGAGCATTTTTATAGCACTTCCTGTATTTAAAGCACCGTACAGATGTATTAAGTTATAAATGTTTATTACATTTTTGCAAGGTTGGTGGGTGTCCACCCCACACAAGACCTGAGGGGATAAAGTGGCTAGGTAGACCAATTAACTGCCCAGACTGCACCTGGAGGAGGAGTCAGGGAGCAGGGATTAATTAGACATGAAGCTTTCCTGGACAGGAACAGGAGGGGGCTGTCTAAGGCCTCACTGAGCGTAACTGCGGGCTGCAGGGAAGTAGCCTGCAGTCACTCCCTGGAGAAGGGAGGTGGTTTTGAGACTATACAGTATAGTCTACAGTCCCTCTCTCGAAGGAGGGAGTTTGCACTGGCAAACCTTGAAGGGGAGGAAACCAGAAAGGTAGGAAAGGCTCAGGGGAAGAGCAGCAAGGCATAGGATAGTGTGGACGTTGGCTGTCGATGAGAGGACCCCTGAGCTAGAACCCAGAATATATGGTGGGGCCCAGGTTCCCCTACCAGCCAGTGGGGCAGCGGCATACACCAGCCAATGAAGAGTGGACTGCCTGGGACAGTTTTCCCCGAAAGTCTTTGATACCCAGGAAGGGGGAGGAGGGCCTAGTGACCTGGCTGAAAGACCAAGTCATGAAGAGAAAGCTGCAGCTCCTGGAGTGAAAGGGGCCACAGGGTGTGAGAGAATGATGTGTGGAAAGACCACCAGAGGAGGGGGAGCACCAGCAGCTAAAAAGATCTAATCCCAGAGCGGCCAGGAGGAGGCACCCATAGTGGTGAGTGAACTCTGTGACAGTGGGCAAGTGTCATTATTCCCAATTTACAGAAGGGGAAATTCAGACAGAAAAGTGAGGTGACTTGTCCAGGACCATACAGTAAAGCAGTGGTAGGATTAGAACTCAGAACCCACTTGGCCTGTGCCCACTCTTAAACACCATGCTGCTCTCCATCACTTATGACTGGCAACCACAGAGTTTCAACTATACTATTTTAACAAAGGCTACAGAATATCTGTCAAGGTTCCTCCCCGCCTCTGAACTCTAGGGTACAGATGTGGGGACCTGCATGAAAAACCTCCTAAGCTTCTCTTTACCAGCTTAGGTCAAAACTTCCCCAAGGTACAAAATATTCCACCCTTTGTCCTTGGATTGGCTGCTACCACCACCAAACAAATACTGGTTACTGGGGCAGAGCTGTTTGGACATGTCTTCCCCCCCAAAATACTTCCCAAAACATTGCACCCCACTTTCTGGACAAGGTTTCGTAAAAATCCTCACCAATTTCCATAGGTGACCACAGACCCAAACCCTTGGATCTGAGAACAATGAAAAAGCACTCAGTTTTCTTACAAGAAGACTTTTAATAGAAATAGAAGTAAATAGAAATAAAGAAATCCCCCCTGTAAAATCAGGATGGTAGATACCTTACAGGGTAATTAGATTCAAAACATAGAGAACCCCTCTAGGCAAAACCTTAAGTTACAAAAAAGATACACAGAAATAGTTATTCTATTCAGCACAATTCTTTTCTCAGCCATTTAAAGAAATCATAATCTAACACATAGCTTACTTACTAAAAGTTCTAAGACTCCATTCCTGGTCTATCCACGACAAAGGCAGCATAAAGACAGAGCCTTTGTTTCTCTCCCTCCTCCCAGCTTTTGAAAGTATCTTGTCTCCTCATTGGTCATTTTGGTCAGGTGCCAGCGAGGTTACCTTTAGCTTCTTAACCCTTTACAGGTGAGAGGAGCTTTCCCCTGGCCAGGAGGGATTTCAAAGGGGTTTACCCTTCCCTTTATATTTATGACAATATCCTAAATCAAGTATACTTGCTCTGCAGAACGTCTAATTTCCTTGTAGTTCTAGTTCCTCTTTTTTTCAGCTTTATGTGATTGGATCCATATTTGAAATCTGTAATTGTTCCTTGCTTGACTCTTTTTTCTAACAAGTTAATAGCATTATAATTTACCTAAACTAAATCCTGCAGCGAAAATCCTGCGGTAATGTAAATTACATTCATTTGTTACAAACTATTGCTCCTATTACTGCAAAAATCCTTCAGTAATCTCAGCTGTTTGTTGTTAATAAAATATATTACTACATTAAGAAAGCTATTCATTTACATTTTTACGTTTGCCACAAAAAAGTGATTAATTGGTATTACAGATAATGAATCAACATCATTTGACATAATTCAGTGTTTCCTGAGAGTCTAATGTTAAGTAAATTTCACTTCACTACCAACCTTTTAGCCTCCTTTAGGGGCTTGTTCTGTCATTAATTCACATAGCTAACTACTTTTTAATGTTAACAGTAGTTGCACCTGCATATTAATAGCCTAACATCTCTCTCAACGTTTTTGACTGGTAATTGCTATACTGATGTTATTTAAAATGTCTGTATTTTATATATTAGATGTTTCCATTTCTATTTACAATATAATCTACTCTTTAAAACACATCAGACAGAATAAACATGCCAGCGTCATGTATGTGTACCTCAGATTAGCCTTCCACCTCTGCCAGTACCTCCAAAACACCCAATGAGTTATCAACCCACCCTGTTATGATGTTGATGTGTATATTTCTTGCATAGGTGGACATTTTCACCTGGGCTAATCATGGCTTATTTGGTCTTCCTCAGGGCTGACATGGGTTCTTCATGTGCAGATACTCAGAAAAGTTAATACAGCTCCCTGGTGTATTAACTTTTCTGCAGATGCATTTGATGGTGCATGGTGGCTTTTGCAGGCATAGGGAAGTCCTTGGTAGTATGGCTCCAAAGAAGGTAGGCTTCCAGAAAACCATTCCTGCCTGCACAGTGTCAAAAGGCAGCTAACACCTCCAGGCTGCTGCTCGCCACCAATATAACCCAGCTGCTTCCTGTCCCTTGGCTACAGCAGGAAGGGGTTAAGCCCTAAGGATGCATTGTGTGC
The DNA here is from genome assembly GCF_965140235.1 of Caretta caretta. Taxonomy (NCBI): domain Eukaryota; kingdom Metazoa; phylum Chordata; order Testudines; family Cheloniidae; genus Caretta; species Caretta caretta. The sequence goes on from NC_134209.1 coordinate 105,753,986, forward strand.
CAGGGCCCAGGGAATCTGACTACAGGGTCTTCAGTGAAACCAGCCAGAGAGGTGGCTCAGTAGAGGAGGGGACCTAGGGGACGGAGCAACCCTGTGCTCCTGGGGTCAAGACCTAGATGGGGGCAGGCAAAGAGGATGCTGAGCCACTGCCCCAAGGGCTGCTGTGGACCCTGCAGGTTCGGGAAATGAACAGACTGGAAATCGCTTCCCCCGATTCATCCACCATTCACAGCTTAGCTTCCCTGTGCCAGCACTGTGTGGGGCTTGGGCACATGCAGAGCTCAGCTCCTCCTGGCCAGCATCCTGCGCTGTTGGGTGTTGGGCTTTCCCAGGGCACTGGCCCAGCCAGAGGCAGTGGGGGAAGGAAGGAGCCTGCCAGCCAGACTGTTGGTGAGCTGAGTACTCTGCCCAGGGGTTGGTTCTCTGCATAGTGCTGGGAGTGGGATGCGCCCCACTGGGGGAGATATGGAGGAAGAGTGGCACTGAGGCGGGGTGGGGGCAAATCGGGAGAGGACAGCCAGAAGCACATAAAGGGCTGATGGGTGGGCAGCAGAGGAAACGCATAACTGGCTGCCCCCTGGCGCCTGCCTGCACTGACCGGCCACTGCAGCTTGCAGTAGACAGCCAGTGCCGGCCGGAAACAGGACGGGGGGGCGACGCCCTGCTGGCCGAGAGCTGGCATGCAGCAGGGGCTGCACTGACAGACCAGCAAGAGGAGAAGTTGGCCCTGTGCACTGCCTCTTCGCCGCAGCCTTGCACACACACCCCCATCATCAGCCTCTGGACCCCCCCCCCCCCCCGCCCCACTCAGCACTGGTGGGCAGGTGGCTGGTGAGCAAGGATCTGGCCAGCAGCAGGACCCACCAGTACTGGTGGGGGGAGGGGGGGAGAAGACAGAAAATATGGAACAATTTGCTCATTTTTAAGAAAAAGTCAGCACACCTGCAGGAGGGCTTAAATATGGAACTGTCCTTTTAAAAACGGGATGTCTGGTCACCCTGTGACTAAGTACGTCTTGGGATAACTGGTTTGGGGGTGCTTTTCCACAGGGATGGAGAGGGTGAAAGCGTCCTCACCTATGTTATGTCTTTTGTCTCTAGAGTCTATCATTTAGGCCCCAGTCCTGTAAGCAGGTGCATTAGTTGTGGACCACTGAGCCCAGGTGGTGACCTGTTGACTGGGACTTTGTGTAGTTGCATGTTTCTATGCTAGCACATCTACATCGTGCAATGGAGTTATAGACTTTGAGCTCTTCAGAAATGAGATATTAACAATTGTGTATTGGAAGCAGCCACTACATTTGTGGGTGCTATAAAATGTTGAGATAAAGAAAAATACGCAATACTCAATTGGACACAGGGCAAAGATGTGGTTGGTTTGTTTCTGTTTATCAGCTGATCTGGGGTGAAATCCTTTGTAATATATCCACTAAGTTCACTATTATTACAATAGAGCCTATTATCAGCAATCAGGCATCGGGACAATGTTGTGCTAGGCATTGTCCAAACAAGTAAGAAAAGGGATAGTCCCTTCTCTAGAGAGCTTTCAATCTAGGTGCTCAAGCTCCTTTTTTTCTCTCTGCTTTTTCCTTTGTGAACTACTTGATTGTGTAATAAGAACAAAAAATAAAAAATTAGCTACCTCTATAACATTGGAGGGGAAAGGATCCATTAATCTAAAACTTTTTTGTACATTACTTGAAAACAGTCCATTTTGCACTTTGTGTGAGCAAATTCTATGTAAAATCTGTGTAAATGATGTGTAACACTTCTATGAATCAGCTCGCTAATAGCAAATAAGCTCCTTTGACACTGAATAATGGTGTTTAATGACAAAAAGAAACTGTACACTCTGCAAACTGTGGAAGAATGGCCAGATGGTAAACTACAATGTGTGTTTTATTAGCAGCCTGCCATTCTTTGACTGGATGCCAATTAAAAGTATTCAGAGTATTCTAGGTATAAGGGGAAAAGAAAGGCAGAATGCCAGTGAAAGAGTCCCAGGGAAGGCATCATACTAGCTGTGAAAGAGACAATGCCAAGACTCCAAGGAGTCAGACATAGCTGTAAAGTGACTGTCTGCTAGACTTTTTTTTTTTTAAATATCAGGCTTTTATGTGGTGTTGAACAACGTTAATTTGTGAGTGTGCAGATAGATAGGGCCCTAATACAATGGCTTTCAACCTTTCCAGACTACTTTACCCCTTTCAGGAGTCTGATTTGTCTTGCATACCCCCAAGTTTCACCTCACTTAAAAAATACTTGCTTACAAAATCAGACATAAAACTACAAATGTATCATAGCATACTGTTACTGAAAAATTGCTTATTTTCTTATTTTTACTATATAATTATAAAATCAATTGGAATATAAATATTGCACTTACATTCAGTGTATAATATATAGAGCAGTATAAACAAGTCATTGTATGAAATTTTACTTTGTACTGACTTTGTTAGTGCTTTTTATGTAGCCTGTTGTAAAACTAGGCAAATATCTAGATGAGTTGATATACCCCCTGGAAGACCTCTGAGTACCCTCAAGGGTACACATATCTCTGGTTCAGAACCACGGCCCTAATATATTCAACATAGTTTAGGTACTATACGTGGATTATCAGGTTTTAGATAATCCTCTGAAATTTCAGCCACATATTTCCATGTATATGCAATTTACAGTATGGAAAAAATATAACTTTGAATAGAGTAAGTCATTTAAAACAAATTATGAAGTTCTCATAACTTTTTTCCTTGATGGAATATTATGAATTGTGATAGACATAGTTCACATGACATAATTGATACAACACAAACTAAGAGGCTGGTCTAAAGCCCATTGACGTTGATGAGTGTCTCAGTTAACTGCAATGGGCTCTGGGTCAAGCCATAAGAGAGTAGTAATAAAGGTTGGGTCTATAGTAATTCCTAGGAGGAATGGCAAATGACAGAGCAAGGGACAGACTGATTTAAGGGTCCAAATGTTCTAAGAAAGTTGGTCTGTGGACAGCTGGAGAAAGCTTAAATCTATATTTAGAGGCTACACAATCCACAAAGTTCAGGTAAACAAAAGAAAAAAAATCATAGCTCTGATAGACATTTTTTAAATTGATTCATGGTTTATCTAATGTTTTATGGGGAGGATAACTGATAAATGACTTTAATATCTGTATCCTAAAGCTAAATCTATTAAATATGAACAAACAGCTGATATGTTACTGTCAAAAAATTTAAAAAACAACTTCTTAGCTGGAGTTGTCAATCAGTATACTCCATTAACTTTAGTGGAGCCACGTCAGTATGCGCTAATGTATTGTACCAAAGGATACAGTATAAAATTACTTTGTGGTAAAAAAGGAGGTAACACCTTTCTCCTTCCACAAAAAGACAATGACAAATATAAAAATCAAAAATGTACCTGTTACATAGATCCCTGGCAATGATCAATGCACAGAAGGATAATCCTACTGAATGAGTCAGCCATTGGAAGCAGCTTCATTTTGCCCTTAAATAAGGTGTGTATGTATGTACAGGTAATTGATTCCCAATAATTCTCATTTCTTGGGCACTCTATGCCCAAAGACCTTTGGACTCATTACAAAATGCAACAAATATACATCTTAAAAAAAAACACCAAAAAACGAAGATGACCAAATAAGACAACCCAAACCAGCCCAGAGAAAAGTTGACCTAAAAATAAAAAAAATTATGCAATCCCTTTCAGATAAAGCTAAAAAGGAAATAGTGAGTGGTAAATTACCCTTTTAAAGTCACACTTTTCAGTGGGGCCAACTCTGATAGCATTGTGTATGAAATTTGCCCTAATAGTTCTGCTTTCTAGAACTGTGCAAATAAGTTATTTTTTTTTTAAGTTCACTGGCCAGACTGAAATGTATGCCCCCCTGCCAAAATGCATTTTGAAATATATTTTTACCCCAAAATGAAACATTTCACTAAGTTTTTGAGCTGTTTTAACCTTTTTTAAAAAACTTCATACAACTTGATGTACATTTCAAAATGTTTAAGGGCAAAATGAAGCAATTTTGACAGAATTTTCAGCCGGCCCTACTAGTTACACAGAAGAATGTAGGTACATTGGCAGTCTGACTAAAGAATCATGAGTTTCTTGATTTAGAAAAACATTCTAATTTACTATAATTAAACCTCACTTCATGAGCCATTGTTTCTGTTGTTGCATGTAATTATTTTATTTTACTGTGTCTGATTATGATAAATTAAACAGGAAAGAGGAATTTCTATTAAACTGTACATTAGTATTGAAAAATAAGTGGTGTGCCTGTAAGTGTAGTGAGACAAGTAGAGTCTTGTATAAGATATAAAATGCTGAGAAACCTTTGTCATACAATACATCATCACTGGTGATCTAGTGTGTATGAGATCTTTACCTAAAGCAAGTTTTGTCTTTTTTTAGGTCTTCTGTGTTCTATTCTCATCAATTCTTTGGTTTGTAGCATTTGTTAAGGGAAAAGACTATCTGTTACATGGTTCTGAACCTCCTTCTCATTAGCTGAAACAGCAGGAGGCAAAAGGTTGTTAGTGGAAGGCCAAGGGGGATTTTTCTCATGTGCACATTGTAAAGTAACCACAGTAGACTTCTTTTAAAAAGCAAAAAGTGAAATTGTGTGTCAGGCCAGATTTCACAATTTTTCAAATTTTGATTATTAGACTAGAAAGGGAAGGCTGAAAAATTATGCAATAATAGCCATCATGCATTTTGAAGTTACAATGATGAATACTTTGGGCAATGGAGTATTTCAGCTGCATGGACCAAAAAACAAAAGCCCAATATTTCAGAAACTCAGTATTTTAAAGGTTTTTAAGCCAAGGCTTAAAATATTCCATTTCTTTCATGCGGGCCAAAAAAAAGAAAAAAGAAAAAAAAAGCCTTATATAGAACCTCCGTCACTGAAAACCTCTAAGGAAGAGGCATTCTTAAGTTAAGAAGCATATAGACAGGAATCAGCAATATGTAACTGCTATGTATGTATAAAGTAAGCATGTATGCACATTGAATTTACTTTTTCATCTTTTAAAAAAGTTTCCACTGCAAGAAACTCTTGACTAACATTCCTGATTTATTTATGCCTTTCTTAAGGGATAACAAATTCCAAATGTGTGATCACGTTCATTCACTTTTACGAAAGAATTTCCCTCATCTCTTATAGCAGTGACAACCAAATGTCTCTTAAATTGCACGACTAGATAAGTCTGTTTGCCAAGTTCATGCCTCTTCACCCCAGAGCTCCAGGGTCTGTTCTCTTATGTGGGCTTTGCTCCATGCCCAGGATCCTACACTTATTACATAGATTAATTGCATGCTCCCCAGATGTTTAAAAAGTAACAAATTGGTCACTACTAACAGCTCTTAAGAGATTAAAAACATCTGCCAGAATCTATGGGACTTTCAAAAGTATTTTAAAAATTTATATTTCCATGTAGTTACATTTGAACAAAGATCACCATAACTTTACATTGAAAATACCCTTTTTAAGTGCCTTAGACAGAAGGTATTCCCTCTTGCAATTGCTTGTTAAATGAGATTTCTTTGGTTCCATTGGCCCACACAAAATCCTTCACTTAGGTTTTCAGGACACCTGTCATTTTAAATTGACAGTTTTGCAGTTCAGTGCGTATGTGCAAAGACATGTTTATGTAAAATTTGAGGCTTCAGTTATGATGACTGCTGAGTATTGTGCACCACACAATGCCATCCAATGCAGAGCATTATGGGACACTTTGCTTACCTATCAGGGAGTTAGTAACTGAAAAAAAGCAAAGTATGGCCAGAAGGTCTGGGAAAACTCAGGCCTTACATAAGTTTTCATTAGGTGCTGAAGGATATTCAAGATGAAATAAAGTACATGTATATCTACATACCCAGAAATAAGTGTCAGTGCTCCAGAATATATTAATATTAGATTACTGACGTTAAATCCATACACACAATAATACATTGGCATAAGGAGATAAATTATGGTTGCACTGGAAAAGCAATAACACTGAATTTCCTAATATTTAGACATTTAAAATCTCAACCCACACATTGTTAATGTAGTTTTTGTTTTCTTATAAATTATTTTGCTCGTGAAAAGTGGTGAATCAAGAACCTTGGACACTGCAGATCACAAAATCAGTTTTTGGTTTTAACCTTTAAGCTGGACCAGCAAAAGGAATTTCAAGGAGGAGTGTAATGTTAGAGACAGATGTACATGTATTATTGAAAAAGTATTTATTAACGCATATGACTTATCTTTCCAATGTCCAGTGCCACCCACCCACCCACACCACGTTTTAAAGTTTACAATGTAATGTGGGGTCTTGTGTAGGAAACCCTTCTATCCTGAGATCTCCACTTCAGGCTTGGGTCTCCTCAGAGCTGCTTCCCACCAAGTCAGCCTTAACACTTCATGTTTCCTCTTGGAGAGGCTCCCAGTGGCTCTGTCCTGGGAAGCAGTGACTCTGAAAGAGAATGGGGGGGGGGGAATAGTGGGCAATCAGCTGAGCATGAGTTCCCAATGTAATGCTGTGGCCTAAAGGGCAAATGAGATTTTTGGATGCATTAACGTGGGAATCTCAAATAGGTGTATAGAGGTTATTTTACCTCTCTATTTGGCACTGGTGTGACTGCTGCTGGAATACTGTATCCAGTGCCGGTGTCAACAATTCAAATAAGATGTTGATAAATTGGAAAGGGTTTAGAGAAGAGCCACAAGAATGTTCAAAAGTTTAGAAAACATGCTCTATACTGACAGACTCAAGGAGCTCAGTGCATTTAGCTTAACAAAGAGATGATAAAGGGGTGACTTGATCACTGCATGTAATTACCTACATGGGGAATAAATATTTGATAATGGACTCTTCAGGCTATAAGAGAAAGGCATAACAAGATGCAATGGGCAGAAGCTGAAGCCAGACAAATTTAGACAGGAAATAAGGGGTAAATGTTTAACAGTTTACCAAGGTTCATGGAGGATTCTCCATCACTGCAATTTTTAAAACAAGATGAGATTTTTTTTTTAAATATATGCTCTAGTTCAAAATAAATTATTTTGGGGAAACTCTATGGCCTGTGTTATACAGGAGGTCATCCTAGATGATCACAATGGTCTCATCTGGCCTTGGAATCTATGCATCTAAGTGTCATGACCTTGGAGAAAAAACAAACCCAGGTCAGAGATGGTATTTGAGCCCCTTCCAGGCCAACATCACCCTGTGACAAAAAGAAAAAGATGAATGAGTTCTGAAGGAGCTCAAATGTGAAATTGCAGAACTACTAACTATAATTTAAATCCGCTTCTGTACCAAATGACTGGAGGATAGCTAATGTGACGCCAATTTTTAAAAAGGGCTCCAGAGATAATCCCAACAATTATAGGCAAACTGACTTCAGTACTGGGCAAACTGGTTGAAACTATAGTAAGGAACAGAATTGTCAGACACGTATATGAACATAATTTGTTGGGGAAGAGTCAACAAGGTTTTTATAAAGGGAAATCATGCCTCAGCAATCTATTAGAATTCTTTGAGGGGGTCAACAAGCATGTGGACATGGTTAGAGCCAGTGGATGTAGTATACTTAAATTTTCAGAAAGCCTTTGACAAGGTCCCTCACCAAAGGCTCTTAATAAAAGTAAGCTGTCATGGGATATGAGGGCAGGTCCTCTCATGGATCGGTAACTAGTTATAAGATAGGAGGTTAGGAATAAATGGCCAGTTTTCAGAATAGAGAGAGGTAAATAGTGGTGTCCCCAAAGGGTCTGTACTGGGACCAGTCCTATTCAACATATTCATAAATGATGTGGAAAAAGAGATATACAGTGAGGCGGCAAAATTTGCAGATGATACAAAACTCCTCAAGATAGTTAAGTCCCAGGCAGACTGCGAAATGCTGCAAAAGGATTTCTCAAAACTGGATGACTGGGCAACAAAATTGCAGATGAAATTCAATGTTGATCAATGCAAAGTAATGCACATTGGAAAACATAATGTCAATTATATATAGAAAATGATGGGGTCTAAATTAGCAGTTACCATTCAAAAGAGAGATCTTGGAGTCATTGTGGATAGTTCTCTGAAAACATCCACTCAATATGCAGCAGCAGTCAAAAAAGCGAACAGAATGTTGGGAATCATTAAGAAAGGGATAGATAATAAGACAGAAAATATCATATTGCCTATATATAAGTCCATGGTATGCCACATCTTGAATACTGTTTGCAGATGTGGTCACCCCATCTCAAAAAAGATATATTTGACTTAGGAAAAGTTCAGAAAAGGGCAACAAAAATTATTAGGGGTATAGAACGGCTTCCGTATGAGGAGACATTAGAAGACTGAGACTTTTCAGCTTGGAGAAGAGATGACTAAGGGGGGGGTATGATAGCGGTCTAAAAAAACATGACTCTTATTTACTTCTTCTCATAACATAAGAACTGGGGGGCGTCACCAAATAAAATTAATAGACAGCAGGCTTAAAACAAACAAAAGGAAGTATTTCTTCACACAACACACAGTCAACTTGTGGAACTCTTTGCCAGAGGGTGTTGTGAAGGCCAGGACTATAACAGGGTTCAAAACAGAACTAGATAAATTCATGGAGGATAGGTCAATCAATCGCTATTATCCAGGATGGGCTGGGATGGTGACCTTAGCCTCTGTTTGCCAGAAGCTGAGAAATGGGCTACAGGGAATGGATCATTGATGATTGGTTGACGATTACCTGTCCTGTTCATTTCCTCTGGGGCACCTGGCATTGTCCACTGTCGGAAGACAGGATACTGGCCTATATGGACCATTGGTCTGACTCAGTATGGCCATTCTTATGTTCTTATGTTAATGATCCTGAATTATGATAACATTGCACACTTCCCCTGAGGCCTTATCCCAAGCTCACGGAAGTTAATGGAAAGTCTCCCAGTGACTTCATTGCAGATCGGATCAGGCCCCTAGTGAGACAGATGCTCAAAATCAGCATGAAAGCCACCTGGCATTTATGTTCTTTCTTAAAGTATAAAGCCTGTACAATAGTTGTATGTTGTACGCCAATCATTCAGCTTTTATTTCCGGTAGAGTTGCACGTCTGTATTAAGAAAAAAAAAAATTTGTTGTGAAATGAGTTTATTTTATTTATTTATTAGTAAATGCTCCATTTACATCACAGAGGCCTAGATTGGTTTCCCAAGGCAAACTGCAATCAAACCTATATACCTTTCAGTTACCAAATATTGACAGAGCAACTTTCAGATCAGTGCACAAATCATCTGACGATAAATGGCTGCTAATATTCAGAAAGCATCCAACTAGCAGTTACATTTCATATTCTGTGTTTTATCTTTAGCGGTTGTAGCCAAAGTCCCTGGAAAATTGCAGACATGTTTTTTTTTCTTTTTTAAATGGCACACGCTGTGTTTCTCAAGTGCTTGAACTGAAGATCGCTTTGGGCCAGCCCCTTCCGCTCACAACTTTCATTCTTGAAAGCCTGCCTTGCCTGCATTGCATTTGATGTAGTAAATCAGGCACCCAAGAGACACAGGGGAACTAGGGCAGGCTTTTCAAATGCAACAAATAGAGCAAATGAAGTGGGGTAGCCCAGTGGCAATTTCCCTCATCTTCAGGACACTGGAGCAACACTTTCCAAACAGGCACAAGAGGAAAGGGGAGAAAAAAAGAGAGAATTTTTGAAAAAAATATAATTATTTTTACTTCTTTCTTATAAAAGTGTTGCCATGGGAACTCCTCACAGGGAAAATGGGGCACTAGACCTGACAGTTTCTGGGTCTCCATTCAAGCACAGACATGTTGTCACCTTTTCCGATTCATGCAACATTTTAGTTTTAAAATGAAGTAGATAAGAAGGGTTTGATTTTTTTTTTTAATATATGGAGCCCTTAGAGGCCCAAAATGTCAACCTTCCCTTTGGTGACATCTCTTATATTCATTTCTTATTAGTAAGACTGTCAGGTGCTGTGAAATATGAGGAAGACAAATCAGGAGAGGATGGAAAGGCACTCAGAGGTTCACTTTATATAACCATTCATTCTCTGCATACTAAACCTCACAGCCTAATTTGATTTCTTAACAAACAATATTAGACCCTGGTCTGATAGATGATAAACATATGACACTATGTTTCAGAGAATGTGGTCTTTTTTAGAAACAACCTGTACATACTTTCTTTAAGTAATGAAGGAAAATGCTTAACATTTTCCTCAGGGTTTTCTGCAATCTTCTATTGGCCCTGAATATAATCCAGTCCAAATTGCAAGTAGCAGTTCAGTTATTTGTGGTTCAGAAAGCATTCACATCTTGCTATGTGAATTTAAGTACATTCACAAGACTTAAAATTATTAATTCATAAGATCAATGGGAGATGGAGCCACTAGCCATTAATAGTTGGCTAGTCATGCTTCAAAGTAAATTAAATACATAAAGTTGAAACTGCTTTGGTGGAAACTAGTAGAAGAGCATTACACTGACCGTGAAAACTGGGATCGGCTATAGTTTTGGGGAACAGGCTACCTAAGTGGATTGTATGGCAAATGTGTTCTGGTAGTTTTATAAAAGACCTAACCAGTCTTGCCCTTTGTTGCAGGCACATTGTTATGGGAAAGGCTGATCTGAAATGAGTCTGTTTTCCTCTGAATTCCCTTTTAAATATAGTAGAATTGCCATTGAGAAGAGAAAGAGGTTTTTATCAAAAGGCAATTTTACTAGGTAGGTTTTCATTTTTAACACTTTGAAGCATTAAGGAAGATATTGTCTATATCCTTAATGAATCTATGGCTGTTAGGGTTTGATGGTGGATTTTCAAGACTCTATTCTCCTACAGTATGTTGCCTGTTATCTTTACTTCTAAAACTTCAAGACTTGAGAGGATAAAAAGTGTTGATATCTTTTTCCCATTAGGTATCACATTCAGTCATGAGGTAGACTTCCAAGAAATGGAATAAATCAATGTTACATTTTACAGAGGGGCGGGCACATTTCCGTCTTCAACTAGAAACAGCCCAATATTTACAGAATATGTTTTCACTGCTGTGGTACTCACAAGCCACGTACCCAAGCTGTGTAATTAATTTTCTACAGGGAGAGCCAATTCTTCCCAGCACAAAGTCCATTGGCAGTAACAGACACACTGGGAATCATTTATATGGAAAGATTAATTTCACTATTTTGTCTGCAAGGGATGTATTTCTAGACACTGATTAATAATAATTAATGAGTTACAGCATGAAAAACACAGGACAAATTACAAAAAGGTTGTTAATAGCTTGTGATATAGCTGGTCCCAGATCCACCTCTAAATCCTTGTGATGCAATTGGCCCAAGATCCACCTCTAAATCCCTTCAATAAATGTAAGCTGTTGATTCCTCAGCCACATACGCAGCTCTTCAGAGCTCTTATAAAGCAGCTTCTACATTCACACTAAAGCCTAGCTCCAGAGAGCTCAGGCTTCTTAACTCTGCTAAATATTCGTTTTTGTTTTGGTTTAAAACAACTTTTCTGCACAGGATCTGCTAGCCCAGAGCAGAGAATTCACTCTTTGACTAGAAGAGAATCAGTAAAGTACAGCATTTCTCTTGTTAGGAACATTTTTTTTCAATCACCTATTAGTGCTATCTGAAGATGGTTATAGGACCTAGCAAAGAAAATACAATACAGTTTCCATTGTTCTGTTATGAATCACACAGCTGAAGGCTTGGGTTGCTTTAACCTCCTAAATACAATTCTGCATACTTTGTAGTGCCTGATTGCTATTATAAACTATCTATGCATTGTTAAGAAAAAGGAAAGACTGAAAGATGCATTGTTTCAAAGTTAATATTCTCACAGATTGATTTCATGGCTGTTATCTTGCAGTACTATAACTGCAAAATTACAGTGGTCACCATCAAAAGACCAACAGTAAACCACACAGTTTACCACAGATATTGTCTATTCTAATTATAAAGAAATAATAGTGACGTCTCTCAGTAGAATCTGAGCATAAACTGTTTGCATATGCTCTTTTATTTAATTGTCACTCCTTTATTACTCACCATCAGCTAATCAGATAGCCCAAAACTGGTATCTTAAATATGAATCCCTTTGGCTTTTGGAAGGGTTGACAGATCTATACCAATAGAGCTGTACTCAATACCTCTGTGGTTAAGGTTATGAGTTAAATGCAAAATGAGAAAAGACCTATTTTCTGTGTCAGATCTGTATGAAAATCTTATGAAAACATTTGTTCCTAGCGCTCACCTTTTATCCTGGGTTAGAACTTTGCCAGAATGATTTGTAAGGGGTCAGTGCTATTGTATCTATACCCTTGACATGATTTAGTCTAAATCTAATCCCCAAACCCAAACCAAAAGTAAATCTGTCCTTAATTCCTATTGCTACCACTTTGAACTCATGTGAAATAAAAATTTTTGCATATGTAACACATACTGTGATGTGCTGTATGTAGCAGTGGTTGCTTCCAAGTCTTCCTCATATGCAGCCAGAAAAGCCAAAGTTAACCATCCCCATCTGTCCACAGAAAATGGCAATATTTAGGAAAATATTGCTAGTATGGCATTCACCTCTCTGAGCTGGAAAAAAAGCATAAATGGATTTGCTTCTAAAAAAAGAAGTCTTAATTTTTTTAAAGGGGAAGGTCTGACTCATGTCTGTGTTGCTACACTAATTTGGACAAACATTTACTTTACCCAAATCTCTAGCAGCTGGTAGAGCTTTTAGCAGTGGATGTTACTTATTAAGAGAGAGTGCTTCTAAGTCTTTTGACTAAAACCCAATGCTACACCAGATAAATACGAGCAGATTTTATTCCTGATGGAGGGATGAACTTGATGGAAATGGCCTAGATCATCTATAATTCTTCTGATTCTGTTCTCATTGCACTCCAAAGGGGTTTATATATGTTCCCAAAATATTTATATATAAATATACTAAATACCTGATTGCCACCTCTTCAGCTGTTTATCTATCTATCTCTTTTTTAAATAAGGTTCTGATACTTAAGTTTTAATATCAACTGAAAAAAAAAACAATACAAACAAAAGGGAAAACATCGGACATAAAGAATATATATGTACCTGTGATGATCCAGCCAGAACATTTAGCCACAGATTTAAAATGACCATAGGCATGGCAAAAGTGAGAACGTAAGAAAACTGGATGTAACTTTTACTTGGAGTTTGCCAGTTCCTGGAACTCTGGACTGAGCCTGTAGGGGGTGCTACCCTGTGTCCTGCAACAATAGTGGCTACCAGAGCCCTCTGACACCATTTCCCAGTGCTTGGAGTCAGGTCAGGACAGAATGGACTAGAAACTCCAGGTGAGGCCGACTGGGATGCTTCTGTTTGGTGTGATCTGGACAAGCAATGTGTTTGACCAATGATGAGCCAGGACTCCTCCACCTCTCAGTGGGAGGGGACAGCCTGAGTCGGAGATTGGTTAGGTTTAGTTTCAGTGTTGAGCTTTGAGTATGAGAGCTAAGAGACCCAGAATAGCTCAAGTAGTCTTGATTAATTCCCACTCCCCACTAAGGGAGTCTTTGAATTGCTATGGGAGCTAAGGTATGGATCAGGCAATGCCAGCCCTGCAGAGACCAGCCTCCACAGTGGCAGAGATCTGACCCCACGCTAGCTACTGAGAGCTAGCTGAGACCCCTACAGGACTCCAGGCCAGGGAACCAGACCTTGTCTCACCTTGAGGTGAAATACGCTGTAAGAGGACCGGTTTCAGAGTAACAGCCGTGTTAGTCTGTATTCGCAAAAAGAAAAGGAGGACTTGTGGCACCTTAGAGACTAACCAATTTATTTGAGCATAAGCTTCCGATGAAGTGAGCTGTAGCTCACGAAAGCTTATGCTCAAATAAATTGGTTAGTCTCTAAGGTGCCACAAGTCCTCCTTTTCTTTTTACTGTAAGAGGACCCTTTTTGATTACACTGGACAACATTCACAGTGCTACAGTCATCTCCAGACTCATCCCCAGAGCATCACCTGCCTGTGGAGGTGCAAGGAAGGTAATTGGGAAGAGTTGTGAGCATTGGGAAGTGAAAATATTTGTTGATGTGAATACTTATTAGTTAATCTGAACTCTTTCTTTCCACAGATCCTCCTTTCCTGCTTCCAGTAAAGTCCCCCTTTGTAATATTATTTTGTGGATGTCATTTCTTTGCTGGAATTTGTGTTGATGTACTTTCTTTCTTGTACACTGAGTTTTATTCTCCTTGCCAGCAGTGGTAGCATTATTCATTTCTCCAAGGGACGGCACACCTTGTGTCTCAAACACTTACTTACCTTAGGCGGAGGCACCAGGTGTTAGAGAAAGAAGTCAGGCCCCAACTCATTTGAGGAGAGGGGAGAAGCCACTCCATGTAGCAAGCGTCCAGGAGAGGTTTGAGCTGCACCTTTGGGAGAGGCAACAGAGGAAGGCACTGCTGGGATTTTAATTTACAAGGAGATTTTAATTTATAAAGGTGTCAGTACACAATTTATTGCTCAGTTTGTGAGCAGTGACTCCAGTGTCACCTAGTGGAGTAGTCCCTAAAGTACAAGATGGGAAGCACTTTATTTTCTGACTGTAGCAAAGCGGAAGGTGTGGAGCCAGACAAATCCTTTATAGTAACAGGGATCCACTGTGAAAGTATGTCTGAACAGACAGTGATTGTCCTCAAAACTATGAAGGTCTGGGGAAAAGTCACAGTGAGAAGCGGACTTATCAGGACCACAACTGGGAACCTCCGTGCCCTGGTCCTGTGCGGTACCAAAGGAGATGCTACCATCTGAAGGACTGCCAGTTTGGGGGATAATGATTCAGGGGGATGTAGTGCGAGTTGTGGCCACTGGCCCTGCACCTACAGATTTTAATGTTAAACTACAGTATTTTCTGGTATAGGAAGGAAACGCCCTAAGGAATTTAAAAAATTTGATGTCGGGGATGTTCCCCCTGTACCCACAACTGATAATTGGTTCCAGATAGTAGGACAACGTGTGGAGAAGTGTGGCTCACCTGACAACTATGGCAGCACCTAAAAGACTCAGAACATTTTCAGGGCAGTTACCCACTCCTTCAGGGGAGGAGGATCTTGAAAGTTTGATGGCCCAGGCCACCCAGATGATCGAAGTGCCAATACTCTAACAGAGAAAAGAGAGGATGGCAGAAAACCTAACGATTCTGCATATTATGTCATAAGGGCCCTCAAGAACAGCAAACCTGATAGCACTGTACAATGTAACCTGATTGCCCTAGCAAGCACATGTGGAACCATTGAGAATGGAGAAGGCCTGTACTACCGGTTCAGGAATCTTAAACATCAGGGTGAAAGAATGTCTTTAGTTCTTGCTGAGGTTGGAGAAGTTACTAATTCAAGTGACTCTGAAACAGGGTATCTAGCTGGAGAGAGAGAGCCATGCATGCCTGACGTGCTGTGGGGCACCCTCTATGATGATGTGTTACTCCTCAGCTTATGCTTGAGAGAGAGGTTGGAGGATCCACCCACCTTCCCGGCCCTATTAAAGAGAGTCAGAGAGGAAGAAAATAGGGAGACAGTGACAAAGGCCTTCTTGGCTCCTGTATCACAGGCCAAAGCAGCAGCAGCTTCCAGTAGTCAGGAAGAAACAGTAACCACCACAGAAAAGGATGTGCGAAAGCAGTTGAAGGTAGCATGTCATGAGGAAGGGAGATAAGCAATCTACTGCAACATCTCCAAATCAGGACAGGTGGAAACCATGTCATCCTGTGGGCCAAAATCCCCTGATCTGTTTCAGTTGTGGGGAAGCTGGAGATAATACTTATCTAAAAGGCCTGGTAGGCCTTGCCTTTGAATTTTCATTTAAGACGCCATCGTAGTGGATAACAAGTGACCATTATCTTCAACAGCCTGTATGACAATTTATTGAGACACTTGCCACTGCAGGGGTTAGCAGTATACAAGTATCCTTACTCTAGATACATCACCATTCATCTGGAGTTTACATCTGGCTCCAGTCACATCAGGGGGAAAGTGGACACATCAGCCTTAGTCTGCCTGTTGGTCCAATAAAAGCTGTTACCTCACCCACCTTGTCTCTTTAATATCATGGTTGCAACACTGGATCTGCAGAGGCACAGCCAGATGTCTATTCTCATTGGTACTAATGCCAATATGTCTGGACAACTTACCAGACAATACCATGAAAAGGGAAGAAAAGACTATCTTTGTGTGAGGCATGCCTACCACAAAAAGGATAGAGAGGCTTGCCAGCCCTGAGGTGGAAGTTGCTACGGGGAAGAACTACGGGGAAGATATTGATGTCTGTGAAGAAGCCTGTACTGATACCTATAGGAGCAGAATATCTTGTGGAAGGCACTGCAAGTTGTGAAGAGGAAGTGAATGACCAGGTCATCCTGACTGATTCTCCTGAGGAAGGTTTACCAAGAGAACTGTTTGTGCAGACTAGTATACTTCCAGCATCCTCAGCAGGAATATATTGAGTCAGTCAAAATGAAGACTGAGATTTCCATACCTGTCAATATGACACTAGCCCACATGTACATAACTGATTCCAATGGCTGCTGCCACTAGAGACCTACAGTCTAGACACCTAGACCCAAAGGCCTTTGGAGAATCATTTGCATTGGGAAAATGGAAAATAGCATCTGTGTCACAAAATGGCTGAGGTGCCTGATATTTTCCTTCCATGAGTGTGATGTAGGCTTTGTCAAGGGAGAAGAACACCACATTTGCTTGAGTGACAGCAGACCCTTTCAGAAGAGATCCAGGAGGTTTCCTCCTGAAGATGTAAAAGATATGAGAGGACGTCAAAAAGCTGATATATGTGGGAATTATCAAGGAATCTTTGAGTGCTTATGCCTCTCCCATTGCCATGACAAGAAAGAATGGCTAAGTGAGCATTTGCATTGACTATTAGATTTTTAAGGCAAACAATTCCAGATCAATATACAATGTCCTGAGTACATGATACCCTCACTATCTGTGAGGAAGCAAATAGTCCTGTGCTCTTGATCTCAGGAGCGGGTACTATCAGATCCTTCTGGGAGAACAAGACAAAGAAAATATTGGTTTCATCTGCCTTCTTGGGCTCTACAAGTTTGAGGGGATGACTCAGGGAATCTCAGGAGCATCTGCAACCTTCTAGAGGTAATGGAGAAAGTGGTCAGAGGCATGAATCTCCTAGAAATTCTAGCAAAAACAATGAGAGTAAAGGATACCCAGAAGTCACCTACTACAGAACAGGCACAACAAAGAAAGTAACAACAACACTAGCCATCACCTACAACCCCCAACTAAAACCTCTCCAGTGCATCATCAAGGATCTACAACCTATCCTAAAGGACAATCCCTCACTCTCACAGACCTTGGGACACAGGCTGGTTCTTGCTTATAGACAGTCCCCCAACCTGAAGCAAATACTCACCAACAACTACACACCACACAACAAAAACACTAACCCAGGAACCAATCCCTGCAACAAACCCTGTTGCCAACTCTGCCCACATAACTAGTCAAGGGACACCATCATAGGACCTAGCCACATCAGCCACACCATCAGGGGCTCGTTCACCTACACATCTACCAATGTGATATATACTATCATGTGCCAGCAATGCCCCTCTGCCATGTACATTGGCCAAACCGGACAGTCTCTGCGCAAAAGAATAAATGGACACAAACCAGACATCAAGAATTGTAACATTGAAAAACCAGTAGGAGAGCACTTCAATCTCCCTGGACACTCGATAACAGATTTAAAAGTGGCAATTCTTCAACCAAAAAACTTCAAAAACAGACTTCAGTGGGAAACTGCAGAACTGGAATTCATTTGCAAACTGGACACCATCAAATTAGGCCTGAATAAAGACTGGGAGTGGATGGGTCACTACAAAAAGTAATTTTCCCTCTGCTGATTCTCACACCTTCTTGTCAACTGTTGGAAATGGGCGACATCCAACTTGATTGCATTGGTTTCAGAGTAACAGCCGTGTTAGTCTCATTAGTCTCATTGGCCTCATTAGTACTACAAAAGTACTTTTCCATCTCTTGATATTCACCCCTGCTTGTCAACTCTTGAGAATAGGCCACTTCCACGTTTATTGAATTGGCCTCGTTAGCACCAAGCCCCACTTGGTAAGGCAACTCCCATTTTTTCATGTGCTGTAATATTTATACTGCTTACTGTATTTTTCACTCCATGCATCTGATGAAGTGGGTTTTAGCCCATGAAAGCTTATGCCCAAATAAATTTGTTAGTCTCTAAGGCACCACAAGGACTCCTCATTGTTTTTGCTGATACAAACTAACATGGCTACCACTCTGAAAACTAGAAATTCTAGTTTACCTAGATGACCTTATTTTTGGAAGGACCCTAAAGGAACAGGAGACATCTGCTGAAGGTCCTGGATCGTCTGCAGGCTTATGGCCTGAAACTGTCACTGGACATCTCTTTGCTGCCAGACCTCAGTTAAGTATGGGGGCCACAACGTGTGTGAACATGAGATATTGCCAGACCCCAATAAAATAATGCTTGGAATACCTGTCCTTTGGCATACAACTGACAGAGCCCACAATCCTCCTTAGGATTCTGTGGATACCTAACACAGGTTTGTCAAGAACTGTTCACTGATTCTGAGACCCCATATGAACTTTACAGGGATATTTCCCCCTACCAGATCTCAGGGCACTGACAAGAAGACACCTAAAGAGAAGACTCTAATGGGACTCAGGTGTGAGGAGACATTCCAATGGATCATCAAGTGCTTGACACAGGCCCCTGTACTTGCATATGCTGATCCTCAGAAGCCTTACATCTTGCACAGAAATGCTAGACTTGGTATAAGTACTGTATCAAGTGCATGATGGAGAATTGAGACAAGTTGCATTTGCCTGTGGAAGTTTGAAGGGGCAGAAAAGAACAATTCCGATCACAAGTTGGTGTTCCTGGCTTGAAATGGGAAATGGGACAAATTTAATTACTACCTTTTATGTAGCCAAGGTTCTGGTATGCATAGACAACAATCCATTAACATATGTGCTAACATCAGCCAAGCACGAGCCGCATGCTGGGGAAGAGGTTGCATGGGAAAAAAGGAATAAGTATGTATATAGTCCCTGTCACAGGATCAGCTATTCACTGATCAACAGTGCCTCCTTGTGGCTCATCAGGGAATTAGCTTGCCACTGTCCATGCCCCATTCTGTGATCAATCAGCCAGTTGCCTTAGTCACTCTCTCTGTGGCCCCTTTCGCTAGTCAGGTGCTGCAGAGCCACTTCTTTGTGGTTTAGTCCTCCAACCAAGCCTCAAATGCTCCATATCAATTGCTCTGACTGTGCCGTTCCCACAGTGGCTTGTAGGGGAATCTCGGGCCACCCTATACTCTGGTTTCCAGTCCAGGGAGCCTTGAACCTGAAGTTCAGGTCTATATTATCTCTTACTTTCACCGCTCCTTCTCTGGATTGCTTCCTACTCTGCCTTTTTCAAGCTCCTACTCTCCCCCTTGTATCAGGAAGTGTGATTGCAGACTCGCCTCACTGCAGGCCCCTCTATCTTCAACTCTTAGACTTTGTAGAAGTCCTGCCTGTTCCTGCCCAGGTGCGCTTCATTTTCAATTAGTATCAATGCCCCTTAGCTGCCCAGCAGGTCCGTCCTATGGCTAATTGGCCTCTCGCCACCTTAATCCCTTCAGAGCTGCTGTGGGATGAACACCCCATCACAGTGCTGTATACAGATGAACTGCAACGTCACTGTCCAAGGTCTTCCTGGAGAATATGTGGAATGGAGAAAATTAGGGCCTGATTCTGATGTCACTTACAATTATTATTATATTTAATTTTAGAGGGGCTATATTGGCTAAAGATGTTAACATAACCCAGTCAGTGTCAAACATTAAACAGTGTTAAGTGGAATACAGAGACCTCAGCTATCTTAGCACCATGACACAACCCCCATTAAAAATCCTTTTAACCATTTATTAAAGGTGCAGAAAAGAAGGAAAAACAGATCAAGCATGTGAAATGTAAAGTATTAAATTAAGCTTTCCTTTAAACAGTTTTTGTTCCTCTTTCTTTTAGATGTAGGCAAATTTTAGAAGGTAAACACCCCAGTTTGACAGTCTCTAAGATGGTATCAAAGATGGTAATAACTATCATCCCAGGTGGTGGTGCTTGAGATTCAGCTGGAGCTGGTAATGGTGGTGATGTCATCTGGGTGCCTCTCTCTCTCTGGCCTGTTCTGGTCAGGACACCTCTCAGGATCAGGATGATGAAGGATCAGGATGATGAAATGGTCAGGGTGGCAGCCAGGATGGTAGCCTCTGTGTTCCTTCCGTTTGTTCTTTTGTACTTCCCCCCACAATCTTTCTTTTAATGACTCAGGAAGGGTGGAATAGCCCATCCCCTCATTATTTTGTCCACCAATTAGGCCTATTTTCTGACATGCCAATTTTGGCTCATTATCCTCTGGCTCCACATCTCATTTTTAACAGCATAATTTCAACAGTCTTTGAATCATATCAACTTTGGCCTTTTGGTTTATATTGATTCAGTTATTCTGTCTCCCGTTTGTTCCCATCAGCATTTGTTATTATAGGTTATTGTGACATCTTATGAAATTTTACATACTTGCAACAGTTGAGCTCACAATTTGGATAAATTGGTCGGTCTAACTGTCACAACGTTTTACATCAGTATAACGCCAATGGTTTCAGTAAAATTATTCCTGTTTTACATAACTCTGAGTGAGATCAGAATCATGCACAAAATGAGGGTTCTTATAACTACAATGAAGAAAAAACAACTTAAAAATAGAAAAGGCAAGGTGTGGGTGTATAAAAGGCACAGATAGATATACCCAAACATGTGCATATACTACACACAAAAATCTATGTTGAAAGAATGAAGTCTGAGAATATGAGAATATGCAAAGTCAAGCACTCAAAAGTTAGGAAATGACAGAAGGAAGGTTACCTGAGCAATGCTTAATTCAGCTCCCTCGTACGCATTATCATACAGTCTTTAATTACAAAATTGCTTACCGTTTTTTTCACAGGTTCACCTATAATAACAGGAGTCATTTTCTTTTTGGAAAATGCAAAATACTCTTGTTTGCAGTGCACTGACATTTTTAAAGCTCATTCTTCATTAGCCTTTATAAAACCTGGTTTCCTTCACTAAGTACAAGACATCAGAATTAACATTTGCAACTTCCACATTTAACTTTCCAGTTGAATCAATAAGTTTAAGAGTCTTCATGCCAAGTTTTCTGGGTTGGTCAATAAATCCGTCAGAAAGAAGACGATATACAACCTATAACAGATGACTCCATTGATCTAATCAGGCACCGCAAAATTCTCCATTTAATGTCAGATATATTACACCTTCAAAAAGCACTGTTGCTTAATGCACTGAGAACCTGACTCACAAAAAGCTATTATTAATTCTGATACTGAGAACCAGTAATTGCTTCAGTTTTGTTTTTAATTACATAGTTCTTATTATATAATTGCTGGCATTAACTAGGGATGGGTAGGCCATTAAAAATGTCAATAATAGATGATTTTTGGGCTCAGATGAGTATAACAACCATACTCGCTACTTCTGCCTAGGCACAGACAAGGCAGAGTAACAGTAAGTAGAAATGGAACACTGAGATGGTATTGTGAGAGATCATGAAGCAGTATAAGGTGCAGTGTTGCCACTATGTGGATGACACTCAGCTCTGCATCTTTTGCTGAATCTCGCTAGTAGTGTGCATTAGCTTGCCCATTACTGCTAGGCTCAGGATTTGGATGAAAGGGAAGTAGATGTGGCATAAGACAAAATGGAGGCTAAGCTACTATTTGTAGGAAACAGTCACAAGACATGGTGGAAGTGAGATTCGTGCTCGCAAGTGAAAAAGTCTGTCTGCATTTTGTTACTGGGATTCAAACCCTGGGGGGTGGGGATTCTGTTAGCGACAGGCACCTGCTAAATACCTAGGGGGATGATAGTGAGATGTAACTATGAAAACATTCAAATGAAAGCAGCTCCTTATTCCATAAGCAAGCTCTGTAGTAGCCCTGTCCAACCCTGAAGATAGATACGTCTAAATGCAGGATCAGATTGCATAACAGCTTTGATGGGGAGGGATCTAATTTATAAAGATTCACCTTCTCCCCTATTGCCCTCCTGTAGATTCTCATCTTTCTTTCCAGGTATTGTGGCAGGAGAGCTTATTGTAGCCTAAGGCCTCTGGAATTCACATATGGATGTGGTCAACTTTAAATTCAGGGATATTGCACGTTCTGGATTAATGCTAGGCTAGGCATGCTAAACCTCCACCCTCCACCTTTCATTTTCACACTGTTTCAAGATGAAACGCAGTCTCCATCACAAAGTCATTCGTTGTTCAAAATTAAGAAAAACAGTAGGAAATAATTATGATTATCCACAGGTCTCAGGAGACACCACAAACCACTGGATTATTGAAGGAGTTGAACTGCAGGCTTTGAAATGGTCATGCCAGCTCAGTAAAAAGGGATGGTTCTGCTCCAGAGCTTCAGTAACTTTTAGACATGAGGACATCAGTACATGAGATTTATGCACGTAGGAAGGGATTTTCAAATATGCCAAAGTGATTTAGGTGCACAAGTGCCATTGTCTTTCTTTAGGACTTGTGCTCCTGAGTCATGTAGATGGCTTTGAAAATCCCATCCTGAATGCTGAACAGTGGATTTATGTGCTTGGGATTTGGCATATTTTAATGTTCGAATATTTGAATAATTTAACGTTCAGGTTTAGAATCATTTAAGTTTGACTGTCTTGACATTAAGTTTTTAAATCTGGATATTCAGCAACAGCAGACATTGTAGCAGATATGGGGTAAGTGTGCCATCAACATGCTACTGATGCTGCTTCTACCAGGTGCAGCTGCCTTGGAGATAGAATCAGGGACTGGAACTATAGTCTTTACATTGGCTGAAGGAAAAAAAAATTGTATCTCAAGATGGGAGTATATGACACAGGAATCCCTTTGCAAAGGGTTCTCCGGTTCTTGGCAAACAACTCTCACCTCAGACCTGACAAACTCACTACACCAAACATGTCTTACAGGATATTTATCCATAAAGAGTAACAAGTAAGGTATACATGTAAAGCTTGTAACTTGTCAAGATTCATAATCACTGTGAGATGTACATACAGGTAATATTTAAGGAATAATGTTTTTTATTGAAAATGTGCTTTATGGACATGGAGAAAAAATTAGTCTCGGCGATGGGCCATTTATCAGCAGGGTGTTGTCACCAAACCCTGTTTCGCTGGTGATGCAATACAATTGTTAAGCCTAGCTCAGTACTAAGACTTCCGATGGAAAACCATCAGAGGCAACTAAAAATGATCAAAGCCACTTGAAGATAAAAACAAATTGCATGACAAGATAGAGATTTGCCCTGTCTATGAATAAAAAACAAAAGACTGTT
The DNA here is from genome assembly GCF_965140235.1 of Caretta caretta. Lineage (NCBI taxonomy): Eukaryota > Metazoa > Chordata > Testudines > Cheloniidae > Caretta > Caretta caretta. Next base: position 105,777,449 of record NC_134209.1, read on the forward strand.
TCAGTATAACACAGAGGAGGGAGAGATCCTATGAATCCTTTCACTGAGGAGACATCTGGAGGAGCAAGGTGCTCTCATGAAAAATTGGATCCTGGATTTTTGTGAAGCCAGCTAACCCTGCAACTGACTGAACTTTGGAACTATGTTTCCTGTCACTTTATTTTGATAGGAAACATAGCTATTAATAAGTGTAGACCCAGGTTCACATTTTATCATTTTGTTTTGCATTGTAACCATTTATTTCCACCTCTCTCTCTCATTTCTGTTAAATCTGTATTCTTTCTTCAATAAATCTACTTCTGTTTATTTTAAGTGTTCACAAGTGCTGTGTGGCTTAAAGGATCAGTGGTTTAAGGTAAAACTAGGAAATTGGGACACACTGCCCCCTGGGGATCACAGGATCTGGGATTTCTGTGAATAGCCAATGTTAGGGGCTAGATAGAAAGGGGAATGAGTCAAAGGGACTTGAGATCTGGTATGCACCTATTGTTAACCTGCAAGGCAAAGATGGCTGGCATAACTCAGAAGAGACTGTTTGAGTAGCTGAAAGGCTGGTGGGTCCAGGAGCTGACACCCAGCCACCACAGGCAAGACTCCCTTAGGCTAGAGGCAGGGGGTAAGGTGGCTCAGAGTCCTGAGTGCCCGGAGAAGCATCACAGAACGTTTATCTTTCATTTCCCTAACCTTAGCCACATGGAGCCTGTGTTCTTTCAAATAATTGCTCCATTTCCTGACTGCCCAGTTTTAGGGAGCAGCCTGTTTTATCTCTCTCTGTTTTGGGGTTTATGTATGTTAGTCTGAATTATAAGGGGGAAAAAAAGTAGTGTTACATTGCAACCTTCCAGCAAGAGAATTTGTTTTTATGTAACTTCTCTGTTTATATGCTATGACACATAACAGTCAGCAGTGGTACATTTTCTACTGTTTGTCATCCTTCTACACTGATGAGGATGCCAGCAGCATTTTGGCCTAAGTCAGTAAGAACAATGCAATATAATAGCATTTAAAAGCATTTACAGCACATGAATCAAGGTGGTAAAGTCATATACAAAATAGCATGGTTAGCTATAGTTGAAAATAGCAGCCCTTTTCTTTGAAAAAACGAAGCCTTATCTTGCATAGAGAGCTTTGCTATCATGTACACTTACTAATGGAAATGTAGATAAATGCAAATTCTCTACAGAGTCTTATCTCTGGACACACCACACAGTAGTAGAATGTTTCTCTGAGAATAGCACAGTCATATTCTGCTCAATAAAAGCCAGTCCCAAAAAGAAACAGCAAGAGTTTTTGAATAAATTATTAATTTTCTATTTGTGATTTTAGATTTTCCCTATCTGATGGCCTTATGAAAGTCATAGGCACGCACAAAAATGCAGACACACAGAAGGTGAATTTACTAACTTTTATTTCTCTCACATATTCAAGATGCCCTTAATTACACATGATCTATGGCACTAAGGCACCAGTACAGGAAAACACGTAAGCATGCGTCTAAGTATTGTCCTGAGTAGGCATACTTTCCTGAATCAGGACCTTGATACACTATTTATTATGATATTGTGAATCGGCAGTATTGCTTTGCCCATTATTTCCCCTTAGAATTTCATTAAATGTCAGAGTCCCCAAAAGTTATTTTGCAGGTTAGTATGACACCCTAGTGAATCTACACCAAGTAGCAGGAGTACTTTTTTTTAACAAAATGGTAACATTCACCTCTCTTATAGTATTCACATATGCACAATGTAAAAACAGATATAAAAATAGCATGAGATAATCTTTCTAATAGACTTGAGGAATTCATGGAGAATCCATTTTTTAAATAAATTTAGCTTACTTTGTAAATTGTAATTTAGCAGCTTTCAATTTTCTCAAGTGTTGAGTTTTTTAAAATGACTGTTAGCAGGTAGCACATTAGGGATAGTCAATATTCAGAATTCGAAAGTCAAGCTGAGTTGCACGGTATCTTTGGGTGTATTCAGTAAGTGGGTCACATGGTATTGCTGCTGCTTTGTGATTTGATGAGTGTACCGTTAGATTTCCAGTGTGAATATTTGTATTTACAAATTCAGTTCCTTCCCATTAACATTAGCTAAAGCTTCCTCTTGTTTTCCACAATCAACCCTGCCAGTTATATCATTTGCTAGAATATTTTGTGTGAAATGAACACAAAAGGGTCATGAACGCCTCCTATCAGGGCTAATCATTCCCACCACCTTAAACACAACAAAATCGAGCCACAGTGCTTGAGAGGATCAGCCTTGCAGCATAACCTCAGAATGACTCTTGTTCTGCTGGTCTGCAATCTTGTAACCTCAACATTCCTCTTCTCCTGCAGGTATTTCCTATTCTGAAAGCTGAGCCCCACTGAGTAACAGTGAAATCCTGTAAAACAAACATCCTCTTCCTCCACTACACAGGCATTTTAAGACATTATGACTAGAAGTAGGGAATTGAGTTCCAGAGCTGAAATTGCTCATTTAAAATGTCCTTTCACCAGCATCTACCTGTGATAAAGTCATTCTCAGCTGCCTCAATATCACACAGTATCCCTAAGGAGCCAACCCACAGCATAACTGCTTTATTTTGATGCACTATTACAATGGTGCAGTGAATTCTCTGAAATTAAAGAGTTTGCTGTGATCCAGGTCTGCTCTAAATAATTTGATTTTAAGAGCTGACTCTGGAGTAGTTTCCTTCACAGATGGCCCCTTTGCCTTTTCCTTCCCATCTCCCCTCACTCACCACACTTTCAGCTTTGTTGGCCAGATGGCTGCTGCTTCTCTCTGGCTATCTTCTTCTGCCTCCCCTTGCCCCCATCATTACTACTAACACCACCAGTGATGGAGGGTGAGATCCTGGCCCCATTGAAGTTGATGTCTGTTTTTCCAGGGACTTCACTTTGAGTTTATACAAATTCTAGAATTTTAGGGTTAGTACAAGTACAATTTCTACTAAAAGATATTCAACTGGGAGTCCATTTTTTTCTTGTTAACCTCAAAGGACCTCAGTATTCTACTCCCTCCTTTTGTCCCAGTTTCAGGATGTATTTAAAGCTAATATGTTCCCCTCAGGAAGAACAGGTTATGATTAAACATATTAGAAAGCAGATTTCTTTGTAAAGAAACTGGGTTTGGAACGCGCTGCATATTTGGGGTCATTTAATCTGAACCAAATTTCTGGTTGACTTCCTTTATATTTGTACAGTGTCATGTGCGTGCTACTGGAAACAAATAAATAATTATAATAATGGCGGTCCAACCAATAGCAAAGTGTACCTACATTTCAACAATATACCAATCCAGACTGTCAGCTCTTGCACTGGAAAAGAAATCACCAGAGAACAGGACCCATTCAGATCTAATTGCAAGGTGCACTTTTAAGTGAGTCATTTTACTTCTATTTTTTTAAATTATTTTCTTTTTGCCAGAAACAAATCAATGTTCCACAATCATAGCAAATTATGTAATTAAAAGCTCTTCCGGTATAAATTAAGACTCTTCATGCCTAGATTAAGCCCAATTTATTTCTGGGAGAAAGCACTCAAGCCTAGAAAGTGTAAGGGTCAAGGGAAAGGAAAATTACATTATGGAAAAAAATTACAAAGAAAACAACAACAAAATCTGAAATGATGCTGGGGTTTTAAAACACTGTTTTCCATAAAAAAAACAATGCTTTCAGACATACATTGATGTTTAGTTTTCCCATTTTAAAGGTAAATTATTAAATTCACATAATTCTGAATAATAAAATTAAAATTTTAATTAAGCCAAATAGTGAAATCAAATGTTCATCCAGCTGTATTTGAGTATTTCTTCTCTTAGCAAAAGATGCCAAATGGCCAGTAGAGTGAACATTGCTGTGATGGTCTCAGACTCCAGTCCTGTGTCTTTGAATACCCAGAGCCCCCAGTAACCAAATCAACCAACTTTTCTATGTTTAAACATGTTAAGTCCTTACTGTGCCCTCACACAGAACAGGTATATTCTGGAGCAGTGTCCTAACTCTTTTTTTTCTTCCTTTACTTGCAGTTGAATGACTATAACACAACATAAAGCTCAGTATAAGTTTTCTCCATCAATATAGGAAATACCTAACATTCCCTTCAGTATCTCTGTCCAAGGTGCTAGTTCCCTCAACTATGCCCATGGTCCTTCTATTTCATCATGGGGTTAATGAACTACTATTGCTACAGTGAGTCAGCACAAACCAGTCAGCATTTCCATGCAGCATTACAATAGGCTCCATACAATTGAGTATAATGGCCATAATGATTTCATTTTCCTTGCAGGGTCTCCTTTTGATTGTGTAGTATAAGGATGATCAAATTAGGCTTTCCAAACGGTTGTAATCCTTGAAGTGTTTCATGGTGTACACAGGTAAATGAATAGGTTTTTAGTAAGTTTATGGTTTTCCAAGATGTACTATGAAAAGTGGAAAGCTTCATCAAATTATATGAAATGCTCGCAGTTGTTACGGCATCTTTTTCCCCCTCTTTTCCCCCCTCTCCTCAATTACAGCAATTTATGCTTCAAAAATATTTCTACTTTTTATGCATGTTACTTTCTTCAGATATTATTAGCTGATGTGTGTGTCTTCTTGTGTGCACAATATACCAGTTTGGAACATTGCAGATTTTTCAGGATGGAGCTATGTAATTTGTAGACAATTTCTTATTAATACTTTTGTCCCAATTGTGCTCTTTGAGATGCACATATGACTCTTATAGATGCTAGTAGTAGTGACACAAATGTATTTAAGACCAGAATTATGACTAAACTGACCTAAATACCCTATTTTTGGTCACTTCTAATTTACATATCTTGACTTTACAGCATCATTTAAATATTGCAATGAACTGGTGTGTGTGTGCGTGCACTGGTGGCTTCTAGTGGTTGGAGGATAAAGGTAGTATAACACTAATAACTAATGGAGAACCAAGGCAATACTAGGTACTTACATTTCTGGACTAGGAGGATCAGAATTATATCTCAGATGTTGCCTAGACATGCCAAATAACCATGGTAAGCAGCATAACAGCCACTAAGAAGTCCTAGATAGCTGCAGATATGTTATGTATTTGGTAGTATTTCTATGGCATTTTTCATCGTAATATCTGAATACTTCACCAACACTAATTAATTTATGCTCTAAATATGTCTGAGAGATAAATAAGTAGTATTCCCATTTTACCTATGGGGAAACTGAGGTAACTTACACAAAGTCGAACAATGAGCTTGTTGTGGAGCTGGAAATAGAATCCAGATATCCAGCTGGAACTAAGGGTGCTGGGGGGGTATGGTAGCATCCCCTGTCTTGAAGCGGTTTCCATCATATACAGGTTTACAGTTTTGTTCAATGGCTTTCAGCACCTGCACTATAAAAATTGTTTCGACTCCACTGCACGTCTCTTGACTCTCACTTTTTAACCACAAGATTATCCTGTTACAAGATCATGTTGAATTAAAAGTAACACAACATATGTCCGACACATGGGTCCTTGTGCATTCTGGGAACACAGATACTAACGCTTTGGCACAGGCATATTTGTCAGAATCTTTAAAGTGTGCACACAGGTTCTGAAACTGTGGGCCATGTATGTGCTTATATAATTTTGGGTGCACACAGATAGAGTCTCTGGAGATGACTAGTTGAAAATGTAGCATTTAGTATGCCCATGCTTCTAATATAAATACTTCCTTGCATTCAGAGGGGATCGGGTCTCCTATAAAATTATGTTTCAGCATATTTTATAAATATATATTTTAAAATAGAGAAACATTCTTAATGATTATTGTATAGTGTATATAGGTCATGCTAGCCCAGAAAACTAAGGGTTAATACAGGCACTGCTGCTTGGCAGTCTCATAGCAGCTGGGAGGATAAAAGGGCTGGAAGCAGAAGTGTGGGGCTGCTACCAGAGGACTGAGCAGGCTGGAGAAAGGAGATCCTGCCAGCAAGCTATGAAAGAGCTGCCCACAGACAACAGCCCAGAAGGGGATGAACTAACCGATAGTCTGAGGAGCCTGCAGAGATGCAGGGGAAGGTAGGAAGGAGCTCATGGTACTGTCAGAGTCAAAGAACCCTGATCCTGCTTATCTTGCTTGATGGCCCTGACCTGGAACCCAGTAGCGTGAGTGGTCCTGGGTTCCCCTGCTAAACCCCTGATGGACTTGGAGTGAAGAAAGGGTTTTCAGACTCCTGGGCACCAGGAATTGACTGACAGCCCTGCTAAGCTATGTGAGCCCAGGGGCTGCTCCATACTTGTCCAGAGCTGCACTGATGCACCGCCTCACATATAGCAATAAGGTTGCTTTTATTTAATAAATCAACTTTTATTTCTTCTAGGTATCTTCAGGTTTAGGGTTTCAGTGGAGCATCTGACCTATAAAGTTCTGCCTATGAAATAATATCTCTTGCCCTCAGCACATGTATAAGTTATATGAAAATACTTAGGCAGAGAAAAGCACTGAAACCTGTAACAGGGAAAAATCCTATACTGTGACCCTATCTCTATCTTTTTCTAATCTAATAGAAATTAAAAGTAACTTATATTTTTTTACATTCTTGAGTTTTTCTTCAAGAGATGTCCCTATGGGTGCTCCACTGGAGGACTGGTAGTGCCCCTTCTGCCTGGGATTGGAAATCTTCATCAGCAGTGTCCATCAGACCACCCATGCGCACCTCCCCCATCTCATGCCATGAGTGGGATGTATAGATAGCAGTGTGCAGTTCACCCACCTCCCACTTTCTTCTCTACCGCCTTTGGTCTGGGACAGAATCCACAGCAGAGCTTGCTTCTTATTTTTGACCTGTTAGACAGTAGTTACTTCATTCTAACAGGTAAGGCACTAACGACACTAAAACTTTCTCAACCTCTCCCTTAAAAAAAAAAATCACTTTTTCATCTTCTTTCCTTCCCACTAGTTTGTAGATTAGGTTTCATTTTTTCCTGCTTCCCGCCCTTCCCAACCAGGAAGCTTTTTTCCCTCACCCTTATGCCCAGCTCTCCTGGGTTTGAGATGCGTTTCCTGCCAGGACGCCTTCCCGGTAACGGCCAGTCACCAGCAGTGCATTCACTACCTTGGAGAGGGGCATGTCCTGTAAAAGTGTACTCATTGCCACAACCTAACTGCCAGGGCCAGAGAAAACCGGAACATTCGTTTACGACTTCTCCTCATGGAGAAATCACTGTGTCCAGTATTAGACTCTGGCCCGTGTACTTCCCCTGAGTGGCTTTCACACTCCTCTAGGGTTGGTCCGGTAATGGAGCTAAGCAAAGGTTTAAAGACCCTAGCTGGGCAGAACTACAATCATTGGTTCTGTCTCTCGACACTGGAGACCGAGACATGAGATCTTCTAGACTGGTGCCTACTCCCCTACCAGACTAACTCTGGGCACTATGGCACCGAAAAAAAACATTGGCACTAACAGCTCTACTGACGCCGATGTTCATTTTGGCACCGAGCAAGTCCTCAGCACCGAGCAAGTCCTCCACACTGCTCAACAGACTGCACCTCTCCCTGACTTCATGAGCTGGTGCCAATGATGCTCCTCCCTCCTCCCCAAGAGTTTAGATACCCTAAAGACTTGCTTGTATCCAATATTCCTGAGTCACCACTACTCAGCTACAACTTCCCTTGACTTCCGTCCTCCCTGGAATCACATCATACTTCCCTTTCTCCTCCGAGGATGGCACCACCATTCCCCAGTGACAAAGAGGTGGAAGCATACTCTCTCCCACCCGCATACTCAGGACAGACTCAAAGGGCATCCTCTACACATCCTCACTATCCACAATCTACAATCAGACCAGGGCCATGGTATGGACCACCATGGGTACAGCCCCATATGCCATTACCTCCACATTGGCCATACTGGGATCATTGGGCCATATACAGAGCACAATTTGGGAAGCCTCCCATAGAACAAAGCCAGAGACCTACATGCTCACCATCTCCATCAGTCTCTCAACCACCAGAGCCCAAGCCTCTCCCCCATAGAGGATGAGGAGGAAGAACAGGAAGATGAAGTTCCACCATTACTCCACTTCTCTTCTTCCCCTGATAAGGCTATCATGCTTCCACCCCCCACTGCAGCCTATGACTTCAAACACTTCCAGGACTTGTTTCACAGAATTGCAGATTCCCTCAAGATCCCTTTGCAGGAAGTGACAGATCAACAACATAAATTGCTTGACATCCTGTACACAGCCTCATCCTCCAAAATAGCCCTTCCTGTCAATGTGGCCCTTCTTGATCCTGCTAAGGTGCTCTGGCAGACCCCAGCATCCATCCCACCAACCTGCAAGCAGACAGACAAAAATATTATGTTCCTGCAAAGGACATGGAATTTCTGTTTTCTCACCCCTTAGTTGTCAATGCCATGTATGAAAAGGGATGCCAATACCAACCTCGATCCACCCCAGTGACAGAGACTGGAAACGATTGGATCTATTTTGATGCCAAGCTTATTCATCTGCTACATACCAATTTCAAATATCTAATTACAAGGATCTCATGGCTGAGTACAATTACCTCAACTATTCTAAAATACAGGAATTCTGCCAAGACCTCCCTGATGATAAAAAAAGAACAACTCCAGGCACTCATATCCAAAGGACACCTCTTGGCTCATACAGCTTTGCAAGCCTCTTTGGACTCTGCAGATACCTTCTGACTGTTTCTTTGTGACTGCCGTAGTCATGAGATGGGTGTCGTGGCTGCACCTCTCCAGCTATCCTAAGGAGGTACAAACCACTGTTGAATATCTACCGTTTGAGGGCCCCAAATTATTCATGGCGTGTATGGAGGAATCTCTACACTCCCTTAAGAATTTCCAAGCAACTCTCTGCTCTCTCAGCATTTACACACCAGCGCCAAAGAAACACCTGGGGAAATACCAACTTCTCCCATAATTCTGACCATCACAATACTCTCCCCAGCAGCACTATGATATTCAGTGCCATCAACAGAAGCCCCCTGCCAAACACAGACATATGACTCCTCAAGGGGTTTCCTTAACAATTCTTAACGTGCGGTCAAGGACCCAAGAAGACTTCCCCTGTTCCAGTCACATCAACCATCTCTGACATCCCACCAGTTGGGTGACTGTTTAGCCCCCTTCTTTCCTTCATGGCAGCTAATTACGTCAGACAAGTGGATTCTAGAGATAAACAGGGAAGGAGCCAACATCCCTTTCCTATCTATCCAGCCCCACCACCCTCATTCCCCGTCCCTCTTCAGGGAACCCTTCTTACGAACCCATTCTACAAATAAATAAATCATAAATCATTCTACAAAGAAATAAATCATCTTCTGCAACTGGGAGTCATAGAACTGGTCCCATCACAGCGCAGAGGAAAAGGATTTTACTCCCATTTTTTTCTGGTCCAAAAGAAAGCTGGAGAGTGGAAACCAATCCTGGACCTTCGACGCCTAAACAATATTTTACTTTACTTTACTTTTTTATTTATAACTGAAACATGTATTATTTTCACTTTTGCTTTAAATCAGAAAATTTGCTTAACAACAAAAACCAACAAATCCTGTGTCAGAGACAAGGAATGGAAAATTATAGCCCAAAAGATTGCTGTTTCAAAAAGTAATGAATATCTGACAACCGGGTTTATTATAAAAATGTTCTGAAACCCTATGTATAGCATAGCCAGCATCTGCTGTAATAAAGGAGTTTCATTTTTTCTATTCCATCCAAGCTTCATAGTCACAGAAATCTATAGGAAACTATGTTTCTTTTTATTCTTCCACAGTAACATTTCATTGCAAACTGAATATGAAAAGAAAATGAGACAAGCAGATAAAATAATTAGAAAGGAAACAGTTTTAGGTCCCTCTGTTTGCAGAAACAAACTGTCTGTAGCTAGGTTTCAGAGTAACAACCGTGTTAGTCTGTATTCGCAAAAAGAAAAGGAGTACTTGTGGCACCTTAGAGACTAACCAATTTATTTGAGCATAAGCTTTCGTGAGCTACAGCTCACTTCATCGGATGCATACTGTGGAAAGTGTAGAAGATCTTTTTATACACACAAAGCATGAAAAAATACCTCCCCCTATTTCCCCTTGTTTTCCAACCCCACCCTCCTTCCTCAGACGTTCTTGTTAAACCCTGGATTTGTGCTGGAAATGGCCCACCTTGATTATCGTACACATTGTAAGGAGAGTGATCACTTTAGATAAGCTATTACCAGCAGGAGAGTGGGGTGGGGAGAGGTATTTTTTCATGCTTTGTGTGTATAAAAAGATCTTCTACACTTTCCACAGTATGCATCCGATGAAGTGAGCTGTAGCTCACGAAAGCTTATGCTCAAATAAATTGGTTAGTCTCTAAGGTGCCACAAGTACTCCTTTTCTTTTTGTCTGTAGCTAATTCAAATTACCTAATTCTCTCAAAATCCAAACCACAAGAAATTATCTGTTTTCTCCCAGAAGGATATTAATTTACCTGAATTTATGTTTCATTGTCTGAAAAATTGCCTTTTTTTTTTAAAGTAAAGCTAGTGGCAGCAAATAGCAAATTCAGACAGCAACAGTTTTGTAAATGTCTATGCAAACATGTTTGAAAATAGATGTTTGGACTACCAGACTTCCTCCAGCAATCTCACAGTGCAATGTATCCTTATGAACTTAATAATAATCAATTGTCTTCCATCCATTATGATGGGATGATGGTTAGGAATGCAGGTTTCCAGATAGTGACATAATATACTTACAATACTCCTGAGAATAAGTTAATTCAAGAAGTGACCTTTTAAAAACATACTATAATATTCTGTAGTAAGGGCCTGGAACACTATGGTAATGCTGTTGTAAGCTCTAGCATTTAACTGTTAAAAAGGTTAGTGTAATTTATAAGTGGGCAAGACTATAGGATGTTTCAGTTTTGCAAAACCAATACTGTTCCTATTTCATCCTAACCCCTAGCATATAGCAAGAGTTCAAACTACCATTCTTTAAGACTGAGAGAGAAAAATATGGGGATATTAGGTTTTGCTCTGCTAAATCAAAGCCAAAATCAAGAGTTATTTTGTAACCAAGTCCCGTTTCTTTTCAGACTTCCAGTGTTCCGAAATAAGGAGACACGTGGTTTTTATTTTGGGCCCATCTCTTAGACATTTTTCAAAAATGATTCAGTATCCCCCTCCCCCTTTTGGTTGACATTTTATTCGTATATTTGTATTTTTTGCTTTTCTTATAAGCTAGTCTTACTGTTTCCTCAGATGCTGTATTGATAAGGTGTTTATCTACTTCCTCTGGAACAGTGAATTGAAACAAAATCCTGTGGGTCACGCAGCAAAAGGAGTCATGAGCTCTGTGTTTTATCCTCAGCTCTGTCACAGACTTTGTGTGACTTTGGCCAAGTCATTTAACTTCTCAGTACCAAAGGGCATTAGAGACAACAATACTTATCCCAAAGTGTTGGGGTCAGGCTAAATTCATTGTATTTGTAAATGACTTTAAGATTCTCAGATGGATGGCACTACAGTGTATAAAAGTAAAGTTTATTATTAACCTGGATTCATCCATTTAAATTGGGTAGATGTGTGCCCCATGATCAATTTTTTGTATTTTCATGAACGTTGTTACCAATTGTCCTCAGTCCTAATCTTCTGTTTCTATGTAGAACTTGTCAACATTTTTTTTTCATGAAGAAAATGGCTTTTGGACTACAATATTTTTTTTTGTTTTGGTCAAAATGTTCCTGTTTTTGGTTTTGGTTTTTTCCAGAGAAAAACAGAAAAGTAATTGATGTTCTCTTTCTTACCCTTATTCCCTTCCTTACTTTCTTTAGTTCCCTTTTCTAATGGAAAAAAGGGGAGGAAATGGAGAGAAAAGAGGAGAAAAACAAAAAAAATGATGGTGGTTTCATTGAAAAACTGAAAAATTCTGTGAATTTTCAACAAAATAAAAATGTTTCTATTTCATTTAAATTTTTTTGGTGCAAATGTATAGCATTCCCACCCAGCTCTGTTTGGGTGTGTGTATTTGTTCTTGTTTTCTCTTACTTGCCATAATTGTAGTAATGCCACATGCAGACAGCCTTTATATTGAAGAGGTACATATTGGACAGATTGTTTTTTATTGTTTTAGTCTGGTTATTGGTTATTCCAGTACCAGCTCCCTCTAAGTGTTGTAAATGGTCCTCAATTGCTTATGAGATAGATCTCCCAAAAAGTTGATTCAGATAAGGGTAGGTAGTCGCTACATCACTAAGCTTTATTTATATAACGTGTATTTCATGTTCTTCATTGTATTTGCTCTTCACTGCATTTTAGTGTGAGATTCATTTTTTCTCATATTCATCATGACGTGGCACAGGTTAAATTTGTGGAAAAAACTTGCATTCGAGTAGTTCTAAAAACAGCTATTCTTACAGTTTAATTGTTACAAGTGAATTTGTAACTCAAGTTAAACATAGCAAAGAATTTCCAGAGTTTCTACCAGGAACAAGTTTTTCCTTCTGTTTTATCTCCCCATTTCTACTGTATGAAGCTGATCATTTTAACATAGTAAATACTAATTCCCTTTCAATATGAGCATGGAATGCTCATATTTTGACAGTGTGGGCTAACAGATTGAGTTCAGAACTTGGAAGCGGGCACTCCTAAATTCCAGACCTAGATCTGGCACTAATTTTCTGTGTGGTCTCTTGTGAGATTTTCTGTTTTTCCTCTATGGTTCAAAGGGCCCACAATGGACTTGAGAACCCACAACTACAATTAAATCAATAATACTCACTTATCTACTTTTTAAAGGTGCTGTGAAGATTAAATTCACTTTCTGCCTTTCTTTTAAGCAGCATCTTCTTTCCATACTAATTTTTAGCATGCTATATTTTGATTTAAAGGTCTAATCCAAAGACTTCCATTGAGTTTAGCAGGCTTTAGATCTATCCTAAACAGGATTAAGAGTTATCATTAATTCCATCCCCTTCAACTTTCCCCCCGATATTTGGAAAGAAACAAATACCCTTCTTACTCCCTTTAATTCCTCTAGCTTACATTGATTAGTTTGCTTTTAAAAAAACAAAAACAAACCACAACACTTTATTTTATATTTGCAAGCTGTAGCTTATTTTGAGTATTCTTCATTGGTTGCTCTCCTCCTTTTCCATTTCCAGTATTGGTTTTCTTTTATCCTTGCAACTTTGAACAGTCAGCTCCTCGTGGCACAACATTGGCAGATGCTTGTTCTTGTATTTTTTTGTTTCAGAAAAACTGTAGCCCATTGTCCCATTCTTCATCCTACTGGAATGTGATACTTTTTAATGCAAAAGTTAGGGTGTGTCATACTATAAAGCACAATTGCCTCCTCTATTGTGTATGAAATTCAGTGTATATTCTATTGGTAATTTTTAAAATGTCTTAAAGAATTATTGTTTTGAAATCAGCAGCACTGTTATTGGGTTAAAGCTCTTTTTTTTTAAACTGAGCTGCCAATTTGGATGATAATGTGCCTGCAAAGAACTATAAGCTGGCTACTGAGATTTTTAAAATATCTATTGTAGAAATGCATAATTTATACTAACCTACCTTGAATTATTCATGCATCCAATTTAAATAATTTATTTATGGACTTTATTCATAATAAGTATCATCTGCAATATACATCATGTCAGGAACATCTTCTTTTCTTCCTGCATTAAAAGAATTATTATTTTTAAAACATTACAGCATCAGACTGCTAGACTGTATATTTTAAAACAGTATATGGCATGAGATAGATCATCAACATAGATAGTCTTCATAATACATTTTGTTTATTTAAATTGCTTTAAAGTATTAAATAGCTAGAGACGCCTCTGTAAATATTGAAAATAAAATTCTGAAAATACAATGAATATCCATAGAAATGTCTAGAATAGAAATAACATTCTTCACCTCCCAGATATACCTCTCTACATTGAGTTACCCCAGGTTCTTCAACCTATCCTCTCAGCAAAATCCTGAGCAAGTACATGAGTCTTCCAGTACAACTCAAAGCCCAGTAAATCTAGGCTCTATTAAACCAAGGGGGGACAGAGTTCCAGAATCAAGGAGCCCTCCTGGGATATGCCCCAACATCATTTGCTCCCTTTTAAACCACACACCAATAGGTCATTATATCTTTGGTGGTATCACTCAGAGGGAAAAACCGTGCCTACGTTAACCAGGTCTGAGCTAAACCATTTAGGATTTATAAGTGTATGTCAAAACCAACACCTTAAATTCCAGTCAGAAACTAAACAAAAGCCAGTAGAGACTATGGTACACTGATGTGATGTGCTGTCTGCATGAAGCACTGTTTACAAATCAAGCAGAGACATTCTGCACTAACTTAAGTTTCTTGTTGGTCCCAAAGTTCCATGATGTAGAGTTCATTACAGTAGTCTAGCCTTGAGGTGACAAAGGCATGGATAACTGTAGCAAGGCCTCCATCCTAAAGCATCTTCTTTTCAGAATGGACAGATGGAAACAAGCACTTTTGGCCCAAGTTGCTGCCTGAGTAATCCAGAAGCAAATGAGAACCTAACATGAGCCCCACATTTTTAATAATATGTGCAAAACAGGAGGCAGTCTCCTTCAAATGGAGTACTGATATAGCCTCTCTAATCTGGGTGGAACTCATTAACATTACCTTAATCTTGGCTGGGTTTGGTATAATCCAATCCCCAACCCTAGTGACACCAAATAAGTCATTCCACAGCACCAGCTGTGTCAGACAAGAAGAGAGAGAACTGTAGTTTATTATCATACAGAAGACACTGTGATCCATGTCTCTTCACTAGCCCTCATGCACTCTTTGAACAGGAGGAATGTCAAGACAGAGCCCAGGGGCATTTTATAAGTGGAGGTCCTCATGACAGATGGGTGACTCAGCCCCACAGCACCCTGAGGGATATCTCCGAAAAAATACATTTCAAAGAGGGACTTCATCTATAAAAAGCCTCATGCTCGGTGGCATTGAAGGCAGCTGATGAATAAAATGGACATTGATCTTTATCCATCATAAGATCATCGAACACTTCAACTCAAAACAGTTTCTGAAGAATACCCAGATCTGAATCCAGATTGGTTGAGTTTAAGGAAATTTATGGGGCAGAGATTCTCAGTTGCTTATAGCAAACTTCTTGTCAATTTTCCCCCGGAAGGGTCAGTTTGCCAAAGGTTGACAAAATTCTTCATATCAAGAGGTGGTTTCCTACAACCTTTAAACTAACAAAAATGTGAAACATTTTTTAATAGAAAGGCTTTTGTTTGGTTGGTTGGTTTTTTTTAACTGTACTCCTTTCAGTGTAGTATCAATGGAAACTGATAAAACACTGGGAAGGATACCGGCAGGGGATGTTTGGAACCACAGTTAATCTGAGAATTTCTGATAGCTGGGGAATAAAAGGAGCCAGTCATAATAAGGTCAGATTCAGTAACACCTCTTGCTCATCTTAAATGAACTGAAAAAGCTCCACACTGTAAAGACTGGGTGAAAGTGATAGAAGGCCCTACAGCCAGTACTGACTTCTTCGGAGGAGACGGAAAAAACATTATTTTCTTTACTAACTTTATTAGTGGAACAGGAATCTTGTAAGAGGAAAGAATGTCACTGCTAGGGATAGATAATAGCTGACTTTGCCCTGCTTTCCTTCATAGTTTGAGTAGGAGGTCAAAAACCCTAGCAGGTCACCACAATTCAAGAGATTGTAGTCCTAGAAAGAAAGGAGGCGGCACCATAGAAGAAATGCTTGATGGTCACAGAAGCTTCAGGACAAAGGAAACCTGTATTTTCAGGTATGGCCTTTTGGGTTTCATTTAGGAGCTAGCATGTCTAAATGTCCTGCAAAGGCGGTCAGCTACAGCATAGACACTGTCGGGAGATGGTGGAAAGAGCTGTCTCAGGAGCACAATGTCTCTTTTGTCTGGTTTTTGTTTTTTAATTCTCTCTCTTAACTAGGAGTCTGAAGGGAAAGTCTAACCTGAGGAATATTTAAAGGGGAAATCTTTTTCTCCAAGAACAACTTTGTATTTTCTCATTGCTTGCCATCCTGTTCTGCAAAGCATTGTGGGAGCTGGACCATTATTAATCCCTGCTCAAAAATAAATTGAAACAATTTTAATTGTGCTGGGGTCAGGGAAGCATCTCTTTGGAATGCTATTGGCAAACAGTCTTATCTTTGAATTCCCCCTACACTCTTGCAATTAAACTACTGAAGTTAATATTTCAAGTATGTAGGCTTTCAGATGAAAAGCCAGATACTCATTCAGTGGCAAAGGTTTGCCTTTTCCGTGGAAAGTTCCCCAGGAATGCATGTCCTAATCGTAGTACACTGGTGAGCAACTTCCTTTAAAGAAACAAGGATACATCAATAAGGGTACAAGTTATGTGGAAATATCAAGGTAAATGGAGAGAGTTAATGGGCCAAGTTCTTTCCTTCACTGTGTTTGTCAATTATAGCTGTCAGACTACACACTTAGCCCCACTGTGGGTAAGAAGAGACTTTGAGCTTCTCTAAAGTATGCCAGCAGGCAGAAGTCTCCAAGAAACTGTACCAGGTGTGCATAGTGAGAATACAGTTCATTTTGGCCATTCCTCCTATTCCTCAATCCTGGAACTGGGGGCTGAGGGGAAGGTGGCATAGGAGCCAGTTATGCCAGCTCTGTGCCCCCTGGAGACACTCCGTGATGTCCCAAGGAAATCTGCCCTAATTTTTTCAAAACATTTTATTAGAAAACAAAATAAAATAGCTTAGTTTTAAAAAGAAGTTAACTGCCTCTGCCTCACCCCCCTAGTTGCTTCTCTTATGAACTGCTGGACTCAAATGTGACTGTTAAATAGATTTTTTTTCATCAGATCATTATCAGCAATGCAGATAACACCTATTTATTATTCCCAAAGATTCATTGCTGAACTTTTCACACCATTAATCTGTAATGCATAAAAATCACTGTAGGAAGAATCAATGCTTTGCTTGATCAACACCATACAAAACAATATTCACTCTCTGTTCTTGGTCACTTTATCAAGAAAATATTTTACGAGTTCTGGCAATGAGCATCACTTACCATCAAGCATCACTATCTTCTGAAAACTACGAACCTCATTTATTTGGTAGCCCTTTTTGCATGGGAGCCATGAACTCCCGCAAAACAAAACTCCAAGTAATTACATAAGATGTTTCATCACTATTTTTCTGACTTTCAACCCAATCGCCCTAGATGAATAGCTACTATTAGCATCCCTAATATTACATGCTGTAGAAACAGTCCAGTTCCATATTAATATTAATGTACTCCATGTTATTAACATGGAGAAATATAAGATAAAAGATGTCAAGGAAGTGGTATATCTTATAATTTGTATATGAGTAGTTATTAAAATCTTGTGACGAAGTTTTTACCAGTTTACTTGCGCTATAGTTACTTTATTGTGCTCCATAGACAGCTGCATTTCAATGCTGATGGAAGTGAATCCTTAATAATTTTCCAATGAAAAGTACAGTACTTTGGCATCCCAGGGGATGAGAGTCACTCTATATATGTAAGTCATTTTGCAGTGGACTGATTTAGGGTTGAGTTGTCCTATAGAGAACCAATAAACTCCAAGAATGGTTAGCTCCCTCCGCCCTGATAAATTAATAAAGTATAGAAGACATTCAGTGACACTGTGTATGATGGGTGCCTGGTGAAGAATATTCTTAAGCACTGCAGCTAAAAATCTGTTGGCTATTGGCCTCAGCTTCTGGCTCTCTCAACTACTGCCAGAACACCTGGTACCTTTTCAGGGCAGCCTTCTTAAAGGCCTTGCACCTGCCTTTCTGGAGCTTCAGCAGAGATCTTTCTTGATGAGATAGGAGCAAGATCTGAGCAGTCAGCCTGACCTTCATTTTGAAAAAAAGGTGTAGAAAAGGACACCAGCACCTGGAGACATATGACATTTCCTAGGGAATTCAACCTCTTCTCACACTCAACCTAAATGCCTTAAAAACTCTCCCAGTAAGTGCTGCTTCAGAGAAAAGACCCAGGGTGTCTGGAAGAAGTACCCAAGCGGTGGTGCAACAGCAGTATAAAAGTGAACATGTGGTAAAGCTGCACCCAAAAGAGGATGGCTTTGTCTGAACGCACTGTACTGTTGGTAGTTACACCAGTGTTATTCCACCTTTTCAGTTACCAGATATTCAGTTGTCTAGCACAGACACAGCCTGTCAAGGTTCCTCCCCCACTCTGAACTCTAGGGTACAGATGTGGGGACCTGCATGAAAGACCCCCCTAAGCTTATTCTTTCCAGCTTAGGTTAAAACTTTCCTAAAGTACAAACTTTGCCTTGTCCTTGAACCCTATGCTGCCACCACCAAGCATGTTATATATAAACAACAGGGAAAGAGCCCACTTGGAGACGTCTTCCCCCCAAATATCCCCCCAAGCCCTACACCCCCTTTCCTGGGGAAGGCTTGATAAAAATCCTCACCAATTTGTAGAGGTGAACACAGACCCAAACCCTTGGATCTTAAGAACAATGAAAAATCAATCAGGTTCTTAAAAGAAGAATTTTAATTAAAGAAAAGGTAAAAGAATCACCTCTGTAAAATCAGGATGGTAAATACCTTACAGGGTAATCAGATTCAAAACATAGAGAATCCCTCTAGGCAAAACCTTAAGTTACAAAAAGACACAAAACAGGAATATACATTCCCTCCAGCACAACTTATTTTACCAGCCATTAAACAAAAGGAAATCTAACACATTTCTAGCTAGATTACTTCCTAACTTAACAGAAGTTCTGAGGCTGCCTTCCTGATCTGTTCCCGGCAAAAGCATCACACAGACAGAAAAACCCTTTGTCCCCCCCCGCCCCGCCTCCAGATTTGAAAGTATCTTGTCCTCTCATTGGTCATTTTGGGTCAGGTGCCAGCTAGGTTACCTTAGCTTCTTAACCCTTTACAGGTGAAAGGGTTTTGCCTCTGGCCAGGAGGGATTTTATAGCTCTGTATACAGAAAGGTGGTTATCCTTCCCTTTATATTTATGACACAGCCCTAGAGCCATTTTCCTTTTCTGCAGTACAGTGGAGGGGGAAGAAGCCAGATTACAAGGAATCAGGAAGTTAAGGCAGTGGAAGGTGATGGTATGCTCAAGCACTTGGACATGTAGGGAAGAAGAAAGTGAGGGTGGTAGTTGGCAGGGGAGGTTTTGTGTTTTAAGATGAGAAGTCAGTGGTCTGTTTGACTTCATAGAGGCAAAGAAGCCAGAAAACACATCACACAGAGAGAAAGAGAGATGATGGAGGGGGAAGGGATTTGGTCAAGGGGACAAGTAGTGGGGTTAGAGCTGGAAAGTATGCAGAAACATCAGCACCAGATGCTTGCTGGAGTAGAGAGGGTGAAGGATGGGGAGAATGTTAGGGTGACAGAGAGAAAGGGAATACGAGATCATGTACCGGATGTTGTCCCTCTTTTCTTTATAAAATGGCTAGAAGTTGGGCATCAGAAAGTTGGGCTCCCATGAATGACTCCACAAGGCAACAGCAGAAGTTCTAGTTTAGAGAAATTATACACTGTCCTGAGAGAAGGGTCCTTGTCATATAGCCTCTGTGAGGGGACCTGTGACCTAAGAAGAGGAATTCTTCCCTTGCTAGAGCCAAGAGGCCCCCTGACTCCAGAAGACGGTTATGAGTCATGAAGGAAGGGATCTTGGATGTAACAGGAGGTTTGAAGCCTAAGGTTGACTCAGCCCTGCCTCCCTCAGGATAGAGATGGTAAGGGGTAGGCCTATTCATGGGATGTTCTGCCTTTGGTGTTGAATAAACTAACTCCCTGAAGGAGTTCTGTTCAAGATACATGCCTCAGTGGACTTATTAAAACCCTCATTTGGGGAAACTGAGGGAGAGATGCAATGGTGATACTGCACTGGGCTTTCACAGCGTGCTTTAGGGGTGAGAGCCACCATTACATTGGGCAAGAAGAAGGCAGTGGAGAAGTGGAGCATATTAGGAATCAAAGATAAAGAGGCAAAAAGGCTTGTAGGCTTCTCATCTGGAAAAGTCTTACAGATTTAACACACAACTTTGAACCACTCAAATTAATAGAACTTCATAGAATTTAATACAACACTATATTAAGGATACAATTCTATATTTAAATTATGTAGGATAGCTCCAAAAAAGCCTCGGAGGCCACCACACTTCCCCAGCCTCAGGTATAGGGGACTGTGAGGGAGGGGGGAAAAGGGGATGATATTCTCTGGCCAATCTTTGGCCAGCTTAGTGGTCCCCTGGGGACACCTGTGCCAAGCATAAGTTCAGTACAGCTGAGGCTCTAGCTCAGAGACTATGGAGGTGAAAGAGTGATTGCGAAGCAGTTTAATGAAACGTGTAAACAAAAAAAAAAGTCGGGTATTTACTCTGCCATTCAAGTACAACAAGCACATTCACATATAGGTTAAGGGAATATGAAAGAAAGTACAGAGGAGAAGAAAAAAGGGAGATCACCAGACTTCAGAATGGATTTAGCAACCATGTCCAGCCTGTACATTTTAATGCATATTCATAGGCCCCGAACCTGCAAACACTTATGCACATGTTTAACTTTACTACGGTAGTGAGCACATTAGAGCAATCGGAAATCATAATAGTAAAGTTAAGATCATGAGTGTTTGCAAGATTGGCGTCAAGCTTCTTAGAGGACAGTTTTACTGAAGTAGTAGCCGCTCCCCATAGACTTGTAAAATACCACTACTCGCAAATATCTTGGTAATTACATTTAGGTCCAAAGGTGGCAATATGTAATCTCCTTTGGTTTAGAGGACAGAAGTAATTAAGGATTTACTTAAGCCAAGGCCTTAATTGATGTATCTGTACTTATGATATATAGGGCCTGCTCCAAAGCCTACTGAAGTCAATGGAAGGGCATTGATATAAATGGGCTTTCAATCATCCAGTTAATGTCTTTTTAACATTAAAATCTGTCCTGCTATACTGAGCATATTCATGCTGAGCATATGAAGTACACAGTTCTGTATGATTTAACTGGCCTTTTTGAATGCTAACAACCTTTTAGACTCTTGTTTGCTCATTAATGAGCAAAAGAGTCCTACTCAAAATCTAGGAGTTGCACCATAGAAATACAGATGATTATCCTCTAGGAAGAGCAATACAGCAGGTTACAAAAATGGGAAGAATTTTTCAGTCATTTTAACAAAAATATTGTCCCTTTTTTGTCAAACTTTTTGGAATCTGAAAATGTTTAGCACTAATGATTCTGGAAACTGCTAAACCAGGGGTGGCTAACCTAAGCCAGAGAAGGAGCCAGAATTTACCAATGTACATTGCCAAAGAGCCACAGTAATACATCAGCAGCCCGCCATCAGCTCCCCAGCTAGTGCCTCCTGCCCACCGGCAGCCCCGCCAATCAGCGCCTCCCACTCCCTTCCCTCACCTCCCGATCAGCTGTTTCATGGCGTGCAGAAGGCTCTGGGGCGGGGGGAGAAGCAGGGCCACTGCAGACTGAGGGGAGGGCGTGGGAAGGGGTGCAGTGGGGGCAGGGCCTGTGGCAGAGCCAGGTGTTGAGTAGTGTGCACCCCCAGCACACTGGACAGTTGGCACCTGTAGCAGTTGGTGCCTATACAAGGAGCCACATATTAACTTCTGAAGAGCCGCATGTGGCTCCGGAGTCACAGGTTGGCCACCCCTGTGCTAAACCAACCATGGCCAATGGCTCTGGGATTGTATTGCCTGATGATCATCAATACACAAACCCAGCAGCTAGAGTTAAAGCATAATTTGAAACTGTCTGATATTCAAAAATCCTCTTTTTGACTTGGACTTACATTAAAGAAGATTAGTGTAAAGTAGGACAATATCCTGCAAGGAAATGGTTTTATCAGGAAATGTAGATATGAATATTGCATCAGGTTTCCCCTTTGTATATTCTCAATCTTCAAACTAACACAAGCCTCTAGAAATGGACACATTTTTCCTAGGAAAAATGTAACGCTGCACATGTGTATTGTCATGCTCTGAAAGGTAATATACTTGGCACTATAATTAAATCTAGGGCCACAGTTCATGCAAATCAGCATAGTTTGAATCTGGTCCTTGTGACAATTCACAATTCACAAATCTTTTTCATAGGGAGAAATATTATCTTTAAATAACATGTCACTTATGTCAATGGGAGAACAGTTGGAGCAATGCTGAGCACTTTTGAAAATTTCACCTTACACATTTTCTCTCTTTATTTTCTCTCTTGATTAATATTAAAAAACTAAAACGTTTAGGGGAAAAAAACAAGTGGAGAACAAGGAGAATTCTTGTCAGTTGAAGAATGTGCAAGATAACCTGGGTTTCTAATTCCTTCTAGAATGGTTTCTGGTGTCTGCTATAGGTAGGGTTTTTTGGAGAAAAAGATTGTTTCCAGTATTTTCAGATAATCGGGCTGATTTTTAAAATTGTGTGCATGCAACTGTGCACCTAATTTGCTCATGCAGTTCAAATTGTGCATGCATGTGGTGAGCTGTGCTGTTAATTCACATGAATAATTACGCACTTTGTCTGCACAGTGTGTTTTCATTTACAAATTAGACATGCTATGTCTCGTGCTTCAGGACTCGCCCAAGTTCATACATTGAGTCAACAGCAGAGTCGGGATATAATCCATAATTCATGACTCACAATCTCATGCTATAAGCAATAAAAATGATTCAGTTCTAACATTATGGCAGTACAACAATATTTTGGTGCTGTAACAAGCTTTCCCATAAATTATCAGAATAGATTGTGAATCCAGGAGTGAGTGAGAGTGTGTGCAATTAATTTAACTACATTTTGTTTGGCTAATCACATTTTTTCTCACATTGTTAGTAAAGCAGTTTGTAAATCTGAGATACCTAGAAACATCTCTATATGTACAAATGTGTTCAGATATGATTCTAATGAATAGCTGAGATTTGCTGTTTTAAGTTTCAATCCCACAAAGACCATTGCAGGGACAGACCCTTATCTCTGTGTGGGTCAGTTTCTAGGATCAGAGTCTCAGAATCATAGAAATACAGGTTTAGATGGGACCTCAACAGGTCATCTAGTCCAGTCCCCCAGGTTGAGGCATGACATGTATATCTAGACCATCCCTGACAGGTTCTTGTCTAACCTGTTCTTAAAAATCTCAAATGATGGGGATTCCACAGACACCCGTGGTGACTTATTCCTCTACTTAACTGTCCTTATAGTTAGGGGAAAAAAATCTCAATATCTAACCTAAATCTCCCTTGCTGTGGATTAAGTCCATTACTTTTGGGCATGGAGAACAATTGATCACCATCCTTTTTATAACCACACTTAATATATTAGAAGACTTATCAGGTTCCCCCCTCAGTCTCCAAGAGTTCTTGAAGATAATCTGTAATGGTTCTGAGATTGCTTCAGCTAGTTCCTTAAATACCCTGGGATTAAGTCTGTCTTGAATACATTTAATTCATCTAAAGGATTATTTGTTTTCTTTAACCTGTTCTTTCCCTATTCTTGCTTGTGTTCATTCCCCCTCATTAATTGTTTAAGCATCTGTCAGATTTAACTTTTTTAGAAAAGATTGAAGCAAAAAAAGGCATTAAACACCTTAGTCTTCTTGGTATTGTCTACTATTAGCTCTCCCTTCTCTCACTTCTACTGTATTTATAGAATCTCTTCTTAGTGCCTTTTATGTCCCTTGCTAGCTATATCTCATTTTATGCCTTAGCCTTTCTGATTTTGTCCCTTCATGCTTATGTAAGCAGTGTCAGGATGAGCTCCACCCTGACATCTGGTGGTGAGGTGTGGCAAGTTGTGGAAAAGAACTTCAGGGGCCGATCTCATTTGCATAGGCACACCCACCCCGCCTAGAATGAGACCATAGCTGCCCAAATGGTCACTTTGGCTGCTGTGGGATCCCCAGTGTCTCTGTTATTGGGGCAGGAAGAATAAATTGTTATTACCCTGATTATGGGAACTGTGCTTGGAACTGTACGTGGCCTTTTGTTATGATGGAGGGATTCACCATCAACTAAGTAGCACTCGCTAGGCAAGGGTCATCAGTTCCAAAACTGTGTGAATGGAGAGAGGCTGGGGACAAGTACTAATACTTGGTGGCATGGGCCCCTTGGTGAGGGTCTTACATGCTAATTGCACTTCCTCCTCTCTCCACTGTGGAATATCAGAGCTAATTTTGATTTCATTAAAAGTCTAGTTATAGGCTGCTGAGCTCATTTTGGGCTGACAGTGCACTAGCACTGGGGCTCCCCTACTACAAGCTGAATTCACCTAAGAGCTGAAATCACTGAGTGTTGTGTTAAGTAGTGGGGGAGCCGGAAGATATATTGTGGAGCAGTTGGCGGGCCGGCTGGAGTGCCTTGCGGACCGGCTGGTGGAGCAGTTTGTGGATGGCAGGAGCTGCTTGTGGGCCGTGGAGCTGAGCGAAGGAGTTCGTGGGGCGACTGGCGGAGCGGAGCGCAGCCGAGCGAAGGAGTTCGTGGGGCGACTGGCGGAGCGGAGCGCAGCCGAGCGAAGGAGTTCGTGGGGCGGCTGGCGGAGCGGAGCGCAGCCGAGCGAAGGAGTTCGTGGGGCAGCTGGCGGAGCGGAGCGCAGCTGAGCGAAGTTCGTGGGGCGGTCAGCTTCAGATCATGTAAGGTGCCTCTTACCCCTGTCCCATTTCCACCCAGGTTGGGAGGTAAAGCTCCGCAGATAAACTTTCGAACTCTGGGGCGGCCCTGACCAGACCAATTTTAACATTTTAACATTTACAATTTTAACATTGCTTCCTCCATTCAAAACACTGGACCAGATTAAAAAAGACCAGAATCTGACCCCTGTTGGCACTAGGTACTGCATCTGATGAAGTGAGCTGTAGCTCACGAAAGCTTATGCTCAGGGCATTTGGGGCATTGGACTTTTGGGACTTTGAGTGATTTGGGGTTGCTGGACTCAAGAACCAAAGGGAAAAGGGCATGCCCCAATTTGCTTGGGGTGGGTTTTTGCTCATGGGTTTTGTTATGAATCCTGTTGGTGGTGTTTCCCAAACATAATGCCACATTGTTTCTCTCTGTTATTAAAAGGCTTTTGCTACACTCAGACTATGTGCTTGCGAGAGGGGAAGTATTGCCTCTTGGAGGCGCCCAGCGGGGGTGGTATATATTTGTCCCAGGTCACTGGGTGGGGGCTCGAGCCGGTTTGCATTGTGTTATTGGAATGGATCCCCTAGATATTGAACCCGGCCCTTGTTGCTGCCAACTCTGACGGGCAGAAGGGTTACTTATGCTATTCCTTTATAACCATAATTAGCAATTTGGCCATGTTTCCAGATTTTGTAGAATTCCTTTTCAATTTTCAGGCAATTAAAGAGCTCCTGATGGAATCTTGTTGGTCTCTTAACAGTCTTCCTTCCTTTCCTTCCCGTGGGGATAGTTTGCTGTTGTGCCTTTAATATTGTCTCTTGGAGAAACTGCCAGCTTTCCTGAACTTCTTTTTCCCCTTAGGGTATGTCTACACAGCAAAAAAAACCTGTGCCAGCTGACTTGGGCTTGCGTAGCTTGGGCTGCAGGACTGTTTCATTGCTGTGTAGACTTCTGGGCTTGGGCTGCAGCCTGAGCTCTAGGACCCTCCCACTCCCTGAGTGCAAGAGCCTGGGCTCTAGTTTTCTAGGAAGGTCCTTTTTATATCCATACTAATCAACTTGTTAATATTAGTTCACAGATCATTCTTCACTTATTCTTCAATGGTATTGTTATAGCATACTGCAAAACTAGATAGTGTTAAAAAGATAAAAATATAATATTTTAATAGCATTAGTGTAATCAGTAAAGTGGCTGAACTACTTATAGCAAACAAATTTATTTGTTCAATATATATTTTTTAATTTTTTCATTTGTCCGTGAGTAAGTCCCAATTTCCGCAGATGTGTTCATTGTTCAATATTATTTAACAAATTATTCACTGTTGTTTGGAGCTTTCTATAGGGCAAATTCTCTGCTGGTGACTTCAATGGGAGTTCAGTCTATTTACAAGAGCAGAAAATTTTGCTCTACATTCATAATTAGCTTAGACACTTAGGTCGCATATGTTTCTGATACTTTATTGGATGAGCAGAACTCTTAGCGTCAAGTCTCTGAGACAAATACAACTACAAATTTAAAATGAGCTTTCTGCAACTATTTAAAAATCTTGTGTAAAGTCTGATATTTTGGCAAACTTGTATTCCATGAAAGGAGCACAAGGGAAAGTAAATGAATGAACATCCATGAATAATTGCTTTTTGCAGTACTTGTCCAGTTTTTGTAATTCCAGTGGTTGCACTTAACATTTATCTGCAAGAATGAACACACACATATAGGGTCTGATCCAAAGCTCATTGAAGTCAATGGGACTTTGTATAAGGAGAATCCTGGTAGAACTGGTAAAATCTCCCAAACCTGTGGAAAATCTATGAACACTAGACATATGATTATAAAGTCTACTTTCCCATAAAATGGTATTATGCCTAATGATTTTCCTAATTTTCCAAACTTCTTGTAAAATTATGACATTTTTATCTGACCATATGTCTGTCCTATATAAATAGCACGTGAATATTGTATATTCAGTCCAACAACATGGAAGATAAGTACAATTCTATCATATTTTTCCTATATAATATGATGGATTAAAGCAAGACAGTAGAATCTCTCAAATGCACAAAGTACATTTATAGGTATGATAATGTCATTAGCATTGTAAATTTGGCTTTATTCATTGAAATATTATTAATGATTTCAAAGAATTTGCACAGATCCTGATTCTGAAATCACATATTCATGAGATGCATGCTGAATATGCAAACAGAGGAAAACAAGGAGATTAAGAATGCACTGGCCTCTAGCATTTTGTTAAATTCATACCCCATGGTCAGGCCATTCATTTCTGTCTCTAAACACAGACAGAGCAGAGTTACAAGTACAATTTGTCTTGTTGAATGTTTAATCAATTTTGGAATCCATAGGCGGCTTCAAAATCTGTCTCCTCTGACCGCGTTACTGCAGCAATACAGATCCAGATTGTCACCTTTACTCACACTGTGTAATACCTTACTCCATAAACTCTGCTATTGAAATGAATGGGTTATCTGTGCATTTTTCATTTGGCATTGTGTAAAACTAAAGATTTGGAGTTATCAATTCATTGAGTACTGGATAATATTTCCACATCAATAGCATTATGATACTTCTCTCACCATTTAATCACTAAGGCAATATCATTTATAGACCTAATAGGATCATATCCTGGTCCCTGCTCAGGAAGATTGTCACCTGAGGATGCTCCTAGAGTGCAGTTCCACCATGAGTCACTAGGACATCTTCCATCACAGCCCCAGTACAGGAGGCATAGCAGAGGAAGAATGTTATGTTCGTGGCATACAAACAGAAAAGTTGGATAAAACCTAGGGCTGTCAAGCGATTACAAAAATTAATCACAATTAATTGCACTGTTAAACAATATTAGAATATCATTTATTTCAATATTTATTGGAGTTCCTATATTTTCAAAGATAGGTTTGGGGCTTCATCCCAACTTGGGGCATGGAGCTCCAGTCCAGCTCAGGGCATGGGGTTTCAGTCCCCACCCCGCTGCCCACACTGCTGCAGGCTGGGACTTCCCTCCCCATCCACAGGTATGCAATTAACACATTCATTTTGTTTTCAGTTAATTGCAGGCATTAACTGTGATTAATTGACAACCCTAATAACATAAAATACTTTTGCTGGAAGTTGACAATGTAACACTACTTTATTGTTTAGAATTCAGAATGGTAACACACAAGAACCCAAAACCAGAGAGAGACAAATCCAGCTGCTCCCGAAAACAGAGAGGCACAACTCACTCTATCTTACTGTTGTCTGGCTCTTTGCAGCCACACTCTGATCACACTTTTCCCTACAGATCCCCCTAGTCTGCAAGCAGGACCGGGAAAATCCCCTGAATATTTAAAACAATAGCTTACCATTTTAATAGTTTTCAATACACCATATGAAAGGAGCACAGCAAAGGCCTCCCAGAATTCCTTTGCTTCAGGAATAGCCCCTTAATCAGGGGCAGCCAGGCCTAGGGTAGCACAGCCTTCTAGCTTCTCCAAGTTATGACCAGCCTCTGGTTTGCTCCAGGAAAAAAAGGAGTTTAAAGATGTTGTCCCTCATTCATCTTGCACTGAGCACATCTCACCAGAACCGGAGGATCTGGCCCTTTGCACCTCACACTCCACTGCTAAATATGTTAGGGACTCTTTCACACTAGTTCAGAGAGAATGAATGGTGGGTGTAAGACACTACCACTGGTGTAACTGAGTGGAGAACACTAATTTACTAGTGTTCTACATTGATTTTGCACAGGTAGAAAGGTCTACAGAAGGTGCAAGGCAAAGGAGAGTCAGACATTTATAATATTCCATCCATATTTGTCCTTACAACATTACAGATATTTATGCAGTGATGCTGCCATGTATTTTTCAGAAGCTCTGTCTTCTTGCTGGCAAGATATTTCACTATGCATAATAAGTCAACAAAAAATGAATTTGTCAACATTTTAATATCCAAGTGTATTCATTACTAAGCTTACTGATGAGAACAGATAAAATTTGTGAGGAAAATTTATCTGAGAAGTAAAAAAAGTTATTAGCTAATAAAACAACTTATGTCTTGTTATATTAACATCATCTTAAAGTTATCACTGACAAGTCTCTTATACAGTTTTCCCTACCTTCGCTATCAAAGATTATCCAAATTCTCAACAAGATATTATGTGATTATACTTGACTGTGATCTGTAGTTTATCTCCTTGGATTTCATTTTTCCTTTATGCTAAATATTCTTTTTGATTTGCATTAGATGACAGTATGGGTAGAATTAATGAAAGTATCTTGAGGAAGGCAAGAAAGCAGCATGTCAATCATTGGTGCCTGATTTGAGCATTAGGAGATCCTAAAAATATTGAATTTGTCAAAGCTTAAGAAAATAAAGTAATCCATTAATAGTAAATCAGTGCACAAATATTGTAAGCAAATGGTTAGTAACTAGAAGTTATAAAGAATCGTTGTTGACAATAGGAATACATTGACTAATAACTGAACTTTAAACTATATAGTAACGCTACATTTAAATAGTTTCTTGGGAAACTGTTGTATAACAATACCAATTTGGGATCTAAAGTTATTATGTTTGACTATATCTCACACAATTTCTATCTCTGTCTAAGCCAGGCCAGTTAAAAACGGGAACAGTATTCCCAAATTACTCCTATAATGAATTCTGATACCATTTGAACCTTGTGGCTACCAATTCCCTCATAAATGCTGTATAATTCATTTAAAACTTTATCTAGGGAAGTGGCTTACTAATCAAAAGTATATTCAACACTCATTATGTTTTCATTTAGATTTGATGGCAAGAAATGTGGGCATCCCACAGGCAATGCAGTGTGCTAAGCTGTTCTTCTGCTTCATTTCCTGTCAAATATTTAGCTGTTTCTTAAAGGTAATGACTGCATTCTTAGAACAACATGCTGCTTAGGGGCATTTTTTTTGATTGAATAGCAAAATTATTCTCATTTTGTGTGAAAGGTTCTCCACAATTGAATGTGATAATTCTGTTCATATTAATATAATTAAAGCAGTTTGGTATCAGTGTTTGAGTAAATAATGAGTAATTAGAAAAAACATTTTGAAATCTTGGTTTCATTTTTCAAATCTTTCATAATTATCTTTCAGAAATATGGTCTAATAATGAAAGAAACAGTTTTTGCAAGGTTTGTATAACTACAGGTATCCACCTGGAAATGTATTGCAACTCCAACGTATCACCAAAGATCTATCCATGCTCCACATACGTCTAGTCCCAGGTGCAAAAGTGCCACAGAACTGAACTGACTCTGCAGTTTTTATTCAAGTTTTATAAGTTTGGCGAACTAAGAAAAAACAAACATACCCTTGTGTCTGCATCTTTGTGTCTTGAATTGTGTTGTGATAGCATTTTCCAGACCAAAGGAATATGGAATACCATCCAGACTTTGAGTGGCTTTGAAATTTGCCTGTCAGTACTTTCCATTTATCTTCAATGAGATAAACTGGGTTTACCAATAGACAGAACACAGGCCATTCTCTGAGAGAGGGGTGGCCACAGTAACAGAGAGCTGAATGATGACTGAGTTCATTGATTGAGAGAACTGGTTGGAAGGGAGTGATAGCAGATATGGCTCCTCTGAGTAGGGTATGCAGAAAAATGACTCCACTAAGCGCAGGCTAGGCCTGTGAGGAGGAAAATTACTTCTAGTGAAGGAGAGACCATGGCACGAAAGAACTGATCTTTCTTTCTTGGCACAGTCTATATAAAAGACACAGTACAAAATAATTATAGTTTCTCTTCTATTCTGAATGAATTCCATTCAGCAACATTACTTTTATATATTTTTATATTACAGCCAATTTTTCAAAGTTGCTTCTATCTCATCTCTGAATTTAGATATACAACTGTTTTTATACATCTTCTCTATGTATGCCTGAATGTAACAGAAGGGAATGAGGGGACTGGGAGCAGTGGTGGGGTGTCTCTGAGTTCAGGTGAGAAGCCAGGAGGATATGGGCTGGGTGAGGAAACTGGGACTGAGTACCAATGGGGGTAGGGAGGAAGAAGGGGAAGGGTGAGGGAGACAGGTGCAGGGGAACTGAGATCTGATGAGATGCTCGGGTGTGCGATAGAACTGGGAATGGCTGGACAAAGAGACAGACAAGGAGCTGGGGGATGGGGACTCTGAATTTGGATGAGGAGCCTAGGAGGGAAATGGGAGCCAGTTGGGGTGGGGAATATGAATGGGTTGGGGGTTATGACTGGAGGTCAGGGCAGGGGAATGAGAAACAGATTGGATAAAGATCCAGGAGGCGGGACCTGGTCAATGAGACTAGGAATGGGAGTTGATGGGGAGTTCTGAGGGCTGAGCCTACGAGTTACTGGGCAAGGAGATTGCAACTGGCATGAGAAGACTGAAGAGTGGAGACTGGCTAGGTGAAGGGAATGGCATGAGGAGTCAGGACTGAGGAAGAGACAGGACTAGGAAAGTTACAGGGTGGGCAGGATAGGGCAGAAGGCATCAAGCTTGTGGGAAACAGGCAGAAATTAATGCTGGCATCACCTACATTTTGAGTGCTTGACTTTGTAACCTTACTGTTCTTTTAACATAGTTTGTGCGTGTGTAATATGTACCTAAGTTGCATACAACATAACTAAGGACCCTCATTAGGTTATTCAAGTAAGGAACCCACTCAAGCGAGGTGAATGGGCAACACCATGGAAAGTTTAAATTATTCATGTAGTTTAGTGTTCAAAAATAACTATACCAAATTAGGAATGGCAGATGGGTGTCACTAGATAGTGCAGTGGAGATCTCAGCTCAGTGTGCCGCTGCAGTAAAAAAGGCTAACACAATGTTAGCAAGCATAAGGAATGGAATGGGGAAAAATAAGGAATATACTATAATGCAAATATGTAAATCAATGGGGCAGCCTCATCTGGAATACAGTGTGCAACACTGGTCACCCCATCTCAAAAGAGGATATTGCAGAATTAGAGGGGGTTCAGAAAAGGACAATGAAGATGATTAAAACATGAAAAAATACTGGGATTATTGATTTTAAAAAGGAAATGAATTGTAAGGGGATACAATAAAATAATGAATAACACAGACACAGTATAGTGTGGGCTGCTGTTTTCCTTGGGTGATAAGACAAGAACAAGAGGACAGTTTAATTCAATTTAAAGGTGGCAAATTCCAAACTGTTACAAGGAAATACTACTTCACATAAGACCATGGAACTGATTGCCACCAGCTATTGTTGAATCTAAAATTTAGCAAGATCCAAAAAGAGAGTGGACATTTATATGGATAAAAATATCCAAAGTTATCATAGTTGTTGTTAACTAGGGGTGGTTAAAAAAATTATTTGAATCAAAATGTTCTATAGGTAAAGATTTTGGCAGAATTTTGTTGGGGAAAACTGAAACAAAACATCTCATTTCAGATTGATGTTATTCTGTGTCTGCGTGAGTCACCTCAATGTCTCAAGCTAGGTGTAGTTCTGGGTCTTTCATGCCCTTATTCTCCTGTTAGGACCCTTCTCCCACGCTAGACTATATCTCTCATGATACACCATGGCTAGGTAACAGGAAGAGACCACCACAGTGCAAGTGTTATATAACCCCTTTTCCCCTCCTCTTTTCTTCTTAAACTTAATATCGCCACACCAAGTCAACACGGTGAGGGAATAACTCATGCTTTTCTAAATTGGGTATAAGCCAAATTCAAATCTGCACACTGACAATTTTTGACTTTTGCTCTCAATACCTAGCTGTGGAGGAGCAGTCCGTAAACTAGGGCTCAACAGTAACAAGTATTCAGCTGCAGTGTAGTCTTAATCCTGGTCATGTGTCTTCAACCTTGGTAACTCAAGCACAGGGCTCAATCACAGCTGTTCCTTGGCCCAGACCACAAAGGGAGCAGCAGCTTTCAGTTTTAGCTCATAGCCCGAAATGGAGTCCACCACCATGACCCCACCAAAGCAGCCTCTCCCCCTGGAAGCTCAGTCCAGTTCCTGAGGGTACCCACCACTGCCTCATGGGATTTCTAGTGGGTCAAGGCCAGCATACAGTACATAGAGGTATTTTGATTAAACAGACCTCAGACACGGTTCAGAGACTCCTCTAATAGGGCCTACAGTTAAAATATTGACATTTCCTTCAGGATCGAAATTTAATTTTTCAGTCCACTCTAATACTGACAAATGTTGGAAGGTATATGAAAGCTCATGCTTCAGGATTTAAGACAATGTCTAACTATTAGGGATTAGGAGGAGACCTAGTATGGAGAGCAGACTATTCTACATATGCCTAATGGAAATTTTGTTCACCTTCCTCTAAAGCATCTGGTGCTGGCCACTGTGAGAGACAAGATACTGGACTAGATAGATCACAGGTCTGATCCAGTCCGGCAATTCTTATGTTACTATGGTACAAATTTTACCAGAGATTTTGACAAATTTACACGTTCAAAGGAACATATCTTTATAGATAATAAATATGATGAATACATACAATACACATCTTGTCACTGTATTTAAATAGAATTTCAGCAGAGATATTTTAAGATATAAATTATAGCTGAAAAGTATTATTAGCATAGGAGGTATATTCTAATTATATACTAGTCACTTTCCTTCCTAAATTGTTGTGAAGTGTCTCTGACAGCTGAGATTTCCTCCACAGAAGTATTTCCATGTCAGTGTTGGCTGTAAGTTGAAGTCTTTCTGATAAGGAGCAATGCAAAATTTCCCAAAAATATGTTTTCAATTTTAAAAGAAATTTGTATCCAATTTGTATTATTTTTATGTATGTTCTAGGAAATGAGTTAACATTTGCCAGTAAAGTGGTATTTAAGAATACTAGTGAAAAGCAAATTTTCAATTCAAACTTCACACTGGAAATTCAATTCTAAGTGGTATGCTCATTCAACCAGGAAACGAAAAAATTCTGTGTGACATGTATTTCCAATACAAACAGCCCAAATTCTGAATAATGAATATGTGCAACAAATGGCTAAGAATCTTCAGAGCAAAAATTATTCACAGAAATGATTTAGTGAATAATGAATACATTGGAGCAAATAACAATCCATTCATGGACAATTCACTAACAGAAAAGGCGATGAAATTTGATAAATGAATGATTTGTTATGAATTATTCATCTGACTCAGTTCCTGCAAATAAAAAGACATATTTTTTCTCCATTACACCCATGTAAGGCGGGATTACCTCCACTGACTACCTAGCTATATCTATCTATCTGTCTATTCTATTCTACAAATAGGTACCATAGAAATATCTATCTAGAACAAACACCATCGTGTCTGAGTTAGTAATAGTGTATGGGCTAGTCAAATCGATATGAATTTGGACTGGCTGAGAATCCCAGGCTGCATTTCTATTTCACTTCCCATCTGAGGTTCTGAATGTACTTTACAAATATTAATGAATGAAACCTCGCCAGCCTTGTCAGGTAGAAAATCACTCCTAGATCTTAAGCCAGAAGAGCCCATTAGATCATTTAGCCTGACCCCCAAGCCACAGGATTTTATCCAATTATTCCTCTATTGAGCCCAATAACTTTTGTGTTTCACTAAAAAAAAACCCAAATATATCTTATTATCCTCATTAAAAGAGAAAGAGAGAGATGGGAAAACTGAAAAAGACAGGCTAAGTGACTTGATGAAGGCTACAAAATGAACCTCCAGAAACGTTGTGAATGTTATCCAGATTTCAATTTAGGGGTTTAACCACAAGACCATACCTGCTCCCCAAAATTTCCAGGCATCTGAGGGCTGCACTTCATTTGCATTAAATGGAGCAGACTGAAGCTAAACTCCTATTCAGTGCAGGCGTGTGATCCACTGAACCTTTGGGGTCCAGCAAGCAAGATTTGGCATTATATGTTAAAACCTGTAAACTCAGCAAGATGAAATTCCATATTAAAAATGAGTGTGATCACAGATTGCAAATACAAATTTGGTGGTCATATTTGGTTTCAGACCACACTGTGGTTACCCCTGCAGTATATATATATATATATATATATATATATATACACACACAATGTTATCAAGGTTCACAAGATCAGGGAAATTTACAGAATTCATTTGTTGGCTCAAAAAAAAAAAAAGCAGAAATTGGTCTGTAGACCTTCAGAAATCTACACATTTCATGTAAAATTCATGCAAATGTCATGCTTGATTCAAACAACTTCAAAGCTTGTGAATGGTATGCTGTTGTATAATATAACTTTCCATACTCTCTGTATAGCTATTCAGAGAGTACATGAAGTGTCAGCAAGAGTGTTTAAAGACACTATGTACAGTGATATAAAGGTTTATATTACGAAAGCATTTATGCATTAATAACACTTCAGTTGCAGGGAATCTACCATACTAATAGCAAACTATTATAAAATGATGGATTTTCTAGAATGCCATTAAAAGAAAAATTCAAAGGTGAACTGGGGGGCAGATGAGATAAATACGTACAGTTTCTGTCACTTTTCAGTCCTCTCTGTTTTTGCATCTAAAGAGATAATCATGAATCTTTCCTCCATTGAATAAAATAAGTAAAACCAAAACACACTCCTACATGCATGCACGCACACACACCACTGATTCAGCTCTGATACAAGTTTGAAACCGGAATATCATCTGCAAATCATCATTTCCCCCGTGTCTGCACATTACTGCAACTAAATCAAATATGCTTCCTGGAAAGCCTGCCTTCAGAAATCTAGGATATGTTATTTATGTGATTTCACATTTAACTATATTTAGGATGAGATTCAAAAAAAATATTTTGTCTATTTCTCTGGGACTAATGGTTTATAAACAACTAGTCTAAAGTGCACACTCCTCCTATACTGTGTTTGCATAAATTACCCTGCCACGCGATTCATCAACTATTTTTTCTCCACTTGGGAGTGATTAGTTCATTTATACAACACAGGGGGTGTCACTCCAACAGCTACTAAGCCATAGTGATGCTAAATGATGGCAAGCTACCGAGTGACAAATTGGGAGAGATATCTGAATATTCACACACTCATTTTAAATATAAAATAGATCCATATTTGAGGGGCTTAAATTTGGGACATCATTAGGACAAGGGTTAGGTGCTGGCATTTTGGTGTGTGAATTCTCTGTATGAGGCCTCTCATTCACTAAATTTGTTTTTTTGGTCACCTAGAAAAGCTATATTTCTAGGAGTGACAGCCATTGGAAGAGGCTGACTGGTTACTTGTGACTTCTTCCCTAAAAATGTCATCCTTCCAGACAGCACTAATTCAGGGCTAGATTCTGCCACATTTACTCACAAAGTAATACCTTATTCTGAAAAAGGTCTCAATACGGTGCCAAATAAACATCTTTCCATCTTCTGAGCAGACAACTTTCTTATGACTTGGCCAGCACACCTAACAACTTCTTCCATATAGGCCCCTTCCCCACTATCATCTCCATTTACCATGATTTATGTTCTGTTACTTTCATAGTCGATGTTGAGGTAGTTGTAGGAAAGTTAACAATTGTCACTGAGTGATATGATTCCCACTAAGGCTGCTTAAATGTTCCATGGCAAAGCCAGTGCATTGCAATGGAGAGCTTGTTCCTCTCTGAGGATATTGTAACATGAAAGCTCTTTTTTGTCCCCTTTAGTATTACCAAGATTAATCCAGCAACTATGAACAGTTTTCCACCTGTTGTGTTAGCAAATTGGTGTCTCTTTTTAGAAAAAAATGTGTTTTCTTCTATTATTGCAGCTCTATCTGCTTTTACCTTCTCAACACCTCTTATACAAAAAAAATATACAAAGCAAATATAATTTAATCATCCTTTTCAGTCATACTTGGCTTTGTACTTTCTTGTTCAAAATCAGACTGGAAATGGAGATGCCAGAATGCCATAAAAGAGGCTGATCTCAGAAAATCTGCTTCCTAATTTTGAAGCAAGAGGCACCAGGTAGCTCATTAAGAAGTCTGTTCTTGAATATTTCCAGTCCTGTCTTGCAGACCAAATGGTTCAAATAATTTGGGCAAGCACTCAGTCTTGTGTGTGTTTTTGAGCTACATCCATGAATAGTGCCTTACAATAGATGTTTAGGCTGGGAAAAGTTTTCTCAAGGGGTCTACTACAACTCTCTGTATCATGCAGGATATTTTTCTACGTTATTCCCCCTAGTGTACAGTCTTATCAATCCTTAAATACTTCCAGTGAAAATGCCTCCCTTGGAAATCTGTTCTAATGCTTAAAAGCTCTAAAACAATTTTTTCTCAGTGTCTGGCCAATTTTCTTTTCTTTTTAGTTTTAGACCATTACTCTTGTTTAACCACTTTCTGATAACCAAAAAAACAAAACAAAACAAAAAAACGTGTTTTCTTGATATTGCTTCCTGGAAGGCATTTGCAGAATATCATGTTCACCCTCAACTCTTTCAAGCTCATGTTTTCTTGGGTGTATAAACTAAACTCCCTCCCTTTTGTTATTGGATGCTCTTCCACAGTGTCAACTAAAATGTGTAGTAGCTCCTATTGAGCTCCTGAAGGTAGAATTGACCCTAAATGAAACAAGAGACCTTCCATTTTGGAAAGTTTGTTAGTTGATCAAGATTCCCTGATATTCTGAAAAATGCATGGTGTGACCCTCTGATGAAACAAAAATGCGTTAGTCTGTTAGGGAATCTTGGATACTGATTGCTGGTTTTGAAGATATTATGGTTTATAATGCAAGAAAAGGGGGAATATTTATATGTATATAGAGAGACTAAGATAAAAGATATGAAGAGACAAGAAGTAAACCTACAGTTCCTACTCTCCACTAAGCATGAAAGATAAATCACTCTATTAAATCTTTTGTATTTTCCAGTATTATGCTGCTGAATATATTATGATTTTGTGCTTCTTTAGATTTCAGATGTAGACACTTTTCTTTTGAACTAGCAGTCCTTCTTCGAAGTCTGTCCTCAGCCTGAAACTGGTAATATCCTCAGTCATAGTGCCATTGGTGTTTTTATACTCATTTTAAATGGCTTAAAATGAACAAAAACTACTTAGGCAAACTCCAGTAAGATGAAAATAACGTAGTATGCATATATCTAATAACAATTAACAAGATACACATGAGGTGGTGTGTGCCATCATACTCTGCTGTAGCAGATTTTGCTTATAGTACCTGGTTCTCTTCATCCACCTATAGATAGTAGCATTGTTAGCTAGTAGCGGGGCAGATCCACTAGAGACTGAGGGATTGAAAATCATGGAAGGAATTAATGAGGGAACTAGAGCAATGAGGAGAATGGGCACTATTGAAATTATATAACGGTATATCCATGTGTCATAAATATAAAGGGAAGGGTAAACCCCTTTAAAATCCCTCCTGGCCAGAGAAAAAAAATCCTCTCACCTGTAAAGGGTTAAGAAGCTAAAGGTAACCTCACTGGCACCTGACCAAAATGACCAATGAGGAGACAAGATACTTTCAAAAGCTGGGAGGAGGGAGACAAACAAAGGGTCTCTGTCTGTCTATATGCTGTTTCTGCCAGGGATAGACCAGGAATGGAGTCTTAGAACTTTTAGTAAGTAATCTAGCTAGGTACGTGTTAGATTATGATTTCTTTAAATGGCTGAGAAAAGAACTGTGCTGAATAGAATAACTATTTCTGTCTGTGTATCTTTTTTGTAACTTAAGGTTTTGCCTAGAGGGGTTCTCTATGTTTTGAATCTAATTACCCTGTAAGATACCTACCATCCTGATTTTACAGGGGGGATTTCTTTATTTCTATTTACTTCTATTTTTATTAAAAGTCTTCTTGTAAGAAAACTGAATGCTTTTTCATTGTTCTCAGATCCAAGGGTTTGGGTCTGTGGTCACCTATGCAAATTGGTGAAGCTTTTTATCCAACATTTCCCAGGAAAGGGGGGGTGCAAGTGTTGGGAGGATTGTTCATTATTCTTAAGATCCAAGGGTCTGGGTCTGTAGTCACCTAGGCAAATTGGTGAGGCTTTTTACCAAACTTTGTCCAGGAAGTGGGGTGCAAGGTTTTGAGAAGTATTTTGGGGGGAAAGACGTGTCCAAACAGCTCTTCCCCAGTAACCAGTATTAGTTTGGTGGTGGTAGCGGCCAATCCAAGGACAAAGGGTGGAATATTTTGTACCTTGGGGAAGTTTTGACCTAAGCTGGTAAAGATAAGCTTAGGAGGTTTTTCATGCAGGTCTCCACATCTGTACCCTAGAGTTCAGAGTGGGGGAGGAACCTTGACATGGTGGCAGAGTGGTGGGATTAACCTGAAATCATTTTGAGATCCAGCTGAGATTTTTTGAACTAGAAATACAGATTTTAAAAAGGAATTTTTTTTTTCCTTTGGAAAGGAAGTCCAGAAAGCAGCTGAAACTGAAAGCAGCTTGTTTTCTCTCTGCTTTGGAGCCAGAGCTGAGACAAAAGGGGATTATCTTTGTGAATTGCAGGTTTTCTTTGCCTGGAGGCAGGGTACTTAGCCTCCTGCAGGGAAATTCACAGTCTTGGTAAACCAGAAGTGTTTTTTTTTTTCTAAAAGTAAACAGGAGGGGGTGTTCTACCCATTTGCCTGGAGACAAAAGTGGCAGGGGTTTTTTTTAGGATTTTGATTTTTTTGTTTTACAAGGAGCACAGGTTTGAAAAGGAAATTTTTTTTTTCCTTTGGGCTGCTGGTAAGCAGGTTTCCAAGTAGTTGGAGGTTTTTTGCTTTGATTTGGGCCCAGAGCAGAGACAAGGGAATTGTCTTTTTCTGTAGGCTGACAATCACTATCAGAGAATAGGTATTCTATTCCAGCACAGCAAAATTTTACAGCCAAGTTTTGTTTATTTCTAAACCTTGGGTGTAAAGTTAGTTAAAAACAGAGAGGGTAGAATGACAAAATCCACGGCTCGACAAAAGCTGGAATTAGCCAGATTTCAGGCTGCGGAAAAACAAAGGGAACATGAAAGACAGATAGAAACCATGTTCTCTGTGTATATAAATCTCCCCACTGTATTTTCCACTGCATGCATCCGATGAAGTGAGCTGTAGCTCATGAAAGCTTATGCTCAAATAAATTTGTTAGTCTCTAAGGTGCCACAAGTACTCCTTTTCTTTTTGCAGATACAGACTAACACGACTGCTACTCTGAAACCAATTATTTTTGTGTTACACATTGAGTGATACATTTATGCAGATTGTATAGGATGATACAAAAACCATGTTATTAATGAGAGCAACTCTCGCATTTTCTTAAAGTTATTTTTTGTTTTGTTTTTTTATTATTATTAGAATTTTTAATGGCTAGATCTTTGGATCAAAGCAAACTTTTCAAATCAATTCTATCTGTAGTTTGTTCATAGCAAGATTTTTTTCCCCATGGTTACTGAAAGTAAGTTTTTGCTCCAGGCATATGTAACACATAAGTCTAAACAATTACCAGCAACACAATGTTGATGTAGTTTGCATAACAGTAGATGCAGAATTTTAAAAAATAGTAAATGCAGAAAAAAATTAACAATTTATATCAAATTGATTAGCATTTGGATATAATCAGTCCTGAGCATGATCTGTTATTTAATCAGGTAATGACTTCATTAAAAGTGGTTAATCACACACTACGTTCAACTCATTTTCCAAACTTAGAATTAATTATTCAAATTATAGCAATTAAAATATACCAGTTGAGGGCTCAATTCATTTGAAAAAAAATACTTATGCAAGCTTGCCACAGATCTACAGATCATTTACAGGAGCCAGAATGTGTACTGAATATCTAATTAAAAAGGAAAAAAAAATCAGATGTGAAGTTAGGTAGGTAGGGACAGCATTCTGTGTGCAGAACAAATATAGATGTAAGGGAAACACCTCGTTTGTTGATAGAAGGAATTATTCTAGAATCTGAACATGCCCTTCTTCATCAAGGAGTGAAACAACAGTCTATACTTACTTACAAAATCCAAATAGCATATTAGAAAGTCTCTAACAGCCCTTTCATCCATCCTTAGAAAACACTGTGGTCCAAAGTGAAACCATGAGAGAAAAATAAAATCCCAAGGAATTCTTCTGTCAGCATCAACTTGCTTTGAGGCAGTCATGAATGAAATAGAGAGTGCAATGCAACTGAAGGGAACATCTAATTTGCCTTTAGGACATTCCACTAATTGGCAATATAGATGCCAGCATTGGTAGCACAGTGGAGTAAGCAAGGAGGACTGTACTGTCCTCAAATGTAATAAATTTTATCTAGATGTCCCCTTGTATTGGTTTGTTTTTTGGACAACCCCCGAAGGACTAGATTATGTCTTTGCCATCTACCTTGTATAATGGGGTAGTGCAGAGCTATGCACCCCGCTGAAGCACAGGGTAGAAACTGTGCCTCACAGAGGCATGGTCTTGCTTTGTTCCACTGGCGTAGTCTTGGAACACTGCAGAAGTTTCAGAAGACAAAGAAAGCTAATGTTGTGCCAATATTTAAAAGGGGTATGTGGGATAGCCCTGGTAGTTATAGGCCTCTCAGTCTGACATTGATCCCCAGAAAGATAATGGAGCATCTGGTATGGGACTCGATTAAGAAAGAATTAAAGGAGAGTAATGTAATTATTGCCAGTCAACATGGTTTTATGGAAAATAGATCTTGTCAAACTATCTTGAGATTAAAAGTTTGGTTGACAGAGGTCATCGTGTAGCTGTAATATACTTCGACTTCTGCACACAATTTTGATTTAAAAATGAGAATGAACATGGACCACATTAAATGGATTAACGCCTGTGTTTGAGATGATAGGTCTCAAAATGTAATTGTAAGTGGGGATTCATCACTGAATATGTGTGTTTCTAGTAGGGTCCTGGAGGGATCAGTTTTTGGCCTTAAGCTATTTAATATTTTTATCAGTGCACAGGAAGAAAACATAAAAGCATAATTCATAAAGTTTGCATATAACACAAAAATTGGGGAGAGTGGTAAATAATGAAGAGGACAGGTCACAATACAGAGTGATTTGGATTGTTTGGTAAACTGGGCAGAAGACAACAGTATGAGTTTTAATCTGGTAAATGTAAATGAATATATCTAGGAATTACAAATGTATACCATATTTAGAAGATGTGGGACTCTATCTGAGAAGCAGTGACTCTGAAAAAGATTTGTGGGTTGTGGTGGATAAGCAACTGAACACGTGCTCCCAGTGTAACACTGTGGCCAAAAGGGCTAATGCAATCCTTCAATGTATAAATAGGGAAAACTTGAGTAGAAGTAGGGAGGTTATTTTACATCTGTATTTGACACTAGTGGAGCTACTGTGTCCACTTCTGGTGCCTACAATTCAGGAAGGATGTTGTTAAATTGGAGAGCATTCAGAGAAGAGCCACAAGAATGAGTAAAGGATCAGAAAACCTGCCTTATAGTGGTAGACTCAAGAAACTCAATCTATTTAGCTTAATGCAAAGAAGGGTAAGGGGTGATTTGATTACAGTCTGCAAGTGTATACATGGAGAACAAATATTTAATAATGGACTCTTCAGTCTAGCTGAAAAATGTATAACATGATCTGATGGCTGGAAGCTGAAAATAGACAAATTCAGACTGGAAATCAGGTGTACATTTTTAATGTTGAGAGTAACCATTGAAACAATGTATCAAGGGTCATGGTGGATTTACCATCACTGGCAATTTTTAAAACAAGGTTTAATGTTATTTTGAAAGATACAGGGCTTGTCTTCACCACCGGGGTAAATCGACCTAAATTATGCTACTCCAGCTACATGAATATTATGTGAATAATGTAGCTGGAGTCGACATTGCGTAGGTCGACTTACCACAGTGTCTTCACTACTGAGCATCGACAGGAGATGCTCTCCTGTCGACTTACCTTACTCTTCTTGGAGAGCTGGAGTACTGGGATTGAGTAGAAAATGCTGTGTCATCGATTTAGCGGGTCTTCACTAGACCCGCTAAATCGACACATGCTGCATTGATTGCTGCAGCTTCGATCTCCCTGGTCGTGAAGAATAGCCCGCGCTTTAGGAACTATTTTGGGGAAGTTCTGTGGCCTGTGTTATGCAAGAGGTCAGACTCGATGATCGCAATGGTTCCTTCTGGCCTTGGAATCTATGAATAATAAGCTACGGGCACACACCAGTTGCAGATTACTACCATCACCAAAACTCTTCATGCTGACTCAGTTGTACTGGATCAACCTTGGGACATGATATGGGCCAAAATGAAAGCACGTTTTTCTACCTGTAGTTGACTGTGATGTGAGTTTTTGCACCACCCCTAAAACATAGGTAGATAGCAGTGCAGTTATTTCAATCACCCCTACAAAAAAACAAAGGAAGAGAAATACTGCAAAGGGTTACTTTAAAGAAAATTATAGAAGGAGAAGAAATGGAAAGTTTAGAGAGGTTGTAGAAAAACAAGCATGAGGGAAAACAAGAATAGTTTTTTAAAAGGAAAAGGAAATGCAGAGCAGGGGAGAGTCCCAGCAATGATTTCCGAAGACCTAAAATTACATTGTCAGTGCTAGACTGGCAAATAAATAAATAAAAGAAATCAAGAAGGAAAAGAAACAAACCTGATATTAAAGGAAGAAACCTAAGGAAAACAGAAAGAAGAGAGAGAGAAACATTTTCTTTTTTCTTCTTCTTTTTTCCTTTTTTGAGGGACAATGTCAGTAAATATAATTGAATGCTGTAGAAGCCAAACTGTGTTTTAGTTGAGTAATTTATTGCTACAGTAATTATGAAATCGATGTGTAATGTGTGTTCTTTTTAATGGTCACATTTTCAAAAATGTTGTGCCACTAAATTGAGCACTTGCATCTGTAATAAGTGTATAAGTGGTGACTCTGTCCACTGAGACTTTTTAAAGGAGGGGATAACTGGGGTGCAAGTGAGTTACAGATGCCAAAAGTAATGACAGCCAGGATGGGTGGCCAAAACATTTTAATCAGCTGCACGTAGTGAGTAGTTCACATTCAAGCTGTATTATATTGCCTAATAAACCCTGCCAAATAGCAGCTAATACATGCTCACCCTCTGCTGTGGAGTTTGGTTGTGTTGCCCATACATATTATCAATCTCAAGCACAGTGATGGAGAGTGAGGGGCAGCAGGAGGCCCAAACGTCCCCCAGGCATAGTGTGAAGCCTGACTATCTCCTGAACACAGGACGTTATAAGTCATGGGTAAATGTTATGGATGTTCATGCAGAATAATTCTTCTGAGTTATACAACTGAATATACAAGCATCCTGCCTGACTGAGAGGAGGTTGAAAGGGAACTGGGGTGAAGCAAGCCAAAGCCAGAGGAGCTCTGTGTTGTCAAAGTTTCCACCAACCTGAGATTCTGGCAACAGGAAACTTCCAAATAGTTGTGCAGGCCATGACAAATATAAGCCGGTCTGCAGCCTCCAGCTACATGCCATTCAGAGAAGGGATAGTAATTATGATTTCCCCAGACATACACAACAGTAAATTATGAGAGAGTTCTGACACACTGCATAGTTACTGCATGTCCTGGGTCCACAGTCTGAACTCATGTTCCACAAACTACACCCACGGCAGTGAAGCAGCCTCCAAGAACAAGGTGAAGTATGATTCTATCAAGTAAATTGTCTATGATGTAACTACATAATCATATACATAATTGCAAGGACTCTAGGAAGGAAAAAGAAAAGGAGTACTTGTGGCACCTTAGAGACTAACCAATGTATCTGAGCATCAGCTTTCGTGAGCTACAGCTCACTTCATGCATCCGATGAAGTGAGCTGTATCTCACGAAAGCTTATGCTCAAATAAATTGGTTAGTCTCTAAGGTGCCACAAGTACTCCTTTTCTTTTTGCGAATACAGACTAACATGGCTGTTACTCTGGAATCTAGGAAGGAAAACATCTTGGATCCTACATTCTCAGGAAATCCTGACTTAGCAGAGAACTTGAGAACAAATACTGGACTGGAAGCTAGTGCTGAGTAAATACAAAGAGTTAAGTTATAATACCAGTGTGATGCAGG
The DNA here is from genome assembly GCF_965140235.1 of Caretta caretta. NCBI lineage: Eukaryota > Metazoa > Chordata > Testudines > Cheloniidae > Caretta > Caretta caretta. The sequence continues at coordinate 105,822,060 of NC_134209.1, forward strand.
CAGACCAGGTGCCAGCTCATGCCAAGGCCCTAAGCTTCACTTACAAATGCATATCTGGAAACCAGTCTTGCTTACCTATGTGTTAGCATTATCAAAATCAATATTAAATGTTAAGTTTCTAAGAATGTGTTTAGTGTTTTATAAAATTCTTGTAGGATACTGCATATTTTGTTCTCTCTCAACTATACCCCATGTAACAGCAAACATTTACATTCTCTATATCTCTGTAATTAAGTAACCCATCAAACAAGAAAGAGGCTTTGTTTAATGCAAATGATGGTCTCTTACAAAAAGATGTTAAATCCTGTTCATTAAACACAAATGAGCCATTGTGTGAGATCAAGGATCAAAGATTTTTAAGTGCATTCCTCCCCCCACCTTCATGAAGAAGGGACATGTCAGCTTGATTTCTGTGAAAAGAAGCTATAAATATGGACACAAGGAAAAATTCATCTCTGGACTGTGGATTCTAACAGGACAGAATAACCGAATGAGAATACAGAGATCTCCAGAGTTATTCTCGGTAGCCCAAAAAGACTTTGGGGAAACTGGCAGATTACTACATCTCTGCTACCTTTTCGAATTATAGAGTATGACTCACCTGTACTTATATTTTTACGTACTTCAACCTCTCAATAATTCTCATCTTTTTTTTTAGCTAATAAATCTTTAGTTTACTATAGAATTGGCTACCAAGGTAGTCTTTGGTGTGAGATCTGGGATGCAAATCGACCTGGGTGAATGACTGGTTTTGGGACTAGGTATAACTTGAATGTTTTGTGATTTTTGGTGTTACTGACCATTTATCACATAGTCCAGCTGGCTTGGATGGTATGATAGACTGGAGTGTCTAAGAGGACTGTCGGTGACTCAATTATAAGGCTATTGTAATACTTTGGGGGTTCACATTTATTACTAGGTTGACAAAATCTAATTATAGAACATACTACCAGTTGGGTGTCTGCCCTGTCTTTTGACAGTCTTCCCTAAGGTTGGCGCTCATGATTGTGAGCCACCCAGACAGTGTGACAAACCTTAGGTCCCATGGTATTTATTTTGGTATTGCAGATATTCTTAATGTGAATATGCATTTTATGTCTTTCAGTGGATGGTGCTTGCTTTCAGTGGATGGTGCTGAAATCATGACTTACTCCTGTTTTAAATTTCCTAAATCCCTCAGAAGAAAATCAGAATGCTGCCAGTGCACTGACCTTAGATTTAGATATCTGGATAGAGCAGATGCTTCAGCGCTTTATATGTGTACAGCATGTTTGTCCTGATGCAACCAGCACAGTATTTCCATGAGGTGCATGATTAATCCTCACAAGGAGCTAAGGAATAGATGTGGATTTGTCCGATCTGAAGGACCCCCCTAATCCTAATTTGAAAAGTCTCCCTTCCCCAGTTCACCCCCATACTTCAGGCAAGGAGGCCAGACAAAGCTGAATGGTGAGAACTTTACTGGTGAGTGCCGTAAAGTACAAATAAATTCCCCATATTTCATCAGGCTAAAGGAAATAGTGGGAAAAGATAAAACAGTTAAAGAGTTGCAGCAGGTTAAAATTTATTTTTATGCATGAAACCATGCACAGTCCACCCATGTAGTCACAGCAAATGAGCTCTGTTCACTAATTGTTTCAGAAGTCTTCTGCATCAACAATAAGGAAATTATAGTTGATTAAAAGAAAAGTCATGGCTACTTTACTCATTAGCATAATAAGAAGCTGTTGCCTACTCTGTAAATTGCTAAACTTCTATTAAGGCCATGTTCAGCCAAACATGAAAGCATGAAAAAAGTATAAATAAGGAAAACAATCAATTTACTTCACTTCCCTAACTCTAGGTGCTGGGACTTAGGCCTCTCTATCAAGCCATTGCATCCACATACAGTGTCATGACCTGTGGATCTTGATCCTGGGTCCTTAGGGTCATCATGCGCCAACCCTCTCCCTGATGGGCATCTGTTAGAACTGGCACTCTTTGAAGCCCAGCTCAGAGAGAAGGCTTCCACCCCTGGGTCCTGACTGGTGGAACATCAGAGCTCCTGACTGGCCTGGTCCCTCTACTTAAGCCAGAAGGAGGAACAGGAAGTTGTCTGTACAACTGGGCTCCACCTTCTTCAGTCTGTTCATCCAGCACTACCTTCACCTGATCCTGACCTCCTGGTATATGACATGTGATTCCTGATCTCAGTTCCTGATCTCCTGGTTCTGAACCCTGGCTGGCATGGGGCCTGGGCCCCTGCCCTATGCTAACCCCTAGGCCTGGCCACCTATGTCCTTGCGTGGACATAAAGTGGTTTTTGATGGCTCTGAAGAAACGCTGTAGCTGCTTTTCCAGATAAGTTTTCCACAAAAGATACCTCCACTGTTTCATCATTAGTCTAGGATGCGGCAAATGTCAGTGGCATGAGAGGTGTTGCAGCAGTCACAGATGAGTCAGAATGGACTGCATCCTTAGCTGTCTCAGTGTAGGAGCAAAGGCAGACAAGTTATATACCACAGTGCCTGTGTGAACATCCATACTCCCAGTGATACATCTGGGGCAGGATGGCGTTGTAATCCTCTTTGCCTATTTCTAACAGCTGCTCAGTTTCTATTGGCTTTTATGAATAAAAGCAAGGGTAAACTAAGGAAACTCAGAAGCAGCTGGGGCTCATTAGCCTCCCAGAAACTCAACAGGGAACATTTGTAAAGGAAATACAGATTTATGCTAGGCCATTCTTGTTTTACTATTACCTCCTTGTCCTCTCCTCTTCCCCTTCCAGTTGTTTATTTTGTACAGCTGTTGTATTTTTGCAACCTTAATTGTAAACTCCTCAGGGCAGGGACTCCCTCTTTTAAGTAAGTGTTTGTATAGTGCCATGCATAATGGGACCTTGGTCCTTCACTGGGCCATTACCACAGTACAAATAATAAAAAGGGGCTATCAGAAGTGATTAGAAAGCCAAGGTACAAGGAGTTTCCTGGGGAGTTTTGTTCTATTTAAAGACTTGGAGTATTCCAAACTTGTTTGGGCTCTACTGTGATACCTTTCTGGGGGGGTCTGCTCAATACACCTCTTGTGATGGAAAGACTCCAAATTTAGTTTCCTTTAAGTGTATTTGGTGTCTGCTGGGACAGTTACTTTTAATTTATTTTTTGGTGCGAGACAAAGAGTTTCTTAAGACTTCATAGGTTCTAGCTTGTTTCAATTCACTATAAAGGGAGAAAGAGGGCAGAGACTGAGTTTATGTTGCTAGCCTAAGTAAGGCTTTAATTTCCACCCTAAAAAAGAGGGTTCAGAAACTTGATTTGCTAAGGGCCCAAGATAGGGCCTGCATTTCCCAGGTGCTTAGTGGGATGTTCCTCTCCTCTCAGCTCTGTGGGTCTGAATTTTAACGGTCTTTAGGTATCCCAAGATGCAGATAGATACCTAGTGGGATTTTCAAGCAGTGGGAGATAGGCACCTAGGTGCTTTTGAAAAAACCCATCTCTTCATCTTTAGGCCAAAGCCCTAGCATAATCACACCTTTCAGAGGAGCGGAAGCAGCCCTGCTGTTTGGGATCAGTGAATGAGCTGTTTAAAATAATGACTTAGCGAGAAATGAGCAAGCTGCAGCACTCCTGGATGGTACAGCAATGGGGACCACACATGAGTACATAGATGGATAATTGCTTTGAATGGTTTTAGTCGTCTCTTAAGCAGGTGTATATCAGAATCCTATCTGTCTTTTCACATTTGCAGCACCATTATTAAAAACTTCATTCTATTTTCCCCAGTAAACTATGTACTCTTTAAAACATGACTAAACCATAACACTAGTGTATTATCTGACGTTCAATCATGAGTATAAAGACTGAAAACCATAAACAAAGATCAAGGAAGGAATCTGGGCTACTTGTGTTTCCCCCAGCTACCCATTGCCTATAATACATTACAAACACAAGTAAATTGGAGGAACAATGCAAAACACAAATTTTATGTTTATTTTCTCTCTCCTATGGATGTAGCAAACTGACACTGTGAGTAGCCACGGTAGATTTCAGACTATCTTAAACTAAGATAATGGTATGAGAGACTCTGTAGCTCTCATTGACCAAAGGAAAAGAGTACAGGCACTTGGATTTCCTGCTATACATCACTTGTCATTGCACATTATCTCCCAGGAACAGCTGGTGACAGAGACATTGTGCCTCTAGGAAAGTTCTCTTTTCTCTCTTCCATCTGTTTCAGTCCATTTACCTCAGAGATAAAACACTGTTTTGGTTGGTCTGTTCACAACATCTTATCCAGATCATAATTTAAATCCCTTCTGTTGGGGATACAGATCATGTCTTTTGTTGTTTCCTTAAGAACAGCAGAAAATAATGGTTCTTGCAGTACTGTTTTTCCCCTGGAAATCAGAATTTGAGAAGCACATTGTTCTTCCTTTGGTATCATTCTGTGTGCTAAATAAAGCACATTTTTTTTGTTATGCCCTTTGCTGAATTACTCTGCTTACCCACACAACAAGCATTCTTTCTAATTGAGTTCCAGGTTGAAATTTTTGCACACTTTCAGAAAAGAGAAACATCTGAGATTTTTAATCTTTTAATGGGATCATCTTATATTATTATAAGAAAATATCCCTGAACTATTTGTGGTAAATAAATATTTCATGCTAGCCATCTCCTTTGATATTTTCCTGTTCCTTTTTAATAACAAAAACAACGAGGAGTCCTTGTGGCACCTTAGAAACTAACAAATTTACTTGGGCATAAGCTTTCGTGGGCTAGATCCCACTTCATCGGATGCACCTGATACAAACTAACACAGCTACCACTCTGAAACATTTTAATAACAGTGATTTAGCTGTTGGCAACTGCATTTGAGGATCTCCCCATTATATGAATGAAGTGGCTTCTACAACCTCTCTTCTCAGTTCTTTACAATTTGAACACTTTTAAAGGACTAAAATCCCCCTTTCTGTTTTAGGACAGTTTCTGGAACTATCATGCTTGTTTTTTTTCCCCTAAATCTACTACTGGAAGCTCCAGGCTTACTTTGTTAATATTAGCATAAAAATCCAATACGAATATAGGTGGTATTAGAGTTCAGAGAGTTTTTAATCAAATGCATTTGTGGGTTGCATACTTTATTTCTTGGTGAAACCCTATGAACCGTTGAGGTGAGTTGAACTGCAAACAGTACTGTGTAGTGTTTGTTTCATTTCATCTTCTTTACTGTTTCTTAGCTTAGTTATAAATGTACGGAATGACCTATTTGCTTGTCAAAAAAAGAGTGGAAAAAAACAAGGGAAAGGGGTAAATAAGCCCAACTATTATGGAAAGAGTTTCTTGCAACATCAGAAATTCTAAGTGGAGCAAATCAGCCTAAAGCATCAAATACGGTAAGATGCTGATGGACATATTTAGGACATGCTTTACCAATGCCACCAACATGACTTTCACATCAAGTGATGATAACATGGACACCACCTCAGAAGAGAAAAAGAGAGTGACCTAGAGAAACATTACCCTGAACAACAAAGAAAAGCCAAATCCATCCATCTGACACTCAAAAGTCTGAACAGATCAGCACAGACTGAAATTAATGGCAGAAGCTGGTGGATGCCAAATGCACCTGAGGGTGTGGGGGGATAAAGAAAGACTATTACTAACAGGACACATGCATCCTCAGCCAAAGGCAGGAAGCCTGGACACTGGGAGAGCCACAGGGTGTACAGTCTGTGAAGAAGAGGGGCTGACACATAGAGCTCTGCCATTCAGAGGCGCATAGCCCAGAATGGCAACATCAGCAGCCAGTCAGGTAAAGCAACACCCCTGCATGACTCGAACCCAGACCTTGACTGGCTCCCAGCCCACAGCTAGCTCAAAATAGCACTTCTGCTTATCCAAACACCCAGTTATTTGAAAATTTTGAATAAAGAGGAGTGTACTGTATTCAAATGCATATCATGTAATTTCAGTGTAATGGACAGGTAAAACTGAGGAGTGTTTACAAGTCAAGTTCCTAAATTCAGTTGCATTTGCTGTAGCCTTTTTATTTTTTAAAAAAGTGTGGTTATATATATATTGTTCTGGCATGGAAAATATTCCCCACACCACTTCTCACATTTCAAAACTGGATGAACTGTTTCTCTCCCTCTCCCACCCCAAACTGTCCAAAAATGTCCCCTGAGGGTTTGGACAAAAATAAGGGTCTACGGCTGCTATTGAACATTAGTAAGTCCCCCTCAGACTTCATTGGGATCAGGACTGGACCCCAGCATGGAATAACTTCAGGCCAAATGGACAATTTTCCAGAAAATTTAGAGTAAAAATGGGGTGCAAAAACATTTTGTAGCCTTGCCTAGAAACATTTAGCATTATAAATTCATAACTCTAACACTGGAAATTGTTTCATACAAACATTTAAATGAAGGAAGTCGGTATTTGTCTTATCTGCTGAGGCAGGACTGAACAGATTATAGATGGCACAAAAACTATAGAAATTCTGTCTCAGAATGTAATTATTTATTTAAAATGTTGTTCTCTGGGATAGCCTCATGAGATTTAGCTCATTTTTTGTTAGCATTCGAGTGAGAGAGCAGACATCCAATGCTACTCAAGCATGCTTCCGTGCAATACAAAAAAACTGTAATGCAGGATACTCAGTATGAGGTAGAAGACAACAACATTTAGCAGGCACATTTTTCAATTCAGTTTACTCTGACAAGGACTTTTAGGCTAATGGATGAAAAGTTCCTTATAACTAAACCATGTAGATGTTCAATACTGTGGATCAGGCTGCTTATTCCACCTTATCAGGCCCGGATTAACCGTCTCAGTAGGGGCCCCTGACTACCAGAAAACAAAAGCAAACCTGAGTGATGCTGCAGTCCTGTGTGCTAGGTCATAATGCCAGTCACTCAAATTTGGCCTGACTGCCCCTCTGGCATGATGGAGGTCTGGCTAGGCCAAACCTGAGCAGCACAGGGCTGTGTGAGTGTGGGGAAGGTGATGGGAGCAAGAGGAGCTGGGAGATCAGGACAGGAGTGGACCACTGAGCTGTGGGATGAAGGTCACCAGAGAGTGGCTGGCTAAGAGGTCCAGGAGAGTGGTGGATGAAGGGCTGGGGACAAGTTATTTGTGGGCTATGGGGTGAGCAGAGAGTGTTGGTTGGCTGTGAGATGAGGATTTGAGGGTGAGTGGGAGATGTTGGGGGACATTGGGTAAGGGGTTGGTGTGAATGTGGGGGGTGAGTTATGGGGACTGTGTAGGGAATGGGGGATGTATGCAGGATGTTTGGGGCTGTGGTGTTGGGGGCTTCAGTGAGCAAGATGTAAGTCAGGGCTGCTGAGATGTGGGGGGGGCTCTCAGGATAAATGGGGATTGGTGGAGAGCCTGTAGGGGTATATGTGGGGTGGGAGAGGCATTTTGGGGGGGTCTGTGTGTGGACGGGTGGTCTGTGATGTGTGCAGGAGGAGAGGGGCATTGTGGGTCTGTATGGGCTGGGTATGTATGGTGTAGGGCACATTAAAGAAGGTAGCAGGGCAATTTCCATAGTGCACAGAGCCCTAAAATTCTTTAATCTGGGCCTGCACCTGATTCATAGATTCTAAGGCCAGAAGGGACCATTGTGATCATCTAGTCTGTCCTGCTATATAGCCCAAACACAGAACTTCCCCAAAATAATTCCTAGAGCAGATCTATTAGAAAAACATCCAATCTTGATTTAAAAATTGCCAGTGATGGAGAATCCACCACAACCCTTGGTAAATTGTTCCAGTGGCTAATTACTCTCACATTAAAAATGTATGCCTTATTCCAGTCTGAATTTGTCTAGTTTTAGCTTCCAGACATACATTGGACTGTGTTGTTCCTTTCTCTTCTCTTAACCTTCTCTTTGTTAAGCTAAATAGATTGAGCTCCTTGAGTCCATCAATATAAGGCATGTTTTCTGCTCCTTTAATCAGACTACTCTAGATAACCTGTCCCTGCAGAGATTCATCCCCCTTCTACTGAGGTGGAGGCCATCCAAACTAGATGTCTCCTTCCCCCTATAGAAAGCGGATCAATGTTCACAAAACCAAAGCCCTCCATCCTATGCCACTTACCCATCCAGAGATTCACTTCCGCCTTCTGTCTTCCTTTGTTCATGAGACAGGAAGGATCTCAGAAAAGATTGCTTAGATATTCTTCTTCTTCTTTGGCATTCTTCCAAGTTCCCTCAAGTCATCTACTATCTGTGAGATATTCCTCAACACAGTGTCATTAGTGCTGATATGAACCATTACCCATGAATCCTTTCCCATAGACTTCAGAGGCCTATCCAATTTTAGAGTGACATTTCGTGTCCTGGCTCTGGGAAGTAAGCATGCCATCCTATTGTTGATCTGTCCCTTGTAGAATGTTCATTCAGTTCTTCTGAGTATTGAATCTTCAACAAGGATAATCTATTTACCTTGGATGGTTGGAGAGCTCTGTGAGTAAGCTTGAATTTTTTTTGTTACTAGTTGGGCAGACCTGCCATCTACACGTGTGTCATATACATCTCTCTGTTCCCTTTCACCTGCTGGATCTTGAGAGGTACCTTCCATAGTTTCCATGTTGAGGACCTGATATTTATTGAGGATCACAGTTTCTATGTTGAGAACCTCTCTCACAGATTCCTTTGTGACCAGCTCCATTCTTCCTTGAACCTAGGGTACTGGTGTTTCTCTGATTTTTAGTAGTGTCTCAATTTGCCGCTCCAATGCAAGAATCTTTTCCTCCAGCACAGCCACCAATTTGTACTTTGTGCACAGGAAATCCCTTTTTGTCTCCAGACAGGAAATAGAATATCACACATCTATTGCAGGTCACCAGCACTGTTCAGTCGCTGGCCATCTTGATATCATACATGGTGCTGAACCTGGAGGAAAGCTCTTCACATTCCCTCTCCAAACTCTCCTGTTGGCTGCCTCTGTTCATGCTCTTAAGTTCGCCAAGTAAGCGGCTTTTTATACCCAGTCTTCCCTGCTTAGCTCAGCTCAGTTCCGCCCCTCACCATCAAGGAGTGATTAACCACTCAGACTTCAAACAGCTGAGAGGATCAAAGCTCCAAAGGCTTGCTCAGGGGCCCAGGATCCAGCTACACAGCCTGTATGCAGAGAATAAACAAACCCTAGAGTCTGACACAAAGCCCATAGAGGTCAATAGAAAGATTCCTGTTTACTAGTGAGATTTCGATTAGGTCCTTAGTCAGTTTTAGCTTTAGTCACCTAAAATTTAATGAGCAAAAGCTTTATCTTAAGTCTATGAACTGCCATTTCTGGTTATCAAACTAGAGGATGCCTGACTGAAGAGGGTTGTTGAGTTATAAATGAACAGATTTGTCTTGTTTTTTCCTGATTTCATAATTTTTTTCAGTTGCAGGACTGTATTCTATACTTCAGAAATGTAAGACATTTTCCTACAGCATTTTATTCCATTAGATTCACCATATGTTTTTGAGCTGCGGTTGTTCTTTATGTCTTCTATCACTTATAAGAAGGAAAACCACCAAGTCTCCACTTTTATTAATTGACACCCTGGAATCTCTACAGTGCTGAAGAGGGCTCACGCTCTACTGCCCCTCTTTAGCTGCAGAACTTGATCCTCATGGTGCACTCAAGGAGAGGTTCTGCACCATCAAGAGGATAATGCTCTGGTACTGTCTCCTTACATGCACACATACGGGTTCAACTGCTTTTGTTTTGTTTTTGTTTTTTTTTGTTCCCACAACTTATGCAAGCAAAGGGGAGCATTTGGCTTTATGAAGGGAAGGACCTTCAATACTGCGATAAGTTCTAGCAGAAACATCCAAAGTAGTTCTCAGGGTGTGTGTGTGTACATGCACTTGCACTTAGTGCTTTTCTCTATGCTTTCAAAGCTTCTAAAGGGTGATTTTTAAATTAGTAAGGAATAAAACCCATGTTTTAACATGGTTAGCAAGGTAGTTACTGTGCCCTTTTAAAGTGATCTGGAGCTAAGACACACTATAGTTTTTTTTATCAGAAAGAGTTTTAGAATAGAGGAACCAAAAAAAAAAAAAAGGACAAGCTACTAAGTATAAATCAAAAGAAGGAAATCTGGTCTCTGTTCTTCTAGGTTTGTACTGCAGTATTTATGTGTAATTCAGTTTGTGATCTGTGCTGCGTTTTGTTTTCGAATAGCAAGTATAGTAGCTGGGTCATGTTAGTCCATTCCAGGTTTTAGGCTTTTACTGATGAGTTCAGTTAGTTATGGTTAGAGGAGCTGCATACTGTGTTCTGTGAAATGCTGGATTAAACGAGTAGTCTGTGGAATCTTAATTTGAAACTATATACAGCATCTGTGTGATTCTTTCCAGAAGATCCTACTCAGGACACAACATCTGTCGCAGAGATCACAGCTGGGACTCTTGTGGTCAGTGCCAGCAGGGAGACTAAAGACTGAATGGATGTTATTATTAATAATGTATAAAAATCCATATGAATGTCCCTTCACTCCCAACCCAAACATCACATCCAGAGTGTGTCCAGTTATATCAGTGGAATCTACAACTAGCTGGATTTAGTGGTATATTTTCAGAAGAGCATTTTCCCTTTTGCAGGAGCAAATTGTGCCCATAAAATTGGCACTGAAATTCAATTGCAAGTGGAAATCTAAATACTTGAGTTACTAATTACGTGATTGCAGGCATGGATAAGGTTCTCAGAGGCACAAGTTCATTTTGTGAGCTAACGTTGCAGGCACAAATTTTGTAGGTGCAGTTCACCCATAAAAATGAAGGCTGGATCCCAGGTGGCTGAAAACTTACCTATGAAAGTGCATTTACCTTGCACCATCATACATACTGTCTCCAAGTTTGTCTTGAAACACTTTGCATTGCAGAGAATATGTCTTCTGTGTTGTATAGAGAAGTATAGGGTGTCACTCTCCTGAACCCTCCGTTAAGTATATTTCTGAAAGGTTAGTTTTTTAAACAAAAATGGTGGAAAAATAAATTACAGAATATAGCACCCAGAATCTGAGTGATAGCCTTATTGTAAATATCCACAAAAATAGTATTAGCGCAATCAACTTTGTACATAATAGTGAATGCAGAAGAAAGAATATTCAAATTAAGAAATAACATTCAAAGTAAGTGTTGTCTGTTTATGTTCACAAGAAGAAATATCTCTATATATTTTGTGTTAAAAATCAAAGAATATACCTGCAAAAGTCAGCCCACCAGCTAAGCACCACATTTTCATATTTAAGCACAATCCTTCCTGTTTCAGACAATTATTATTTGTTTGTTTCTTACACATTGTGATGGGGAGTACCAGGCATTTGCTCCCCCTAACGGAGGCTCTGATGTCCTCCTAGAAGGCAAGAATAGTGAGTTCAAACCTCTAGGGTGTGCCTAGAGAGGCCTCCATCATCAGCTTCAGGCAGAGTCAGTGAGAGTTGGTCCTCCAGTGCCTGGAAGGGCTGGGAGCAGATGGAAACCAATCAGGCCCCAGCAGGCCTGATAAAAAGGGCTGGTTGCTTCTACTAGGGGCCAGTTCTGGGCAAAACCAGGACAGGGAATGCAGGCTTTCCCTGCCCTAATCCAATTAATCTGGCTCAGTCAGAGGCCTAACCTTGTCACCACAGGCCTTGGATTATCTCTAGGAAGAACTATTGTTTGTATTATGGATTTTAACACCCAGGTGGCTATTTTGAGTCTATTTTCGAGAAGGGGACTGGACTAAGAGCTGACTGCTGGAGGGCTTGGTCACAGAGAGAGCAGACCATTGTGGAATGAGGACACAAAGGAAGAGCTAGAACAGGAGAACCCCTGCAATGCTGTGTCCTGACATGAGCAGTGCTGGGGTGATGAGCTCACACCATAGCACTTATACAGTACGATAGATGAGTATAGTGCTGGAGGAAAATTAGCTCTGGCAGGCTGAATCAGACAAGTAAAATACAGTGTTCTTACTCTAAACAGTTTACAGCCTGAGAGCTAGATCTGCGCTAAGCACTATCAGATGCATTAGATGGGGTGTGGTCAGGCCTCTCAGAAGCTACACTTCCCAGGAGGAATTCTGGCTGACCCCATGAGATTTTGTTGTAGGGATATCCAGGTGTTCACGTTAGTGAACTAGCTATGCTTTGCTTTAATATTCTTCCCTACCTCTCTGCTCAACTGGCTGATGCAATGTGAGCAAGGGGGCAGAGCCATAAATCCAACCTGATCCCACCCATTCCTACTGCTTTCAGTTGGTGAGATTTAAGCTCCTAAGAGCCTAAATCCTTTTTGAAAATTAGATTTAGGTTCCTAAATCAGACATTGCAATGCTGAGCACAGCAACACACAAATACTTTTAAAAATCTTCGCCCTAGTGCTTAAGAGGCTGCTTAAGGAAAAAGGAACTTTGTTTCCCATCAGGATTCTGGACTGGGAATTTATAAGAAAAGCTCCTTGCACTCCACCCCATCTTGCACGTATATCCAGGGGCCAATCAAAATCTGTTTCTAAATTAAGAGACAGTATGATGAGAAGAAGGTAACAGTCATAGTGGAAGGGGAAAATCATTAACTGACTTCGCTTAATTATTAAAGCTCACATCCTAAGAATAACCAGGTTGTTTATTTAATGTTCTTTCAAATGTTACAAAGAGAAGATGACAAATATTTGGAGATCTTACTGATGGAGTGTGTTGTGAGGAGACATAGCAGACAGGGTTAGGAAAGGGTCTCCAGATACCATCCATGCCTTCTTTGATATGACACACTAAGATGGGAGTGCAAAAAAAAAAAAAGGCAGTTAAACTGATGGTTAGCAGTGCAGCTTCAGTGGGATGGAATAGAGGGAGGAGCAATAAAAGAAGAGAGCAGGGTAGGAGGTAGGGGTAGAACTGTAGAGAGCTCTGAAAGTGAGGAAAGTAGGATTTGCTGTAGAAGTGTGTGTAGGGGGAAGTAGCCAGTTAAGGGATTTGAAGAGGGGCTAGGCATAAAGTGGCAGGCAAGGTAAATGGTTTTCAGTACTGTATTTTGGACAGATTAGAGAGGGCAAAGTGAGAGGCAGTGAGGCCAGAGAAAGATGGTTGCACCAGTAAATGCAAGGGAAGCTCTGAGCCTGGACAATTGCTTGGTGGTGGGAATGAGTAGAACTTGTCAGACATTGACAGAATAAAAAAAAATCCAGAAAGAATTTGGGAGCAGAGAGTAAAAAACAAAAATGACACTAAATGTGCACATCTTTTGCAATATTGAAAAAGTAACCTGTTATCTCATGCAAGAGCTCTTTTGGATGTTTTTTGTACTGCCAGTGGGTTCTGGCAGATGCTCAATATTCCAGAATACTTCTTTTTTATGACCTGCTTCTAACCTCAAAGGTGCAATATTTCAGCAAGATGATTTTCTTTGTAGAAATATCTGTAGCAGAAAGAAAAACATACCTCTTAAAATAATCACAACATCCTTTCACTAATATTTTGCCTTTTAATAAAAAATAAAAACATAATTGTTTCAAAAATCATATTGTAGCAAATCTGCATTTCATGAAATATAGATACCCCAAGGTATGAAACAAATATCACTAATAATGGTATACTCTCCTTGCATTAATGATATAATTATAAAATATCCTTTTAAAATGCTTGTAAAGGAAAAAAGCATTAACTCATTCAGGAAAAAAAATGCAAAGAAGTTTCTTATCATTATGTGAGGTCTTTTTCTTAGCTCTATTATACAGCTTCAGTTTTTGGTCTTTTACAAAGCAAAACAAACACACTTGGTTTATTCAGGCAAAGAAAACTAGTAATTGAATTGGCCTTCAGGCGAAGTAATGCACATAGAATTACAATTTAAATGGTATTGAAAGGTTAGCTTTATACAAAAACAAGGAATAGCTCTTTTTTGACACTTAAATTACAATACTTTTTTTTAGAAAGGGGCCTTTGTGTATAATAAAAACAAAACCATTTTTATACCCATATTTCCACTTTTTCAATACAATGGCCATCATGTTTTTTTGAAATGTACAGTTCATTAAAACAACACCCGTTTCTATTCAAAGTTGGGGCACTCTTGGATACCACAAACTTCCTTTCAGAGCCAGCTTCATCCAGTCTCAAAAGACTATTTCCTGACTTGATACTTGTGTGAAATTAATTAAAACCACCTCAAACGGCAGAGCATGAGAGATTGTAATTTGCTCATCTCTCACTTTATGGACTCTGGGGCACAACTACAGTGAAATCCTCAGAGCAAGAGGATATTTGAAGTGAGCAGAGATACTTCTAGCCTTACTGGACCCCACAGAACATACAAGGTGGGGGAAGGAAGCATTAAAGACTGGCCCTGGAACCTGAACTGAGTTAATGAAAAGGGAAAGAATGTCATTTGGATTGGATTGAATTGGAACCTGAACTAGCATTTTTGAGGAGAGTCAAAGATAAGTGTCTATGGAGTGTTTACAGTGGGAGTATTGATGGCGGGGAGAAGTGGATTGGAATTAGATCAGGTAGCAAACTACATTGACAAGAGAGAGTGGCTTTGGGTGTCAGTCATTGTGAGAATAGAGGGGCTCAGGAACTGGACTGATGGGTGCTGGGATTGGTGCTAGTTGGGATCCTGGGCTTTGATGGAGTCAGCACTGTGCGGAGCATTGGGTGGCAACAACCAAATGAGAAGAAAGGAGAAACTGGGTAGAAAAGAAGGTGAGGAGGACTTATCCTAATGGATTAGACCAGAAAAAAATAGGGATGCAGGCCAAGAGATGGATCAAAGTTCAAGCCAGTTCCCATTGTATTGTGCATGAAACAATTGATATTACCCATCCTTAGAAATTATTCCAGTATTGTGTAAAGAATTAGGGTGGTTGTATCTTGAATATAGCGTATATGGGTTTGAACACCTCATTATAGAAACACTATTATGCTCTGAAGTGTCCCTAGCTTCTGTTTGCTGGCAGCTGGGAATAGGTGATGGGATGTATCACTTGATGATTACCTGTTCTGTGCATTCTCTCTGGGGCACCTGGCATTGGCCACTGTTGGAAGACAGGATACTGGACTAGATGGACCATTGGTGTGACCCAGTTTGACCATTCATATTATAGAAATTGAAAACTGTACCACATGACTAAGGACAACTGAAATGATACACATGGTTGTGGACCTTCGTGATTCATTAAACTCAGTCTAGTTTATTCTTCATATATACTCATTGAGAAACACAGTACACTTTGATTACAAAGAGGCAAAGGGAAGGACAAAGGACATACCCACATCCTTGCCATGTCCATTGCACAGTCACAGATGTTAGGATTACCACACACCCAATATTTTTTTCTGTGAAACAATAACATGAAGAACAAAGTCAGACCATTTATAAGAAGTGCAAAAGTGCATGGAGTAGAGAAAGACAGTGTTTTGCATCAATGAACAATACCTCATTTCAGCAAACAATTGGAGTTCAATATCATAACCACACAACTGTGATGCTAGTTATGAAACAATATAACCTACCTTAAATATGTTTCAGTCCAACACCATATTGTAAGCATTAAACTCAGAGAAACAACAATGGTCACACAGATGTATTATTCTTAAAGAGAATGCACATCTCTAATTACTTGGACTGCCAGTATTATGGGAATTTCCCTGATTTAAATAGTATTAAAAGGAATCCAAGTGTTGATAAAGTCCAGATACTTCTAATTAATTTATCCATAGTTCAGATGAACTAAGTTCTACCCATCCTCTCTGCTTCCTCTCTACCCAGCCTCTCTCTAGGTTGCATAGAATCTTTTCTCTGAGTGACAGATGAAGAGATTGCTACAAGAAAAGAGGAGCTAAAGATAATATGAATTTCCTGAGGTAAACACAATTTTGAAGGGAGTACCAACAATACAGTAAAACCTACATTGTTTACATTAATGTCAGCTATAAGAAGAAAGGGGCATGAACTGAAGCTAAAGAAGCTCCAGGCATTATAGAAATTTACACAGAGTATTTAATACAGAGGAATGAAGATGGACAGCAGTAGGACAAAATAATATATATAGACAAATAAAAAAGAGTTAAGCAAGTTCTGTATTTTAAGGAGGGAAAATTGAATTCTAGAACTGCACTCTCACAGGAGAAAATGGACCTAAGTGGGTTTTCTTTCCATCCTGCAATAGTCTATATTTCTGTGAATAAGCTCCACTGATCCTGCAGAGCTACCTTTACCTTAAAAAAAACAGGAATAAAATAGATGTGTAGAAAAAGAATATCAGCACCATGGCATAAAGAATTTCTAAAAGGAACTTGTAAGGTTATTATGATGCCTTACTAATGTTGAAATACTGAACCTCAGTCTCATACTACCGTGCATGGAGTGTTACTTATCCTCCAACCTTAGAAAACAAAACCTCCTGCTGAACTAAGTCATTACGGAAGAAAAAAAATAACAAAGTTGTTTTTTGTGGACTGAAGAGAGAGAAATGGGTGGATAGCAAATTAACCACAGACCCAATCCTGCAGCACTAACTCAGCCAAAACTCACATTTGGATTGTGAGGTTTGGGCCGTAAGAGTGTTTTAGGTGGAAATTTTCAAAGGCACAAGGAGAAGTTACGTGCCTAATTCCCAGTGACTTTCAATAAGAGTTGGTAACTTATTTACCTTTGAGCCTTTGGAAATCTCCCCTTTAACTACTGCTACAAAATCAGTGCATATCCTGGGTTATTGTACTGGTGTAAAGGGTGACTTGTATGCTGCACCAGTGCAAGTCATTTTTTATATCAGTGAAGCAGATCTTTGTACTGGGGAGCTACATCAGCAGCTACCCCAGTAGCTAATACCACTGTGTTGGCAAACCATTATTTGAATGTTTTCATGTATGTAATCATTTTTGTTTTTATTTCAGTGCTAAGCGATCCAGGTATGTGACCATTATTAAAAATAAAATAATATTTCACATTTATATACCACCCTCCCATCTAAGGAGCTTAAAATCCTTAACAAACATCTGAGAATTAGACTCCATTCTTGCAACTGGATCTATGTGAATGGACCTCACTGGCTTCAGTGGGACTCCACGTGGGCATTGAAGTGCTTAAAGGGCTGCAGTAAAGCAGCTGGAGCAGGAGCAAAGGAGGAGCAGGAAAGAAATAGTAATTGGGACACACATCCTTCCCAAGGCTCATTTTAGGACAGTGCAACTTTGAACCCTCACACAAGGTATTTTACAAAAGTTCAGTCTAGTCCACAGTGATTTGGCCAAGTTTGCACAGGAAATCCATGACAAAAGCAAGAATAGGAACCAGGTTTTCTGAATTCCATCCTGAACCTTAATCACAAGCACATTCTTCCTGCTCTCGCTGTATCATGTTATTAGAAAATAAACTCATGATAAGCATGCAGTGTATGATTTTCAAATACTATAACGTGCAGTAGCTAATTCAAAACCAAATTTCTTCAGATCTTTTAAAAGTACCTTTCGTCACTGAATACCAAATCCATGCTAAATTTTACACTTTAAAAAGAAAACAGTCCTGTGCTATCAGAGGACAAAGAAAATATCTGTAAAATATACTAGCAAGAACACCCCCTCACATCTCCAATTTCTATTTTTGGTAATAGCGAGAGGAGTTTTTCCAAACTTTTCCTTTAAAAAATCACTTTTGATCTGAAAATGAATATAAGAAGCTTTAGTCCAAAGAGAAACATTTTGATCATTTATAAATGCTTAAATGGAGGAATTTCAATGAAATCATAATTATAGCACAGCTGATGTAATATGTAGGCTGTGTAATAGATTATTGCACTCCTACTACTTTTTAGTTAAAATTCATTTTATCCTGAAAGAAATCTAATTGACTTTAAAATAAGACTGTAAGCTTTCAATGATTGATGCTTTCACATCCATTATCTAAGAAGTCTTCTAAGAGCCTAAGTCAAATTGAAGTCAGCACATTACACCTTCTTGAGATGTAGCTTGTAGCAAACAGTGAATAGCAAGTAATCTCACTACCGCTGAGTAACATTTCCCACCCCTCCCAGAGACTTATAAATCACAGAAATGTAGGACTGGAAGAGACCTCATTAGGTCACCTAATCCAGTCTCCTGCACGGAGGCAGGACTCAGTGTTATCTAGATCAGTGATACTCAGACTGAGGCTTGGGAGCCACAAGTGGCTCTTTAATGTGTGATATTAAAACATGCGTGATTTAATTATTAACCAATCTAAGCTATTAACCAATCAGTATGCTTTTACTGTGTTATTAACTAATTGTAGATTACTTGGTCAGTCATTTTGCCATGAAAAATATATAAATAGTAAATGAAACAATGAATTCACACTACTGTGGCTCTTTGTGTGAATGTTAATTGCTAATTTGGCTCCTGAACTACTGAGGTCTGAGTGTCACTGATCTAAACCATTCCTGACAAGTGTTTGTCTAACCTGTTCTTAAAATCCTTCAGTAATGGAGATTCCACAACCTCCATAGGTAATTTGTTCCAGTGCTTAACTATCCGGACAGAGTTTTTCCTGATGTCGAAACTAAATCTCCCTTGCTGCAATTTAAGCCCATTACTTCTTGTGCTGTCCTCAGTGGATAAGGAGAACAATTTATCACTCTCTTCTTTATAACAATCTTTTACATACTTGAAGACTAGCTTCAGAAGGGTAGCCGTGTTAGTCTGGATCTGTAAAAGCGGCAAAGAGTCGTGTGGCACCTTATAGACTAACAGATGTATTGGAGCATGAGCATGAGCTTTCGTGGGTGAATATCCGCTGAAGTGGGTATTCACTCACGAAAGCTCATGCTCCAATACGTCTGTTAGTCTATAAGTTGCCACAGGACTCTTTGCCGCTTATACTTGAAGACTGTTATCATGTGCCACCTCTGTCTTCCCTTCTCCAGACTAAACAAACCCATTTTTCCCAAATCCTGCATAGGTCATATTTGCTAAACCTTTAATCGGTTTTGTTCCTCTCCTCTGGACTTTCTCCAGTTTGTCCACATCTCTCCCCAAGTGTGGTGCCTAGAACTTCAGTTGAGGCCTTATCAGTGCTGAGTAGAGCAGAAGAATTACTTCTCAGGTCTTGCTTACAACACTCCTGCTAATACATCCCAGAAAGATGTTCCCTTGTTTTGCAACAGTGTTACATTGTTGACTCATATTTAGTATGTGCTCCATTATACCCCCAGATTCTTTTCTGCGTACTCCTTCCCAGGAAGTCATTTCCCATTTTCTATTTGTGCAACTGATTATTCCTTCCTACATGTAGTACTGTGCATTAGTCCATATTCAATTTCATCCTATTTCATTCAGATCATTTCTCCAGTTAGTCAAGATCATTTTGAATTCTAATCCTTGCAACTCTTCTTCACTTGGAATCATCCACAAACTTTCAAAGTGTACTCCAAATCATTTATAAAAATATTGAATAGAACCAAATCGAGGACAGATCCCTGCAGGATCCCACTCAATATGCCCTTCCAGTTTGACAGTGATAAATCGATAAATACTCTCTGATTACAGTTTTCCAACCAGTGATACACCTACCTTATCGTAGATTTGTCTAGACTATATATCTCTAGTTTGTTTATGAGAAGATCATATGAGACAGTATCAAAATCCTTGCTAGAGTCAAGATATATCACATCTACTACTTTCCCCCTATTCACAAGGCTTGTTAACCTGTCAAAGAAGTATATTAGGTTGGTTTGACATGATTTGTTCTTGACTAATCCCTATTGATGGTTTCTTATCATCTTATCTTCTAGGTGCTTACAACATGTTTGATTATTTGCTCCTTTATCTTTATGGTTACAGAAGTTAAGCTGACTGGTCTATAATGCCCTGTGTGGTCTTTATTCCCCTTTTTATAGATAGGTATTATTTTTGCCCTTCTTCGGTTCTCTGGGATCTCTCCAATCCTCCAAGAGATCTCAAAGATAATCGCTAACGGCTCAGAGATCTCTTTAGTCAATTCCTTTAGTATTCTAGGATGTATTTCATCAGGCCCTCCCAACTTGAAAACATCTTAACTTGTTCTTTCCCTATTTTAGCCTCAGATCCTACCCAGTTTACACTGATGTTCACTATGTTAGTAGTCTGATCACTGCTAATCTTTATGATGAAAACTGGAAAGAAAAAAAAGGCATTTAACATTTTGGCTGTTGCAGCTTTTTTCTGTAATTCTCTCTCCCTCCTCATTGAGTAATGGGACTACCCTGTCCTTGGCCTTCCTCTTCCTTCTAATGTATTTGTAAAATGTTTTCTTGTTACCCTTTATGCCCTATCTAATTTAAGCTCATTTTGTGTGTTGGTTTTTCTAATTTTGTGCCTACATGCTTGTGGTGGTTTTTTATATTAATCCTTTGTAATTTGTTTCCACTTTTTTGTATGACTCTTTTGAGTTTCAGGTTGTTGAAGATCTCCTGATTAAGCCATAGCGGCCTCTTACCATACTTTCTATCTTTCCTACAAACTGGGACAGTTTGCTCTTGTGCCCTTAATAATGTCTCTCTTAAAAACTCCCAACTGTCCTGAACTCTTTTTTTCCCCTTGGACTTGCTTCCCATGGGATCTTACCTACCCACTCTCTGAGCTTGCTAAAGTCTGCCTTGTTGATGTCCATTGTCTTTATTCTGTTGCTTTCCCTCCTACCTTTCCTTAGAATCATGAACTCTTATCGTTTCATGATCATTTTCACCCAAGCTGCCTTCCACCTTCAAATTCTCAACCAGTTCCTCCCAATTTGTCAGAATCAAATCTAGAACAGCCTCTCTCCTAGTCGCTTTATTCTTCTGTAATAAAAAATTGTCTCCAATTCATTCCAAATCTGCCCCCTGTTGTATTATTTTCCCAACAGATGTCTGGGTAGCTGAAGTTACCCATCACCACCAAGCCCTGTGCTTTGGATGATTTTGTTAGTTGTTTAAACAAAACCTCAGCCACCTCTTCTTCCTGATTAGGTGGTTTATAGCACATCCCTACCATGACATCACCCTTGTTTTTTCCCCTTTTATGCTTACTCATATTTCAATAGGTCTGCCTCCCACTTTTATCTCAACCTCAGTGCAAGTACATCTTTGATATACAAGGCAAAACCTCCTCCGTTTTTCTCTGCCTGTCCTTCCTGAGCAAGCTGTACCTTTCTATACCAATATTCTAGTCATGTGAATTATCCCACCTCTGTGATGCCAGTTATATCATCTAGTGTTTCTAGTTCTTCCTGTTTATTCTCCATACTTATTGCATTAGTTCATAGCCATCCAAGATGTTCATTTGATTCCCCCCCCACCCCCCAAGTTCCAATCCTTCACACAGCTTTCCATTTTCTGGACTTACCTGTGGGCTTTTCTCTCCTGCCCCCACCAAACCTAGTTTAAAGCTCACCTCTCTAGGTTATTCAGTGTCTCTCCAAAGATTTTCTTTCCCTTCTTTGATAGGTGGATCCTATCTCTGCTCAGCAGTGCTTCTTCTTGGAACAGCATCCCATAGTCGAGGGAATTGAAGCCCTCCTGGTGACACCATCTGTGCAGCCAGACATTTACCTCCAGGATATGTCTGTCTCTGCCTGGGCCTCTAACCTAGACCAGAAGGATCAGTGAGAACAGCTGCACACCCACCTCCCACACCCTCTCTTCCAGAGTCATGTAGTCACTTCTGATCTGCTCAGGGTCATGCATCACAGTATCATTAGTGCCCACATGGATCAGCAGCATGGGGTAGTAATCAGGGGGCTGGATGATCTTCAGCAATCCTTCCATAATTTCTGGGATACCAGCCCCTGGCAGGCAGCACACCTCCCAGCATGCCATGTGACGTTGGCAGATGGATGCCTCTATTCCCCTTAGAAGGGAGTCACTGGCCACCATCACCCTTAATTTCCTCTTGGGAGTGTTAATTGCAATCCTCTCAGCCTTGGGGAGACAAGCCTTCTTTGCGGGGAGCTTCCTCAGTCCCCATTTCCAGGGCAGCATACCAGGTTTTTGTCTCTATGGAGGGTCGGTTGGGAACAGAGGTGGAGCACTGCCTGCTGCCAGAAATAACAAACAGCCAGCTTCCTTCCTGAGAAGAAGCTATTTCCTCCTCCCCTGGTGATGCTACTGCAGTCCTCTCCAGCTGGATTGCTTCCTCAACCTTGGAGGAAAAGGGGTTGTCATAAGCTACCATGCACAGATGTAAAGGATGCTTATGTAGGCAAGACAATATGCCATTTTCATTTCAATAGTGTTTCTACAAAGTGCAACATTTCCTTGATACGTATTTACCCCAGAGGCCCTTTGAGGGTTGGAGGATCTGTGTTTTACTGCACTCTTTCTAAGCTTCTAAAACATACCACACTTACAAAGGGGACTATGCTCAAAATGTTTTTTAGTGACTTACAAGGAAAAATTAGAGGAGGAGGAGGGAATCAAACTCCATAATGGATTTGAGCCTATTCATCATAAATCAATGGGAAAAACTCTCAAGATATTTATATGGGAGCAGGCCTGGGCTCAAGGACCATGCAGAACATTTTATTTGCTTTCCTTGCTCCTTTTGTCTGGGGATCTGCTTGTGTCTGCAGCTGCCCAACTGTTTTGACAGAAGTGTAGTCACTGTTGCTGGCCTGTAAGATTTTATAGTGCCTGTAGCTTTCTTCACTGGTTCCCTACAGTGGTAGACCCCACTAATTTCTCCTTCTTGGTGGCCCACCTTAGGATCAGTGGCCCCTGCATTCTTTGTGGCTTTTTGCCTTCACTCCCTCCTTCAGAGAGCAATTGCAGGTCTACATCTCCTTCTGCTTCTGGAAATTGACTCCCTGTAGCCAACCCTTTTCTCCCTGAACATCATGCAAGTACAGGTTCAGTGCACATGTTTGGGCAGTGCCCGATATCTACAGGCTGTTCTGGCCTGGAGTTGATAGCTCTGGCATGTCAGTCTGGCTCCTGGCCTAGGTCTCTTCCCTATCACAGCCCCAACAAGCTGTCTCTGACTCAGGAATACAAATAAGGCAGATCTTTGGAGTCCTGGGGACCCACCTCCTGATAGATTCCATTCTTAGTGTTGCATGGCCAACGTGTTCAGTGTCATTTTTCCCAAACTGTTGCTTCTGGGCTCGTGCTTTTGGAAGCCACTTCTCACTGACTCCCCAAAATGGCTGTAGCTGTGGTGGCACCATTCTTTGCTGCTGCTGAGACATTTTCTGATGCTTTATTGGATTTTGCCCCTGCTGTTTCCTCATGTTAAAATATTAACTGGTTCTACTGTCTGCTCCTATAATGTCGTGTGCTATTTCACTATGGCAGCTGCTTCCCCTTTATGATGGGTTCCCCCCAGGGTGCCACCTTGAGCTTGGGCACCACTGAGTCCACCTTACTCACCAGTCTGAGCTCCCTTTACACTGTACTGTTGTGACAGGCCCTCAGGCCCTCTCCAGCACACATACAGGTAGGGACACACCCAGCTGCAGCTACACACAAATGCTGAGATCAGCTCTTCATGGGAAGGCTCAGCTAAGGAACTGCCCTGTTACTCAAGTGCACACACCCCTTTGAAGGGTAAACCCAAAATTATACCGTCTTGCATGGCACAGGGAACTTTACAGCGTAAGCTCATGAAATTCACCCCCTCCCTCAATGTGGAGGAAGATATGCAACAGCTTTCTGCCCCCAGTTATGATTTCCACACACTGGTTTTAGACAAAACAAAAACAAGTTTATTAATTCCAAAAAATAGATTTAAGTTGTTATAAGGGATAGCAAACAGATCAAAGCAGATTACCAGATTATCAAAGCAAATAAAGAAAACACAATCTAAGTTTAATATACTAAATAGGTAGGATATGAATTAGCACATTCTCACCCTGAGTGATAAACAGGCTGGCAGAGTCTTAAGACACAAGCTACCTTGGCTCTGCAGCTTGGGTTTTCCAAGTTTTCATACTCAGGCTAAAAACCCCTTAACATAGGACCATCACTTCCCACAGTTCAGTTCTTGTTCCTCAGGTGCTTCCAGGTGTGTTGTTGTAGGGAGAGTGAGGTACCCCCATGATGTCATTTTCCCCCTATTATATCTTTGTCCCACTTGCTGGAAAGCTCTTTTGCTGTGACCTGGGTCAAACAGTTCCCACTGTGTAGTGCTATCTCTGAGAGGTTTCTATTGTACACAGTTCCTAGGGTAATCCTTGTGCTTGTGCATTTCCTCAACAATCCATTAACATTGTTTGGCCTTTTTACTGTTGTAGCTGAAAGGCTGCTTGTGGGTGTAAGCCCTGGTCTACACTGGGGGTGGGGATCGATCTAAGATACACAACTTCAGCTATGAGAATAGCGTAGCTGAAGTCGACATATCTTAGATCGACTTAGAATCACTTACTTCGCGTCCTCGCAGTGTGGGATCGACGGCCGCCGCTCCCCCGTCGACTCCACTTCCGCCTCTTGCAGTGGTGGAGTTCCGGAGTCGACGGCAGAGCGATTGGGGATCGATTTATCGCGTCTACACTAGACAAGATAAATTGATCCCCAATAGATCAATCACTACCCGCCGATCCTGCGGGTAGTGTAGACATGGCCTTAGTCTTCAAACCAAGAGGCATGAAACATAAGTGACAACAGAACTCTAAAGATCCTAAAAAGGAAAGACTTATTTTTAGTAGTCAGTATAAGGATATGTCTACACTACCTGCCGGATCGGCAGGCAGGGATCAATCCAGCGGGGGTCAATTATCATGTCTAGTCTAGACGCAATAAATCGACTCCCCCGAGTGCTCTTCCGTCGACGCCTGTACTCCAGTGCTGCGAGAGGTGCAGGCAGAGTCGACGGGAGCGGCAGCCGTCGACTCACCATAGTGAAGACACCGCGGTGAGTAGGTCTAAGTATGTTGACTTCAGCTACATTATTCACGTAGCTTAAGTTGCGTAACTTAGATCGTTTCCCCCTCCCTGCCCCAGTGTAGACCAGGGCTAAGACTCGTGTACTGCATTATGTGTGCTAAGCAAAAGAGGAAAATGAAAAAGAATAAGAAAACCCACTTAAATCTTAAAGCTATTCCTAGGAAGAAAAGTCTCAGCTCATCTGAGCAGAAGAATGTACCTTGTGTATCATGCCAGCAAGTACGCAAGTGTGAGACTGAATACATGTTTAGATAATCCTCATCTGTATCACTACTACTTTTCTCCCAGCTTCTTCCCCAGCAGATGTGTTTTACTACAAATTTAACTGGTAGACTGACCAAATTCAGCCATTGGTAGTAATAATACTTGTTTTCTTTTGTATAGAGGTTCTTGTACCACCCTTATTATTTTAGTATCTGAGCACCTAGGATGTTCTAAGTGCTTTACAAACAGGTGCTATTGATTCTTTACATCATCTTTGTAAGGCAGAAAAGTATTATTATCCCTATTTTACAGATGGGGCAACTGAAACAGGAAAGTTAAGAGACTTACAAGCTCCCAGAGGATTAAGAACTCAAGTTCTTCATATCCAGGCATGTGTTTAAAAGTCTAAACCTTGTCTCTCTTGAAAATAAGGTGTTCCAATTTATATCTTTGGGATATAAAACCGTAAAATTAACCTTTTAAAACTGCACTAAACAGTAAAACAGGGCAGGGCAGTACCTGACTTCCTGGACCATTGGTATGCTTAAGTGGGGCTCTGATGTCACCAGTGTTGTTGGTGACATCAAAGAGAATGCTGCTGTTGAGAGATCACAGAGAAGCATGAGCCAGATGTCATGGGACCTGAAAGGGTGAAAAGGGACCATTTTTATTTGCATTTTTATTCATTTGTGAATATATGAAATGCAACTCTTGTCAAAATATATCAAAACCTTCCTTATTTTGTAGGGAGATTTGTTTCCCTGCTTCACCTCTCCTTTAATATGTACATTTAATTGAAGACTGTAATATTTTTCTGAAATGTAAGAGCCCAGTGAGAGTTCAGGACATTCAGCACCTTTCCAGATAAGACCCAAAATGTGCAGCACAGGAATAACGTATCATGCATAGAATTTATCACAGTTCAGTATTCACAATAACAACATTAGAAATTAGAATTAGAAATCCAAATCCAATCAATGGATAACTTTAGTTTTCATTTGTTCAGTAGTGTTCATTACAATCATCTGAAATATTTTGAAATGCAGTCTTTACATCTTCAGTAACATATTCTTAACAAATGTCAACGTTAAAAACATTCCCATCTTGTCTTGGATAGCTAGGTAATATTACATCTGCATTCACAGTATTCTGTATGGAATTACACCATATAGTTTCCACTTAAAATGGCTCACACTTATAACAAGAGTTAACAGGTAAACTCAATAATAATAATTAATAAATAAATGATAAATAATTAAAAAAAAGTTATTGTCTGAGTTTGCCCCAGGATCTAGAATCATTCAAAATGTTGTTAAATTCAGATATAAATCACTTTGGGTTAGAATGAATGAATCTGACACTTTGCAAACCATGCTTTACATTTATAGAGTTCCCACAACTACTCGAAATTCACAAAAAATGTTTCCTTGTGTTTTAAAACCATGGAAGGGTGTTCCCCTTCCCCCTGATGATTTTTTTAAAATGTATTTCTAAGACTGACAAATCCCGAAAGTTGGAGCACCACACTTGGGTGTGTATATCAATATATATAGTATCAATTTTTTCACTAGAGTTTTATTTTCACTGTCCCTCTCTGCTCATTTTCTGAAAGTGTCTCTGGGCCTAATTCTGATATAACTTTGTTTTATTTTGTTTTACTCTGATATCACTTTGGGTGTTTCTCCAATGGCTATTGTGGAGTTACTTTTAATTTATATTGGTGTGATGGAAAGCGGTTTCAAGCCCTCAGTATTTGGTTTTTACTCTGTCTTTCTCTGCTCTTTTGTTTTTCATAGTCACTCCCAAGATGAAGGAAAATCTATTAGCTTTGAAAAGGAGTACTTGTGGTACCTTAGAGACTAACAAATTTATTTGAGCATAAGCTTTCATGAGCTACAGCTAGCTCACAAAAGCTTATGCTCAAATAAATTTGTTAGTCGCTAAGGTGCCACAAGTACTCATTTTCTTTTTGCGAATACAGACTAACACGGCTGCTACTCTGAAACCTATTAGCTTTGAGTTGTTATGACTGTTGTCTGAGTTGGACTTTTGAACTCTTAATGTTCGGGTGAGTTAAAAGTTGGACAAGACATGTTTGTCTATTACTCTCTTTTAATTATTCAACTTGAAGAAGAGGAGCGAAGAAAAGAGAACTTCCTCACAATTTTTGGTTTCACATTTCTACATCAAAAGTATTCTAATAATGATTTTTCTATTATATTAAAATGAATGTCTGTATCTTTGTAAAACCAAAAACACTAATGGTCTAACATCTTAAGTTGTCATAGAAATATCCTAGATTTCCCAGCATGTTTAGCAATTTAAGGTAATAATGGGTGTGACCTTTTCCTAATGTTGTTGGAATCAGGGCTCTCAAGGAAATAAAATATTGCTTTCCCTTTAGTGTCAGCATACACGTGCACCTGGGTGGCCCACTATTATAAGCAGACACATACAACATATGTATTCAAATTCTGCTACTAGTAAAGTCAGTGGCAATGTTTTGATTTTAGTGTGAGTAGCATCAGCCCATACAACTGAGCACATCAGTGGTGAAGAACAGATCTTTGCTATTCCACACAGAAGACTTCAGTCAGAAGAATGGCAAGTAAGAAGCAACAGTCCGAAGAAGGAAATCTGCACTTTTCCTGAACTTTGCCTTCTTATCCAACTTGGTCTTTAGACTGTGAGCATCTCAGGGCTAGGACCATCCCTTATTTAATGTCTTCAAAGCACCTAACACATTGCAGTGTTATCCAGTGATTTCATTATCCAGTGATTGCATTATCCAGTGATTTCAGACATGGAAAGAATACTATCAGGTAGATAACTAAATGAAATAAGAAGCATCACCTGAACTAAGTTCTGTTTTAACCTGAAACTGATTCCGGACTGGACCTCATTTTAGTTACCAGTAGCAGTTGGTTTAGGACCACTGTGAACCCTTTGTTCCTCAGATTATATTAAATCTCTCTTGTTGACATCGAGATTTCAGTTGCTGTTAAATCTCTCCCATGAGAACTTTCCTAATCACTGTAAGTTGAAGTTAATCACTGCCTTTCTAATCACTGTAATCTTTTTAAATTTAAAATTTACAGATGGCAATCCATACACAAGGTTTATGGGGAGTGGTAGGCCTGGCACGTTACCAATACATGATCCTTATGGGACAGATCCTGATACCTTTTCTCACAATGCATAGCACTTTACTTAACAAGTAGGCCCATTAACATCAATAGGACTACTCAAATGAGTAAGCTGAAACATTAGTAATAGGCTGACCAGATAGCAAGTGTCAAAAATCAGGACAGGAGGTGGGGGATAATAGGCGCCTATGTGAGTAAAAGACCCAAAAATCGGAATTGTCCCTATAAAATCGGGACATCTGGTCACCCTAATTAGTAAGGATTTCAAAATGTGGGCATATGGGAATATTTCCAAGTCCAATTATTTCTTTTCTATCCCCCTGAATAGAGTATATTGACCATTGAAACCCTGATCCTTCAAGCGTTTACCTAAAGAACTAAAGGATCAGGGCCTACATCTGTCCTTTTTTGATGCTGAATTTATACTCATGTATGCCAATTTGAAGTTCAGTTACAGGATTCAGGTTAGTACCAGTTAAATAACAATAATAGTCTGTGTATTAGATGAATGAAAAACACACCTGTGAATGTGCTTGATCTAAATTATGCTGTGCCCATGTGATGCCCTGCAATATGCCAAAAGATGGATTAAAGCAATACCAACAATGTGACTACCACTATTGTTGCCACTGTATAACATCACTCAACGCAAATATTATAATATTCCTGTCAGTGGCATTCCTCTGACCTGCCTACATTTTCTGAAAGTGCATAATATTAAGGGACAATTGTCCCCCAATCTCCTCAATGTTTGCTTGGAAAACAAATGCTTTGCACCCATCTAGCGGTTACTCAGCAAACACTTCCCCTCCAAAAAAACATATAGAATTTGAGAAAGTGATATATGCAAGCTACCTCACCACCGGAGACCAAATTCCCATACCCCTCTGCCAGCTAGTCTATTTGTCATAGAAGCCATTACCTTTGCAAAACAGGGAGACAATTTAGGTAATGAAAATCTTGCCTTCTTTTATTTATTTGTTGTGTGCTTGCTCGAATGGTTTTAACACACTTATAAGCATATCGAAAGTGTTTAATTATCTTTGTTTGAAGTTGCCACCAAATTTATGCTTATATTCTGCAGAGCGGCTTTCCAGTGTAGTATCTAAAACGTAGATAGTAGGGCAGTGGTGCAACCACTTAAACTTGGAGTGACTGGGTCTGAGAATGTGTTATTTCTATAATCATGGTGAGGAGCACATAGTAAAATACTGGGGGCTGGGGATGTCTCCCCCTCATGCACCTTGGGATTGGGGAAAATATTAAGATTATAGGTGTACAGCCAGGGCCAGTAGTAGCAACAGCAGCCAGTTTGAGGTGGACTTCAGGACCTCTTAGTTTGGGGGCCTGAATTGCACAGTCCTTACAATCTCAGCTACCTTTTTGAAAGATGATGGTTCAAAAGCTAAACACATGGGGTAATATTATTGATGGTTAGATTATAAATGCTGGGTGAATCAGTGCTCAGTGAATAAATTATATTTCTTAGTCTGGATTATTTTAGGTTGGCAGTGTGCCCTAAATTTTGTATGTATTAACTTAAGAGGTACTAGAAAGACAGCAGCAACTGGACTGTGATCACTATGGTACTAGACATCATGTATAGCAAAGCACTGGGAATTCTCAAATTATCTGGGTGATAACAGATTTAGACAAAAATGTAATTGTTGTATCTCTTTGGAGATTCAGAGATAGCGGACTTTGCAAAGGGAAAATAGTGATGGGAAACAATCACCTCTGTTGTCTTTCTCTAACTGTAATTGTTTTTTGTTGCTCATATTTGCATTATAATCTGAACTCTCTGAGTTTGAATATTTAATGAGGGAACTGCCTCTTGCGGGGAAAGAGTTACATGGAAACTGTGGACATTCCTGCTGTTTTGAGATTTGTTTCTTGGAGCCACAGCTGTGGCTCTAAACAAAAGATGAGCAAATATTAAATCAGCCTTATGCCTTTGAGAATTCTAGTTGCAGTTCTTTTTGGGGTACCTCTAGTTTCTACTAGAGAAGGGGTGAAGAAGTCATTCTACATGTTTCAACACCAAAATTATTATTCAGTGTTCAGGGGAATTTGTATGTTGCCCCTTGCCTTGGACAACTAGGTAGATATTGTGTGCTGCTCAGGGATGTGACAAACCTGTCAATTTCTTACATACGAGGCATGTCAGTTATTAATTCAGCTGAGTATTTTGTTATGTACCAGAAATCAGCATGTAGTATTTTGTTGTCATTTAGATAGGTCCAATGTTATCATATTTAGCTGCCTAAAATAAGGCACCTAAGTAAATCCATAATTATGCAACTAAATAAGTGGCCTACTTCTCAGACCTGCCATGAACTCTCAAGTCCCTTTGTCTTCAATGGGAGCTATGGCTGTGCAGCATCTTTGAAAATCAGGCCACGTTATTTAGGTTACTAAATACGGGCTTAGGTGCCAAACTATAGGCATCCAAGTTTTTAAATTTTGGCCGAAGTCCAGGAAGCTAATTTGTGTTCTGATGTTGTTGAGGCACACTCAGCTACAGGCATACCTCTCCTACCCCAACATACACATGAGCTATTCTACCAACACACAAGTGGCAGAAGCTCACTTTGAATGAGGCAGGGGCCTGAGCTTTCATTTCAAACCTCAACCTGTGGTCCCATCATCGAAAGCCTCCATTCTGCCTCCCTGCAGCAGGGATGGCATGGGAGATCCAGGCTCCCTGCACCACACAGCTCCCCTGTGCCCACTACCTGGCTGTCAGTAACATAGCTGAACATGAAGGAGAGCTCCTCAGCCAGAAGTGCACTGTAGTCCAGCCAAGGCTCCAGCATCTTTCAGCTCCAGCTCAGGCAGCAGTGACACCAAGCATGCAACAAGAGAGGCAGTGAAAAGCCAGGCAGCTGGCAGGGTGGAGCTGGGCCACTCTGTGGGGACCAGCCTCGCCCCTCCAGCTGCAGAAGTTCACTTGGCAGGGGAGGAGCTGGCCAGATGCGGGAGGGTCCAGGTGGGGTGTCTGGCTCGGTTGGAGGGCTGCCCCTAAGAATGGGCCAGGTGGGCCGGTGCCTGGGATAATCTCAGCTGTCTCCAGCCACCCAGGTCTCACTCTCACTTTCACCCCAACACCACCCCTTGCGTGTGCACACAGTTTACAGGGAATGACACATGAGGGTGGAAGCATGGACCAGCCTCCACAATATTTCCATTGTGGGGGCTGCTGGCCCCTACTGGCCCCCCCAGTTCCACTGGCCCGGTGTCAGCAATCTAATCAATATTTGGCTCTGCTATGGGAGGACATTAAGCAATGATAATGGCTAGAAATAGGCCTGAACTAATGGACCAGATTGAATTGACCTGGTCCTGCACACCACAAGTACAGGAGTGTTAGAAACTAGGCTTTTAGTTTTGCATATTGTAAAGATGTTCAAAGGATTTCAGTTCAAGAGTTCTGGTTCAGGACCATATTCAGTCATGGATAGAAAGTGATTAATTGCTTTCTCTTCTGCACAGTTGAAAGACTATGATGGCAGTGACAACTGGTTGGATAACAAGGATCATACTGACATATCCGATATACTCAAGACTGTAATGAGCACTTCTGTTAGAGAAATGACAGAGAGTTTGGAAATAGTAAGACTATTTTTTATTGCCTTTATTGAGTTATTTTTCACGTAACAGAAATAAATCAACAGAAAACATAATGTCTGTAAGTGTAGGTCCACTACTTAGTGGGGAAGAAGAACTAATAACAGACTACACTATAAAGGCTGAGGCGTTTAATGCCTGTTTTGCTTCAGTCTTCACTAAAAAAGTTAATTGTGACCCAATTCTTAACGCAATTAATATTAACAACAAGCGGGAAAAAACACAAGCCAGAATAGGGAAAGAATAGGTTAAAGAATATTTGGATAAGTTAGATTTATTCAAGTTGGTGGGGCCTGATAAAATTTATTTAGGGTACATAAGGAAATAGCTGAAGCAATTTTGATTATCTTTGAGAACTTCTGGAGGACGGATGCGGTTCCAGAGGACTGGGGAAGGGAAAATATAGTACTTATCTTTAAAAAAGACATGGGAAATTATAGACCAGTCAGCCTAACTTCAATACCTGAAAAGACTCTGGAATATATTAACAATTGGTTTGAAAGCACCTATAAGATAATAATTGCCAACATGGATTTGTCCAGAAATAATGCCAAATCAACTAATTTCCTTCTTTGACAGGTCTAATGGCCTAGTGGATAGGGGAGAGGAAGTAAATGTGAATTGTTTTGATTTTAGTAAAGATTTTGACAAAGTCCCATATGACAGTTTCATGAACAAATGAGGGAAACGTGATCTAGATGAAATTACTGTTACTTGTGCATGACTTATTGAAGGAAACATACTCAAAGAATAGTTATCATTGGTTCATTATCAATCTGGGAGGACATATCTCGTGGGGTCCCACAAAGGTCTATCCTGGGTCCAGTACTATACAATATTTTCATTAAAGGGGAGAATATGCTTATAAAATTTGCTGATAACACCAAGCTGGAAGGAGTTAAAAGCACTTTGGAGGACAGGATTAGAATTAAAATCAACCTTGATACATTGGAGAATTAGTTTAAAATCAACAAGATAAAATTCAACAAAGAAAATGGCAAAGAACTACATTTACTGAGAAAAATCAAATGCACAACTACAAAATTAAGAATAACTAGCTAGGCAGTAATATTGCAGAAAAGGATCTGTGGGTTATAGTGAGTGGATCACAAAATGCATATGAGCCAACAATATGCTGCAGCTGCAAAAAAAGGCTAGTATCACTTTGGGGTGTCATATTTAAAACACAGGGGGGAATTTTTCTGCTATATCTGGCGCAAGTGAGGCCTCAGCTGGGTCCAGTTTTAGGTGCCACACTTTAGGAAAGATGACAACTGGAGAGAGTTCAGAGGAGAGCAACAAAAGTGATAAAAGGTTTAGAAGACCTGACCTATGAAGAAAGGTTAAAAAAAATTAGTGTGTTTACTCTTGAAAAAAGAAGGTTGAGAGAGGATTTGATAACAATTTTCAAATATATTAAGAACTGCTATAAAGAGGATGCCCACTAAAAGTAGGACAGTAGGCCACTCCATGGCCACTGAAAGTAGGAGAAGAAGTAATCATCTTAATCTGCAGCAAGGGAGATTTAGGTTAGATATATGGGAAAAACTTTCTAATTATAAGGGTAGTTAAGATCTGGAGTAGGCTTCCAAGGGCGGCGCAAAATCTCCATGATTGGAGGTTTTTAAGAACAGTTTAGACGAACATCTGTTGGGATGTTCTGAATGAGAAGACCAAAGGAACATATAAATATTAGGTAGTTATAGTATAGTATGGTGAATGTGTACAATGTTACTTTGAGCAGGTGCTTTCCCCAAACCTGCTCTAAAACAAAGTGCACACGCTATGTGGAGTCAAAATATTTACCATGTTTTGGAGGGGTTGGCTTTCATTACAAAGTATGTAACAAGCATAAGCAAAGCTCACATCAAATAAAACAAATTTCAAAACCTCAAATGTTGCCATGAAATGAAATCGTCATCCTCCAGTCAGGTCTCCTAACCAGGCCTTAGCCTAAACTAACGTAACTCCATCTACCCCTGCCATACATCTCACATTGGTCAGCAGTCCCTTAGGACTGACTGTATGATACGCCACGAATAAAAGTAGAAGGGATCAGCGTGGCTGCTAATCCTTTGTCTGAGGCCATGTGGAGGTCACTGACTAAGGCAACCAACATAATTGCAGTGCCATATCTAAGTCTGAATCTTGATTAAGGAGTTTGGAAGAGGATCGATGATGCTATTGGTTGTTTGCTGGTCTTTTATCCAAGCCTTAGCCATGGGAGGGAAAACTAGAAAAGTGATTTTAGTCAGCTGGTAAAAGTACAAACATTTGGATGAAAAACTGAGGGGAAAATACCACAAAGATTTAATGGAAAAAATGTTTTCCTTTTTCCAATAAGCTGTAAACATACAAAATGAATATTGACATAAGATCACTGACAGACATAATTCATTGTAAAAGCACCAAAATATCACTGGTCTTATTGAAAAGACAAAGTACTCCAAGTCATCTTGGGATAAATAGGAAAAAATGAATAAGAAGTTAAGCATCTTGAAATTCTTGTCAGAAGATATTAAGTTTAAACTTCAGGTGCTCTGGAGCAACATCTGATTTGTGGGAAGAGGAGATGGAGCAGTGAAAGTGGCTTTCATTCACACTTCTGTCCTCACCTGGGGGCACTGATTCAGTCCCAAGCATAAATTAGAACACCTTCAGAAATAGAGTAAATTGCATTCACTGCTAGCAGCCCCCTGGGGACCTGTAAAAAGATTACTAGACTGCAACACACTCTCCACCAACACCCTCTTCTGACCTTACCAAGCTCTGTGTCAATGGGATTGGGGGGGATGATGCAGAGCCCTTTCCATACACACACAGAGCAGGGAATTCTCATTTCTAGTAGCTCTAAGTCCCTTCTGCACTGCCTGGAAAGATAGATGGGGCTGGGATCAGACCTAGCAACATACTGCATTTGGGGCATAACAGGCAATATTAATTGCCTACATTTAATTCAAAATCGTTCAGCATCAAGTAATACTGAACGAGATCATTTGTCATGTGATCCATTTTCCCCATATTCAGCTGACACATATGCATTACTAATCTGAGCAAACTAGAAAATCTTTCCTTCATTATAATCATAAAACACATTTTTTGCCATTAATTAGACACAACTGAGTAGGAAATAACACAGAGGCCATAAAATCCAGTGATGTATATTCAGCTCAGGGCAACAACTTTTTCATTCTATCTCAAAAATCTATTGACATAGCTGGAATATATGAACTTGTGTTTTATAATAAATATTCCTTTTCCCCTCCAACCTTTCCTATAACTCTTTCTCTAGCCTAAGAAATTAGCAGCTAATTGCAGCTACTGTGACAGAGACAGCAATTTCCTGCAATAACCTGGATAAACCTTACTGAATTAAGTTAAACCCAACTGAATTAAGTTTAAGTATTTTAGGACCTCATTGTATTAAAAATGCAAATGTTTATGTGTTATTGTGAGACTGTATGTAACTTGTCTAGGAGACATGACTAATATTAACCTTGGGGAATGTTGTGAACTTCAAAGGACTCTTA
Source organism: Caretta caretta (assembly GCF_965140235.1). Classification (NCBI taxonomy): domain Eukaryota; kingdom Metazoa; phylum Chordata; order Testudines; family Cheloniidae; genus Caretta; species Caretta caretta. The sequence continues at coordinate 105,857,392 of NC_134209.1, forward strand.
AACAATGGGCTAAGACAAGAATGAACTATTAGTTAAATAGGTTTCCCAGGAAATATTTAGCAGGAGGCGTATGCAAATATACCTACTCTGGTTATGCAAGAACTCAGCCTTTGAAACTTCCATACCCCAACCCCCTGCCTCAGTCCAGGGTCTGCATCCATATTCCCTCCCAGAGCCTTAGGCAGGTGTGTGTGTGGGGGGGGGGAGTGGGGGGGACTTGGACCCATTCTGGGCACCACCAAAAATTATACAAACCTGATATCCCCTGGATGCGCGGGCAGCTGTGGGGAGCCATGGACCCTCCTGCCCTGGGACGGGGACATGGGCCAGGGGCTACTCTTGACTCCCCTCATCCTGGGCAGGTGGAGGGTCCACAGCTGCCTGGGCTCCCCACTTGGGCTCCAGCTGCCTGCCTGGCTGGGAAGGGTGGGGGTGGGGCCCCTGCCGAAAAGTGGACAGGCTAGGCCTATCCACTTTCAAAAAGTGGGAGGGCCATGGTTCCCTGGCCCCTCCTATTCTGTCACCCCTGAGAGGGGTTCAAGTACCCTAAACTCTCACAGTCACATACAGAGGTGGTTGGGGATAGTTATTTGAAAAGTCACCTGGGTGTCACAAATTCACTATCACTGTCTGAGCAAAGGAAACATACTTAGTTAAATGACAGATACTGTAACCTTATTTGGGATTTGAAAATTCATCAGTTCCACAGGAGAGGATCACAATTATCAACTGAATTTAGCAAAAATGAAATAGAATGAAAAAGTTCATCCCTTCAACTTTCTCAGGAAAAGCCAAAATTCAGATACAGGTGTGATGAAACAATTTTTATAGTGGGGGTGCTGAGAGACATCGAACCAAACTGTAAACCCTCTATTTAATGAAAATTACTTCAAGCCAGGAGGTGTGGGAGCCCCCCGCACACACTCCTGGTTCTAGCACCTATGTTCAGATGTTACATGAATGAGCACAATAATCCATAATATTGATTTCCCAGGTATGAAAGGATTGGGCCAGATCTTTAGCTGATGTAAACTGGTGTGTCTCCAATGAAGCTGTGGTGATACACCAGTTGAGGATTTGGCCTCCTCGGGTGGTTAATGAAAACACATATTAATATCTTTTTTATTTCATCAGCTATATGTGTGTGTGTATGTGTGTGTGTGGTGTGCTCTTCAGCTATATTTACTTTACTTCTACCAGTTCTGCCCTTTCCCTCAAATTTAGAAAATTTTAAAGACACCAAAGTCAATGGATTTGAGTCAAACTTTGATTCAAGTTTATAAAGCAGGAAAAATGGTTAGTAGTAGAAATCAATTGTTAGCTTCCTTGTCAGCTCATGAAACCGCTTCTAATGTGTCAGAGAAGAGCAAGATGGACTCTGGGATGCCAAGAAGTGGGACTGAGCTAGCAGGGGTAGTAGCCCAGGAAATAGCTTTTGAGCAGCACATAAATTATTGAGTAGGAATGAAGAAATAACACCCTTGTAAGGGGGTCAGAGGGATTTCAGCCCCCAGTTGGTTTTTATGAGAATACTTGCATTTGATGCAATTTTGTTCATCCCAAAGGCAAAAAAAAAAAAATATGTTCAGTAGGCAGATCACACTCTTGTGCCTGTAGCTAAGCAAGCTCACGCTAGTGGCAGAACTGTTGTATTTCTACAGTGCAAAGTAAGGCCAAACTTCATGATGGTGCATCTGAGAGGTGCTCCTTGGTCAGGGTGCTGGGCATCCAGGGATAAAGAGTCCACAGTATCCATAGAGGCAGAGATGAATTCCACCAGAAACCTGAAATTGCACCTCAGCACTATCAGAGTATGGCAAAAGTCTATAGCTTACTGCATCTCCATAACAGACTGAAATACACAGCCACTTCCTACATTATATGATCTCACTGTATATTCATGTTCAGTACTAAGCTAAAAAAACACCCTGTTTTAGTCATATCTTTTTTATTAATAGTGGAAAGCTTTTGCACAGCTCCCTCCACAAAATAAACATCAAAAATCCATGCTCTTCATCATGCATGATATTCACCAAATAATTCCTCCAATTCTTAATGTTGCCTCCAAGCCATAAGGTGGAAGATGCCAAAAGAATTCAACCATAGCCTAGTGATGCAGTTTAAAGAACTGGACCATCACATGCTTAGGAACATTGGTAGATTGTTGTCTAAATGAGAAGCAATGATGATGTTGGGTAGCACAGACTACAGTTGTTTTTTTTATTTGCCTTTAACACCCACTAGTGGCAGGGTTCTGCCAAATGTGTCAAGGCATAGACCACCCCTAAGTACTTTTAGAATTTCTGTGTATATGATTGGCCTAAATTTTGATAAATTGTTTGCAAAGGATGCTTTGTTCTGTGTCCTCTGGATCAGCATGGCAGTCTTGGATTCTGATGTTTCCATCAAAGCAGGATGGAGAGTAGAAGTAGGATGAGAGCAGAGCTGGGTAAACTATTATTAGTGAATAACTGAACAAATTCTGTTCATGTTTCAACTGGCAACAGACTCTTGTCTTTACAAAATTGTCATTTAAAATTCTTCAATCAATACTTTATGGAAATATAGTTTGTAGTATGTGTTGTTCATGGATTAGTTGTTGAGTCACATTCCACACAAAGATGGACTACAAGCCATCAAGAACAGTATCCCTGATAATGTCACGGCAAACCCGGTGGCTGAACTTTGTGACTTTGTCCTCACCCACAACTATTTCACATTTGGGGACAATGTATACCTTCAAATCAGCAGCACTGCTATGGGTACCCGCATGGCCCCACAGTATGCCAACATTTTTATGGCTGACTTAGAACAACGCTTCCTCAGCTCTCGTCCCTTAATGCCCCTACTCTACTTGTGCTACATCGACAACATCTTCATCATCTGGACCCATGGAAAAGAAGCCCTTGAGGAATTCCACCATGATTTCAACAATTTCCATCCCACCATCAACCTCAGCCTAGACCAATCCACACAAGCAGTCCATTTCCTGGACACTACTGTGCTAATAAGCGATGGTTACATAAACACCACCCTATACCAGAAACCTACTGACCGCTTATTCCTACCTACATGCCTCCAGCTTTCATCCAGACCACACCACATGATCCATTGTCTACAGCCAAGCTCTACGATCAACCACATTTGCTCCAACCCCTCAGACAGAGACAAACACCTACAAGATCTCTATCAAGCATTCTTACAACTACAATACCCACCTGCTGAAGCGAAGAAACAGATTGACAGAGCCAGAAGAGTACCCAGCAGTCACCTACTACAGGACAGGCCCAACAAAGAAAATAACAGAACGCCACTAGCTATCACCTTCAGCCCCCAACTAAAACCTCTCCAACGCATCATCAAGGATCTACAACCTATCCTGAAGGACAACCCATCACTCTCACAGATCTTGGGAGACAGGCCAGTCCTTGCTTACAGACAGCCCCCCAACCTGAAGCAAATACTCACCAGCTACCACACACCACACAATAGAACCACTAACCCACGAACCTATCCTTGCAACAAAGCCCGTTGCCAACTGTGTCCACATATCTATTCAGGGGACACCATCACAGGGCCTAATAACATCAGCCACACTATCAGAGGCTCGTTCACCTGCACATCTACCAATGTGATATAGGCCATCATGTGCCAGCAATGCCCTTCTGCCATGTACATTGGCCAAACTGGACAGTCTCTACATAAAAGAATAAGTGGACACAAATCAGACGTCAAGAATTATAACATTCAAAAACCAGATGGAGAACACTTCAATCTCTCTGGTCACTCGATTACAGACCTAAAAGTGGCAATACTTGAACAAAAAAACTTCAAAAACAGACTCCAAGGAGAGACTGCTGAATTGGAATTAATTTGCAAACTGGATACAATTAACTTAGGCTTGAATAAAGACTGGGAGTGGATGTGTCATTACACAAAGTAAAACTATTTCCCCATGTTTATCTTCCCCCCCCAAACTACCCACTGTTCCTCAGACGTTCTTGTCAACTGCTGGAAATGGCCCACCTTGATTATCACTACAAAAGGTTTCTCTTACCCGCTCTCCTGCTGGCAATAGCTTACCTTAAGTGATCACTCTGGTTACAGTGTGTATGGTAACACCCATTGTTTCATGTTTTCTTTGTATTAAATCTCCCCACTGTATTTTCCACTGAATGCATCCTATGAAGTGAGCTGTAGCTCACAAAAGCTTATGCTCAAATAAATTTGTTAGTCTCTAAGGTGCCACAAGTACTCCTTTTCTATTTGTGGTGTGTCGTTGGTCCTCTAAGTCACATGGTATCGTTTCTGCTCCTTGATTGGAAAAATGAAATTTTTATGACAAAGCAATTCAGTGATTTCAAGAAGGCTGCATGAACACTTTCCAGCATGAAACTCTGCACAAATACATTCACACAAATATTCATGTTATATTTACTTTCTGCATACGTTCTATCATGCCCATGTTCATAGAAAATGAATAAAAGGCTTCATTATTAAGACTGAAGTAAACTAATAGATTTTATTTAACCAACAACTCTGAGTACTTTTTTTTTTTTTTGAAATTTTCACCCAGCTCTCAGTGCTATCTGTGAGCAGCACTAGGAACTGATGATGGATGCAAACAGACTGTGTTGCAAGGTGATTCACTGACAAATAGTTCCTTCCATTGGGTTTGATTTAACTGATTTAGAAGAGAAGACACTGTCTGTGAACTGGCAATTTCTGACACCTTTTAATTTCTGATACAAATCTTTTCATTCTTTTTGTTTATTTCCAAAATACACATTTTAAAATTCTGTGCAGACCTGGAGCTCCTCTACATTATGCAAAGTGTTCTCAACTTTTGGTGTTTTTAATTAGTTGTCCCATATTCCACCCCCTGCATGCTCCACATTCCTTGGCTCTCCCATTTTCAACAGTGTCTATGACTTCTCCCATGTGCAAGTTAACCGACATATTTCTTCCTTCTTGAATGGGTTGACTCTCTTCTTCAGATTCCCGTCAGAGGTTGTGGGTACAGTTTTATTATGAAATGTAACAAAAATAGCAACTATAAAGTGGCAAAAAGGTATATTCTGAAAAGATCCATACTAATTAATTAATCTCATTTCACAGCTACAACTGGCCAGAGTATGTTTCCAATGCTCACTGAGTTGAAGCACTGAATTAATTATACACAGCTAAATAAATTACAGGGTAACTCAAGCATTTAAAGCCTAAGAGGGGGAAAAAGCACCTTGCACTTCAAAAATATTCTGCAATAAACTTCAATTTCTTCCTGGAACCAGGAAGCCTTTCCCCACTTTTTCACTAGATAAATGATTATCCAAAAATGTTTAGCCAAGATAACATCAAAAAGAGTCTATTCACCTTCCACCAGATCTTCCTTTCAGTGACCCTTATGGATATTTTCCATCTGTACAAATATTTATTTTATTTACTCAGTTACTCAGTCAGACAAATCATTTATTGGTTTGCCATGGCAAAGCCTTTGAATAAACTGGAATGAGAGAAAGGAAATTTCATTGACTAAACTTTTTAAAACAGTAAAATGTAAAACAGACCAGATTCTACACAGACCAAAACATTATTAAATAAAAACAAGGGTATGAGAAAGTTGTCAGATTTCTCCTACTTGATTGATACCTACTTTTAATCAACAATACTTTGGGAATGCCAGATGCAAAGTCTCCAAAAAGATTATGGCAACATCAGAAGGATTTCCTGTAAAACCACACTGCAACAAGAGCATATGGCAACAGATCTGATGCAATTTTTTCCACTAAGTTTCATGGAACAACTATGTATTGTGTAGTGTGTGTGCAGGTGGGAAATACATAAACAGGCCTTAGTGTTCATATTTTATAAAACAGTAAGAGAGAAAATTTATCTAAGTTTAAAAAAAAAAACAAGGAGCTGTGTAAGGCCAAATACTGTGCCTCAACTCGGCCTCCATTTCTGCATGGGTCATAAATATAAAGGGAAGGGTAACCACCTTTCTGTATACAGTGCTATAAAATCCCTCCTGGTCAGAGACAAAATGCTTTCACCTGTAAAGGGTTAAGAAGCTAAGGTAACCCCACTGGCACCTGACCCAAAATGGCCAATGAGGGGACAAGATTCTTTCAAATCTGGAGCGGGGGGACAAAGGGTTTTGTCTGTCTGTGTGACACCTTTACCAGGAACAGATTCAAAACACAGAGAATCCCTCTCGGCAAAACCGCAAGTTACAAAAAGACACAAAAACAGGAATACACATTCCCTTCAGCACAGCTTATTTTACAAGCCAAAAACCAAAAGAAAATCTAACACATTTTCTAGCTAGACTACTTACTAACTTTACAGGAGTTGGAAGGCTTGCATCCTTGATCTGTTCCCGGCAAAGGTATCACACAGACAGACAAAACTTTTGTGCCAGCAGGGTTACCTTAGCTTCTTAACCCTTTACAGGTGAAAGGATTTTGCCTCTGGCCAGGAGGGATTTTATAGCACTGTATACAGAAAGGTGGTTACCCTTCCCTTTATATTTATGACAGTGTGCATAGTCGCTTAAGAACTTTTAGAGCAGTATCATTTGTGTTAACATTTATTCTTGCAAAATCAATTTACGCTTGATTTGTGTCCGGCTTGTACTACAAGTGAGCCTACATAAATTCTATAATTTTCCCTCACCAAGTGCAATTGTGAAAATTAGCAATCTTGGCATTTGGGACTGGAGAAAGGGCAAGGAAGGACTGATGTTAAGGGATTAGGGAAGTACATTTTGAAAAAATTCAGAAGACAGCCATGGGCCCAAAAAGTTTGAGGCTCTCTGATTTATTGATTATAAATAGAGAGAAATATGTATTTAAATTCTTCCCTTAGTTACACCTATGCAATCCCATTGATGCCAGTGGAGTTGGAAGGGGTTTGGGCAGAATTTTGCCCATAGAGTCTAGATCAGGGTCGGCAACCTTTCAGAAGTGGTGTGCCGAGTCTTCATTTATTCACTCTAATTTAAGGTTTCGCGTGCCAGTAATACATTTTAATATTTTTAGAAGGTCTCTTTCTATAAGTCTATAATATATAACTAAACTATTGTTGTATGTAAAGTAAATAAGGTTTTAAAAATGTTTAAGAAGCTTCATTTAAAATTAAATTAAAATGCAGAGCCCCCCGGACTGGTGGCCAGGACCTGGGCAGTGTGAGTGCCACTGAAAATCAGCTCGCGTGCCGCCTTTGGCACACATGCCACAGGTTGCCTAGCCCTGGTCTAGATGACTATTTACAGTGAAACTCAGATTTTCAGCAGATATGAGCAAAAATAAACTCCCTCCTCTTTCTCTTCTCAACTACCATGCCTTTCTCCTCAAAACATCAAAGAAGTACATATTTATATCTGCCTTCCACTTTTGGCTTATTCTAAAGATGGGTGGCTTATGCCATTTTGATTACAGTCATATGTTGATAAATATAAAATAATGCATATTGGAGGGGAAAACTTGAATCATGCTACAGACTCCTCGTTAAGACTAAAGGAGTAATGGAGCAGTACTGGGCAAAGAAGGCCCCCTCCTCAGCAGCTGCAGAGCAGGCTCCAAATGGAGGCCCTCCTTAAAAAGAGACTCTGACAGACAAGCAGAGGAACAGTGAAGGCAAGCTACAGCTTCTGGGACAGAATGATCTACAAGGGAAGAGTCTGGACTTTAGAAAAGACCCAGCTGGGAGGCCAAAGGCCTGGACTCCTTTTTCTCCTGCCCTTCTTCCTGACAAGAGAGAGCAAGTGGACACTGGAAAGTAAGCTGGGAAGACCCAACTGATTGTTTGAACTATTGAGACTGTGAGAGCAATCCTCTGCTGAGAGGGAAGCCAAGTGCCATGACCACTTCCCAAACTGAAGAGAGAACAGGTGGTGGTAGAAAGTGGCCCAGGGGAGATAGGTCTGTTGTTCCAGCTAAAGGGATCTGAGACTCTCCTCACTCTTTCTCCGTTGGGCCCTGGGCTGGGACCTAGTGGAGGGGGAAGGCCCGGGTCCCCCTACCTTTTCCCCTGCTCCTCTGCCTAACTCAGGAAACTGGGGAAGCACCATAGGATGGTGAACTGTTACTCAGCCTCTAGGCCTTCAAGTTGCCTGACAAGGCTGTCCCAAGACTCTGAGACACTGTTGAGCCATGGCCTGCCTATTAGGCCTGCCAGTCCCAAGTGAACCCCACTGCACACATACACCTTTCAAGATTCTAAATTAACAGTATCAATACAGGAAAGGATTATGGTGTTACTGTGTACAGCTCAATAAAAAAGAACAGGGAAAAAACATAATGTTAAGAAACAAAAGGAATGAGATGGAAAATAATATAAAAATTTTACAATGGCTTTATAGAAATCAATGGTGCAGTCTAATCTGGAATACTGAGTGCAGAACTTGTCACCCTATCCAAATTGGATATTTGTAGAATTAGAATGGATTCAGCAAATGTAATCAGAATGATTAGGGGCAGGGGAAAACTCTCATATAAGAGGGATTATGTTAATATTAGATTTGTTTACCTTTATAAAGGTGATAGATAAGAGGGGACATAATAAAAATATATAAAATAATGAATGCTATAGAAAACGTAGATCAGGAGCTTCTATTCTCCCTGTCTGATAACACACAAACAGGTGGTCATTCAGTGAAAATGAAAAGCAGCAAATTCAAAACTCATAAAAAGAAATACTTTTTCATATAAAGCATAATTAAACTGTGGAATTCATTGTTACAAAGTGACCAAAAAAATTAGCAAGACTCAAAAAGTTATTCAACATGCGTATGGATGATAAGAAATATCTAGAGTCGGAATAGTTAATGTTAATAAACAAAATTTGGAAGGGAAATAAAACAGCATTCTTCCAGATTTAAATCAGTCTTAATTAGAGATTAGGATGAGACCTTCATGGGGAGTATATTATCCCACATCTTCTTACTGTGGGGTTTCTTAAAATTTACACTGAAGTTATATTATGGTTCTGCTTTACTGTGTTATGCAGGAGTTCAGACCAGATCATAAAGGACTTCTGGCCTTAGAATCTATAAATCCAGTGCTGACCACTGCCAGAGACAGAATATTGAACTAGATGGCCCAGGTGCCTGATCCAGTATCGCTCTTCCTGTGTACACAAGCTACAGATTTCCAGCAAATTTCAGAGTAGCAGCCGTGTTAGTCTGTATCCGTAAAAAGAGAAGGAGGACTTGTGGCACCTTAGAGACTAACAAATTTATTAGAGCATAAGCTTTCGTGAGCTACAGCTCACTTCACCGGATGCATCCATTTCCGGCAAGTTCATCCTCTGCCTCTGGAGGTGGAGCAATAATTTGTACTGCAGTCCATACCTCAAGAAAGACCAATTCAAGAATGTTTGTTTTTCTCTCTCTCTGATAATGAACAAGAGGATACCTAACATTTAGTTAACCGTAAGCAATCTCCAATTGAAATCAATTTTTAAACTCTCATTGACTTTAGTGGGAGCAAAATTAGGCCAGCACTGAAATCTTTAAAAAAACCAAAAACCTATTGCCCTACACTTTTAAACTGCAAAGTTTGAATCCAAATATAGATCAAACTTCCCCAAAGTTCCAGGGTGTTCAGAACTGATGTTTTGGTTAAGGCTCACCTGTACCCTATGTCCTATTTCTTGATAGTTAAGGGCTTTAAACTAGGTTCACTGGGGGAAGAAGACCAAAGCCCTGAGGTAAGTGGGGACCTGTGATACCGGGAGGAAGCACGAGCAGGAGAGCGCGAAAGGAGAGGGTTCCTGCCTCACACTAAGAAAGCAGGACAAACAGCAAGTTATCTCAAGTGCCTATACACAAATGCAAGAAGCCTGGGAAACAAGCAGAGAGAACTGGAAGTCCTGGCACAGTCAAGGAATTATGATGTGATTGGAATAACAGAGACTTGGTGGGATAACTCCTCACATGACTGGAGTACTGTCATGGATGGATATAAACTGTTCAGGAAGGACAGGCAGGGCAGAAAAGGTGGGAGAGTTGCATTGTATGTAAGAGAGCAGTATGACTGCTCAAAGCTCCGGTATGAAACTAAAGAAAAACCTGAGTGTCTCTGGATTAAGTTTAGAAGTGTGAGCAACAAGGGCGATGTCGTGGTGGGAGTCTGCTATAGACCACCGGACCAGGGGGATGAGGTGGACAAGGCTTTCTTCCGGCAACTCACGGAAGTTACTAGATCGCAGGCCCTGGTTCTCGTTGGAGACTTCAATCACCCTGATATCTGCTGGGAGAGCAATACAACGGTGCACAGACAATCCAGGAAGTTTTTGGAAAGGGTCGGGGACAATTTCCTGGTGCAAATGCTGGAGGAACCAACTAGGGGCAGAGCTCTTCTTGACCTGCTGCTCACAAACCGGGAAGAATTCGTAGGAGAAGCAAAAGTGGATGGGAACCTGGGAGGCAGTGACCATGAGATGGTCGAGTTCAGGATCCTGACACAGGGAAGAAAAGAGAGCAGCAGAATACGGACCCTGGACTTCAGAAAAGTAGACTTTGACAACCTCAGGGAACTGATGGGCAGGATCCCCTGGGAGAATAACATGAGGGGGAAAGGAGTCCAGGGGAGCTGGCTGTATTTTAAAGAATCCTTATTGAGGTTATAGGGACAAACCATCCCGATGTGTAGAAAGAATAGTAAATATGGCAGGCGACCAGCTTGGCTTAACAGTGAAATCCTTGCTGAGCTTAAACACAAAAAAGAAGCTTACAAGAAGTGGAAGATTGGACAAATGACCAGGGAAGAATATAAAAATATTGCTCGGGCATGCAGGAGCGAAATCAGGAAGGCCAAATCACACCTAGAGTCGCAGCTAGCAAGAGATGTTAAGAGTAACAAGAAGGGTTTCTTCAGGTATTTTAGCAACAAGAAGAAAGTCAAGGAAAGTGTGAGCCCCTTACTGAATGAGGGAAGCAACCTAGTGACAGAGGATGTGGAAAAAGCTAATGTACTCAATGCTTTTTTTGCCTCTGTCTTCACAAACAAGGTCAGCTCCCAGACTGCTGCACTGGGCAGCACAGCATGGGGAGGAGGTGACCAGGCCTCTGTGAAGAAAGAAGTGGTTCGGGGCTATTTAGAAAAGCTGGACGAGCACAAGTCCATGGGGCCAGATGCACTGCATCCGAGAGTGCTAAAGGAGTTGGCGGATGTGATTGCAGAGCCATTGGCCATTATCTTTGAAAACTCCTGGCGATCAGAGGAGGTCCCGGACGACTGGAAAAAGGCTAATGTAGTGCCCATCTTTAAAAAAAGGAAGAAAAAGGATCCTGGAAACACAGGCCAGTCAGCCTCACCTCAGTCCCTGGAAAAATCATGGAGCAGGTCCTCAAGGAATCAATTCTGAAGCACTTAGAGGAGAGGAAAGTGATCAGGAACAGTCAGCATGGATTCACCAAGGGTAAGTCATGCCTGACTAATCTAATTGCCTTCTATGACGAGATAACTGGCTCTGTGGATGAGGGGAAAGCTGTGGATGTGTTGTTCCTTGACTTTAGCAAAGCTTTTGACATGGTCTTCCACCGTATTCTTGCCAGCAAGTTAAAGAAGAATGGGCTGGATGAATGGACTATAAGGTGGATAGAAAGCTGGCTAGATTGTCGGGCTCAACGGGTAGTGATCAATGGCTCCATGCCTAGTTGCCAGCCGGTATCAAGTGGAGTGCCCCAAGGATTGGTCCCCGGGTCAGTTTTGTTCAATATCTTCATTAATGATCTGGAGGATGGTGTGGATTGCACCCTCAGCAAGTTTGCAGGTGACACTAAACTGGGAGGAGAGGTAGATACGCTGGAGGGTAGAGATAGGATACAGAGGGACCTAGACAAATTAGAGGATTGGGCCAAAAGAAATCTGATGAGGTTCAACAAGGACAAGTGCAGAGTCCTGCACTTAGGACGGAAGAATCCCATGCACCGCTACAGATTAGGGACTGACTGGCTAGGCAGCAGTTCTGCAGAAAAGGACCTAAGGGTTACAGTGGACGAGAAGCTGGATATGAGTCAACAGTGTGCCGTTGTTGCCAAGAAGGCCAATGGCATTTTGGGATGTATAAGTAGGGGCATTGCCAGCAGATCTAGGGACGTGATCGTTCCCCTCTATTCGACATTGGTGAGGCCTCATCTGGAGTACTGTGTCCAGTTTTAGGCCCCACACTACAAGAAGGATGTGGAAAAATTGGAAAATGTCCAGCAGAGGGCAACAAAAATGATTAGGGGACTGGAACACATGACTTATGAGGAGAGGCTGAGGGAACTGGGATTGTTTAGTCTTCAGAAGAGAAGAATGAGGGGGATTTGATAGCTGCTTTCAACTACCTGAAAGAGGGTTCCAAAGAGGATGGATCTAGACTGTTCTCAGTGGTAGCAGATGACAGAACAAGGAGTAATGGTCTCAAGTTGCAATGGGGGAGGTTTAGGTTGCAATGGGGGAGGTTTAGGTTGGATATTAAGAAAAACTGTTTTCACTAGGAGGGTGGTGAAACACTGGAATGCGTTACCTAGGGAGGTGGTGGAATCTCCTTCCTTAGAAGTTTTTAAGGTCAGGCTTGGCAAAGCCCTGGCTGGGATGATTTAGTTGGGGATTGGTCCTGCTTTGAGCAGGGGGTTGGACTAAATGGTCTCCTGCGGTCCCTTCCAACTGTGAGATTCTATGATTCTATGATAGTAAATAAGCCCTATATGTGCTTTGCTAGGAAGATCCCTGCTGTTCATTGAGGAATATTTACAGAAGGATCCTGATCCATCTTCTCTTCAGAAGATGGAATTAGGAGCTGCTTTAATGGCTAAATGGTTAATTCTTCAAAAGGGGAAAGCCTCTTTGCTGCGAAACATAGAATTTGTTGTGTCAATTTCAGTGATTAACTGCTTTAGAAGTGATCTCCTTTAGATGAGAAAAAAGAATTGAGTTATTTCATATCTGGCCTCTTTATCATGACTCCCAGAATTAACTCACAGATTCTCTGAAGTATATAAGTATTCAAATATGTTCTATTGCCTTTTTCATTATTTTTAAAGGTTGTGTGAATTCGAACCATTTTCCTTGTATAGATAGCCTTCAAAATTTAAACAAATAACTAACAAGAATTTTCTCAAGGTGAATTTCCTCAAAATGTGTTGACCAGGGTAACGATCACCCTGTCCCAGACACGTCTTGTTACCCTGCCCCCAAAATGTTGGCTCACATTATGTTTCCTCTTCTTTTCAGCCGATGGGTGAATCAACAGCCTAACTCCTATTGCTTTTTTCCTCTATTTTAAAAATACAAATAACATTGACATTTGGGCCTATCATCACTTCCTGCTCTGAGAGCATAGGGTTCCATGGCAGGCTGATTTGGTCTGAGAGAGTGGAAGGAGAGAATGCTGTCTGTTTAGAAACTTCTCTTTACCCAGTTTCCTGGTGCATCACAAGGACTAGGCTTAGGGCTTGTCCATACTAGAAAGTTTTACCCCTTTAACTATACCAATACCCACTATCCCAGTACTGATACTGTTATACTGGTATACCAGTATAGTTAAAGCATTACAACCCCCTAGTGTGGGTACTGTTATACTGGTATAAAGGTGCTTTATATGAATATAGTTGTTCCCATCTGGGAAGAGAAATAACTATACTGGTATAAAACACCTTTATACAGGTATACCTGCATCCACACTAAGGAGGAACTGGAAACAATGCAGAAACACAGAGCTTCTGTGGCCAAGATCTTTGGGTTTAGGTGTCCAAAACTCCTGGACGTACAATAGGCATATTTTCCTCAAAGGGTAAAATAAGGGTCATAGACTTAATATAAAGTTAAGTGTAGTAGTTTCAGTAGGCAGACTGATGATTTATGCATTATGTTGTTATTCATTAATGTATTCAAATCTATTATCTCAATATTTAACGTTGTCAGTGGATTTTAAATGTATTTTTATTTCACACTATGAACTGTTATGTTCGGTGCGTCACTATGACAAGGATAATGTCAATAATTGCCTATTACACTACAATTCTGATGCCTTTATTAATATATTTTTTATTCAGTGAATGAATTATTTCAGAAAAAAATGGTCCTTGAGAATGAGTGTGTTTTAATGATAGTATAGAATTCTAGGCAAATAATAAGCACATTATTTGTTAACAAGCTTTTAATTCATGTGTGCTCTTGAAGATAAGTGAAAAAGAAAAGCAAATAAGCTTGAGTTCAACTTTTAAAATACTGTAATTTGTTTTGTTTTTTGCACTCTATAGATGAAAAGTGCAATATAAGAGCTGAGTATTGTTATTTCTGAATAAAGTGGATGTGCCCCTATCTCATGGTGCCCAAGACTGCGAGTCACCATTGTACCTCTCTGCTTCAGCAAGAGAGAGACTTGCTGGTGTTTAAGTGAGTGTCAGCTCTCGGACCTCACTAGTCTGTTAGCCACACAAACAATCTCAGAGCTCTGCCCGTCCTTACTGTGTCTTGCAGGCAAAGTGAACTTGCAGGCACTTGGTGTATGCCAGCAACCAAACCCCTCTGAGAGCATCCCACTGTGGTATCAGCCCTTGTCCCTGGACACAGTAATTACCAGGTTTGCTGTTCCCAAGGAAACAGTATACAAACAGCTTGAGTGGTACAACTCAGGATCAGGGCCTTTATCGCATCACAGCATGGAGATATATTTATAGTGAAACAATTATATGTTTATTATCAAAGATTAAGATTTAAGAGATACTGAGTAAGGATAACGGAAACAACAATGGTTAACAGAAAACAGAAAACTATAACACACTTATCAGAGTCTAAATTTTAACTTGAACAGGCTAGAATCATTGTCTAAAGTAATTTCTCACATAAAGCAATCTCCCAGCATCACCAGCCTACATGGCTGGGATCCACCATTCATGGATTCAAAAAGTACTGTCCTTTTTTCTCCCTCGGTGATGGATAACAGGGTGCTGTCCTGGTCCTCCAGTTATAGTCCAATAAACCTCTGAAGCACATCTCTCTTCCTCCGGCTATTCTTTTTCCTGTTGACTTCCCACCTTCCTGTTGACTCTCATGTAAATGGGGCTTCCATTGTGTTTGGCTTGCAATGCTTAATAAGAACCGAGGCAGACCAACGAATAAACATCCCTTCATCTGGCAAGAACAGTTTTTCATCTCTGCTGTGGGGTAATACCTTACTACAAACTATAAGGATATATTTTCCAGATGTAGACATACCTTTTTAAATATCATCCATACATACATTTCACAGTGATATTAATGACCAGCCTGATCCTGGCTTTCATTTAAGATCTCACATGACATTCCTTTCAGATAAATACTATGATAGCAATGTGTTAGGTGCAATGAGTTTGTGAGGCCTGCTGACACAGAGTAGTGATTCCTTTGCCAGCTGGCACCAGTGGGCCTCTGTTCAACACTGGAATCTTCACTTGAACCTATAGCATGTAATGGTTTTGGAGGTTGGGGTTTTTGGATGGTAGTGGAGGATCCTTGTGCTTAAGGCTAAGCATGAATAGCCAAATTAATTTCAGTGGGATTACATTTGTGTGTGAGTATTTACAGGATTGGGACATTAGCTTTATGAATTATTGATGGCTCAGTTGTGCCTTGTCCAAAATTAAAAGCAAAGCACCACTGCACATGCCCCAGGGGAGCCCTGGTAGGCAGTGTGACCCAGAGAAGGCAGAATACCGCCGGGAACTCCATGATGCACAGGTAGATGTGTATACTGGCACTGTGGGCTACTATGTGAAAACCTCATCGCTGTTCCTCACTGTGCCCTTAGTGCACCATGGAAGATGGGAAGGCTTGTTGCACTCTCCCCATGACACACTGTAAATATGTGTAAGGACTATGAACAATGTGGCCCTTTAATATCACTTAATTTACATACTGCTCTAAGTTATTAACAGTAAATAGTCCTTAACAATCTTATCTAAGAATTTCCAAACTCTTCCATTTTTATATTTTGTAACTACAATAATCAGTCATGGCTGGTCATAAATATAAATGGAAGGGTAACCACCTTTCTGTATACAGTGCTATAAAATCTCTCCTGGCCAGAGGCAAAACCCTTTCACCTGTAAAGGGTTAAGAAGCTAAGGTAACCTAGCTGGCACCTGACCCAAAATGATCAATGAGAGGACAAAATACTTTCAAATCTGGAGGGGGGGGGACAAAGGGTTAGTCTGTCTGTGTGATGCTTTTGCCGGGAACATATCAGGAATGCAGCCTTACAACTCCTGTAAAGTTAGTAAGTAATCTAGCTAGAAATGTGTTTAATGGCTGGTAAAATAAGCTGTGCTGGATGGAATGTATATTCCTGTTTTTGTGTCTTTTTGTAACTTAAGGATTTGCCTAGAGGGATTCTCTATGTTTTGAATCTGATTACCCTGTAAGGTATTTACCATCCTGATTTTACAGAGGTGATTCTTTTACCTTTTCTTTCATTAAAATTCTTCTTTTAAGAACCTGATTAATTTTTCATTGTTCTTAAGATCCAAGGGTTTGGATCTGTGTTCACCTGTACAATTTGGTGAGGATTCTTATCAAGCCTTCCCCAGGAAAGGGGGTGTAAGGCTGGGGGGTGGGATATTTTGAGGGGAGATGTCTCCAAGTGGACTCTTTCCCTGTTCTTTGTTTAACATGCTTGGTGGTGGCAGCATACGGTTCAAGGATAAGGCAAAGTTTGTACCTTGGGGCATTTTTGAACCTAAGCTGGTAAGAATAAGCTTAGAGGGTCTTTCCTGCAGGTCCCCACATCTGTACCCTAGAGTTCAGAGTGTGGAAGGAACCTTGACAGCTGCTTTTTTAATCGGAAAACAATTTAGTAACTATAAATTAAAGTTTGCTTGGTAGTCCATAGAATTTATGGCCAGTGCCTCAGCTAGTGTGTATCTGTGTAACTTCATTAAAGATCAAGATTTCTACCAACAGAAGATATGACCCTATGTTTATATGGGTCCAGCAGATAAAATGAAAAAAAACTATATAACTAAATCTCAAGTTTATGAAAGTCTTGGGAGACACCCAAAACTTTCATAAAATCAGATTTTGTAAAATTTGGGTCACTCAAGCTCATAATCTTGGTTTAATCTCTAACTACTTACTCTCTTCCCTTTAAGAAAAGGAGTACTTGTGGCACCTTAGAGACTAACCAATTTATTTGAGCATAAGCTTTCGTGAGCTACAGCTCACTTCATCGGATGCATACTGTGGAAAGTGTAGGAGATCTTTTTATATACACACAAAGCATGAAAAAATACCTCCTCCTACCCCACTCTCCTGCTGGTAATAGCTTATCTAAAGTGATCACTCTCCTTACAATGTGTATGATAATCAAGTTGGGCCATTTCCAGCACAAATCCAGGTTTTCTCACCCCCCACCCCCCACACAAACCCACTCTCCTGCTGGTAATCCTGTTGTCATCATGAATAGGTCGGAATATGAAAAAGAGGCTGCTCGGCAGCTCTCCAACACCACTTTCTACAAGCCATTACCCTATGATCCCACTGAGAGTTACCAAAAGAAACTACAGTATTTGCTCAAGAAACTCCCTGAAAAAGCACAAGATCAAATCCGCACAGACACACCCCTGGAACCCCAACATAGGATATTCTATCTACTACCCAAGATCCATAAACCTGGAAACCCTGGGCACCCCATCATCTCAGGCATTGGCACCCTGACAGCAGGACTGTCTGGCTATGTAGACTCCCTCCTCAGGCCCTATGCTACCAGCACTCCCAGCTACCTTCGAGACACCACTGACTTCCTGAGGAAACTACAATCCTTTGGTGGTCTTCCTGATAACACCATCCTGGCCACTATGGATGTAGAAGCCCTCTACACCAACATTCCACACAAAGATGGACTACAAGCCATCAAGAACACTATCCCCGATAATGTCACGGCTAACCTGGTGGCTGAACTTTGTGACTTTGTCCTTACCCATAACTATTTTACATTTGGGGACAATGTATACCTTCAGATCAGCAGCACTGCTATGGGTACCCGCATGGCCCCACAGTATGCCAACATTTTTATGGCTGACTTAGAACAACGCTTTCTCAGCTCTCGTCCCCTAACGCCCCTACTCTACTTGCGCTATATTGATGACATCTTCATCATCTGGACCCATGGAAAAGAAGCCCTTGAGAAATTCCACCATGATTTCAACAATTTCCATCCCACCAACAACCTCAGCCTGGTCCAGTCCACACAAGAGATCCACTTCCTGGACACTACAGTGCTAATAAACGATGGTCACATAAACACCACCCTATACAGGAAACCTACTGACCGCTATTCCTACCTACATGCCTCTAGCTTTCACCCTGACCACACCACACGATCCATCGTCTACAGCCAAGCTCTGCGATACAACCGCATTTGCTCCAACCCCTCATACAGAGACAAACACCTACAAGATCTCTATCAAGCATTCTTATAACTACAGTACCCACCTGCGGAAGTGAAGAAACAGATTGATAGAGCCAGAAGAGTTCCCAGAAGTCACCTACTACAGGACAGGCCTAACAAAGAAAATAACAGAACACCACTAGCCGTCACCTTCAGCCCCCAACTAAAACCTCTCCAACGCATCATCAAGGATCTACAACCTATCCTGAAGGACGACCCATCGCTCTCACAAATCTTGGGAGACAGGCCAGTCCTTGCCTACAGACAGCCCCGCAACCTGAAGCAAATACTCACCAGCAACCACATACCACACAACAGAACCACTAACCCAGGAACCTATCCTTGCAACAAAGCCCGTTGCCAACTGTGCCCACATATCTATTCAGGGGACACCATCACAGGGCCTAATAACATCAGCCACACTATCAGAGGCTCGTTCACCTGCACATCCATCAATGTGATATATGCCATCATGTGCCAGCAATGCCCTTCTGCCATGTACATTGGTCAAACTGGACAGTCTCTACGTAAAAGAATAAATGGACACAAATCAGATGTCAAGAATTATAACATTCATAAACCAGTCAGAGAACACTTCAATCTCTCTGGTCACACGATTACAGACATGAAAGTTGCTATATTACAACAAAAAAACTTCAAATCCAGACTCCAGCGAGAAACTGTTGAATTGGAATTCATTTGCAAATTGGATACAATTAACTTAGGCTTGAATAGAAACTGGGAGTGGCTTAGTCATTATGCAAGGTAACCTATTTCCCCTTGTTTTTTCCTACCCCCCCCCCCCAGATGTTCTTGTTAAACCCTGGATTTGTGCTGGAAATGGCCCACCTTGATTATCATACACATTGTAAGGAGAGTGGTCACTTCAGACAAGCTATTACCAGCAGGACAGTGGGTTTGTGTGTGTGGGGCGGTGGGGGGTGAGAAAACCTGGATTTGTGCTGGAAATGGCCCAACTTGATTATCATACACATTGTAAGGAGAGTGATCACTTTAGATAAGCTATTACCAGCAGGAGAGTGGGGTGAGAGGAGGTATTTTTTCATGCTTTGTGTGTATATAAAAAGATCTTCTACACTTTCCACAGGTTTCAGAGTAACAGCCGTGTTAGTCTGTATTTGCAAAAAGAAAAGGAGTACTTGTGGCACCTTAGAGACTAACCAATTTATTTGAGCATGAGCTTTCGTGAGCTACAGTTCACTTGCTGTAGCTCACGAAAGCTCACGCTCAAATAAATTGGTTAGTCTCTAAGGTGCCACAAGTACTCCTTTTCTTTTTGCAAATACAGACTAACACGGCTGTTACTCTGAAACCTCTCCTCCCTTTGACTCACACATCCAGGCTAGGTCTTGCAACTACTGCCTGCACAACATCTCTAAGAGCTGTCCTTCCCTCTCTGCACACACTGCCAAAACTTGTGTCCAAGCTCCGAAGTACTCTGACTGCTGAAATCTCCTCTCTGACCTTGATGCTTGCAACATACTCCCTCGAAGTGCATTCCAAACACAGCTAATAAGATCCTCTTCTTGGCTTATTGCTTTGACGCCAGCACTCCCCTCTTTAACTTCCCCCAGTGACTCTCCCTCTTCCACTACATCAAGCATAAACCTCTTGTACTTACTTTCAAAGTCCTCCATAATATAGCCCCACTGTACCTATCCAACCTACTATCTTATGGGAAGGGCAGCTCTTGCCTTCGCTCTACTAATGATGCCAATCTCAACTGCCCACTTCTCTGCTTCTCCAAAAAGCACTTTCATGCTTTTTCCAGTACCACCTGTTACGAGTGGGAAAAGCTCCCAGGGAAAAACCAAAATGCTGCCGCCTTATGAATGTATATAAATAATAATAATAAATGCAATACTACTGCTAGATTGGGGTACACCAAGGCATTTCAGAAAAAAAGGGAATTTTGTTAAATTGGAGTTCATAAAATCCAGGTTTACCTGTAATGGAATTATAAAGAGAATCAGTTTTGCTATACCGCTGATTAGCCCCACAAAGATACAAACTGTATTTCAGACGGAAAAATGAATAAATGATTAAAACTTGTGAAAAAGAAACCCCAGAAACTACTGACATAATAAGATGAGATTTATATGAAAAGGATCCCTTTTGCTTCTGTGGGGTATTAGAGAACTTCATCCATATTTCTAGACTACATTTGTTAACACTGAAATAACTCAAATGACTAGTAGGTTTTTAAAAGCACTGACAACTATGCAAGGGGGAAAAAATGAAGCAATTTTTTTATCTTCTCCCTACCTCCTTTCAGGAGTGTATGCACTCCGAATACACGGTGTTATGCAGTGTAAAACCTGTGTAATGTAAAACTTTGTGCTACACATTTCAAATTGGTTTGACTCTTTCCCCTTCCCGAGTGCCTGTCTGCATGCACACACACACAGACTCTTAAGCTTAAACCCTCACAGAATATTTCCCAGGACTCTGGGGCTCAGGGCTTCGCTCCCGCAGGAGGTGCCAGGGCTTATAGCCTCAGCCCCACAGGGTGCATGGGGACTTGGGGCTTCAGCCTCATGGGAGACACCAGAGCCCGGGGCTTTAGCCCCGTGGGAGGCACTGGGGCTCAGGGCTTCTGTCTTGCAGGTTTGAAAATATTTTTCAGAGCTCTGCTCCGGACAGCTCTGTCTGAATTTAAGCCCTGCACATACTCAGGCACAGTCTTCTCCAAATTGCTATCTCCTCCCATTTATTCAAGTTCCGTCTTTTATAGTGATTTTAAAAAAGTCTTTTAATTAATGTTTCAGTCAGAAACCTCACTGATGACTCTGACTAAGAACTAAGCAGCTGTAAGTGACTCGATGTGTTGCCTTTCAAAGCTCAGGCTTGTGGGCATAATGTGACTGCCTGCAGGAATCGGGAAGTATATTTCCATCTGGCTAAAGTGTGGCAAATTATCTGCATGCAAATACAGGACCCACATATGCAAATGTTTGTAAGATTGGACCCACAGGTAGTTTGCTTTCCTCTGAAAGCAGTAGGCCAGATTACTTCCCTCAAACCAGTACAGTGCTGTAGTTGGCCAGTTGGGAATATCGCAGGCACAGAATGGAGTTCTCAGCTGGCATAAACTGGTATAATCAGCTCCTGTACTAATTGCCCACCCCCAACCTTGCATAGGAGATGGGAGATAGCACAGCACCGATCAGTAAGGTCAGGTGGGATTAACCATTTCTCAGCTAATGTATGGTTCTGTGGAGACCTTAGCCACCTGGGTAGGTTAGAGATGCCCACAGGCTGCTTTTATACCAGGGCTGGTGCAGATCAGCCATGGAAACAGGAAGCTGTAATCAGCTCCTGGTACTGCACCACTCACACTCGCTCTCCTGTGCCACGAAGATCTCACCACAGGAGGGAATCTGGCAAAGTAACTACCTGGACCTATGTTCTGCTCCAGTGCAACATTTTTTATATTTACCCACATTTTTAATTTCTCTGGCATTGGAATTGTAGTTCTCCACTGAAAGAAGAGAGAGAAAAAGTCACAAAAATTACTCCTCTAAGGATTTTTTTAATATACCTTCTAAGAAAATAACCAGGAAATCAAATGTAAGTTCAGCTAACAGCACAAGGCCTATATTAGGAAAGACAGGAGTGTCTTTCTCAAACTAGGAGCATTGCAGAAATAATGGTTTCACTCTCTGGGGAACAAACTTTTGAAAGCCTTATTTTCGAATTATCATGATTGAGTGAGGAGAGTACCTGAGCGTGTTACTTTTAAATTTTTGAATGTCAACTTAACTATCAGCTCAAAACTGTTTTTATTTTTAAAGGAGGAGAGAGGGGAGACAGCTGTTAATTAAGTACATTTTAGAATCAATCAATATATGTAAAGTGAATAGTGATGAAAACTGACTTCATAGGCACTGAGGCATCGGTGTGGAAAGTGTCTGTCTCTCCTCTTGAACCAGTCCTGTCTGGCAGAGATTTTGAAGATCTAGAATTATTTCTGTCCTTGACATATCCATTTATTTTAAGAGGTCAGAAAGAAATCCTGATTTATTAATTAATCACCAATTTCATTTGTAAAGAGCTTTGGGCTTAAACTATTCATTAATAATTGCACTAAACCCTGCATATGCCATGAATGTGTGATGGAAAGAAGGATCATTTTCCATATTTTGGTGTGACAGGTGCTTAAGAAACCTAAATAATAGTTTTAAAACCTACTTTTTAATTTTAATTATAATATTAATATTCCCAATCTATCCCCTAGTTAAGTTAAAGGCAAAACTTCCATTGCCTTAAATGGGAGAAGGATCCATTGAAAATCCAAATTCAGATTTTCAAAAAGTCTAAATTTAGGCTCCTCAATAGAGCTGTTGGGAATTCTTGAACAAAATGTCTTTTTTCCATAAAAAAACTGAAACTTTTTTAAACAAAAACTTCCAATTTTTCCTTCAGAAGCTCTTTTCATTTCAAAATTTAAATTAATGTATAGTGAAAACATTTTAAAAAATTATTGAAACAAAATGTTTTGATTGACCCAAACAGATTTTTGTGTGGGAAGTGGTGGATTTACAGTTCATGAAAAATGTTGACATTTTGTACCGATTTGGGAGGAGGAAAAATTTTTCAAAATCACAATTTTTTTCTGGGTTGGGAAAACCGTTTCCCAGCCCTACGGCACTTCCAAGTAAACCGACCGTTTTTCAAAAGTGCTGAGCACCAGAAGTTCTTATGACCTGGTGGAGAATAGGAGAGAACAGTCCAGGAGTTGCAGGGGCTGGTATGTGAGGAGAAGTGCTTGTAGAGTTGAGTAAAGGGTGAGGGCAGTGACATGCATTGATCAGTCTCACATACAAGTCCACATAAGTATTTTTACCAGAAACAATATTATACACTTTACCTATTAAAATTCATTTAACATGATTGTCAAGAAACAGCTTTTATAAGTACTTTACAAAACCATTCTGCTGTCAATTTAACAACCTTAAAATTAAATTAACAATTTAACAACCTTAAAAGCATTTCTTAAACAAAAATATTTGGATATCAAAATAATAAAAGTAATGTATTAAACAAATACACAGGTCCGTGTTAATACTGTTGTTTTGTGATACATATATTTACTCTTGAAAAGAATGTGTGGGGGTTTTTGTTTTGTTTTGTTTCAGACTTGGGAGCTTCTAAATCCATAATTAGCATCTAAATGAAAGTGGCCTATGTAAGTATTTGGGGAATCTGTTTATGTAAGGCTTATTAATTCTGTTTGATATTCAGATATCTTTTTATGTATATCTGTGTCAGACTGCAACCTCCATTTTGAATGTAGGGCTTGCTGCCTTTTCTGTTCTTTTACCTCCATGTGGAACTGAAGTTTCAAGGGATGGTAGCATAGGGCTAACAATAGAGGGTTGTTAAACCTTGATGATCCTTCATTCAAATTGAAGAACACTTAGACAAAGAGTTGGCTGCCACTCAGTCTGCCCAAATAGGCTGGTAACTAAGGAATGGATCACCTGGTGAGAGAGTTTTGATTGCTTGATAAGGCAGAATAGAGGCTCACCTGAAAAAGGGGATGGGAGATTATAAAAGAGAATGGCTTTCAGCAGCCAGGGCCATCCTTAGGCATACGCAGCTGCGTAGGGCACCTGAAAGTTTGGGGCACCCCTGGGTCTCCCTATCCCTGTTCTGACCCTTCCTGCAGGCTCCCACCACAACTGGCTGCTGCGGCCTAGTGAGTCTTCCTCTGGAGGGGATCTGGTACTTAAAAGTGAAAAAGCCTTCCAGCTTGCCAGACTTATTAGCACAACATTGAAACTGTTAAAGAGCCACTCAAGTGGTAATGAAGCCATTTAACGGGCATTTGCCAACCCCCAGGTATATACTGTCCATTTTTGAATTTACTGACAAAAAGAGTTGTGCATCACTATAATAATTACTCAGAACATGTTAGTCTACACAGGACCTAAGTTTAAAATTTGCTTTAAAATATTTCATTAGTGTGTTGCTGAAAATTCTAAAATCACATCTCTAAAGAATCCTTGCATAGATTTTTAGATACACAATCTGAGTATTCATCTTTAGCCTTAAATGCTTGGATCTTCAGACATATTGTTTTTTAAATAAATCCATCAAAAGACCACCATTATCTAAAATACACGTGCGAGCCTGGGCTGCTGTTGGGCATAGGGGCACTAGTTTAATAATACGGCAGAGGGCCCCATAAATCCTAAGGACAGCCCTGTCAGCAGCCATTTTGAGAAGAGACCAGGAGCAGAGGAAGGGTCCTGACTGCATATATCAGATCCTATGAATCTGAAGAGAAGCCGTGTGTGGGAGGGGAGGAAGCTGGAATTCACAGAGAACTCTGTCCCAAGCCCAGAGAACTTTCCAGAGTGGTGAGTACATGGAAGCAGGCTTGTTTGTTATTTTCGTCTGTGTATCTCTTGTGCTATCTAAATGGAGAGTAATGATGTTTTAGAATGCTGTGCAAAGTCTGTTTTCTTTCATTGGCATGTGCCTCTGTGGAGTTAAACTGTAAACTTAAGAGATCCACAAGGTGAGGTTCTGGAAAAGAGTGTGCTTAAGTTATGAGGAAGTCCGAGGGGGTCAATCTAGTCCTAGGGACCACAGGGTCCCAGTTCTGAGAGGGTTCTAAATAGATGATATGCACCCTGAGAGTGCCGAGACCTCAGCCACGGAGAGTGCCTGGATTCTGTTTGGGAGGCTTAAAGTACATGGAGCCTAGTGAGTTGGGCCCTAAGCACAACAGTCAGCTTAGTGAATATCCAGACAGGGGAGCTCTAGGTAGGTTGCAGTGTGTGACAAACTGACTTTCAAAGATGCTTGAATATATGAGGCACCTGTTGATTTCAGTGAGGTCTGTGGGTACTCACTACGTACACTTTGTGCCCTAATGATGGATTTAGCGTTGACATGTTCAAAGCACTGTAGGAAATTTAGCCATACTCTTCTGTTATAATTAATGGCATCCTCTGCACTGCTTTGAGATTCTCATCCTACGAACCATCTCTAGGGGGCCAAATTTGAACATTTTGGCTAATAAGTGCTTGTTTATTTTATTGCTAATACAAGCTTTGTTTTATATTCTCAACAACTCATTCCTTGGTTTTTAAAGGCTTGAATTATGCAACTCTAATGGTTTGTTAAGTGAAGTTTTTGGTTTGTCAGAGTATTCAGAGGGTAGATGCTGTTGAGCTGGGTTGAAAGATGAACCAAATTAAAATGAACCAATTATATGATAGCAGAAAGTTGGGCAGAAGTTGTTTAAGTGAAGTGTTCATAAATGCTGTGTGAAGAACATACCTAAGAGATTTAAACAACTGTAAATTCTCTATTTCAGCTATTCACTTTGCAAGAGGTTCCGTCAGAGAAACTTCATGCCAATGGGATTATCTTCCATGGAAATATCTTAATCATATGCAGCCGGATAGGATTTCATTCTGTTGGCAGGTGGCACGAGATGGCGGTGCTATAAGAGGTGCTAAGCAGGAGTATTTTTGCCCCTACCCCATTCCCTTACCCCTAAAAATACTAATTGTTTATTTCTGAAAACTCCAAAATATACCAACTCAACACATAGTAATAGACTTGATAAAAAGTCCACGTTAAGTAAGATGAACGGGAGAGTGAGTTTGTGTGTGTATGGGGGTGGGGGGGATGTGAGAAAACCTTGATCTATGCAGGAAATAGCCCGACTTGATTATGTAAAGAGTTGTCACTTTGGATGGGCTAGCACCAGCAGGAGAGTGAATTTGTGTGGGGGGGTGGAGGGTGAGAAAACCTGGATTTGTGCTGGAAATGGCCCACCTGTTGATCACTTTAGATAAGCTATTACCAGCAGGACAGTGGGGTGGGAGGAGGTATTGTTTCATGATTTCTGTGTGTATATAAAGTCTGCTGCAGTTTCCACGGTAAACATCCGATGAAGTGAGCTGTAGCTCACGAAAGCTCATGCTCAAATAAATTGGTTCGTCTCTAAGGTGCCACAAGTACTCCTTTTCTTTTTGCGAATACAGACTAACACGGCTGTTCCTCTGAAACCAGTATTTTACAGGTAATACTAAATCAGCACCTCCTTGAGCTGCTTGGGGCCCTAAGCAATTGCTTACTCTGCTTATGCCCACTGTCACCATTGAGGTAACTACAGAAGTAACAACACAGTCATTTCCCTGCATTGTAGTAATCAGGATGTGGTGAAGAGTATTAAACTTAAGACTATCCTAGTGAGAAAGAGAGAGGCTCTGTAGGCCAGTGATTGGGGCCATACACACACCCCAGGAGGTGAGACACAGAGTACAATCCCCTGCTCCAGTCACTTTTGCTATTTATCCACATTGGAACACCTTGCTCAATTATTGCTCAGAGTTTACTTTTTACTACCTTTAGAAATACTGGAATTAAATTTCAATTTTTTAAAATTAAACACTATTTCTCATTGAGTCTCTCTGGAGTCTTATGGAGTTCAAAAGGTAAATGCTTCCCATTTACTTATGCTGTCATTATAAATAAGCCACTTTAAAAATCAATAAAACAAAAGAACTTTGATAAAATTAAAAATAAAAATAAAACACCACTAAACACTTCATCAAATGCTAGAATAAAATGAAAAATCGATAAAGTCAAAGATTTCAGTTTATGGTTTGTTATATGTCAAATCTCTTGTACTTGCAGATAATATAACTGTCTAGTACTCTAGATAGCAGATGACAAGGCCAATAAAGGGTGTCGGATAGGCTGGGCTATGAGGTTATTGCCATACCCAAAAGATATTTACAACTCTGTAACATAATATAAAATAAAACATCACATCAAGATAAGTGTTATACTACCAGTGTCATTGTACTGAAGGAATGGGCAAACAGATATAGATAAAAACTTTTTGTGTATTGTTGTAATTCTAAATGTAAGTAGAGTCTGAATGAGCTATCCCCTGACATCTAATGATGAGCTGGGGGAAAAGACTTCAAGGGGTGGAAGGTGAAACCCATGAATGCACCTTTGAACTCTTGGTCTTTGCTAACCAAGGACACCCAAGTGTGAGTGGGGTGAGTGGAGGGAGAGGGGAGTGATGTGTTAAAGGGATGTTTTCATTGGAACTGGGAGGCAAAGGACACTGCCCAACACACTGTGGGGCTGGGTTTCCTTATGAACACATGCTTTTGAATGTGGCTGTGGTGTTTTTCCAAATTAATCCTTGGTTCCCTTTCCCTTTTAATAAAAATTCTCTTTTGTTATATATAGACTCAGTGCTTGCAAGAGCGGAAGTATTGTCTCTTAGAGGTGCCCGGGGTAGTGGTAAATTTTCCCAGATTACTTGTTGGGGGCTCAAGCCAGTTATGTTTTGTATTGTTAAGAACCCCTATACATTAAACCTAGCCCTTGTTGCTACTGACTCCACCTGGGCATCAGTCTAGATAGCTGGATGGGAACGGCCCATTCAAGTCAATGGACCTTTAGGGAGAACAATAGGTCTTAGAAGAAGCTAATCTCTCACCAGGGAGCCTTCCTGAGGATGCTGCAAACAGCATCCAAGTCATGGCTGCTATGACGCTACAGGGGCATGTGACCAGATCACCTGGTACTGGACTCCATGTTGGAATAATACCAGTATTTTTCCACTGAAAGGTGTGGGAACCAAGCTTGGAGATGAAGGGTTCCCGCTATATGCAAAAGCTAATTAAGGCAGGGGAGTGACATCGTCGTGGTTCTTCACTGACTCCTCACCCAAAGGAGATTCTTGGAAACACTTGAGGAACAAGGACTTAACTGGGGGCAAGTGTTGGACCCAGGCTAGAGGGATTTCTAGCCTGCGAAAGAATATCTGGGTTTTTTAAACTGCAAGCAAGTGCAGCTTGCCCCTTAAAAGCCTGCAGCTGGCTTAAATAATCATTTAGGGTGAGAATTTGCTACTTATATCCAATCTCTTTAGTATATTAAGCTTAGATTGCATTTTTATTTATTTGCTAGGTGACCTGCTTTGATCTGTTTGCTATGCCTTATAATCACTTAAAATCTATCTTTTGTAGTTAATAGATTTGGTTTTGCTTTATCACAGACCAGGGTGTGGGAGTTATAACTTGCGGCAAAAAGCTGTTGTACATTCTCTCTCCACACTGAGGGAGCAGGGTGATTTTCAACAGCATATGCTGTACAGATCTCCATGCAGCGCAAGACAATATAATTTTGGGTTTACCCTCCAGAGGCGGTGGTGGTGTGTACCCGTGAATAGCTTGGCAGTTCCTTAGCTGAAACCTTCCCATGCAGAGCTGATCTCATCATCCGTGTGTAGTTGCAGCTGGGTGTGTCCCTACCTGTATGTGTGCTGGAGGAGGCTTGAGGGCCTGCCACAGCAGTACTGTGTAAAGGGAGCCCAGACTAGTGGGTCAGGTGAGCTCAGTGGTGCCCCAGTTCCAGGTGGCACCCCAGGGAGAACCAGTCATTGCAGCATTCACTTGTTAATGTCTTTTTAGAGTTATAGTTCCAAATGTAAGTGACTGTATAACTAGTGACTTCATTGTGCTAGTGAGAGTTGGAGAAATATCACAAATGTGAGAGGTGTCTGTTGTCACATGCTTGAGGCAATTATCTATATAGTCTAATTTGCTATCAACTCCACTTGGCATAGGACTGTCTTACCCCTTGGAGCTACTAGATACATTTAAATTAACAAATTGTCAAGATGAAGTTGGGAAAGGAAAGCGAGAAGAGATCATTTCTTTAACTTCACCTCCATCAGTCGTTTTAAAGTCTAAGTGAGGTGGGCTATCCTTCTTGAAAGTAAAGATGTAGCACCCATCCACCCAACTGAATGCAGTTTGTTTTTCATGCCCCCTCTTCATCAACCCAGGAATACCTAAGTGAGAATCCGAAGGGCTGTATGTAGCTCCCTTGGCAGGAAACGGGAACCAAAAGTTTACTGTCAGTCATTCCAAGTGTATTAAATGAGAATCTTCACAGCAGTCAGTTTCATCTCTGGCTTTGAGGCATAGATGAAGACTTCTGCTGATTGTATAATGGGCCCAAACTCCTGAGGCTTTATGCCACTTCTGCCAGTCATTTAGGCTTTTCAATGTGGAGCCAAATTAGAAGAAAAAAAGCAAATGCTAAACAAATTTTTCCTCTTTCCCTAGGAAGGCATACAGTAGGAGCTACTCCCAATAATTAGGATCACTGCTTAGCTCCAGACTTGGCAGTTAAAAAGCTTGCAATTACTCTATCATCTGGCTCATTGTGTTTTAGCAGCTCTTCCACCAGACCACAGCTGCTACACCATGAATATTTTTTTCTGCTTGAAGATCACCCCACAACTCCCTTTCCTCAATCTTGGACTTTTGAGTATAGGGAAAATCCCTCATGGGAGGACATGTGGAGGTTGAAAGTGACAAACTGCAATATGTTATGCCAATAAATTAAGGGGCATCAGGTGCTGACTTAGAAGTTCAGAATCTCAATTGCTTAAACTCCTGAGCCAAGTCACAGCTCATCCCTCTCCTAGCTGTATATAGCTGAGAAGAATAATGTTCAAAAAAAGACTAGTTCAGTAACTGGTACATATCTGCCAGGTGATTCAATGTTGGACCATCATTCATCAACTGAGAAAACCACTCCATGCACTGTTTTCCACTTGGGGCCTTTCCATTGACACTATCTCTATATGCTGTTTTACCAGGTTACTTGCTAGGTTATGCAGCTAGTTGTTATCCATGTCTTCTCCCTGGGTACAAATCGGAAAAAAGAGATTCCTTCCTTGACTAGCCCTGGTCCCCACTCTATTGAAAATGATGAGGGGATACAGTACAAAAATCATGTAGGTTACTTCATTTTGACCACTGAGGTCATGGTTCACTTGGCCATCATAGTCTGATGCAGCTTCCTTTTCATACTAAGCACAGTAAGTGTGTTATCAGTTTGCAACTGGAAATTTGGTTCCTGTGATGCAATGCTGCAAAAAGGATGAAAGCTACAATGATTTGGGAGGGAGTTGAAATGTCTCAAATTTATTTCCGGGTTGACTTATTAATACAGCTTGGTACATATAATGCTAAATTATTTACACTTCTTTTACTATTGCTCAGAGTTAGGGAGCTCTATTATGTGAATTCTGTGATGGCTAAGTTTAAATGTCCTTTGGAACGCCGCGTAAAAGGGTTGTGAGGAGAAATTTTGCCTGGGTTTGACTTGCCCTCTGTTTTTCAGAGCTTTTCATTTAGTGATCCAGTATCATCCCACAATTTGGCTTCAGATTAATAGTACAGGCTGTGAAAAGACCACTCTGGATATGTTTACACAGTAAAGAAAACCCTGTGGCTAGCCTGTGCCAACTGTCTCCGGCTCGCATTACATGGCTGTTTCATTGCTGTGTAGGCTTCCAGGCTCAGACTGGAACCCCAGCTCTGGGAGCTTCTCACCTTGCAGGGTCCTAGACATTGGACTCCAGCCTGAGCCCAGATATCTACATAGCAATGAAACACCCTGCAGCCCAAGCCCTGTGAGCCTGAGTCAGCTGGCATGGACCAGCATGGGTTTTTCTTTGCTGTGTAGACATATCCTCAGAGCCAAACAAATTTCTCTTACAATGATGTCTTTGTAACAATGACTCCCAAGTCTATCTTTCTGCTCCTGACCGGTTTCTGTCTATCTAATCCTGCATCTCAGCTTCTCTCTGACATCTCCTTGTAGATGTCTTGCCAGTATCTTAAACTTCATATGGTGAAAACAGACCATTTCACTTTCCTTCCCAAGCCCTCTGCTCTTCCTTTATTAGGTCACTGCTGCTAGCAACATCATCCCCCCAGTCACTTGGAAACCCACAATCTGGGTGTCCTCTTCAGCTCCACCCAGTGTCTAGACCAGGGGCAGGCAAACTTTTTGGCATGAGGGCCACATTGGGTTTCGGAAATTGTATGGAGGACCCCTACCACTGCCCCATTCAACCCTCCTGTTCCCCACCCTCTGACTGCCCCGACCCCATCCACACCCCTGCCCCCTGACCACTCCCCTGCCCTCTATCCCATCCCCCTGCCCCCTTACCACGCTGCCTGGAGCACCGGTGGCTGGCGGCACTACAGCCGTGCTGCCCGGCTGGAATCAGCCACGCCACTGCACAGCACTGAGCACTGGGTCAGGCTAGGCTCTGCAGCTGTGCTGCCCCAGGAGCTCGCAGCCCTGCCGCCAAGAGCCTTGTGCCAGGGGCGCAGTGAGCTGAGGCTGCCGGGGAGGAGGAACAGCAGGGGAGGAGCCGAGGGCGAGCCTCCCGGGCCAGAAAGGAAGGTCCCATGGGCTGGATGTGGCCCGTAGGCCATAGTTTGCCCACCTCTGGTCTAGACCCACATATGGAGCAAATAATTAAGCAACCAGTTTTCAAACACCTAGAAGATAATAAGGTGATAAGTAACAGCATGGATTTGTCAAGAACAAATCATGTCAAACCAACCCGATAGCTTTCTTTCACAGGGTCACAAACTTTGTGGATGGGGGAGGGGGGGAAGCAGTGAATGTGGTATATCTTGATTTTAGTAAGGCTTTTGATAACTTTCTTGCATGACCTCATAAACAAACTAGGGAAATACAACCTAGATGGAGCTACTATAAAGTGGGTGCATAACTGGCTGGAAAACCATTCCCAGAGAGTAGTTATCAGTGGTTCACAGTCAAGATGGAAGGGCATATCGAGCGGTATCCCATAGGGATCAGGTCTGCATCTGGTTCTGTTCAATATTTTCATCAATGTTTTAGATAATGGCATAGAGACTACATAAAATTTGTGGACAATACCAAGCTGGGAGGCGTTGCAAGAGCTTTGAAGGATAGGATTAAAATTCAAAATGATCTGGACAAACAGGAGAAATGGCCTGAAGTAAATAGGATGAAATTCAATAAGGATAAATGCAAAGTACTCTACTTAGGAAGGAACAATCAGTTGCACACATACAAAATGGGAAATGACTGCCTAGGAAGGAGTACTGCGGAAAGGGATCTGGGGGGTCATAGTGGATCACAAGCTAAATATGAGTGAACAGTGTAACAGTGTTGCAAAATAAAGCAAACCTCATTCTGGGATATATTAGCAGGAGTGTTGTAAGCAAGTAATTCTTCTGCTCTACTCTGCACTGCTTAGGCCTCTGCTGAAGTATTGTGTCCAGGTCTGGGCACTACATTTCATGAAGGATGTGGACAAATGGGAGAAAGTCCAGAGAAGAGCAACAAAAATTATTAAAGGTCTAGAAAACATGACCTATAATAAAGATTGAAAAAATTGGGTTTGTTTAGTCTGGAGAAGAGAAGACTGAGAGAGGACATAACAGTTTTCAAGTACATAAAAGGTTGTTACAAGGAGGAGAGAGAAGAATTGTTCTTAACTTCTAAGGGTAAGACAAGAAGCAATGGGCTTAAATTGCAGCAAGGACAATTTAGGTTGGAAATTAGGAATAATTTCCTAATTGTGAGGGTAGTTAAGCACTGGAATAAATTCCCTCGGGACATTGTGAAATCTTCATCATTGGAGATTTTTAAGAGCAGGTTAGCTGAACCCTTGTCAAACAATGAGACATAAGCCAGAGAATAGCAGCTATCTGCATTCTGATTACTTGCCTCTCTTGTTTTATGTGGTTTTCAGAAGGTGAGAAGGATATCTGTGGTAACAAATTTCAGAGGAACAGCCGTGTTAGTCTGTATTCGCAAAAAGAAAAGGAGTACTTGTGGCACCTTAGAGACTAACCAATTTATTTGAGCATGAGCTTTCGTGAGCCACAGCTCACTTCATCAGATGTGTACCGTGGAAACTGCAGCAGACTTTATATACACACAGAGAATATGAAACAATACCTCCTCCCACCCCACTGTCCTGCTGGTAATAGCTTATCTAAAGTGATCAGCAGGTGGGCCATTTCCAGCACAAATCCAGGTTTTCTCACCCTCCACCCCCCCACACAAATTCACTCTCCTGCTGGTGCTAGCCCATCCAAAGTGACAACTCTTTACATAATCAAGTCGGGCTATTTCCTGCATAGATCCAGGTTTTCTCACTTCCCCCCCACCCCCATACACACACAAACTCACTCTCCTGCTGGTAATAGCTCATCTAAACTGACCACTCTCCAAGTTTAAATCCAAGTTAAACCAAAATATCTGGGGGGGTATACATTGTCCCCAAATGTGAAATAGTTATGGGTAAGGACAAAGTCACAAAGTTCAGCCACCAGGTTAGCCGTGACATTATCGGGGATAGTGTTCCTGACGGCCTGTAGTCCATCTTTGTGTGGAATGTTGGTGTAGAGGGCTTCTACATCCATAGTAGCCAGGATGGTGTTATCAGGAAGATCACCGATGGATTGAAGTTTCCTCAGGAAGTCAGTGGTGTCTCGAAGGTAGCTGGGAGTGCTGGTAGCGTAGGGCCTGAGGAGGGAGTCTACATAGCCAGACAATCCTGCTGTCAGGCTGATGTCACATTTGGGGACAATGTATACCTTCAGATCAGCGGCACTGCTATGGGTACCCGCATGGCCCCACAGTATGCCAACATTTCTATGGCTGATTTAGAACAATGCTTCCTCAGCTCTCGTCCCCTAAAGCCCCTACTCTACTTGCGCTATATTGATGACATCTTCATCATCTGGACCCATGGAAAAGAAGCCCTTGAGGAATTCCACCATGATTTCAACAATTTCCATCCCACCACCAACCTCAGCCTGGTCCAGTCCACACAAGAGATCCACTTCCTGGACACTACAGTGCTAATAAACGATGGTCACATAAACACCACCCTATACCGGAAACCTACTGACCGCTATTCCTACCTGCATGCCTCCAGCTTTCACCCTGACCACACCACACGATCCATCGTCTACAGCCAAGCTCTGCGATACAACCGCATTTGCTCCAACCCCTCAGACAGAGACAAACACCTACAAGATCTCTGTCAAGCTTTCTTACAACTACAATACCCACCTGCAGAAGTAAAGAAACAGATTGATAGAGCCAGAAGAGTTCCCAGAAGTTACCTACTACAGGACAGGCCTAACAAAGAAAATAACAGAACGCCACTAGCGGTCACCTTCAGCCCCCAACTAAAACCCCTCCAACGCATTATTAAGGATCTACAACCTATCCTAAAGGATGACCCAACACTCTCACAAGTCTTGGGAGACAGGCCAGTCCTTGCCTACAGACAGCCCCGCAACCTGAAGCAAATACTCACCAACAACCACATACCACACAACAGAACCACTAACCCAGGAACTTATCCTTGCAACAAAGCCCGTTGCCAATTGTGCCCACATATCTATTCAGGAGACACCATCACAGGGCCTAATAACATCAGCCACACTATCAGAGGCTCGTTCACCTGCACATCCACCAATGTGATATATGCCATCATGTGCCAGCAATGCCCCTCTGCCATGTACATTGGTCAAACTGGACAGTCTCTACGTAAAAGAATAAATGGACACAAATCAGATGTCAAGAATTATAACATTCATAAACCAGTTGGAGAACACTTCAATCTCTCTGGTCACGCAATCACAGACATGAAGGTCGCTATCTTAAAACAAAAAAACTTCAAATCCAGACTCCAGCGAGAAACTGCTGAATTGGAATTCATTTGCAAATTGGATACTATTAATTTAGGCTTAAATAGAGACTGGGAGTGGCTAAGTCATTATGCAAGGTAGCCTGTTTCCTCTTGTTTTTTCCTACCCCCCCCCCCAGATATTTTGGTTTAACTTGGATTTAAACTTGGAGAGTGGTCAGTTTAGATGAGCTATTACCAGCAGGAGAGTGAGTTTGTGTGTGTATGGGGGTGGGGGGGAAGTGAGAAAACCTGGATCTATGCAGGAAATAGCCCGACTTGATTATGTAAAGAGTTGTCACTTTGGATGGGCTAGCACCAGCAGGAGAGTGAATTTGTGTGGGGGGGTGGAGGGTGAGAAAACCTGGATTTGTGCTGGAAATGGCCCACCTACTGATCACTTTAGATAAGCTATTACCAGCAGGACAGTGGGGTGGGAGGAGGTATTGTTTCATATTCTCTGTGTGTATATAAAGTCTGCTGCAGTTTCCACGGTACACATCTGATGAAGTGAGCTGTGGCTCACGAAAGCTCATGCTCAAATAAATTGGTTAGTCTCTAAGGTGCCACAAGTACTCCTTTTCTTTTTGTGGTAACAAAGAAGATAAAAGCAGATTTTCATGGGCTGGGACACTCTCTTATCCAGCATTTCCCAACCAAAGGTAGATGACCCCAGTCTTGCTCTCCCAATGCAAATGTGCTCCTACAGCTGAGCATAAAGCACCATCTGGCTCTTTGAAAGCCACTTGCCTTCTGTCCCTGCTTCTGCAGCAGCCCCAATGAAGCTGGAACATCTTATATGTACTGGGCTGCTAGCTCAGACAGCAGTTGGTCCAAGTTTTTCTCCTCTGCACCCAAAGCACTCAACTAAGAACCTATGTGATCATGTCCCATGAGCCAGGAATTGATATTTCTGATGAGCGAAGAACAAGAAAAGGGAGCTACAAAACAAGAGAAAAAATATATTTAGATCATAATAGTCAATAACATGGAGAACATAAGGAACAACCAAGGTAGATAAGGACAGGACAGAGAAAATGGAGGAAGACTGCAACTACTGTGGTGGGACACAGGTACCTCTCTCACTAAATGCAATTCATGGTAAGGGAGGCTATCTGTCTATGCATTGCACCATTTTCATTACCATGGTATCTCCACATACATTCATGTGTGAATTAATCCAAGTAATATTACTCAGAAAAATCTACTTAGCACTGTGACAGTTTCAGTGTAACTGCACTGCACCCTCCAGTCCATGGTCCACTCCAGCAGTGTCTGGTCAGGACTCAGGACTCCTGTCTTCACCTGTCTCAGAAGGGAGTGGGGCATGTGTCCCTACCCAGACTGGGGTTTTTAAGGCTTCAGAGCACTCTGCTTTACATTGATATTCCCCAGAAAGCCAGTCTGCCTAAAGGCCAGCATCTGTGCTTTGCTTTCTCCCCAAGAGCTATGAACAGTGTATTTCTAGCAGTTGAAAGTTACCACACAGCTCTTTCTAAACAAGCACATTTATTCTTAAGATAAAAGCATTACTGAGAAAACATATAAAATAATAAAAGTTCTGACATGTTTACTAAAATCCTACCAGAAGTCACCTCCTAGTCTAGCACAGGGCTCTGGGAGGTATCAGTATTTCCAATCCTTCTGGAATGGTTGGGGTCCCCCTAAGACTCATGATACTGTCAGTTTGTTGAATCCAAATGAAGGACTGAAGTCAGGTCAAGCTCATCCTTTTATAACAAAAGCCCCTTCTTTGTTTCTAATTCTCTGGAAAGCCCCATTTGGACCAGTACAGGCAAGCATCCCCAGAGGTTAATACCTTTCTGGAGGTTTTACAGTTTCAGCGACTAGCCTTATTCTCACCACCCACTGTTCTTAGTTCCTCAAGGAGCTGTGCTAATCTTTTCTCCCAGAGATGCATATAATCTCTGGCCAGCAATGATCCATCAGAAGCCATCCATAAACTTATCATAATATGATACCTTAAAGATTCTACGGGTGGCTGTCATATCTGCCACAATTACCACAGCATGGTTTGATATATACAGATCTAAATTCTAGACATGCACTGCATTGGGACCCAATCTTGTTCAATTAAAGTCAATAGCAAAACTACTGACTTCAGTGGGAACTGGATTGGGCCTTTAGAGCAGCGGTTCTAAACCTTTTTGGGCTCAGGACCCATTTGTAAATGTTTGTGGCCTGTCGCAACTCAGTAAATAGTCATGGGGTGGAAGCCCTGGGGAAGAGCCATTTCCAGGCATTTTAGCACCTGGGGTCAGCAAGCATATTTGCATCCTCTACCAGAGACCATGTGTGTGTGTGGGGGGGGAGCACACAGAGTCTGATCCCTCCCCCCCACCCCCGATTTTTTGGTTGCACCTTCCAAACCCAGACCGTCTGGGTGGCCCTCTGAGGTGAGTCAGGGGGTGGAGGTGGCACTCCCTTTCTGAGCCCCACCATGTGGGGCTGGCCTGAACGAGTCCCCATGGCTTTGTGCCCTGGGTGGCTGCCCCACTAGTCCCATCCTGGTTACAGCCCTACCCTAGTGTGGTTTTGATAGGCGCCTGCCCCACCTGCCCACCACCACTTGGCACTCGCCACATTGTGGCAGCTCCTAATCGGTGGGGCTGGCTGAGCTTGGCTCTCCGCCCCAAGCATTGCAGCCTTTGTGATTGCAGCGCTGTTCAGGTTTGGCCCCTCCCCCTGACTGGACCTAATTTCTGTGAGTAAAGTTGTGACCTGGCTCATGGGGTAGCAGTGCCACTAACTCAGATTTGGCCTGCCTGGGCTCCTGCCACCGTAACAGCTGGGCCAAACCTGAGCGGTGCTGGGGCCCCAGAGGTTGCAGAGCCTGCAGCAGAGAAGCAAACCCAACAAGCCCTGTGGGACAGGGACTTCCACGCGACCCTTTGAAACATTCTGGCGACCCAATTTTGGGTTCTGACCCAGGGGCTGAAAAACCCTGCTTCAGAGCACATTTGTCTTAAAATATGTGTTGTTTGATAACAGAAGATATAGTTAGATCAACAACCTGGTGTAACTAGGATTAGAATTTCAAACAGTTGCAATAGAAAAAAGTTCAGAACACTGCAAATAACAAGCAGATGGTTTGGTGACTCTGGAAAGCTCATGCTCTAATAAATTTGTCCGTCTCTAAGGTGCCACAAGTACTCTTTTTCTTTTTTCTGGAAAACCCTTTACATTGTGGGAAAGAGAATCAATTATAAAATGATCTAGGAATATTGTTAGACATTTTATTAAATGTGACCTAGAATCAGTGAACTTTCAGGAGGTTGGATGGTTGCAATGGATGCATGGTAGGAATGTGCTTTACCTTAAACATTTGGTGTCATGCAAAAAGATGGTTGGCAAAAATCCTTACAGTGCATATGCACTGTACATCCTGGAGGCTTTTAAATTTTTCCTTGCAGCCTGTCATTTTCAGCAGGATACAAAAACCTCCACAGAAACACAGCTGAACAATAAAAAGGTTGTGTTGGGATCTGTCAGAAAAAGTCTTCCTCGGTGGGTAATATTAATTACTAGAAATCACAATAATGAAACATACCTCCCTCCTCCGCGAAATAAAACACTCCCACAGCCTATGGTTCAACCCAGTCCCATAACCCTTGCTGTGGAGTCCTGTATTCCTATCTCTGTCCCCCAAGCCCCTACTGAACAGTTGTACAACGGAAAGCTGTGCTAAGTTTAATCCTTTCCCCCTTCTCTGCTGAAGATCAGGTAGTGTCCATGCAGCCTATTTATTCTGGAATTCTAGGAGTCACAAGGATTACCAACTTTTCCTGAGTGTGTTGCATATAAAATGTAGAGCACCAATGTGCCATCTGTGTGAAAGCACGTTAGCATGCCTGTATGCTGATCCATCATCACTAGCTGCCAATTACTTTGCATAAGATGGATTGGGGATGCCAAATGCTCTTAATTAAAAAAAATTAAATGAGAAAAAAAATCTGTTTTACCCATCTCCATTGTCTTTATCTGTTGAAATTCAGCAGCTCCCATTTTCTAAACCTGCAGCAATTACATTCTGTATCTATAATGCTAGAGTGGGCTGACTCAGAGGTCTAGTCTATTTTTTGTAAAAAGAAAAGGAGTACTTGTGGCACCTTAGAGACTAACCAATTTATCTAAGCATAAGTTTTCATCACGAAAGCTTATGCTCAGATAAATTGGTTCGTCTCTAAGGTGCCACAAGTACTCCTTTTCTTTTTGCAGATACAGACTAACACGGCTGCTACTCTGAAATCTATTTTTTGTGTTATTTTTTTATCAACAGCCACAAGCCTTGTGAAATCCTTTTAATATAATTTGAATTCCAGAATAAACAGAATTCCACACTCTCATACTATTTGGGGCAGCTGAAAGAAGCATTTATTTGGGGGAGTAACAATTCTTCCATTTCTACTGAAGCTATATAATTTAAAAGACATTGGCAGTAAATTTATGTTTGCACAGAACTGAATTGTTACTCTAAATGGCACCTATACAAGAATATTGCTTGTTTTAGTTATAAATTCCCATTTATACACCATTTGTCCCAAACCATTGCCATTTGTTTGTAAACTGAATGGTAAAAAATAGAGGAAATTATCTCCTTGTAGAGAAATTACCAGTTTAAAAATGCTCATTTTTTTGCTATACGTTTTAAAATGAACTTGAATCTGAAATATGTATTTTCACTCATAGGAGGACAAAGTACCTTTCAAATCTGAAGCAATTTCTGTAAAGTGTAACAATGTTAGTTTTTAGAAAAAAGGTGAAGACAATTCTATTGCTTTTTTCCATTTTGGCTGTGCCATCTGGT
This sequence comes from Caretta caretta, assembly GCF_965140235.1. Classification (NCBI taxonomy): domain Eukaryota; kingdom Metazoa; phylum Chordata; order Testudines; family Cheloniidae; genus Caretta; species Caretta caretta. The sequence goes on from NC_134209.1 coordinate 105,897,219, forward strand.
CACTTTGGATGAGCTATTACCAGCAGGATAGTGAGTTTGTGTGTGTGGTTTTGGGAGGGGGGTGAGGGGGTGAGAGAACCTGGATTTGTGCAGGAAATGGCCCACCTTGATTATCATGCACACTGTGAAGAGAGTTGTCACTTTGGATGGGCTATTACCTACAGGAGAGTGAGTTTGTATGTGGGGGGGTGGAGGGTGAGAAAACCTGGATTTGTGCTGGAAATGGCCCAACTTGATGATCACTTTAGATAAGCTATTACCAGCAGGACAGTGGGGTGGGAGGAGGTATTGTTTCATGATCTCTGTGTGTATATAATATCTGCTGCAGTTTCCACAGTATGCATCCAATGAAGTGAGCTGTAGCTCACGAAAGCTCATGCTCAAATAAATTGGTTAGTCTCTAAGGTGCCACAAGTACTCCTTTTCTTTTTGCGAATACAGACTAACACGACTGTTACTCTGAAACCCATCTGGTTATGTATTTCTTTTCCTAGTGATGCTTTTTTAAAGGATCTCACCACTTTCTCGTTCCTAAGTACTGTCTTTAGTTCAATGTTATCTAAAACCAGATGGTCTGCTAAGTTCCTCAGACAAAATTTGATTATTCTGTGCCAGTGGTGTTATTTCTACTTCATTTCCTTTTCCCTGTCCACATCTCAAAGCCAAAAAAAAAAATAAAGCAGGAAACTATGATTTATTTTCATCTGTCTTCAAGCATTGCTAGTATTTAAGCATTCATTCTCCCTGTGATGGATTTGGGCCCTTTGGGGTGTCATCTGATGTGCTGGTGTGCCACTGAGTCAGCCTATTCTGCCAGCCAGTTCCCGTTTACCTGGATTTGCTGGGCTAGGCTCACAAGCCTCTTTCAGCCAAGCACACAGGCAGGACCACACCCAGCTGCACAGAGAGACAGAGATCCGCTCTGGAAAGATTCAGCCTTAGGGGCTTACCCCAAAACCCTGGTACCCACTCCTTTTAAAGGGATATAAACCCAAAGGTTTTATTAAATTTGCCCCCTCCCTGAACGTGGAGAGAGATGTGCATAACTTCTGCCCCCCCTCCCTAGTTAGAAATGACATAAACTGGGTTATATTATAAACAAACAATAAGTTTATTAACTACAGAAGGTGAATTTTAAGTCAATATAAAAGATAACATGCAGAACAAAGCAGATTACAGACCAAATAAAGCAAAATAGAATAATAGAATATCAGGGTTGGAAGGGACCTCAGGAGGTCATCTAGTCCAACCTCCTGCTCAAAGTAGGACCAATCCCCAACTAAATCATCCCAGCCAGGGCTTTGTCAAGCCTGACCTTAAAAACGTCTAAGGAAGGAGACTCCACCACCTCCCTAGGTAACGCATTCCAGTGTTTCACCACCCTTCTAGTGAAAAAGTTTTCCTAATATCCAACATAAACCTCCCCCACTGCAACTTGAGATCATTACGCCTTGGTCTGTCATCTGCTACCACTGAGAACAGTCTAGAGCCATCCTTTTTGGAACCCCCTTTCAGGTAGTTGAAAGCAGCTATCAAATACCCCCTCATTCTTCTCTTCCGCAGACTAAACAATCCCAATTCCCTCAGCCTCTCCTCATAAGTCATGTGTTCCAGTCCCCTAATCATTTTAGTTGCCCTCCGCTGGACTCTTTCCAATTTTTCCACATCCTTCTTGTAGTGTGGGGCCCAAAACTGGACACAGGACTCCAGATGAGGCCTCACCAATGTCGAATAGAGGGGAACTATCCCGTCCCTCGATCTGCTGCCAATGCCCCTACTTATACATCCCAAAATGCCATTGGCCTTCTTGGCAACAACGGCACACTATTGACTCATATCCAGCTTCTCGTCCACTGTAACCCCAGGTCCTTTTCTGCAGAACTGCTGCCTAGCCATTCGGTCCCTAGTCTGTAGCGGTGCATGGGATTCTTCCATCCTAAATGCAGGACTCTGAACTTGTCCTTGTTGAACCTCATCAGATTTGTTTTGGCCCAATCCTCTAATTTGTCTAGGGCCCTCTGTATCCTATCCCTACCCTCCAACGTATCTACCTCTCCTCCCAGTTTAGTGTCACCTGCAAACTTGCTGAGGGTCAATCCACACCATCCTCCAGATCATTAATGAAGAAATTGAACAAAACTGGCCCAAGGACCGACCCTTCGGGCACTCCACTTGATACCGGCTGCCAACTAGACATGGAGCCATTGATCACTACCCATTGAGCCCGACAATCTAGCCAACTTTCTATCCACCTTATAGTCCATTCATCCAGCCCATACTTCTTTAACTTGCTGGCAAGAATACTGTGGGAGACTGTGTCAAAAGCTTTGCTAAAGTCAAGAAACAACACGTCCACAGCTTTCCCCTCATCCACAGAGCCAGTTATCTCGTCATAGAAGGCAATTAGATTAGTTAGGCATGACTTACCCTTGGTGAATCCATGCTGACTGTTCCTGATCACTTTCCTCTCCTCTAAGTGTTCAGAATTGATTCCTTGAAGACCTGCTCCAGGATTTTTCCAGGGACTGAGGTGAGGCTGACTGGCCTGTAGTTCCCAGGATCCTCCTCCTTCACTTTTTTAAAGATGGGCACTACATTAGCCTTTTTCCAGTCGTCCGGGACTTCCCCCGATCGCCATGAGTTTTCAAAGGTAATGGCCAATGGCTCTGCAATCACATCCGCCAACTCCTTTAGCACTCTCGGATGCAGCATATCCAGCCCCATGGACTTGTGCTCGTCTAGCTTTTCTAAATAGTCCCGAACCACTTCTTTCTCCACAGAAGGCTGGTCACCTCCTCCCCATGCCGTGCTGCCCAGTGCAGCAGTCTGGGAGCTGACTTTGTTCGTGAAGACAGAGGCAAAAAAAGCATTGAGTACATTAGCTTTTTCCACATCCTCTGTCACTAGGTTGCCTCCCTCATTCAGTAAGGAGCCCACACTTTCCTTGACTTTCGTGTTGTTGCTAACATACCTGAAGAAACCCTTCTTGTTACTCTTAACATCTCTTGCTAGCTGCAACTCCAGGTGTGATTTGGCCTTCCTGATTTCGCTCCTGCATGCCCGAGCAATATTTTTATACTCTTCCCTGGTCATTTGTCCAATCTTCCATTTCTTGTAAGCTTCTTTTTTGTGTTTAAGCTCAGCAAGGATTTCACTGTTAAGCCAAGCTGGTCGCCTGCCATATTTACTATTCTTTCTACACATCAGGATGGTTTGTCCCTGTAACCTCAATAAGGATTCTTTAAAATACAGCCAGCTCCCCTGGACTCCTTTCCCCCTCATGTTATTCTCCCAGGGGATCCTGCCCATCAGTTCCCTGAAGGAGTCAAAGTCTGCATTTCTGAAGTCCAGGGTCTGTATTCTGCTGCTCTCCTTTCTTCCCTGTGTCAGGATCCCGAACTTGACCATCTCATGGTCACTGCCTCCCAGGTTCCCATCCACTTTTGCTTCCCCTACTAATTCTTCCCGGCTTGTGAGCAGCAGGTCAAGAAGAGCTCTGCCCCTAGTTGGTTCCTCCAGTATTTGCACCAGGAAATTGTTCCCGACCCTTTCCAAAAACTTCCTGGATTGTCTGTCCACCGCTGTATTGCTCTCACAGCAGATATCACGGTGATTGAAGTCTCCAACGAGAACCAGGGCCTGCGATCTAGTAACTTCCATGAGTTGCTGGAAGAAAGCCTCTTCCACCTCATCCCCCTGGTCCGGTGGTCTATAGCAGACTCCCACCACGACATCAGCCTTGTTGCTCACACTTCTAAACTTAATCCAGAGACTCTCAGGTTTTTCTGCAGTTTCATACTTGAGCTCTGAGCAGTCATACTGCTCTCTTACATACAATGCAACTCCCCCACCTTTTCTGCCCTGCCTGTCCTTCCTGAACAGTTTATATCCATCCATGACAGTACTCCACTCATGTGAGTTATCCCACCAAGTCTCTGTTATTCCATCACATCATAATTCCTTGACTGTGCCAGGACTTCCAGTTCTCCCTGCTTGTTTCCCAGGCTTCTTGCATTTGTATATAGGCACTTGAGATAACTTGCTGATCGTCCCTCTTTCTCAGTATGAGGCAGGAGCCCTCCCCTCTCATGCGCTCCTGCTCGTGCTTCCTCCCGGTATCCCATTTCCCCACTTACCTCACTCAGGGCTTTGGTTTCCTTTCCCTGGTGAACCTAGTTTAAAGTCCTCCTCACTAGGTTAGCCAGCCTGCTTGCGAAGATGCTCTTCCCTCTCTTTGTTAGGTGGAGCCTGTCTCTGCCCAGCACTCCTCCTTCTTGGAACACCATCCCATGGTCAAAGAATCCAAAGCCTTCTCTCCGACACCAGCTGTGTAGCCATTCGTTGACTTCCACGATTCGACGGTCTCTACCCAGGCCTTTTCCTTCCACGGGGAGGATGGACGAGAACACCACTTGCACCTCAATCTCCTTTATCCTTCTTCCCATAGCCACGTAGTCTGCAGTGATCCACTCAAGATCATTCTTGGCAGTATCATTGGTGCCCACATGGAGAAGCAGGAAGGGGTAGCGATCCCAGGGCTTGATGAGTCTCGGAAGTCTCTTTGTCACAATGTGAATCCTAGCTCCTGGCAAGCAGCAGACTTCTCGGTTTTCCCGGTTGGGGCGGCAGATAGGTGACTCAGTCCCCCTGAGGAGAGAGTCCCCGACCACCACCACCTGCCTCCTTCTCTTGGGAGCGGTGGTCGTGGAACCCCCAACCCTAGGACAGTGCATCTCATGCCTTCCAATCAGCGAAGTCTCCTTCTGTTCCCTTCCCTCAGATGTATCATCTAGTCCACTCTCCGCATTAGTACCTGTGGAGAGAACATGAAAATGGTTACTTACCTGTATCTACGTTGCTGGTACATGGACGCTCCCCTTTCCTCTTCTGGAGGTCACATACTGCCAAATTTCTTCACTGTGCTCCTGTCCCCACATACGCATGCTAAGCTCTATATACTTAAGAAACAGGTTACAAAATACAATTTCTTACCCTCAGTATTATTTTAAGCAGGTTGCAAAGTTTCGGTGGTTCAGAATTCCAGTTATATTTCTTTTCAGACTGGACCCCTGTCTCAGTCTGTATTCCCCCCCCCCCCCTTGCCTTTACGTCAGGTGGCTTTAGCAGTCTTTCATTTTGGACAGACAGGCCATAGAGAGCAGGAGTCCCGTTTGCCTTCCTCCCCATCATTAAATAGGATTTACATAAGGCGAGAATCCTTTGTTTCCCAAACTTGACCCCCATTCCCCTCCAGTGGAAATTTACAAGAAGTCCCATGTAATGTTTAGTATCAAATGACAAGACCACCTGCCACTCTAGTATCACAACGTCCATGAGTCAGTGGCAGCATGAAGGGTCCACAGGAAGGCCAAGCCTTTTCACAGTCCATTGTCCTCGCTGATGGGTCATTAGCCCTGTCTGGCTTTTCCATTGTTGTACCTGAAGTGTTAACAGTGGGCGACACCCAAAGTAGCATAGGAATATTGACTATGTATCTATTTTTCAACTAACTTCAGATACAGAAATGATACAGGCATACAATTTGGATAATCACATTCAGTAAATTATAACCTCCAATGATATCTTACAAGACCCATCTTGCATAAAGTACATATCAGTTATGTCATACTCATATCATAAGCATATTTTCAAAAGCATATGGAGTGAAACATCACACTCCCCTCCCCAAGATTAAAGTAAAGAATGGTTACTTACCTGTATTGTAACTGTTGTTCTTTGAGTTCTGTATCCAGATGCATATTTTAATCACAAGCTGTATCATAGGTGGTGGGGCTTGGAGTCTGTTTAAACAACATGTGGCCTTGCCAAAATTTTCATCCTCCTTTGAAGCTGTTGTAATGGTATGATGATGAGTGAATGTATCTATGGAGGATACGGAAGCAGCTTTGCAAATTCCAGGATAGGTACATCGTTCAGAAAAAGCTATACACATTGCTTGAGCTCTTACTGAGTGGGCAAAGGGGCTTTGTGGATGAGGTATATTGGTTGCATTGTAAGCAGCAGTGTAATACAGATTGTGTGATCCATCTAGAGCTTGTGCAGGCCTAGATTTCTTGGACACTGTCTAAATGACTTAATTCTCTCTGCATAAAAGGCCAGTGCCCTTCTTATTCTGATTTTCTTGTGAGCTTCATGACTTTTTTGAAGCTCCAGGTCCTAGTATCATGTAATTACATAATTAATCTCTGTTTATTTTTTTAAAATAAGTATCTAGCACAGTTTCCAATTTTCGTATGGTAAATAAGCCCCCCGACTTTCACAATAAGTCAAAAATCAAGCTAATCCCATTTCAAAACAAGGCCAAAACCAGCCAATCCCTAAGAACCCAAACACTCTGTGACTAGATCCCCTGCAGTGTGCAGTCTGGGACTGTGATGGGCCCGCTGTGCACCCCTGACTCTCTCCCCCACTTGTCCCTGCTTGCCTCCCCCCCCATCCCTGCGGGAGCTGATAAAAAAAAAAGCAATAAACTGCAACAAGCCAAAAACTAGCCAACAAGAAACTCACAAGCCAATTAAGCCAAAAACAAGCCCAGTTTCTGCATTTTTTTTTTCTTGAGTTTGGCATGTCTGGTCTAGCCCTCATGGTTGCAGAGAAGAGCTTGAAAAAATGCACCCTAAAAGCTCAGGAACCAGAAGGCAAATAAAAAGAACTCAACATTTATTTTTAAGGGGAAAAATCTCATTATTTTTAAGCCAATTTAATGATTTATTGGGGCCTGATTCTTGGCTTTTTGAGCAGCTGGAGTTGGCAATACTGAAACCATCAAATTTAAGAACTTTTAATAACAGTATCTCAACTGAACTAAATATTCTAGCAGTGCTTGAGGAGAGTTGTAGTCACTCAGAAAAACACATGAGATGAGAGAAGGCAAGTACAGTGACCAAAGCATGAAGGTATATAGGGCTTTATAGATCATGTCAGCACCTCCATGTGGTGTTTAGATGTTGCTTGTAATTATTAGAATTGGGAGCACTGGCTGTTGGGAGTCTGAAAGGACAGGAAACAGGAAGGAGCGGGGAGGAGTTGAAGAGGCTGAGGGAGAGCTACTGAGGGTGCAACAGCAGCTTGGAAAAGAGGTTTCCACTTTAAAAAATAAAGTCCTGTTGAAGTTTTAGTACCTTGCCTGGCTACTACAACACTCCATTTGCACTCAGAAACAAAGTCAGGGCTGTCTTCTGAAAATAGGTTTGCTGTGACTAATACCTGTACCCATGTATTCAGCAAGTCATCCATCCATCCACTGCAAAATCAGTCACTATCTTAGACTCAGATGCATGTGAAACAAGAACCCTGTTGAATTCCATGTGAAAGACTGGTAGTTAACCATAAGCAACTACCCAACCTCAACCTCTGGAGTCAATTTGAGCAGAATGTAGAGAACTACTTAAGAGCAATCTCATTTGAATTTAGTAACTGGCCATTCTGTTTAATATATTAATATTCTTTACACAGTTCTATATTGTGCACTCTGCTTATACTTTTAGCACTGTAACAAACTGTTGTTGTCTTTGGTTACTGAAGTTGACACTGGCAACAGTATTATATCTTGTGAGTATGAGTATGAGTGTGGCTAAAAAGGCCCATGCCCATGCAGTCCTTTCCACACTGAATGCATATTTAGCATGACATCAAGGAAGGGATTACAGTCTGTGACCACTGAATCTGCCTCTGTTTACAACTCAGCCTCTGTGCTTTAAGATCCATACGGCGATTAATCTCGAACTGAGTAACCCCATCGTTGACTGCTGCTTGCCAGTGTGATCGATATGTTGTTGTTGACTCCCAGCTTCTGATGTCAACATTGCACTGCTTCAAGTTATGCTCCAGTGTGTTCTTGAAGCGTTTCTTCTGGCTGCCTTGTGTGCGATTACATTGAGTTTGCTGTAAAGCAACTGCTTTGGCATTCTAGTGTCATCCATCCTTAACACATGACCAGCCCAATGTAACTGTGATGCAATGAACATGGCTTCAATCCCTATGGAGTGGCTGAGTTCCAGAATCTCGCTATTGGTAACTTTATTGTGCCATTTGATGCAGAGTACGGCACGCAGATGTCATAAATGGAACACATCAAGAAGCTTGATGTAATGCCTGTAGCAGGTCCAGGTCTTGCACCCATACAACAAATTGGACAGCACAACTGCTTTATAGACTTCTAGCTTTGTTTGAACCTTAATACCTTGTTGCTGCCAGATTGCCTGATAACCTGCCAAATGATGAACTGGCTTTGTTGATGCAAATTGTCAGTTCCTTGTCTATCGTAGTATCATTTGACAATGTGCTGCCAAGATAACAGAAGTCTATAGTAAACATGTTGCTGATAGTGACTTTTGGTTTTGTGTAGGGTTTCCCTGGCGCAGGTTGATACACAACTTCTGTCTTTTCCACATTGTTTGTCAGCCTGTGCCTTCTTGCAGACTCTGCGAATCCATCTGTATCTCTTCTTAAGCATGTGCCACGAGAGCACAGTTATCTGCATACAGCACCCAATGAACAATTGCCTCAAAGACCTTCAAGGCAGATTTCAACCTGTTCAGGTTGAATACTGTTCTAGAGGATCAGAAACATATCCTGATACCAGCATTTGTGTCTCTTGTAGCGTCATTGAGCATTGCTGCATAGAAGATATTGAACAGGAATGGACCAATTACACAGCCCCGCTTAATAGCACAGGAAATGGGTCAGACAGAACATCATCTACATAGATCCATCCAAGCAGTGCATAATGAAATAGCCTCAGAACGTTGGTGAATTTTCTGGACAACCAAACATATAATAATTGCCAAAGTTCAGGTCTACTGATGGTGTCAAATGCTTTTGCCTGGTCGATGAAGATAGTGTAAAGGCCTGTTATTCTTGTCTGCATTTCTCCTGCATCTGAGGAGCTACAAATATCATATCTGCTCTGCCTCGCATTGACCTGAAACTGCATTGCAACTCCAATAGCACATGATTAGCAATGTTGCGTAGCAGACAATCAAAGAGTACTCTGGCCAGAATTTTTCCAGCAATGAAGAATAACAAGATACCATGATAGTTGCCACCGTCAGACTTTCATCTTGTATATGGTAACCATATCTTTGAAGTCTTTCAGTACATTCTCAGTATTCCATAGATTGAAAAAGAATCCATGCAGGCACCTCAGCAAGGTCTCACATGCATACTTGAATATTTCTTCAGGAATGCCATCAGATCTGGGGCCATGTAGTTCTTCGTGGCAATGACTGCAGCACTGACTTCAAGGGACAGGGAAACATCCATGTTGTCATTACATGTTGGCTGATCCACTACTCTTATTAGTGCTTTGTCTATGATAATGGATTGTGTGTTCAGAAGATCACTGAAGTGCAGCTGTCACCTCTGAAAGATTTCACCTTTGTCAGTGATCGGTGTTAGGCCGTCCACACTCTTCAGAGGCACTGTAGTGATGGGTGTAGGACAATATGCATCTTTCAAAGCAGCATAGAAGTCTTTGGTTTCATGACAGTTGGCATAGCCATGGATTTCATCTGCCTTGACATTCCACCATTGATTCTGCGTGCCTCTAAATTTACATTGGAAGTCATGACATAGATTCCTATGTGTTGTTACTGTGCCTACAGAGACATGGGATGCATGAATTTAACAGTGCATCTCATGTTTTTCAGTGAGTCACTGTTGGATTTCTGGGTCATTCTCAGCAAACCAGTCTTGGTGATGTTGTGTTGCTGTACCTAAGGTGGCGAGATTGGATTGATAGCATCATGAAGTGTCTCCCAGTCGCTATTTACATTAGCACTAGTTAGGGTGACCACATAGCAACTGTGAAAAACCGGACAGAGGGTGGGGGGCAATAGGTGCCTATATAAGAAAAAGTTCCAAAAAGTGTGACTGTCCCTATAAAAACTGAACATCTGGTCACCCTAGCACTAGTAGTCAGGCCAGGAGGGTCATACAGAGATGCTATAATGTTACAGAGCTGTGCTAGTGTAGCTCCATCTTGCAGTCACTTTACTTTGAACTGTCTGTTTTAGATGATGACTTACGATGCAGTGGTCATAATACCAATAACAGCTGGGGGTAAATCATATGATGGTGTGTCCAGCAGTCTGCCCTGCGCATGGCTGCAGTGATTCATACGACGTATAGATCTCACCGCCCGACTGTGATGTAGTCAGTAAGATGTCATTGTTTGGCTCCTGTGTGCAATCATGATTTCTTTTTGTCTGGTAGGTGGAAAAAGGTATTCATGATCACTAATGGGCACTTGACACTTTCACTGAGTAGCAGAGTTCCACTGTTATTCTCTTTTGCAGTTCTATGCTGTCCAATGGCATCCTGCCAGATTACCGCATTACTTCCAACCCTTGCATTGAAGAGTCCATAATGATCAGTTTTATCCGAAGCTGGTGCAGACACAATGAGTTTGTCTAAATCACTGTAGAACCGATTTTTTCTTTCTCATTGTTGGCATTTGTGATGGTGGGAGCACAAGCGCTGATGATGGTAGCTTATCACATGTAGTTCAATGACAACCACAGAGACATAAACTGATCACGTATGCCTTTAAGTTTGGCAGCAATGGAGTTCCTAACGGCAAAACTAACACCTGATTGTCATGGCTCTGTGGATGAGCATTCTTGTCAGAGGAACATGTACCCTGCACCAGATTATGAGCTGCTCTTCATCGGTGAGCCTGGTTTCACGCAGTGCAGCAATGTCAACCCTGTAAGTGGCCAGTACTCTTGCAACAAGGGTTGTGCCTCTCTCAGGTCAGCTGATGGTAGGGATGTCACACACAATCCTAACCATCCATGAAACTATTGTAATTGTAAGGTCACTCATTTTTCTGACAGCATAGGCACATGATCTTCCAGATACAGTGGTCTGGTCAGGTTCTATAGAAGCAAACAATTTTTAGGGCACCTTTTCTAGTCCCTTCACTGTATGGGAATCCAGACTGCTTAGGAACCCAAGATGTTTCCGAATGATGCTGTTACTGCCAGGTACAGTACCAAGTGACCAACAACTATGACTGCCAATGTCATGATGCCTGTCACTTCACCACTCACCCATCATGGTAGGACTTTCCTCCATCATCAGAACCACATGCATGAATTGGTTTTAGTGGCGATGGCTTGAATTGCACCAACCATGCAATCTCGCCCGTTCTCCCAAACTCCAGTGGCATGCATTCACAGGATGAGTGGCTGGGGTTAGGGTGCAGTCTGTGGTCATTGGTATGGAATCATTCCATGAGCCCTCCATAGTCATAAACAACGGCTATGCCTGCATCTGCTTGCTATGCCATTGTAAAGTGTAGCACTCTCCTCCACCACAGAAACCACTGAGGTCTTCGCTACTACCTTTGTAGCTGGGGACATGGGTTAATAATGAATGTCACAGTGTATTTCACATGCTGAGGGACTTGCTTGTTACACCTGTGTGGCCTCATGCTGCTTGTTAATCTATTACAGAATTACCCTGACAGGTTTCAGAGTGGTAGCCATGTTAGTCTGTATCAGCAAAAAGAAGGAGGAGTACTTGTGGCACCTTAGAGACTAACAAATTTATTTGAGCATAAGCTTTCGTGGGCTAAAACCCACTTCATCGGATGCATGCAGTGGAAAATACAATAGGAAGATATATATACCCACAGAGAACATGAAAAAATGGGTGTTGCCATACACACTATAAGGAGAGTGATCAATTAAGGTGAGCTATTATCAGCAGGAGAAAAAAACCTTTTGTAGTGATAATCAGGATGGCCCATTTCTGACAGTTGACAAGAAGGGGAGAGTAACAGTAGCGGGGGGGGGGGGAGGAAATAGTTTTACTTTGTGTAATGGCCCATCCATTCATTTTCTGTAATGAATTACCCTGGGCACTTGAGGGCCAAGTTACAGGGGGGTAGCACTCAAAGTTAGAGCAGGGGTCTTGTCAGTGGAGAGGCTATGTACCAGCATAGAGGACTTATACAGTGTGCCTCCTTTTCCCTTAAATGAGTCTAGCTGGTGGCCAGTGCTGACGATGATAGTAGAATCACTGTACTCATCACCAGCACTAGATGCTTCACACAGGCCTGTGCCATTGCACTAACCAACAAATTAATCATTTTTAAAATCAGTTGGTGCAATATCCATATCTAGATGTTGTTTTGGATTCATTAACAGTTAATTAATCCAAATGCAGTCTTGCAGACCCATGCAATTAAGCTTTTCTATATAAATAAATGCAAAGCCAAAAAAAGCATTATTGCCCAGGTATTTCTCCTCATACCCTTTTACAGCTTTTGTGACAATAGGTAGTTTTACACACTTCTTGTGTTCTGTATTGTGATTTTCTTGGGAGCAGTATGTAACTGAAAAAAGGGTAGTAGAGGCCTTATGTGTTGAGCACCCTTAACTCCAAACAAAGTCATAGTACACTGAGACTGCCAATACCTCACAAAATTAAGCTGTACTGGAAGGACACAATAACATACTGGTGAATATTTTTAGTGTACACTAATATTTTCCATTACAATTCCTTTTATTGGCAGACTTTTTATCATTAAATACTGATTTATCCAAATGCAAAATCCCTGTTCTTAGGCTCTTGAGCCTTCCTCTGTGTCATGTAAGAGAAATTTGCTGAGATTTTCAATGGTGACTATTCATTTTGGAGGCCTCTGTTTTTAAGTGCCCAGCTTGAAATACTGTTTTAAAGGAGCCAGATTTTCAAAGGGCAGGTTCTCAGCACTTTCTGAATATCAGACCCATTTAATGTGTCACAAGATAGGTACCTAAAAAATCACTAAGTCTCTCTTGAAACCCTTTGCTATTGACTCACTAACTTACAGAGAAGCAGTGGTGTATTTGTCATTGCTTTTTCAAACAAAGTAAAAGTGAGTCAGACCAACTCTATCAAGTTTCATTGAAACGAGGATGTGTGACACAGGGTCAGAAAGGGTTACACAACTGGCAGGCTAACTGACCCAAATTCAACCTTTAGAGACATATTAGTAGATAATGGTTATGGTTTTGTGTGTTTAAATATATATTGTTAGAGGTTGACAATGTAACCAAACAGTTCCTGTCTATCACTGTATTCTGTTAATTCAGACATCAAAAGGAGATGCTAACATTTAAATGAACTGTGAATGTAATGACAGGTTTCAGAGTAACAGCCGTGTTAGTCTGTATTCGCAAAAAGAAAAGGAGTACTTGTGGCACCTTAGAGACTAACCAATTTATTTGAGCATGAGCTTTCGTGAGCTACAGCTCACTTCATCGGATGCATACCATGGAAACTGCAGCAGACTTTATATACACACAGAGAATATGAAACAATACCTCCTCCCACCCCACTGTCCTGCTGGTAATAGCTTATCTAAAGTGATCATCAGGTTGGGCCATTTCCAGCACAAATCCAGGTTTTCTCACCCTCCACCCCCCCACACAAATTCACTCTCCTGCTGGTGATAGCCCACCCAAAGTGACAACTCTTTACACAATGTGCATGATAATCGAGTTGGGCCATTTCCTGCACAAATCCAGGTTCTCTCACCCCCTCACCCCCCTCCCAAAAACCACACACACAAACTCACTCTCCTGCTGGTAATAGCTCATCCAAACTGACCACTCTCCAAGTTTAAATCCAAGTTAAACCAGAACATCTGGGGGGGGGGTAGGAAAAAACAAGGGGAAATAGGCTACCTTGCATAATGACTTAGCCACTCCCAGTCTCTAAGCCTAAATTAATAGTATCCAATTTGCAAATGAATTCCAATTCAGCAGTTTCTCGCTGGAGTCTGGATTTGAAGTTGTTTTGTTTTAAGATAGCGACCTTCATGTCTGTGATTGCGTGACCAGAGAGATTGAAGTGCTCTCCGACTGGTTTATGAATGTTATAATTCTTGACATCTGATTTGTGTCCATTTATTCTTTTACGTAGAGACTGTCCAGTTTGACCAATGTAAATGGCAGAGGGGCATTGCTGGCACATGATGGCATATATCACATTGGTGGATGTGGAGGTGAACGAGCCTCTGATAGTGTGGCTGATGTTATTAGGCCCTGTGATGGTGTCCCCTGAATAGATATGTGGGCACAATTGGCAACGGGCTTTGTTGCAAGGATAAGTTCCTGGGTTAGTGGTTCTGTTGTGTGGTATGTGGTTGTTGGTGAGTATTTGCTTCAGGTTGCGGGGCTGTCTGTAGGCAAGGACTGGCCTGTCTCCCAAGATTTGTGAGATTTGTGAGATCTTGGGAGACAGGCCAGTCCTTGCCTACAGACAGCCCCCCAACCTGAAGCAAATACTCACCAACAACCACATACCACACAACAGAACCACTAACCCAGGAACTTATCCTTGCAACAAAGCCCGTTGCCAATTGTGCCCACATATCTATTCAGGGGACACCATCACAGGGCCTAATAACATCAGCCACACTATCAGAGGCTCGTTCACCTGCACATCCACCAATGTGATATATGCCATCATGTGCCAGCAATGCCCCTCTGCCATTTACATTGGTCAAACTGGACAGTCTCTACGTAAAAGAATAAATGGACACAAATCAGATGTCAAGAATTATAACATTCATAAACCAGTCGGAGAACACTTCAATCTCTCTGGTCACGCAATCACAGACATGAAGGTCGCTATCTTAAAACAAAAAAACTTCAAATCCAGACTCCAGCGAGAAACTGCTGAATTGGAATTCATTTGCAAATTGGATACTATTAATTTAGGGTTAAATAGAGACTGGGAGTGGCTAAGTCATTATGCAAGGTAGCCTATTTCCCCTTGTTTTTTCCTACCCCCCCCCCAGATGTTCTGGTTTAACTTGGATTTAAACTTGGAGAGTGGTCAGTTTGGATGAGCTATTACCAGCAGGAGAGGGAGTTTGTGTGTGTATGGGGGTGGGGGGGGTGTGAGAAAACCTGGATTTGTGCTGGAAATGGCCCACCTTGATTATCATGCACATTGTAGGGAGAGTGGTCACTTTGGATGAGCTATTACCAGCAGGATAGTGAGTTTGTGTGTGTGGTTTTTGGGAGGGGGGTGAGGGGGTGAGAGAACCTGGATTTGTGCAGGAAATGGCCCAACTTGATTATCATGCACATTGTGTAAAGAGTTGTCACTTTGGATGGGCTATCACCAGCAGGAGAGTGAATTTGTGTGGGGGGGGTGGAGGGTGAGAAAACCTGGATTTGTGCTGGAAATGGCCCAACCTGATGATCACTTTAGATAAGCTATTACCAGCAGGACAGTGGGGTGGGAGGAGGTATTGTTTCATATTCTCTGTGTGTATATAAAGTCTGCTGCAGTTTCCATGGTATGCATCCGATGAAGTGAGCTGTAGCTCACGAAAGCTCATGCTCAAATAAATTGGTTAGTCTCTAAGGTGCCACAAGTACTCCTTTTCTTTTTGTGAATGTAATGATATCACTGTCTTCATTTCTCTTTGAACTATATAGTAAACTACCTGTAAATGGCGGGAGATAGGCAATTGCCTTATGTTAATCCATGTAACTAATTGCCGGTGATGCTTCGGAAATAGGTCTACTTCAAAGCTAGGGTAATTGTTTGTTGTTCACCCAAGGACTGCACACTGTCAAGAGGCTATGGATGGCTTGCCAGAGAACTATAAAACAACTTTTGGACCCTGATCTTTTCAACTCAGACCTGTTTAAGCGCCATCAGGAGAAGTTTGAGTCTCCAGTCCCATCTGGATCACCCTGATATTGGACATTGGACTGTAACCTATGGATTAATTCTAAAATGACTTTTTGCAACTCTAAAGCTCACCATCTCTACTATGAAACTGACCTAACTCTATTCACATCTGTATGTATAATGATCTTTAACCAATACACTCTCTTTTCTTTTTTAATAAATCTTAGTTTAGTATATAAGAATTGGCTGTAAGCGTGTAAGAGCAGAAATATTCATTAATCTAGTGGGTAAAGTGTCTGATCCTTTGGGATTGGTAGAACTTTTTATATGATCAAGATTTTCAGTAATCCTCATCATATTTGACTTGGCTGTTTGGGTGGGAGCTCAAGGCTGGACTGTTTTAAGGGAACTGGTTTCTGAGTAACCAGTAAGGTATTGTGGAAGCTGTTTGTTACTGGCTTGGTGAATCTAATTTATTAGAAATAACCACCAGTTTTAGGGATTGTCTGCTCCATTCTTTATATTTTGCCCTAATTGAGCAATCTCAGCTTGGCCCCCCTGAGTCCCGAATCACAGGATGGTATTATTTTCTTACTCATATAATTTTGTACAATATTCATGCTCTATCTATCATTTTTGTTAAATAAAGCTGTATAGCATAAATAGAGTGGAATTCCACCTTTGTAGCAATGTTCTGGATCAATTTCTTTCTGTACAGATTTGTTTCCTGTAAAGTGGAATGTTCAAAGCTATAAGAGAATGACTAGAATTGTGAATAACTGATTAAACTGACACAGACAATGTGGTTGAGGTAATATATTTTATTGGACCACCTGCTATTGGTGAAAGAAGCAAGTTTTCGAGCTACACAGAGCTCTTTTTCAGGTCTGGAAAAGGCAATCACAACTAAATGCCAGCGGGGACAGATTGTTAAACATAAAGTTTTTATGTTGCAGAGGCTAGTTAAGATTAAGTGGGCAAATATCACCTATGCAGTCACAGGAAAAAGGAGAGTTAGTAGGTTGCAAATTGTTGTAATGAGCCATAAAGCCAGTGTCTCTGAGTCCAGGTATTTTAGTGTCTAGCAGAGTTATGAATTTATTCCCATGATCATCTTTTGAAGGTTTTGTGCAGGTTTCCTTTGAGGATGAGGACTGAGAGATCCAAGATGGAGTGACCACTTTATGAAAAGTGTTCGCCCATAGGTGAGGGTGTTTTTGTTTTTTATCATTTTTCCATGTGATTTCATTTGAGAGCATAGTGATTATCTGGTTTCACCCACATAGTTGTTTTGGGGGCATTTAATGCATGGAATGAGGTACACCTCATGTTGGGATAGACATGTGTAGGACCCATGGATCTTGAAAGGGGTGCTTTGCATGGGTATTGAGCATTATAGCGGTGGAGATATGTCTGCAGGTTTTGCATCTTGCAGGGTCTGGTGCCATTTTGAGTTGGTGTGTCCTGGTCTGTGGAGAGCTGGCTTCTGATGACGAATTTAGCAAGGTTGTAAGGGGAGCATTGTTTGAATGCCGGAACAGGAGTTCAGGAAACATTTCTTTCAGGATGTGGTCCCCATTATGTATTATTTGTAACTGCTTGATGATACCCCATATGGGTTCCAGTGTGGGGTGGTAGGTGACAACTAGGGTCCACAGTGGGAGGGTTTTTTTTCCCCTTCCCCTATATTGAAGCAGTTTCTCCTGCAGTATTTGAGTGGTTTGTTACATGATGCAATCTACTTCTCTGACAGAGTGTCCTTGTTTGGTGAAGACGGTTTTAAGTTACAGTAAGTTACAGGTGTTACAGTATGTATCCCAGATTTTCTCCTCAGAGCATATTATGTAGCATCTTTGTGCCTGGCCAGAGATACTAAATTTCTTGGTGTATCTTGGGTGTTCACTGGGTCTGTGGAGGGAAGTGTGGTGATCCATGGGTTTCTTGTATAACGTTATCAATAGCATTCCATTGCTGAAGCTGATTGTGATGTTCAGGAAGTTGATGCTGGCTTCAGAGTGTTCTAGAGAGAGTCTGATGGATGGATGGTGGTTGTTGAAGATATGGTGTAAATCTGTGAAGGAGTTTACATCATCTAATATCTAGGTACCAAAAACAATACACCCATTTTGGTTATTGGAGCCACATTTTCATCCTGTCATTCACCTTCCACAAAGCAATTAACTACAAGAAGAAGACATTGTCTGAATAGCTCACATTTGTAAAGTCATCATCCCTAAAAGATGGCTGCCTAAAGTTAAGCATCTACATTCTAGTTAAGCATCTTAAGATAAGCATCTACCTATATTTACAATCAAGTAAAAATGTCCTGATTTTTCAAATGTTCTATGTACTCTCAACTCCCATCTAAGCCAATGTTCAGTGCCTCTGAAAATCAGGTTATTTATTTAATTCTACACACTCAAGTTTACAAGTTTTCACCCCAGTCTTGGAGATTAAAACCACACCTCTTTGTTGTTTTAGTTCTTCTAGCATTAGATTGTTTGAGATATGAGCCGTCCCCATTGGCTGCACCTATAACCATTGCAGGCCCATTATCAGTGTTAGCATAATGGTGCTATGATACCTGGTCCCTATGGCACCAAAATAATGTTCCTGAATACTGGCAACATGGTAGTTTAACCGTGCAGTCCTATTCCTCTCTCACACTATGAAAGTACAGTCTCTTTGTCTAAAAAACACTGGTGGCAGCTTCTCTGGAGTGAAAGACATCTTCTGGGCCCCTGAAATGGCTCCTGTTATCCTTCCCATGCTTCCTCCATACATGGGAGGAGGGTCACCTTCTCCATATTTGGAAGTAACTTTTACTAGCAGCTGAATTCACTTCCACTCATCCCCAGTAAAGTTCAGGGCCTGGTGGAAGACCCCATCCTAAAGCAGCACGCCTTCTCCTCTTACTTGGCTCTAAATGTAAGGAGGAAAACACGCAAACACATACAAACATTTACCCCCTGAACAAGACGCTTAAACTATTAGGGAGGAAGGAGATTAACTTTAAAACAACTGCATGTACATATTTGTATTTTTAATTCAACTTTAAGGCAAGTTTCAGAGTAGCAGCCGTGTTAGTCTGTATTCACAAAAAGAAAAGGAGTACTTGTGGCACCTTAGAGACTAACCAATTTATTTGAGCATAATCTTTCGTAAGATACAGCTCACTTCATCGGATGCAATCAGTGGAAAATACAGTGAGGAGATTTATATACACACAGAACATGAAAAAATGGGTGTTTATCATGCACACTGTAAGGAGAGTGATCACTTAGGATGAGCTATTACCAGCAGGAGAGTGCTGGGGAGAGGAGGGGAAGAAAACCTTTTGTAGTGATAATCAAGGTGGGCCATATCCCACAGTTAACAAGAACGTCTGAGGAACAGTGTGTGTGGGGGGGAATAAACAAGGGGAAATAGTTTTACTCTGTGTAATGACTCAACCACTCCCAGTCTCTATTCAAGCCTAAGTTAATTGTATCCAATTTGCAAATTAATTCCAATTCAGCAGTCTCTCATTGGAGTCTGTTTTTAAAGTCTTTTTGTTGACCAAAGAGATTGAAGTGTTCTCCGACTGGTTTATGAATGTTATAATTCTTGACATCTGATTTGCCTCCATTTATTCTTTTACGTAGAGACTGTCCAGTTTGACCAATGTACATGGCAGAAGGGCATTGCTGGCACATGATGGCATATATCACATTGGTAGATGTGCAGGTGAACGAGCCTCTGATAGTGTGGCTGATGTGATTAGGCCCTGTGATGGTGTCCCCTTAAGAGATATGTGGAAACAGTTGGCAACGGGCTTTGTTGCAAGGATAGGTTCGTAGGTTAGTGGTTCCATTGTGTGGTGTGTGGTTGCTGGTGAGTATTTGCTTCAGGTTGGAGGGCTGTCTGTAGGCAAGGACTGGCCTGTCTCCCAAATCTCCCGAGGCAAGTGAGGATCATACTCTCATTTGCTGGTACAAGTGCCTTAGTCACTAATTCCTGGCAATCCTGACACTCTGGGTCATAGGCGCTGACTTCCTCTAGTGCTGGTGGGTGCTTGACCCCTCCCCCCCCCAGTCCTGCCCCGACTCCACCCCTGCCCCCTCCCCTCCCATCGCCATTCCAACCCCTTCCCCAAAGTTTCCGCCCCCTCCCTGCCACTATTTGACTCCTTCCCCAAATCCCTACCCCGGCCCTGCTTCTTCCCCGCCTCCTCCCTGAGCATGCCATGTTTGTGCTCCTCCCCCCCTCCCTCCCAGCGCTTGCTACAGCTGTTTGGCAGTGGCAAGCACTGGAAGGGAGGGA
Organism: Caretta caretta; assembly: GCF_965140235.1. NCBI lineage: Eukaryota > Metazoa > Chordata > Testudines > Cheloniidae > Caretta > Caretta caretta. The sequence continues at coordinate 105,917,187 of NC_134209.1, forward strand.
GGAGCGGAGACGCAGCACGCTCAGGGAGGAGGTGGAGGCTGAGGAGGAGGTGAGGTGGGGGGGGCAGGGCGAGGAGCTTGGCTGCTGGTGGGTGCAGAGCACCCACTAATTTTTCCCCTTGGGTGCTCCAGCCCCGGAGCACCCATGGAGTTGGGGCCTATGCCTTGGGTAACTTTTCCTTCATCAGAGCCCAAACAGAAGAATAGAGAGGCCATAACTGATATATTTTAGTCAGAGAGAAGTGAGCCCTGGTGTTATCACAATTCAAGACAGGCATCATAGCACTTTAAAAATCATGCATGGAATACTGTAATGTAACTAACAGTTGCTGGCATGGTCCTACCCATAATCCTGGGTTGCAATTTTCAAAGCTGTCTAGGGGTTTTAGACACGTAGTCAGTCATAGTTTTATTCCAAATATCATTCTGTCTGGGCATATGTCTTATTACCCCAGATATAAAACATTCACACTCTTACTCAAGAGATATTATTACTGGCAATGAAGTTCCATTCTAGTAAAAGACTGCCAAGGAATCAAAAGGAAACTTCTTCACTGGTACTGCTCAAGTGCTGCAAAAGCAATCCTCAGGCTTCCATGGGAGTGCTATGCATATGTCTGCAGAATGGTGAGGATGGCAAACCCTGCTAAATTGCTGTATCACCAATCCTAGGACTGCTGGAGTGTTGCTGTGAGCTAATTCAAAGAAGTGCTGCAAAGGGACATAGGCTACTAGTCAACTGAAACTCTGCTACTTAGATTTAAGTTACTTAATGTAGCAGCAAATAATTAAGATTACCCTCTTGTGGTTAGAGACCTTCAAAGAAGCAGAGCTAATACTGCTATCAGGTCTCCAAAACACTTCTCTAGATTATGCGGTAGAGATCTTTCTTCAAATCCAGGCATTCACAATTCAAACTTAGCAGGGATAGGTGCCTGACACATTGAAAAGGCTTTTATTTGTTGCTTTCAATGTCCTAAATATGTTGCAAATTTCACTCAGAAAATATCTGTCTTGTGCAAAACTAGAGGATTTTCAAGGAGTTGCTATATACAGACTTGTGTAGTGCTCTGTTAGCACTAGATATTTGGTGAGTTTTTTTGTGTATGGTTCCTTTGCAGTTAGTCAAAGCAATGCACAATTATCTGTGTTCATATCATGTGTATTAATATACAAAAATGAAAATGCTTCATATGCAAAAACTCTTTGTTTTGCCCAGCAATGAGGGATTCCTACAAGAAAATTGAAATGTGTTGCTTTTTTGCAAACCTGAATAAAATTGGATTTTTCTATACAGTGATGATTTTTTTCCACATAGTTTTATGTGCAGGTTCATTAATGTAATTGAAGTAGTGACTTATATTTAGCACCTCTCAAGATTTCATTGCACTTTGGGAAGCAGATTGAGAGAAGATAATTCCTCTCCACCATTGTATTCATGAGTGCTAATGGGAGGATTTTTTCTGGAGTGCTATATTCTGACATTGAATTTTATTAGTACCGGTCCACAAATATAATGCGAGTTAAATGTGGTGATGTCACTTTTTTTTTAAGGGAAATTTATTGCTGCACTGAACTTGAACTTCCAAGTTATCTTACAAAGGAAAATTCTGAGTTCATGATATTTGCATATGACCAAAAATTCCCTGAACCTGTTTTACTGAGTACTCAGAAAATAGACTTTGCAATAATATCAATAGGCCAAATTCAGAGATGACTTTAAGGGAGTGTCTGGGAGTATAAACTTGTATAATTTAAGGTTTCATCTGTCCTCTCCATGAAGTCCATGAAGGACTTCCCTATTCCTAATGATTTTTGCATGGAATTGCCCAGTATTACATTAATGGGTGGCAGTATAAAACCTTTAGATACACAGATGTAAGGTCCAGACTGTCATAGTCTCAGTCAGTCACTTAGCTATGTCTACAGTGGCGCACATATCCGAGTACTGGATCGTGCTTGTGCTCAAGCATGCTCCTCATGCCCAAGAGTCCACATATACTGTGCTAGACATGTGTATAATGCTGTATACACACATATACATTGTTGCTCTAGGTACACAAAGTTAGTACTACCATTTCAGAAGTGGTATCCCGGGGTTCTGTGCATCACAAAGAGAGGCTCTCTAAGAACCACTTTGTAGTGATGGGTTGGTTCTTTTCCCTGCCTTCACAAAGTTGAAGATGGCACTTGTCACCCCTCATTTGTTTCCCTGGAAATCTTGGTTGAAGACCTGGATCAGTGTAATGACTATGTAATGCTCCCGCTCCTCATCACGAGACAAATATTTATGCAGTGGAATAAGTGCTTGGCAAGAGGCTGAATGGAATCTGGCAGTGTTGTATTAAACATTGAAAATGGCTGACCTTCAGGGTTAATGACAATGCTTGTCTCATTGGACAGGAATGTGACTGCCGGTATTGCAGCAAATGCCCTTGGGATCGCTGTCACTTTTTGTGTAGAAGAACCAACATGTTGTGGAATCACATCATCTTGGAAACCTGGGATGACCAGCAGTGGCTTTGGAACTTCCACATGAGTAAACAGATCTTCATGGAGCCATATAAGTAGTTTGCACCAATCCTCCAGTACCAGAACACTTAATTCAGGAACTCCATACTGGTTCAAAAGCGGGTTGCTATTGCCCTGTGGAAGCTTGCTACCTCAGACAGTGATAGATCCATTGCAAACCCCCCACATGGGAGTTGGAAAGTCTACTGTCGGGGTCTTGGCTGTGCAGGCTTGTGAGGCAATTAACACTGTGGTTTACCCACGGGTGGTTGGTATAAGAAATGTTCAAGAAATAATAGCTGGTTTTCACAAGCTGGGGTTTCTGAACTGTGCAAGGGCCATTGATGGTGCACACATCCTTACAGTTTGCCCACCACTAAGGGAAAGTGAGTATGTGAACTGAAAAGGTTACAATTTCATCATTCTGCAATGATCCAGTGCTCAGATATGTGCGCCACTGTGGACATAGCCTAAGTGACTGACTGAGAAGCAGAGTCATGAATACTCATGTGGGAAAAACTAGAAAGATTCATGACACCAGGGTGCTGAGGAGATCAGGATTGTACTTGAAGGGGGAAGAAAGGATTTTATTCTCTAGAAATAATATTGTTCTGAACAGTGTATCTGTGCCAAATGTATTATTATGGGGGACCCCACATACGCACACCTGGCTTGGCTCATGAAACCATATTCCGATGTAAGTGGACCTAGAAAAAGGGAATTCAGATTCAAACTAGGCCTCTGCTGAATGGTAATAAAAAAGTGTATTTGGAAGCTGAAGGCTTATTGGTGCTGCTTGCCGACACATCTGGATGCCAATGTGGCAAACATTGTTCGTATGATCATCTCCTGCTGTGCACTGCACAATATTTGTGAGAGTAAAAGAATATGTCCTTCCTGAGTGGGCTCAGAACAAATCTGGTTTGCAAACTCTGTACAGAGTCAGATTGCCCCACACATACATACTGGTCCTGGGTCTCAGCGGGCAAGGGAAATTAGGAGTGCTGCATATGCACACATCCTATGACCTTTGTCTTGTATTTCGGCAAAGGAGTATCTTCAGATCTTTTCGGTGAAGCTGCGGTACATGTACATGACAGAACATACATACTTATGGGGCTACATAGTTTCACAAGTGTTTTGTTCCCTTTTGATGTTCTGTTGCTGAAGTTTGTTATCCATTCTTGTATGGCCCATTGTATACATTAAAGACAATTATTACAGAGCACCTACCTTGTGTTAAAAGTTTGGGGATGGGTTTCTGCTCTGGAAGGTGGTGGCCATGGTGTTATGTGCTCTTTGTTCAATGTGTTTGTCCTCACTACTGACACCTGAATATAAACCAATTCATCACTTGTGATTCACTGTTTACAAAAAAAAAAAAAAGCTAGTGACAATGGTAACAGCTTCAGGCATTGTTACACATGATTTGGGCCATGCCTATACTACCATTTATGTCGGCAAAACTTAGGTCGCTCAGGGATGTGAAAAAACACACCCCTGAGCGATACAAGTTTTGCTGGCTTAAGTTGTAGTGTGCACAGCGCTATGTCAGCAAGACAGCTTCTTACGCCAACATAGCTACTGCCATTCATTGGGTGTGGTTTAATTATGTCTTCGGGAGAGCTCTCTCCTGTTAGCATAGAGCGGCTATATGAGAGATCTGACAGTGGCGCAGTGGTTTGATTGGTTGTGTTGTGGTTTTTTGGTTTGCTTTGTTGGGTTTTTTTTCATCTTCCTCAATCCCATTTACAACCGTATGGAGAGTCCAATTAACACAATCATTTCCGATTTCACTTTGAATGGGTGAAGGACCCATTTTCACTTGTTTAGTGAAATACTGGGTTTCAAAGTAGTTAACTGAATAATACTATTTATTGCCGAATGGAACCTCTAATTTCAATCTTTCAAGAAGTGTTTAAAGTGTGGGGTTTTCTAGGGGATGGAAACAAATGCTTCATTGTGTCTGAATAACTTTTCAATGCCTTAAGTGCCTGACACAACTCAAACCTCTTTTTTTGAAACCTGTTTTTGGGAGTACTTCAATATTTTTAATGTGTTTATGAGGGATTGTAGCCAGGGAAAGAAAGAAATGTAGCCATTATGTCAGTGTAGTAACTTGGAATTGTCACCAGTGCCAAGGGTAATTCAAAGTTGTTAGAGACCCATAATCCACGGTCTGCTTGAAAGTGCTTAAGGTTTGGTTTGGTATTGGGTGTAGGGGAGGATTTTCAGTATAGGGTACTGGCAGATGCTGTGAGATTGCCAGTATTTTTTTATTATTATTTTGGTTTTTAAATTTCAACACGTTCAATAAATGTATTAAGAAAGATATTGATCTATCCTTTACTGCCTAAAACAGCTGGAAAACATCTGCTTTGTTGAGAATTTGTAATGATTTTTACAGTACAGAAAACATACACAGGAGGGATGGGGGAAGTGGAGTGTATTCCCAGGGCTTCATATATTTCTGAATATTGGGGAAAAACTCAAAAAGATTTCCACTGTCATGGCACCAAAGTTTTACACACCATTTGATTACATGAGGCAGGGACCCATTCCTGAACCAAAATTACCTTCAGTTCATTATACTCAGGAAGGAGAAGATACACACAGTTAAACAGATTATAAAATTTATTACAACTAACAGGTAGAAAGTTTACTTTCTACAAAAACATTTCAACAACAATTAAGGCAAGATACACAAAAATAAAGGCTATTAAAAATTCTAAAGTGAAATTGTCCTTAGAATATGTTTTAAGGAAACATTTTTGGGAAATATTTTTAAAAATTAAGTGGTCAAAACCAAGAATGCTGTCCACTCTTTACTATGTTTGCATATATCACCTTCCCCTCCTCATCAAAAGGGGTAAACAACGGGGGAAAATGGCTCTTGGTGAAACCTTGCAGACATCTCCTGCAACAGGGTTTGGGGTGGTCAGTGTTCTGGTGATCTGGAATTCCTGCAGGCCCCCCAGCATTGTCATCCTGGCTGATTAGAGGGGTACTTTAATGAGACTGAAAACAGTACTCTGGATGGCAGCTGGAGGAGGAGCGGAGGAGGCTGATGTGGAATGGTTCTGTGATTTCCACAGCAGGCATATGCTGCACTCTGTCAGTCACCAGTCCAATTAACTTTTTCATTAGGTAAAGTTCACATTCTGTAAGTAATGTCTCCACCTTCAAGAACCAGTCCAGAAGTCTCTCCTTATGCTGAAGAGCCCATTCCTCCTTTGCCCCTAGCAACTCAGATTGCTCCTATTTCTCCTGTCCAACCCTATAAACAGGTCATCATAGAATCATAGAATATCAGAGTTGGAAGGGTCCTCCAACCCCCTGCTCAAAGCAGGATCGATCCCTGACTAAATCATCCCAGCCAGGGCTTTGTCAAGCCTGACCTTAAAAACTTCTAGGGAAGGAGATTCCATCACCTCCCTGGGAAACGCATTCCAGTGTTTCACCACCCTCATAGTGAAAAAGTTTTTCCTAATATCCAACCTAAATCTCCCCCACTGCAACTTGAGACCATTACTCCTTGTTCTGTCATCTGCTACCACTGAGAACAGTCTAGAGCCATCCTCTTTGGAACCCCCTTTCAGGTAGTTGAAAGCAGCTATCAAATCCCCCCTCATTCTTCTCTTCTGAAGACTAAACATCCCCAGTTCCCTCAGCCTCTCCTCATAAGTCATGTGTTCCAGTCCCCTCATAATTTTTGTTGCCCTCCGCTGGACTCTTTCCAATTTTCCACATCCTTTCTGTAGTGTGGGGCCCAAAACTGGACACAGTACTCCAGATGAGGCCTCACAAATGTCGAATAGAGGGGAACGATCACGTCCCTCGATCTGCTGGCAATGAATCATAGAATCATAGAATATCAGGGTTGGAAGGGACCTCAGGAGATCATCTAGTCCAACCCTCTGCTCAAAGCAGGACCGATCCCCAAATAAATCATTCCAGCCAGGGCTTTGTCAAGCCTGACCTTAAAAACTTCTAAGGAAGGAGATTCCACCACTTCCCTAGGTAACACATTCCAGTGTTTCACCACCCTCCTAGTGAAAAAGTTTTTCCTGATATCCAACCTAAATCTTGCCCACTGCAACTTGAGACCATTACTCCTTGTCCTGTCATCTGCTACCACTGAGAATAGTCTAGATCCATCCTCTTTGGAACCACCTTTCAGGTAGTTGAAAGCAGCTATCAAATCCCCCCTCATTCTTCTCTTCTGTAGACTAAACAATCCCAGTTCCCTCAGCCTGTCTTCATAAGTCATGTGTTCCAGTCCCCTAATCATTTTTGTTGCCTCCGCTGGACTCTCTCCAATTTTTCCATATCTTTCTTGTAATGCCCCTACTTATACATCCCAAAATGCCATTGGCCTTCTTGGCAACCAGGGCACACTGTTGACTCATATCCAACTTCTTGTCCACTGTAACCCTTAGGTCCTTTTCTGCAGAACTGCTGCTGAGCCATTCGGTCCCTAGTCTGTAGTGGTGCATTGGATTCTTCCATCCTAAGTGCAGGACTCTGCACTTGTCCTTGTTGAACCTCATCAGATTTCTTTTGGCCCAATCCTCCAATTTGTCTAGGTCCCTCTGTATCCTATCCCTACCCTCCAGCGTATCTACCACTCCTCCCAGTTTAGTGTCACCTGTAAACTTGCTGAGGGTGCAATCCACACCATCCTCCAGATCATTTATGAAGATATTGAACAAAACCGGCCCCAGGACCGACCCCTGGGGCACTCCACTTGATACCGGCTGGCAACTAGACATGGAGCCATTGATCACTACCTGTTGAGCCCGACAATCTAGCCAGCTTTCTATCCACCTTATAGTCCATTCATCCAGCCCATACTTCTTTAACTTGCTGGCAAGAATACTGTGGGAGACCGTGTCAAAAGCTTTGCTAAAGTCAAGGAACAACATGTCCACTGCTTTCCTTTCATCCACAGAGCCAGTTATCTCGTCATAGAAGGCAATTAGATTAGTCAGGCATGACTTGCCCTTGGCAAATCCATGCTGACTGTTCCTGATCACTTTCCTCTCCTCTAAGTGCTTCAGAATTGATTCCTTGAGGACCTGCTCCATGATTTTTCCAGGGACTGAGGTGAGGCTGACTGGCCTGTAGTTCCCAGGATCCTCCTTCTTCCCTTTTTTAAAGATGGGCACTACATTAGCCTTTTTCCAGTCATCTGGGACCTCCCCTGATCGCCATGAGTTTTCAAAGATAATGGCCAATGGCTCTGCAATCACATCCACCAACTCCTTTAGCACTCTCGGATGCAATGCATCCGGCCCCACGGACTTGTGCTCGTCCAGCTTTTCTAAATAGTCCCGAACCACTTCTTTCTCCACAGAGGGCTGGTCACCTCCTCCCCATGCTGTGCTGCCCAGTGCAGTAGTCTGGGAGCTGGCCTTGTTCGTGAAGACAGAGGCAAAAAAAGCATTGAGTACATTAGCTTTTTCCACATCCTCTGTCACTAGGTTGCCTCCCTCATTCAGTAAGGAGCCCACACTTTCCTTGACTTTCGTGTTGTTGCTAACATACCTGAGGAAACCCTTCTTGTTACTCTTAACATCTCTTGCTAACTGCAACTCCAGGTGTGATTTGGCCTTTCTGATTTCACTCCTGCAAGCCCGAGCAATATTTTTATACTCTTCCCTGGTCATTTGTCCAATCTTCCACTTCTTGTAAGCTTCTTTTTTGTGTTTAAGCTCAGCAAGGATTTCACTGTTAAGCCAAGCTGGTCGCCTGCCATATTTACTATTCTTTCTACACATTGGGATGGTTTGTCCCTGTAACCTCAGTAAGGATTCTTTAAAATACAGCCAGCTCTCCTGGACTCCTTTCCCCCTCATGTTATTCTCCCAGGGGATCTTGCCCATCAGTTCCCTGAGGGAGTCAAAGTCTGCTTTTCTGAAGTCCAGGGTCCGTATTCTGCTGCTCTCCTTTCTTCCTTGTGTTAGGATCCTGAACTCGACCATTTCATGGTGACTGCCTCCCAGATTCCCATCCACTTTTGCTTCCCCTACTAATTCTTCCCCGTTCGTGAGCAGCAGGTCAAGAAGAGCTCTGCCCCTAGTTGGTTTCTCCAGCACTTGCACCAGGAAATTGTCCCGTACATTTTCCAAAAACTTCCTGGATTGCCTGTGCACCACTGTATTGCTCTCCCAGCAGATACCACGGTGATTGAAGTCTCCCATGACAACTGCGATCTAGTAACTTCTGCGAGTTGTCAGAAGAAAGCCTCGTCCACCTCATCCCCCTGTCTGGCAGTCCATAGTAGACTCCCACCATGACATCACCCTTGTTGCTCACACCTGTAAACTTAATCCAGAGACTCTCAGGTTTTTCTGCAGTTTCATACTTGAGCTCTGAGCAGTCATACTGCTCTCTTACATACAGTGCAACTCCCCCACCTTTTCTGCCCTTCCTGTCCTTCCTGAACAGTTTATATCCATCCATGACAGTACTCCAGTCATGTGAGTTATCCCACCAAGTCTCTGTTATTCCAATCACATCATAATTCCTTGACTGTGCCAGGACTTCCAGTTCTCCCTGCTTGTTTCCCAGGCTTGGTGCGTTTGTATATAGGCACTTGAGGTAACCTGCTGATCGCCCCTCTTTCTCAGGAGCCTCCTCCAGGTATACCACTTCCCCATTTACCTCAGGGCTTTGGTCTCCTTCCCCCAGTGAACCTAGTTTAAAGCCCTCCTCACTAGGTTAGCCAGCCTGCTTGCGAAGATGCTCTTCCCTCTCTTCGTTAGGTGGAGCCCGTCTCTGCCTAGCACTCCTTCTTGGAACACCATCCCATGGTCAAAGAATCCAAAGCCTTCTCTCTGACACCATCTGCGTAGCCATTCGTTGACTTCCATGATTCGACGGTCTCTACCCAGGCCTTTTCCTTCCACGGGGAGGATGGACGAGAACACCACTTGCACCTCAAACTCCTTTATCCTTCTTCCCAGAGCCACGTAGTCCGCAGTGATCCACTCAAGGTCATTCTTGGCAGTATCATTGGTGCCCACGTGAAGAAGCAGGAAGGGGCAGCGATCTGAGGTCCTCCATGGCCCTTCTCTGTCTGCCCCTGCTTCTGCCTCTTTGTGACATGGGTTTCCCTCTTGGGAGTTAAAGGTCCTGCCAATTCAAAGAGAAAGAGAGAATTATGTTTTGGGCCTTTGGAACAAGCTGCGATATCCCCACATATAACATAACGGTGCTGTAGAAGACCACAATTTTGATATTTTTGAGCATTCCAGGAATGTCACTATCTCAACATTCTTGGTTCTCAGAAACCTTTTGCAGCCCATAAGGAAGGAATGGAGGCACATAATGGTGAGGAAAATTTAGTGGTATTTGTAGAAATGTAAAGTGTTTATATTGTCTCAAGGGGTTTGGGGGAGATGAGGAAATTCCTTCCCGGGACAATGTTTATGATTTATTTCTTTAAGGCTGGCTAACATTTGGAGAATGTACCAGTTTTCAATATACCACAATGGAAAAGAGCAGTTGCTTGTGAAGAGAAGTGCTAAGAGTCACCCCTCCATATTGCGGAATGGAGGGGTTTAGCAAGCAGATTTGCATGCCGGTGAACCTCAAGAACAAGCTGCAATTCCTCCTGCAACAGAAATTTGCTGATATATGCTTGTGGGGTTGGGAGGAAATTTGAATGGAAATAGACTGTACTCTGAACTACGATGGGGAGGCTTTGTGCAAAGGGAGGGCTGAACCATGATGCCACCTCTTCCTGGATGGACTGGAAATTCCTCCCCTGTGCCTGCCTAACGATGGTGAAATGGACAAGGAGGGAGAGACACAGCAATTTCATTAGGTTTCCTGAAAGTTGAGCTCAGCACCACAACCTTCACTTCAGACAACTGGAAAGGGACACTGCACTGCTTTTTCTATGACCTTGAGACCAGAACCTTCTCCGGCCCAGCTTATGCAGCATGGCTCTGGCAGGGAGAGGGCAGAAACCAGGGACAGACACTGTAAGAGCTTGTCTGTGTTACAGGTTATGTCAGTATGATTTATGTTGCTCAGGGGTGTGAATAAGCCCCTCCCTGAGCGACATAAGTTACAGCGACCTAAGCGCCAGTGTGGAGAACGCTGTGTCGTTGGGAGAAGCTCTGTCACAGTACTGTCCACACTGGTGCTTAGGTTGATATAACTTACATCAGTTGGGGAGACGTGGCTTATTCACAGAGCTACTACCTCTCATGGACATGGTTTTATTATGTAGATGGGAGAGCTCTCTCCTGTCAGCATAAAGCATCTTCACCAGACTTGCTATGGTAGAACAGCTGCACTGCTATAGTGCTTCTAGTGTAAACTAGCCCTTGGTGTCTAAACTGCCAAGGGAGAAAAGACCTAACTTGTTCTTAGATAACTTAGTTTGTTGTCTAAAACCTTAATCCCATCCCCAAGCAGGACCAACCTTCCCCAACTTCCCCCAGTCTGTGCAGCCACACTTTTTGTGCGGGAGAGAAGACTGGGGAGCTAGGAGGAGCATAATTCTGTAAACTTACAAGAAAGAAAACAGTGCTGTAAGTAACTCTTCCTTAGACAACAAACTGTAGGGTTTCTAAAACTTTGTTCCCTTCCCCACACGTGACATTTCCCACCATTGCCACCCCGCCATGGGACCCTCAGTGCCTGACAGGGGCTGAGAACTGCATAAACACGTGCACACTGGTATTTACTTTCAGAACTGTTTTTTAAAAATAGCATTCGACGCCAAGGTACAGACCCTGTAATTGTGGTTCATCAGAAATAAGTAAAATCACTGATTTATAACTCTCTCTCTCTCACTTGAGGACCATTTTGGAGTAGTGCAGTGGCTGGAGGGAGGGGGGAAGGTTGGAGGTGTTTGCTAAGGAGATGGAGTGAGACAATAATATGGCTTCAGCAGTGCACTTCACACATACAGACACAGAGAAATGCATGACATGTTATCCAGAGACCAAAAATAAGTGCACATTGCTTCAAATACCCGTGATGTTAAAACTGGGAATTTATCATTACAACAAGAGATGATAGTGATGGTCCATTATAACTTACCCGCCGAGGGTTTGGGTTCTTGCAGCAGTGCAGGTCCTCCCCAAAATCATCATCAGGGGCTTCTGCAACCTGGATCTGAGGGAAGAGGTGCAGAATAACCACCTCCTTAGCCTCTGGATGTTCTGGGAGGTCAGCCGCAGTCCCTGCTGCCTCCTCACTCGCTCCCCTCAGTGTCCTGTCGGAAAATGAGGCCAGCAGGGTTTATGAGGAGACTGTGAGCCACTTCTGACTCAGTACTGGGGACCCTTGACAACAGCTGGTCAAGCTCCTCATAGAAGGGGCATGTATGACAAGCCGTCCCGGACAGATTGTTTGAGTCTTTTGCTCTCTTGTGCTTAATCTGTTCCCAGTGTAAGAGGACTGTTGCCCCCTTACTAACATTCAATGGGGGTGTTTTGGTTGGCTAGCTCCCAGTGCTAAAAGGGGAAGGGTCAATGGGAAACCAGGACCCTGAGACTGATAGATCCCAGGAACAATGGGGAGAGACAGTGCTCCAGGTCAGCCTGAGTGACAGGGCGGGCAGGCTAATCAGGGAGTCAGGAGGCCAGGGAAGTCCCGTCCTCCATGTGAGCTGGAATTGCTTGGGTCAGACAGAGTGGGGCTGAGCTAAGGAGCAAGCAGGGGCCCAAGCTAAGCTGGGGAGCAGAGCCGTGCCAGATCCAGAGGGACCAGACCCTGTCCTGGGAGCTGAGCTGAAGCAACCAGAGCCAGAGGGGCCAGAAAAGCAGCCCAGGAAGCAGGTCAGTGCTGGGAGCAGAGTCACAGGAGCAGCCTGCAGAGCAGACCTGTCCTGGGAGCAGAGCTGGAGCAACCAGAGGCAGAGGGGCCAAAGAAGCAGCCCAGGGAGCTGGAGGCAGAGCAGCAGCAGTGCTGAGACAGAGTGGTGCAGCTGGGGCTGGAGCAGTCCAGAGCTGGGTGCTGTGAGCAGCTGAGGGGAGCGAGAGGGACCCTGGGCAGCAGGCCCAGCACAGGGAGACACCTCAGCCAAGAGGCTCTGCAGGCCAGGCTTGGATCATAACCCCGACAGGGCGGGGGCGACGCTGGGAAAAAGGGTCCTGCCACTTAGAGCCTGAGAGCATGAAGCCACCATCAGAGCAAGTGTCCAACCCGCAGCATCCCTGCAGCACAGCCAGGGCCTGAGAAGAAGGCCTGGGACTTACAAGGAACAGACTCTGAACTGCCCTGACATTCCAGAGACACTGTTTGTGATGTTCCCTGCCACAGAGCGAGTGGATGTGTTTCCTTTAACCTTTCTCATTATTCCTTATTCTTTTTAAAATTAATTGTTGATTAAATAACCTGCATTTGCTTTAAATTGTATGTAATGGTCAGTGGGTCAGAGAAGTGCCCAATGCAGAGAGAGTACCCCGCAGTGGGGACACCCTAGCCCCTGTCCTAGGTGACCACAGCAGGGTTGGATGTTGAGCCCCCCAGGAATCCTGGGCCCAGCCTTGTTGGGGTTACAAGGACTCTGCCAGACAGGAGAGTGGAAGGGGAGTCCTCAAGGGCAGGGAGGCCACTGGGTAAAGGAAGTGGGAGCGAGGACTCAGATCCTTTCACTAGCCCACTTCACCGGGGTAGTACAGAAGCCAGGAAAGTTCCCCACAATAGCGGGACTATTCCCCCGCTTACACCAGCACTGGGATGGAGTCTGCTCAATGCCCACCTGCTCCAGCCTCCATGAAATGTCCCAGTACAGTTGAACGTTCCTGCTGCTCCTGCCAAAATCATGGAGGACAGCATACGTGGCCTAGACATTGATTAGCATCCAGGTATGCTAAATGGGCCAAGCGGCTGGTCTTGGTGTTGTTTTCATGTTCCACTGTATTGTTCTGTAGAGAGTGCAGTGGAAAACTGATATGCTTAGCGCAGCTCGCTACTACTGGTGAAAACAGGGGGACAGGGACCTTTATTGATTGGGGAAGGGTCAGGAGGAAAAAGGTTCAGGATATTGTGGGAACAGGGGTGGAAAACTATTTGAAACTTGAGACCTGGTACCTACCCTTTACCCCCGTCCACATTGCAAACTCACACAGTATGGGACTGTGCCACAGCTAACACATATACTTACCCACACCACTCACACATGCTAGCTTGTTCACCCTCTACTCACCTTAAAACATGTCTTTCAGGAATTTCTGTGTGGATGATAGGGGGCTTATGACACAAGCCTGTGCATGGAGATGTACAGTTGCTAGTGTAGATGTCCTTGCCTGACACCTACTTACTCACATTTAACTCTCACTCTACCTGTTTATAGATAACCCCTTAGGTTACCCCAGTGGGCATCCATCTTACAACAATCCCTGAATTTCCTTTTTTCAACATTGGTATAATTTTTTTCTCTTGGTTGATATACTGTATCTCTCTTTACAGCTGTAACTTCACCAAGAGGTTGTTTGCATTTGGTAACGGCTTCTGGGTTTGTAATACATCAAGCATCTTAAAAATGGTTGAAATACTCTAGTTCCCTCTACCTTTTTAGTTTCCACAGATAGAAAAAGTAAAAGAATTTCTAGCTTTGCATTTCAGAAAATCCAGAAGTTCTACATAACAATATAACCCTGCTTGAGGACTAAACAAGATAGCATATGTTAATGCTTAGTCATGAGACTAATCCTTGATGCAGTAAAAGTGTTCAACAAGAAATTGCTAATGCAGTCCTCCATTCTGAGGTGAAGAAAATATTTAAACCAAGCAAGTCATAAAACATCCACCATATCTAGCGGCTAATGACTTTATACTATCAGCTTCCTGCATTTTCAACATTTTCCCCAGAAATGTTTCTTTACTCACACTAAATTTTTGTATGTCAACAGTAGGTGGACTGTTGTAAGGGAAAAAAACATCACATGACATTCTTTAAAATGAAAGTAAGCATAATACATCTAATACAAATATTGGTTCCTATAGACAGATACCAAATCCATATAGTGCCTAATATTAAGCACTGAATATTTGGGCGCTAACTTGTATAGTTTTGCTTATAGTGCTCAAATGTTCAAAGTGATAATAGCCCTGTCTCAATTCACCAACCATGTCCTTAACTTTAAGCAGTGAAAGGTATAATACAAGGTGAAGCTAGACAAATTCAAAGTGGAAATATATAGTTAGTTATACAAAGTGCAACAGCTTCACCAAGAAAGATTGAACTGTACCCACAAGTATCAGAGGGGTAGCCGTGTTAGTCTGGATCTGTAAAAGTGGCAAAGAGTCCTGTGGCACCTTATAGACTAACAGATGTATTAGAGCATAAGCTTTCATGGGTGAATACCCACTTCATTGGATGCAATACTCCATAGCCCAGTGGTTAGCACACTCACTTAAGAGATGAGAGACCTGGGTTCAAGTCCCTGTTCTACATCAGGAAGACTGGGGACTGGAATCTGCATCTCCAACATCCTGGGTGAGTGCTCTAACCAGTAAGTCATAGGGCATAAGGGGGAAGAAAGGCCCTCTTCCCGCTGTGTTTTGTGGCATGGATACATGCTCTAAGGTGATCTCTGAGTCCAAATTTAGAAATTTTCAGTTTCATCTCTTTGCTAGATTAGAGCTAAGGTTGGGGTACTTTTTATTTATGCACTGTATAAATCTAAATAAATACATTTCAAATTCTAATACTGAATTCACTCAAATAACTACTCTGCTTTGCAAATGGTAACTTCTACAGTATTTCTACCACTCTCAAGTCAAGGAACAGAAAATGGTTCCATTGACTGAACTGAACTGATATGCTAATATGTGACAGAGCAGTAGATCTTATGAATTTACAAGTGTGTGTAGCTGGTACTTTCAACTCCTACTTCTAGCTTCTTCATGAAGGGGAGGAAGGAGGACAGGACTACTAATAGTCAAGTTCCTGTATATATGCCATTGTTTAACACAGGAGAATAGGGTTTTAAATGTTTTAATCTTTCAGATTTAGGCCTGATCCACAACCCACAGAAGTCAATGGGATTCTTTCCACTGACCTCCATGGGCTTTTGGATCAAGACTTAATAGGACTAAATTCATCCAAGGTTGACGTGAATGGAGTTATACAAGGGATTAATTTTGCCCTGTGTACAATTACTTTGTTCAATTGCTTTGTTCAGCGCAGAATAGAGAAGAATTTTTTACACACCATTCTTCCCAAGTTGCACTTAGTCATGCAGCAATTAAAAAACAAAAAGCAAATATAACATACAGAATTGGGTTTTGCACTCTCTATCTATACAGAAGATAGAATCATAGAATCATAGAATATAAGGGTTGGAAGGGACCCCAGAAGGTCATCTAGTCCAACCCCCTGCTCGAAGCAGGACCAATTCCCAGTTAAATCATCCCAGCCAGGGCTTTGTCAAGCCTGACCTTAAAAACCTCTAAGGAAGGAGATTCTACCACCTCCCTAGGTAACGCATTCCAGTGTTTCACCACCCTCTTAGTGAAAAAGTTTTTCCTAATATCCAATCTAAACCTCCCCCACTGCAGCTTGAGACCATTACTCCTCGTCCTGTCATCTGCTACCATTGAGAACAGTCTAGAGCCATCCTCTTTGGAACCCCCTTTCAGGTAGTTGAAAGCAGCTATCAAATCCCCCCTCATTCTTCTCTTCTGCAGGCTAAACAATCCCAGCTCCCTCAGCCTCTCCTCATAAGTCATGTGTTCCAGACCCCTAATCATTTTTGTTGCCCTTCGCTGGACTCTCTCCAATTTATCCACATCCTTCTTGTAGTGTGGGGCCCAAAACTGGACACAGTACTCCAGATGAGGCCTCACCAATGTCGAATAGAGGGGAATGATCATGTCCCTCGATCTGCTCGCTATGCCCCTACTTATACATCCCAAAATGCCATTGGCCTTCTTGGCAACAAGGGCACACTGCTGACTCATATCCAGCTTCTCGTCCACTGTCACCCCTAGGTCCTTTTCCGCAGAACTGCTGCCTAGCCATTCGGTCCCTAGTCTGTAGCTGTGCATTGGGTTCTTCCGTCCTAAGTGCAGGACCCTGCACTTATCCTTATTGAACCTCATCAGATTTCTTTTGGCCCAATCCTCCAATTTGTCTAGGTCCTTCTGTATCCTATCCCTCCCCTCCAGCGTATCTACCACTCCTCCCAGTTTAGTATCATCCGCAAATTTGCTGAGAGTGCAATCCACACCATCCTCCAGATCATTAATGAAGATATTGAACAAAACCGGCCCCAGGACTGACCCTTGGGGCACTCCACTTGATACCGGCTGCCAACTAGACATGGAGCCATTGATCACTACCCGTTGAGCCCGACAATCTAGCCAGCTTTCTACCCACCTTATAGTGCATTCTTCCAGCCCATACTTCCTTAACTTGCTGACAAGAATACTGTGGGAGACCGTGTCAAAAGCTTTGCTAAAGTCAAGAAACAATACATCCACTGCTTTCCCTTCATCCACAGAACCAGTAATCTCATCATAAAAGGCGATTAGATTAGTCAGGCATGACCTTCCCTTGGTGAATCCATGCTGGCTGTTCCTGATCACTTTCCTCTCATGCAAGTGCTTCAGGATTGATTCTTTGAGGACCTGCTCCATGATTTTTCCAGGAACTGAGGTGAGGCTGACTGGCCTGTAGTTCCCAGGATCCTCCTTCTTCCCTTTTTTAAAGATTGGCACTACATTAGCCTTTTTCCAGTCATCCGGGACTTCCCCCGTTCGCCACGAGTTTTCAAAGATAATGGCCAATGGCTCTGCAATCACAGCCGCCAATTCCTTCAGCACTCTCGGATGCAACTCGTCCGGCCCCAGGGACTTGTGCACGTCCAGCTTTTCTAAATAGTCCCTAACCACCTCTATCTCCACAGAGGGCTGGCCATCTCTTCCCCATTTTGCGATGCCCAGCGCAGCTGTCTGGGAGCTGACCTTGTTAGTGAAAACAGAGGCAAAAAAAGCATTGAGTACATTAGCTTTTTCCACATCCTCTGTCACTAGGTTGCCTCCCTCATTCAGTAAGGGGATAAACTTGGAATGAGAAAATACATTTCACTTAATTTCAGACACACACGAACAGGATGGATTTTAAATTCAACTTGAGCTTTTAAAAATCATTCTGTTTCCAAAAATATATTCAAATATGGAAAAATGCAAAGTCCCTTTAAACACTCAACAGTGATTCTTCCTCTATAAGAGAAACATACTTGATTTTGAATAATTAGTAACTGAAATATTATGAGTCTCATACAAACCAGAGATTCCACCTATTGATTCGTGTATGATAAGTTGTACAGTGTAACTGGGGGTTGGTTTTATTCACCATATTATCATTCATTGTATTTCACTATATAATTATTATTTGTGTTACTGTAGCAGGTAGGAGTCCCAGTCAAGGACAAGGACCCCATTCTGAGAGGTTCAATACAAACACAGAACAAAAAGAAACCCAGTCCCTTCCCCACCAAACTTACAATCTTAAGTATAAGACAAGAAACAAGATGGATACAGACAGATGGGGGAGTACCAGGAAACCTTGAGACAATATTGGTCAGCAGGATAGGCTGGTCTCAGCACACCAGCAGGCTAGCCATTGTCAAGTTTTTTTGCAGGATTCATGGCAAAGGAGAGTGGTAAGAAGAGGAATAATGAGTTTTGCACATGTTTACGAAGAGCTATTAGTTACTGTGTAAGCCATAAAACAATCATCACCACCTCTTATCAGTTTTGTAGGCTACTAAAATTGCATGTAGAGTAGGTACCAGGAAATGTCGATAATTCTGTCATTTTATCATAAAAATGAGATCTAAATTGTTTACAAGTCCCTTGACTTCTGTTGACTCAACATTAATAAACAGAATTCAAATTCAACAGCTGGTTCTCTTCATTCCCTTGTGGTCTGTTTAGAGTGATAAATTGATTAACCTTGATGGGAACCCAGGATGCATTGTCTTCTCATGAAATAATAAATTAATGAGTTTCATTTATTCAGCTAATGTTAGTTATTGCTTCAGCTGTGTCCTTAGATGCTGGTTTGACTCTCCTTCTAGTGGTGCTGCCAGATACTTACTGACACCTTGTGAAGTGTGTGTGATAATCAACTGTGCAATGTAGCGTAGACAGGAAATCCAGAAAGAAATAGAGCCAAAAATATATGAGAACTGGCAGTACCTGTACCTAATTTCCTTGAAAACGTAGTTTATCACAAAAGCAATTCAAAGTCACATTTTGTTGACACTCACATATTAGAATATGCTGTTTTAACAACATTAGGTTTGATCAATTTTGATTTTTTTTTTTAAGTTCTAGCACCTCCATTGTGGCTTTTCCTTTCCACGATGATTTGTTTATACTGTGAAATTATGAAAAAATTGACTCAGACCAACAAAGCAAGTCAGGACATTATACCTGGCAACCCATCTGAGGTCCAGTTTAAAGCTGGCAGTTGGAATTGAAGTTGAGGCAATATAGAAAAATTCAGATTCTATTCAAATACTGGCAAATACCACCACATGTAAGCATCACTGAAGCTTGTGAAGCAATTTGTATGAATGAACTTAGGAAGGAAGAATCCCATGCACCGCTACAGGCTGGGGACCGACTAGCTAAGCAGCAGTTCTGCAGAAAAGGACCTGGTGATTACAGTGGACGAGAAGCTGGATATGAGTCAGCAGTGTGCTCTTGTTTCCAAGAAGGCCAATGGCATATTGGGCTGTACTAGTAGGAGCATTGCCAGCAGATTGAGGGAAGTGATTATTCCCCTCTATTTGGCACTGGTGAGCCCACACCTGGAGTATTGCGTCCAGTTTTGGTCCCCCCACTACAGAAGGAATGTGGACAAACTGGAGAGAATGCAGCGGAGGGCACCGAAAATGATTAGGGGGATGGGGCACATGACTTACGAGGAGAGGCTAAGGGAACTGGGGTTATTTAGTCTCAGAAGGGAAGAGTGAGGGGGGATTTGATAGCAGCCTTCAATTACCTGAAGGGGGGTTCCAAAGAGGATGGAGCTAGGCTGTTCTCAGTGATGGCAGATGATAGAACAAGAAGCAGTGGTCTCAAGTTGTAGTGTGGGAGGTCTAGGTTGGATATTAGGAAACACTATTTCACTAGGAGGATGGTGAAGCACTGGAATGGGTTACCTAGGGAGGTGGTGGAATCTCAATCCTTAGAGGTTTTTAAGGCTTGACAAAGTCTTGGCTGGGATGATTTAGTTGGTGCTGGTCCTGCTTTGAACAGGGGATTGGACTAGATGACCTCCTGAGGTCTCTTCCAGCTCTAATATTCTACGATTCTATGAATTTACTCAAATTGTTGACAGTATATACATTCTGAAAAGTAAGGCCAATTTCTGTTATACTAAATTTTTACTCCTTGTAATAGGAGTTTTCCTAAGTAAAGGCTTATTTACAACTGAGAAATTGGAGTAAGGACCTCAAGATTTGGACCATATTATACTATTAGCTATAGGTCTCAATGTCTAATGTAGCTTTCATCATCACACAAGTACATACCCCCACTAATATTCTGATAAGTCTCAAACAGACCTTACTAGCAACTGAGAATGCCAACTACCTTCCAGGATCAAGCCTGAAACTATTTTTGAAAATAATTGCATATGCAAGATGCTACTGAAGATTTTCCAGGTATTAGTTTGCACATTGATGTGTACATGCATATTTTGTATGGACGGTATCGCCATGTACTTCTGAAAATGTAGTCCAAATTGTATAGACTACTATTTGATTAGAAGTGCTCAGGAGGCTTCTGATGTTGTATAGGGGACTTGACATAGGCAGGTGCTTTTATACAAAAATCAAATGTTTTATAAATGTGATTTTTCTGTTCAAGCCACTCAAATATTTCCCTGTAAGACTGAATATGGCCCTTTCAGAACTAACTTGCTGTCATTATTCAACTGCCATCAGCCAACTTTTTCATGCTTTTCTATTGCAGCAGATTAGAAATTTTATGGGTTCTTTTTTCCCCTATTAAATCCATGCAATGGGACCTCACCCCGAGGCGGACCAGCACGGCCTCCAAGACCACCCAATGGCACCTTGCCCCCAGAAGGTGTCCCACTCCATCAAAGAACCCGCAGAGAGAACTCATCCAAAGAAGGACCAGTGTCGTCCCGGAAACTCCCAAGCAACACCGCATCCCTAAAAGGGCTAGTACCGGTGCCTCCAAAGCTGTCTATCCTAAAAGGATCAGTGCTGCCCTAAAATCAGTAAGGGGAGACACTCTCATCGTACTGGAGATCCCACCTCAAGATCCAGCTGGAGTTCTCAATACCAGGAGGAAACGGGGCAACAGGCTAATTCCACAGCAATTTTCCAGCATGAGCCTGTGGAGACTGAGCAGCCAGAGGATCAACAGCCTTCAGCGAGGGTCACCACACCATGGCAAGTCACTTGGATGGGAGAGTTGGCGAGGACAGCCTCCTTTGATGACTTTGACCACCTTGTAGACAGACTGCCTGCAGAAATTGTTTCTGGGAAAAAGGGAACTCAGGAGAACACACCGACTGCTCACAGAACTCCTGCATTGGGCCATAACAACATCAGAGAAGCCAGGAGAAGGAACATCAGTCGCCACTACGATCCAGCAGCAACAGCAGCCAGGATCCACAAGCTCTATCGGTCAACCCATCCTACGGTTATGAGAGAGATCCTCAATGGGCCCTCATCTTACTGCGCAAGCCCGTCCAAGAGACTATTCTCGTGCTTCAAGGGTGCGTTTGACCATGTAGCTCAGAATGACATGCAGCGTCTAAGGTGCCTTCATCCTCTACCCTGGGCTGACTTTGCAAGGGACCTGGAACAAGACTTTACATCACAGGAAGTAGTGACCAGACTTACAAAGAGAAAAAACACAGCCCCAGGAAAAGATGGCATTCGCTATTACTTCCTGAAAAAACGAGACCCTGGTTGCCTGGTATTAATTGCCATTTTCAAAAAATACAAACAGTTCCGCTGTACTCGCAGCTCCTGGAAGAAGTCTATGATGATGCTCATCTACAAGAAAGGTGAGCGAGATGACCCCAGCAACTGGAGACCCATCTCTCTCTGTTCCACCATGTACAAACTGTATGTCAGCTGCCTCATGGCTAGGATAAAAGACTGGTCTGTGAATAGAGGAGCCATCAGCTCCATCCAGAAAGGCTTCATGTCACATGAAGGCTGTTACGAACACAACTTTCTCCTTCAGACTGCCATCCACATGGCCAGGAGGGCATGGAGGCAGAGTGCCATAGCGTGGCTCAACCTGGCTAATGCTTTTGGATCGATGCCCCACCAACACGTTTTTGCCATGCTGCGAGAGTTGGGATGCCTGAAAACGTTCTCCAGCTGATCTGGGAACTTTATGATGGCTGCACCATCACCATCCACTCCATGGAAGGAAATACTCCTGAAATTCCTATCCGTAGTGGCATGAAACAAGGCTTTTCCCTCAGCCCCATGGTTTTCAACTTACCCATGGAGCCACTCATTCGAGTCATCTCCAGCAGCTTAGGCAGTTTCAACCTGTATGGCAATAGAGTGAATATTCTGGCCTACACAGACAATCTGGTCCTGACTGCAGACAACCCTGAGAGTCTCCAACAAATGCTCAATGTCACCAGCCAGGCTGCCAACTGGATGGGACTGCGCTTCAATACTGGGAAGTGCACATCCCTGCATATCAGTCCAGGCGACACTGTTTCAGATCCAGGGTGAACCCATAATATTCCTCGAGGACGGGCAAGCATACCAAAATCTCAGCATGTCCACGGGTTTCCATGTCCAGCAGACGCCTGAGGATACCATCGTGGAGATCCTACGAGATGTGGCCAGGATCGACTCCTCCCTACTTGCACCATGGCAGAAGATCAACACCTTGAACACCTTCCTGATCCCCTGTATTTCATTTGTCCTGAGGGGATCTGCCGTGGTGAAGGTACCTCTTAGCAAGGCAGACAACACCATCAGGCAGCTAGTGAAGAAGTGAATGTTTCTTCCCCAGAGGGCCAGCAATGAACTGGTGTACATCTCGGACAGGCAGGGCAGCACCAACATCCCTCAAAAGGATGATCTGTGTGATATTGCAGTGATTACTCATGCCCTGCACCTTCTGATGTGCCTGAATGCCATGGTGAGGAACATTGCGGAAAGTGCTATGCAGGATGCTATCAAGAAGAGAATCGCAAGGATCCCCTCCAACCAAGATGTCACCACTTACCTGAGTGGCTGCCTGGAAGGTGAATTTGGAAGAGAAAGTGGAGACTTTGCTTTGCTCTGGACTTGTGCCTGCAATGCTATGTGATGACTGGAGAAGCATATCATCTGCCACTGGATGTGGTGCGTGGAACGCCAGGAGCTGGGAGTCCTGGTGCCACAGGTGAAGAATACAGAACACACAATCATCACTCCGAGAAGGGCAAGGCATTTGAGGTGACATGCAAGTGGGACGCCAGCAACCACTTCCTCCCCAGGGGCAGCTTCACCCGATTTGCCGACTGAAGGTTCATCCACAGGGCTGAACAGAGCTGTTCGCCACAGAAATAGGGACAAGTGATGCAGAAAGTGCGGCTATGCCAAAAAGACACTACCCCACGTGCTGTGTAGCTGCAAGCCCCATTCCAGAGCCTGGCAGCTGTACCACAATGCCATCCAAGATCACCTGATCAGAGCTATCCCGCCACTCATGGGTAAGGTTGCTGTGAACTCCGCCATCCCCGGAACCGACAGCCAACTGCAACTGGATATTGTCATCACCGAGGACTGGAAGAATATCATCATGGTGGATGTCACTGTGCACTTCAAGAACAGGACCCCGGCCTCCGTGATGCCCGATCTCGAAAGCTGGAAAAATATTCCCCTCTGGCCAACACCTTGAAAGCTAGGGGCAAACAACAAAGTGCAAAACAACATGGATCCAGCCCCACTTTAGTCATTGCCGTTAAATTGACTATGCCATTGGATGCTAATGCAACCATCAGGCCATCAAAATCACCCACTGAATGGGGAGCATGGGTGTGGGGAGCATGCATGTGGTCTCATCATCAGCTTGTGAGATGGAGAATCGATGTCATTTTGCAATTAAAAACAGTGTAGATTTTGTCAAACTCCAATAACTAAGCTCAGTGCACACAGGTTGAAATCTGACCTCACATGTGCAAGGCTTGTTAAAAAAATTGATGAAGATCCTAACACACTTTCTCAGTCAGACAAAATAAATATTGACTCCGCCTGGTCATCTTTTATGGAAACAGTGTTCTAAAGAAGTCCACGGCTTTGTAAAGAGGAAGCCTCAGGATGGTTTGATGAAAGTGATGCTGAGATAAAGCATGCTCTTCACACATTACAGATAAATGATAAAAAACTCACCTATTAAAAAGATGGCTTATTCACATAGAAAGTGTAATGGACAAGCTAAACTTTATCGCATAAAGGGTAGCTGGTGGAAAATGAAAGCCAAGCAGCTTCAGCCAGCATTAGACCAAAAAGACTCAAAAAATAATTGTTTTTGATGAGCTGAAGAGAGCGTATAGCCCACAATTCATTGGTACCACCCCATCTGGAATGCAGATAGGTCACTGCTGCTAACTGACTGTTGACAAATTTTGAAAAGATGGGCTGAATACTTTAATAAGGTTCTGAACTGCCTGTCCACCATGCCAGCATCTGCACTTGATCTTGAACAACTTCCAATTCAAAACCAACTCTCAATTGCATTGAACATATCTGAAGTATGGAAAGCTGTCAAGCAAATGTCAAATGGCAAAGGAATATTGGTACATGGTATTCCTGTAGAGATCTTCAAATGAGGGGGCCATGAGTTGATCAGGAAGCTCACTGGCCTCTACTTAAGGAGGCTGTGACATAGAAACTTAAAGATGCCAGTGTTATTCACCTTTATAAAATGAAAGGCAATCACACTTTTTGCAATAATCCTGGCATCTTGCTATTTGTCACTGCAGTGAAGCTACTTAGCTGAGTCATGCTAAACCAACTAACTGAACAACTTACAGAGAAGATACTACCAGAGAGCCAGTGTGCTTCCATCCTCTACATGGTACTTCAGACACGATCTTTGCACTTTCAGAGGAAATAAGCAGAATCAAGACATGTATGTCGGCCTTACTAAGGCCTTTAACTTCATAAATCAAGATGGCCTGTGCACAGACATTGGCAAGCTCAGTTGCCCTGGTCAGTTTGTCAATATTATTAAATCTTTCATGCAGGAATGTAGGTTTGTTTCCTTGGCCAAGGCTGCTTCTTAGCTCCATTTGTTGTCACCAGTGGAGTAAAACAAGGCTGTGTTCTTGCTCAAATATTATTTAATGTCATGTTTACAGCTGTTCTAATAGATGAATTCAGAGACATTGATTGTGGCATTTATATGAAATACCATATGGATGGAGGTGTCTTGAATCTGCATCACCTGCGTGCGAAGACAAAAGTTCTGAAGACAATTATATGTGAATTACTGTTTGCTAATGATTGAGCTTTGCTGGCCCATAATCTTTGGGACATTCCGTGGCTCACTGACTGCTTCGAGTGTGCAGCAAAACATTTTGGCTTAACAATCAGCCGAAAGGAGACAGAAGCCATGGTCCAGCCTCGACTAGGAAGCACTGCAACCATATTCCAGTTGTGTCCATTAACAATATACCACTCAAGGTTGTTAATAAATTCTGCTACCTAGGCAGTGTCATTTCATGATATGTAATGATTGGCAATGACGTTACAAAGGTCATTCACCATCACTGCATTCCTCTGTGGCTGTGTATGTGGACTACTTATCAATGCCACATAAAAAGCTTGGACCAATTCCATCTGCAATGTCTATGTGAATAATGGGAATTAAATGGCAAGATTTGATTCCAAACACAGAGGTCCTTGAGTGGTGCATCATCAGTCATTGAAGCTTTTTATAGTGAGAGTGAAGGTGAGATGATGCAATCATATGGTCCACATGTCTGACAGCATAATACCGAAATCCATGTTTTACGGAGAATGGAGACTTGGAACTCATTTTAGGGCAGAAAACATTAGTGACACTCAAATCCAACCTCCAGTCTTGCGATGTTGACCTCAACACCTGGGAGCTCTTTGCCCATGACAAGACCTTGACTGAAAGATTTTGAGACCTCACAATTGCTGCAATCAAGGAGAGACATGAAGCTAAAAGCAGCGCATATTTATCTACAATTGTCTTCATAAATGGCACTTGTGGATGGGGCTGCAGGCACAAAATTGGTCTTTGGTCTTATCTCAGAACCTACAATAACTGACTGTAGCTCATCCATTGAGCTCAATGGGAGACTTCATCATCAGTTAGCCAGTCTTTTGAGTTTTTAGCCTCCTCCTGTATAGTGCTTAAGAACAACTCTTCCTCTTCACTTGAAGAATCCATTACTGCACTTGATACCTACACTTCCCTGCTTCTCTGCACATTTTAGCATAATGGAACAACTTACCAAGTATTGTGGTGGATTCTCCATCACTGACCATTTTAAAATTAAGATTGGATGTTTTTCTAATAGATATACATTAGGAATTATTTTGGGGAAGTTCTGTGCCATGTGTTACAGAGGATGCCAGACTAGATGACCACAATGGTCCCTTCTGGCCTTGGAATGTATGAAAAACAAATGTTGGTTGCCACATTGCTGATGTTGCTTCCTTCTTTCCATATTTCTGTCGATGGCAAATTTAATTTCTGTGAAATTTTCCCTTATTGGTATAGCTACAGTACACAGTTCTATGTTCTGTGCCTTTCTCTGGGCTTTTTATTTGTTTCTGTCTCTCATACTTCATGGCATATACATGTTGTCTAGTTTCTAGTGTCAGATCTATCTCCTGTAGTAACCTTTCACAGACTTTTTTTTATTGTTACATGCCAGGACAATCTGCTCCTTTATGAGAGAGTCTTTTAATATTCCATGTTCACAACTGACTTTTTAGTTTTACGTCTGTGACAAGCTCCTCTATTGTTTCCCCTTCATTCTGTGTTCTCATTCTGAACATATGCCTCTCATAAATAACATCATTTTCTAGAGACACAATCATTATCAAACATTTTCATTATTTCTGCAAAGCTTTTCTCTCTCATCTTCCCCTCTCCCCATCTTCATGCAATTTATTATATACATCATGCTAGGGCTTCTGTGCCTGCCATTTTCAAGACTAGAGAAATCTTTTGTTCATCCTTCAGTTTACTTGCCTATGTGGCTTTCATATACAATTCAGATTGCTATTTGAACCTCTTCTGGGCATATGCCGCATTTCCCCAGATTCCCAGGGCTGGTGGGGGAGTTAGTTGCAATCACAAAAGTTCTGCAGCATCTATTTCAATGTTACCTTTCAGTGGGTCTTCCAGCACACTGTGCCTTCCACTTCCAGTACAATGTAGTATCTTTGTGATGAGCAGACCAAAGTCAAGATAAACCCTTTATAAGGAACAGGAACTATGTACAGAAATACAGTAACAAACTCCCTACTGCACTGTGTAGCTGCAACCTGGACTGCCCTGCCCTAGGCTACTTTGTTTCTGCCCAGCAGAAATGGGTCACAGAAAACCAAAGACTGTATGAGAGTGTACAGGAAGTGTGGCATATCTACACTTCCTGGAGGACATATTGTATAGCACAGCCCCTATCCCCAACCTCTTTCTTAAACACACATTCCTATGTATCCCCCTTCCCGTAAGTGCCCTTCCCCTTACTGCACCCCAATTCACAATTCTTACCCCATTCCCCCTCCCCTCCCAGTGAACATTTTCAACAATAGTTTCAACATCTTCTGAATATTCTGCTGTACTCAGATTATATTTCAAGATCACAAAACAATTTTGCCAGAATCAGTTTGGAGCAATATTCCTCTTTTTCATATTTCTGCTCAGGGTTAGATTTGAAAGCCTAGGTGGCACACACATTTAATAGCTACAGCTTTCTCCCTTGAGCCACACCAGTCTTGTGATGGAAGGCTACCTTTCAATCCCTGTTTCTTCACATGCACAGTCAAATCTATTTGGAGCATGAGCCTATGGCATGCACCTAGACAGAGAACCACACTCTCTTTCTAATAATGTTGTAATTTGATTTCCCCCCAAAGGGCTACTTGGTAGCACACACTTTGTTGGTGTAACTCCTGAGCATTTGAGACCCTTGAGTACAGATCTCTATCTCTGCACAAAAAAAGTTGCAAAAATATGTCAGCCTTTAGAAAAAGCTGCTTTTAGAGGGGAGCTGAATTTCAGAAATACCTTAGTCAAATGGCCCCCCCTTTGGATCACTAAGCAAACCTATGCCCCACCAAATTTCAAATCCATGTAACCGTGTGGATTTTAGAGCACTTAGAATAGTTGCGCTTTGAACAGAAAGCAACACTTAACTTTAACTACAGCAGTTTGCGCTCTCCCATACTGTGTTATAGTAAAAAATCTCAAGCAGCACAAAATGATACTTTTTCAGCTAAATGCCTGGAAATAGATTTTATTTTGCAGAAATTATTGATTGCAGCATTCAGCACACCGATCAGCTATAATTACAAATCTGGAATATCAGAAAGGCTAAACTTTTTTCTCATTTTTAAGGCTTTCTTGGATAGATTTGTTCTTATTAAGCCAGCCCCTTCAAGGACAGATTGCACAGCAAAACTGAGTAAGGTATTGATTATAAACTAAACTGCTTTGAAAATCAAATCTAAGCATTACATCTATAATAACCTTAGTTATTGTGAATTCTGAAATTGTGAATTCTGCTCTCCTGAATAGACCCAGTTTCAATCTGTATTAAGTACCTCAACAAATAGAAATTGGATGCAGTTGGATAAACTGAACAAGCTGGGAGTGATGCTGCCTGCTAGGGAGAAATATTTTGAAGACTTAGAGTAGTCTACAATTGCTCCATCAGCTACGGGTCTTGGTTTGTTCATAGTCAAAGTGATCCACAATCTCAATGTTTACTAGAATTAGCATTGGTTCTAGATTTTCAGAGTGTATCACTCACCAGACCACATTCTTTCAACACCTACTAAACAGTTTATTAACCTTCCTCCAGGTGCAGATCCAGCCTCTGTGCCACATATCTTAATCACCTCTCAGTTTGACTGTTGCCAACAGGATTATCTCAGATTAACTTCAAAAGCCACTCAGAGGTTGCATCAATTTCAGAATATATCTCCCTAACTAGACAATATAATATCCTTTATTTATTATTTTTCTCTAATATAAAAAAAGGAAGAAAACTCTAGAAAGTTAAATTTTTAAGTCATCAAAAGCATATTAAGATTGCAAAATGAAGCATATAAAATGCAGCATACAAAATGCCAAAGTTAACGTTGAACACCTTTAACTATGCCTCTTGTTTGCTCATAGTACAGTATAGTTTCTAATGAAATGATCAAATATATTTTCCTTATGATCCCACCATAAGTACAGTTTATAATGGCCTAACTAGCCAGGAGTTTTTCCCAAGTTCCTAGAAAGTTTAGAAGTTTGTTCTTCCTTACACAGTGGCTTTCTTATTTCTTCTCTTTTTTCCAAAGATGGTTTGGTTTAGATCCTCAGTTACTTAGATGTTACTCTCCTCAGCAATCCAACACCAAATGCTTTGGTCCCCTGCCACCCAATGGAATCCTTAGCTTTAAGCTAGATGCCCAATCACTATGCAAGGCATGAGGAGAGTTCAGCACCTAAGAAAGGGATTGCTACCTAAATTAGCCAGGAGTGAAGTGCCACTGGGAGGGGTTAGGAGAAGAGATGCCTAAGTAGTTCATGTTGTGCACGTGGTTGATGGGCTGGAAGTATGCTTCTGTCTCTGCTCAGATTCCTCAGCCCTGAATCCTCTCCTGGAATTAGTCACCTAAGCCAGGTCAGCTGCTCAAGTGGTTCATGTTCTAGCAGCCATAACCCTCTCTCTATGTCTTTCTCTATCACGTTTGAGACCATGCTCACCCTATATTTTGCTGTAACCCCAATTGCCTTTTGTGCAGGCACTGTGCTGTCCCCCCATTTATTGGAGGCCTGCATCCAGCTCTCCTGCTGTGGGGTCTAACAGGCATCAAATCTTAGGGCTGCTTAGAGCATGTCTAGGGGACTAGGTCCTCTGGTGAGATGGGTATTCCTCTGCCGAGTCTGAGAATCCCGAGTCTTCAGGGACTTCAGCTTGCACTTGGGTTCAGAACTGCTCATTAACTGTGGTTGACATTAGGACTTAGCAGACTGGTGGAAAGATAGGTGCCTAGGGACTTAGGTGCCTATGGAGTTAGGTGGCAGCTGAATGACGATGTTGAAAAATGTCATCAGCCCCTAAAAGGTGGATGTAGATTCCCAAAGAGGCAGCTAGGCACCCAAATACCTTTGAGGAAATAGGCCCTTGTCCTTTCTTGACTTCAAGTTTGGACAGATACACAGTGAATGAGGCAAGAGTATATAGTGAGTGAGACAGGAGTCTGGTGAATCCAAGCCTTATTCTGGTCTAAATTCGATTGGCAGTTACCACAGTGTAAATCATTAAAATATTTACACCAAGGATCAGCAGGAGTAGATTTGCACCTTCAGTGTTCAGGTTGGACTTTGTACAGCAGCTGAGTCAAGAACTCTCATAATGAACAGCAAAGATACAAACATATAGTCAGGATGCCTCGTCCATTGTGCACTGACTAAGGCAAGTAACCCGAAGAAATAATATTACGTGACTGTATAGCCAAAGGCTTGTAAGGCATATGCACAAGAAGGCAAAATTAAGGTTGTGTGGGCAGTCTTAACTTTGCTATTGAATGCTTTGCAGCATTAACATACTTTTATGATTTTTATATGAAATAATATAAACAGCTTGTTAGTTCATCCATAAGCATGAAATGTACTTTCATCTCCAGGTTTTAAAACAAAATCAGAGTTAGATTTATTTTGATGGTAAAAATATTTAATCCCTTATTTTTTTCTTATTGTCACAATAGATGGTATCTGAATTTTTTACACGAGAAGTCTAATCACTTGGACAAATCTCCTACCTGTTCTACTTACCATAACTCTGATTTCAGTATTTATCAGTGGTTTTAATCCATTTTTGTGACTGTGAATACATAATTGCCCAAATATTTGTCGGAAAACTAAACCTTTACTGTGATCTCATCAACTATCACAAGCTAAACAGTGTCAGGCTGGGGAAATCTCAGATTTGGTATTTTTTGCTTCCTGACCTAATCTGTTGTGTAATGTTGCTGTGCACAGCCAGATAGTTGTCATGTTTCACCCAAGTGATGCTGACAGGCAGTATGGGTCCCTCAGGGCACCAGAACAGGACCGTCATGATTATGACACTGCCTGATCTAGTTCCCCTAATAAAGGGAAATATCATCAAACAGACAATGATACAGGAGAGCTCCAGGATAATTTTTGACCCAAAGGAGTTCATCCCTCATTTTAGGGAGGATAAAAAAAATAGCTGCAACCTACCGAACTCTGCATCCTACCGAGCTCTCATAACACAGCTATATCTCATTTGTAATCATGAGGTTTATAAAGAAAGGCACCAAGGGTGGAAGTTTTAGCAGCACAGAACTCATCACATTCCAAACTCAAGCTCTGACTCCTGCGTGCTGCTGGGCCCTTGTCTTGGTCCCCCCTGCCCCTCCCGCCCACTCCTTCCAGAGATTGGGGAGAGGCATGTGACCCTTCAGACCCCACCCCCCATGTCTCCCCAGCAAACTATCTCTCAAAGAAGAAAGCCACAGGGAAGTCTTTGAAGAAAAAAAAACTACCAGGAGAAATGCGTCTGAATTTCCTGGGATCTCAGAAAGAGTACCCAGGCAGTTAAGCCTTCATAAACTTTTTCTTTCTATATGCCTCTGATTACTGGAGTAGCCAAACTACAGTATCTGGAAGATCTAATGGTTCAATGTGTTGATGTATTTTTGAACTCTTAACAATGAATGTGAAAACATCTAGAAAAGAGAGAATTTACTTAATTTATTTTGTTGTGGACACAGCAGCAAAATGACCACAGACACATACATGGACTTAAGCATCAGGCCTCAACTTTTTTAAACTTTAGCACAGGGCAGGGGCACCACCTACCTGTCACCCATAGTCTCCTCTGCTATGTATTTAATTGGTTCCAGTGCAGGGGTTACAGGGCTCCTTAACATATAAACCATAATTGGTGCCAGGATTACATGGCTCCTTAATCCATAATGTGGGGTAGGCTCTCCTCAGCCTACCCCGCAGTAGTCAGCTGACTGAGTCCTAGCATCTTTTCCCCACCATGAGAGGGCAGGAGGGCAGCAGGATGGGGATCTCAGCCCAAAAAAGCCACATGAGTCCAAGACCAAACACCAAAATCCCAGATCTTTCACCTCCAGGAACTGTTCATTTTATTCTCTTAACTGCGCTGGAAACTGGCCACAAATTGTGGCAAATAAACCTCAGTACCTCAGTTAGGTACTAACCGCATTCTTACTTAACCCACTGCGGCTTGAAGGTGCTGTGCGGGAGGCAAAAAAAACCTACCTGGTCCTCTGCCAATTGGCCCGTGGGAGAAAAAGACATTTCACCCCCTAAACAAGCAATCGGCTAGACCCTAGCCTCTATCAGGCCAGATTCCCATTCCTAGTTCAGGGGTCTAGGTTGGGCTGCTGGAATGGAGCCAACAGAGGCTCCATATGGCCCCTGCACTGGGCTAAATCCTGGGAGCTAGGTAATGCTGGCCAATCAGCACCTCTCTCCTCCAGTTGGCCAATGGGTTCCAGAGACTCACAGGGGTGAAAGTACCTATTGTCCCTTGGTGAGTGTCTCCTTCCCTTGCTACTGGGACTGTCCCTCTTTCATCACTGGCCCCATCAAATTCCCCCACCCGTTGATGCGGATGGGTGACATTTCTAATAAGACTGTGCTCAGATATTTTGACACTGATATCTATGTAAGAACCAAATTTGTGTGAAGACTGGAACCAGGGCCTGTCTACAGTGGTCTATGAAGTGATCCATGAATAGTTTAACTGTATGTTTTGCTAAAGATACACTTGATACATTTATTAGAGTAAACGTAAGAAGATATTATTTAGATACAATCTGACTGAATTGGGGTGGAAGTTTGCATGAGAAAGGTGAGCTCTATAATTGTCTATCAAAAATAGGCATAAGAATGAACAGGCAAAATTTTCTCTTTTTCTACATAAAGCCTCTTTGATGTGGCCAAGTGTGGGGACGGTAAACAAGTAACATCTGTCCACAGTCAGTCTGAACCAAGGTGCAGGGCTGGAACTCAACTCACCCCTACCCTACTCAATCCAGGTCTAACACTGACTTTCTCCACTTCCTGCAATTTGTCTAGGCCTCCAGACCCATGCAGATCCAGTGCCCCCATACTGCCCTCTATGCTGGCCTATTTATACATTTACTGAAAAATATTATCATGATTCTGGGAACATTTTTTGATACGAATGCAGCCAAATGTTATGCACACCTTGCTGACAAATGACTAGAAAATTAACTGTCTTTGATGTGCAGTATCTGATGAAGACTGATCCTTCTCTTCTTACTATGCTGCTTGAAGTTAAAGCAAATGGCTCATTTTGACACAGACAGCATCTGCTGAGTACTGTCCAAAGAAATCTGCATTGTAGCTGGGAGGGAAGAGATAAATTCTTCCCCTTGGATAAGAAAGGGTGGTGATATCTCTTCCCAGGCTGAAACTTACGTTTTCCAATGGTCTCCTTCAATCTGTTTTCAGCAAATATCGAAAAACCAGAAACACCTGTATAAAATCTTTTGCTACAGCTTCTGATGAGTCTAAGCATGAGCCCAACACTTTATTACTTAGGCCTTTTTACTAGCTTGAAGAACATCAGCCAGAGAGATGTAATAGTTTTTCTAAGGAAACTGTATCATAAAAATCACAGCTGACCTTTTCAGAGCACAAGAAAGAAGAAAAAGTGTTTGACCTTTATTAAATGTATTAACTATAAAGCTTGTCAGTGTTTGTTTGTTTTCAATGGCAAAAAGAGCAATTGCCTGACAATGTGCAGTGACTTATCATCTGTAATGTTAGTCTGCACTGATTCATGTAGAACCAGGGTTCGCAAACCTTTTTATAATGTGAACCATTTCTTAATGGCGAGATTAGGCCAGATTCTCCATTGTGGTGCAGCTGCTTTGGGCTGGCAGTCAGACCCTAAAAACAGCTTAACTGGAATATGTAGGATCACCCGAGTAAAAGGATGATCTTCTACTGCTATAGAATGGATATAGGGGCTTTTATGCCACACAACTCTTCTTACTGCCAACATAAAAAGGAAAAGGAAATATAACTGGGATATCCCAGCCCTATCTTTAGCTGCTTTTTTGACAGTTTGGATTAGTTTTCAGAAGGAGTAAGGTCTTCAAAGATGCAATCAGGGCAGGATTTGATCCTTTAAAAATTAAGTAAATAAAAGCTCTGGGAAGGAGGGAAGTGGTTTGGGTATTTGAGAGAGGGTGCTGATACCTGACAGATGAGTCTTCATCTGATCACTGTAGCCTCAATTAGTTTCCCAGTGATGGCTGATGGAGCAGTTAGCTAATCAGGATGAGACTGGGGAAGTAAGGAACTAATTAGCCCTCAGCTGGCTAACCTAATAAAAGCCAGGAAGGAAATGTTACAATGACTCAGGGGAGGGTAGGAGTGGATGAGTCTAGACTGAAAGAGGGTGGGACTGCTTCTTTTCCTAGGGCCATGGTAAGGAAGGACTGAAGATGCAAGGATTAAAAATCTCTGGTGTTGCAGTGTAGTGATGTTAGTGGATGTGTTTGGAATAAAGTAGACTGAAGGCTAAAGGAAGGTATTTTGCCCCATCACATACACTGGTTATCTTTAAAATGTTCTAATGATCTTAGGTAACTAAATAATATTACCTTAGTGTCTTCAATATTCTAAGAGCCAGTCCATAGTTAAAGTTGCCAGCTGAATTTCTCTTCTGAGCCTGTTTTGACACTACCTTCCCCCATCAAATCTGCATACACAGGAATATTAACCTCTAAATTATTAGGTTAGGTTCAGGGCTGAGAGAGACATTTTCTAGGAAATTTGAAGTGAATGAGAGAAAGAATTGCTTAATTATGACAATCTAAAAATACAGATGTTTGCCAGAGTTCCAAAGATTTGAATGGGTCACTTTATAGAGAAAAAGAAACAAGTGTGGCTACAGAGACCAAACAAAAGAAAGAAACAAACTTAGTCTTAGTACTTACTTAATACATAAGTACTTTACTTTAATCAGGATGTATAGTGCACAGGGCCAATCCTGAGCGCATTTGACTCTACTATTTAAAAGCTTAATTTTAAATCAATGTCAGAATACTTCACTGGCTCCAGCAAATTTAAAACTAAACTAAGGTGTCAAAGAACTGCTGAAGATCCAAGCTTTCACTTAACAATATAAAGCAAGTCTCAAACTCCTTTCCTTGTCCAGATGGACTGCAAAATGTAACCAAGTCTTAAGGAGACTTGTCAATGGAAAAAGAAAAATTATTCCAGCAAAACTGAAGTTAATCATATGCACTGCCAGTAAACTAAAACAAATTAACAATGATCGCATTCACTAGGGTTACAGAATTCTTCCAATACTCTTTTTGCTAGATCCCAGCTTACTTTTAAATACCTCCCACACTCAATTCTTAAGATTTTGTTGATGTATCTGTTTTCTCAGGACTAATTCCTCTTTGCTCTACTTTCCCCGTACCAAAGTCCCCTATTAGCAGCACATGCCCTTTTCTGTAAAATGTGACTGTTACTTGTTGTAGAAAACAAACCTTATCTCTGTATTTCCTGGGTTTCAAATATCATTTTAACTCCAACGTTCTTGAGAGATGCATTCTAAACTCTGATATGTTTCTATAAGCTTAACTTCATCTTGATGAAGTATTTTTGGTTGAGATCAGCCAATATAGGGCCCTTACTATCTTGGAGTAAAACTTTACTGCACAACGGGTCCCCTTTATTTCAAAGGACCCATCTATTTCAATGGGACTACTAGCTGAGTAAGGTACTACATGATTTGAGTAAGGGTAGCGAAATCTGGTCCATACTCAATACTCCAAATACTGAGGTAACATTATCGAAGGTAATACTTTTAAGACCAACTCTGGCTTTTGAGTTTTTAAGCACAAACTTATTAAATAATTCACTGAGTTACAAATTAGTTGTCAGATTTCTTACCGGGAATTTTAGGTTGCTATGTAAATCAATTTATGCTGTATTCTAGCCTTACTCTCCCTCCATCAAAATAAATACAGATAGATATTGATGCTGTGCTAAAACTTCAAAAATCAAGTAACTTGTAACAATTTATGTATTTCTATAAAGCATTTCATATTTTTTCATTATAATATTTTGAAATATGAGTGGGAAGTAATATTTCTTCTCCAAAATGTATTGCTGTCTATTGCTTCTGTCAAGAAATGGGTGGAAGCTAGAAATCCTACCTTCAACAGTGTGTAGGTTCCAGTCCTGTAAGTGGCTCTTCCTGAGCAGACCCTTGCGTAGCTACCAAGCCCTGTTGACTTCAGGTGACTCCTCAGGGGCAGAAATGTTCATCCACAGGGATCTACTTGTGTGATCAGAGCCTAAGGATTGCTGTAGTCTTTTCAGTGGTATGAGAGGGGGTCCAAAAACATCAAATATTTTCCATGAAAAATGTCAAAAGAGAGATTTTTTTTAAAAAAAATTGATGAAATTTAGGGGGGGCTATGAAAAACTTTTTTCAGTTTTCAAAAGTCAAAAAAATCAGGGTTTTTTAATGAAAAAATTTGGCAGAAATTAGAAGGCTATTTTTTCATCAAAACATGAAAAAATTCAGCCAGCTCTAGGAGAGAGTCAGTTTCTAGTACAACAAACAATAGGCCATTGCCTTTATCCATATTGTATTTTATTAGCTCGGAGGTGAGAGTGTCTAAAGATTTCAAAGGTTGGAGGTTAATCCCACTCTATCCTAGTACTTTGAACATTCTCCCTATATTAGAAAAGAGATTTTAGCATTTTCATTTTCTCTTTTAGTATCTACATTGAATACAGGATGCCTCACGCAGATTATGGTACCAATAATTATCTGCAGTAACTAAGTATGAATAAAAAGACTCCCTTTCTTAAATAAATCATTATTTATAAGCTTCTCACATGTAAACAATTAAAGTACTAGGTTCTGGCACCTTGTCTCTGAAAAGAGAGAACATTCAAACATGTTTGAAGTTATTTTAATTAAGACAAAATGAATCTCCAGTTTTCCACTAGATACATTTACAGGCCTTGCCTTAACACATGGTTGTGTTAACTACATGGCATTATCCCAGCCCGGGCTTCAGGCTGTTACGAATGTTAAGATGAACCACAGGCTGTAGGATCTACACAAGCACAGCCTTTACACAGATACCGCTATTTTATGCACAGAGAGAATTTAAAACTTTGTAAGACTTTTAGTCATCTCAATAAAATGTGTCTTTTCACTGTCTGCTGCTTATCTGTGAACAAAGAAATAGTGGTAGCATGATAGCAAAGGAGGTAATGAAACGCAAGTTAAGGGTTATTGGTATGAAACTCTCCATAGACAGAGTTACATTTAGAGATCCTTGCCTAAAGGACCACCTAAGAGCTGGCTGGTGTAACTTCACCCAAACAGTCATTAGGGGTTAGAGGTGGGTTAAGCATTCCTTTTTGTCTGGATGGGGGACTTGCAGGGGCACCAGCTCCAGTGGACAGTGGTTATAGCTGAACCTGTCCGAGGAATTCCTTGGTTTTGCAGAGCGCCTGGAGAAAAGAAAAAGGTGAATGGTCAGGGACACATGAACTCGTCAAGGGGTTAGCATCGAGAATTCTTGGCTCATGTGTCTTTGGGCTGAAGGGTTTCACAGTTCAGGGAACGGGGCATCACAGAGCCCAGCCCCAGAAAAGCAGCTCTTCTCTCACCATTTGTCTCTCTTAGTTGGAGTTTCTGCAACTGGGTTTACCTTTACTTAGCTGCTTTGTTGGTTTTGCCCATTTCTGGAAAGTAAACAGTACTTATGTACACGCAGTAAATTGAATGGACTAAGAGGAAGTCCACTGAGTCCCTGTTTCACTATTTTTTCCTTCTAGTGATGAACAGATCCACCTCAAAGCCCCCAAACTGGTATTGCCCTGGCAAAGCAGCAACAAAGCAGTAGAGAGCTTTCTCTCTAATTCCCTATTTATATCCAATACCGCTCCCCCCCAATAACAACAAAAAAGCAGCAATTCATAGCCTCAGCTACATTTCTTTCATTTTTAACAATAAATAAATATTGTACTTTTAAGAAGCAAATTCAAATCTATCAGCAGCACAGAGAATTATAGAAGCTAGCTAATTAATATTTGCTCATGTGGTTCACTAATGTAAGAAGTTGATAGGAAATGAAAGCTCAGGATGCAAAACTCTAGTACCATTCCATTTTGGTTGAATTTTTTTAGCTTTATCTCAGTTACCATGGTGATTTTTGCAGAGAGAATCCAAGGGTTTTGGAAGGCTACAGAATGGAGTCAATTATTCCTTATATTAACACTTGAATCCTTAATTTTCAAACTTCAACATGGTGCATCTCATAAATGGAGGTCAGTGCTGGAGAACTTGTTATGATGCCTTTAATATGGAAACAGTAATAAAACCATATAGGGAAAAATGCTAAATGCGTAGCATGGAAAAGGGCTCAGGGGGCAGGGTTTGTGTGGTAATTACATCCTGCTACAGCTGAAGTGCCTTTTCCACAAGGAACAGTTCTGTGTTCCTATGCACATAGTTAAAGCACAAGGTTGAGTTTTCATTCTTCTGACCCCTAGCCTTTTAACCAATTTATTTTTCTGCCTCTGAGTACATCACATTCGCCAGAAGTAGGAGTAAAATAAAATGATTCTTCCTAGATCTGAGATGATTCTTGATAGCCCATAACATCCAGTTGCTCAAAACAGTTAAAACTAAGCAAATCTTAGGGAGGTTTTAGGTAGGGAATGTGTTTTGGGGGATAGAAACCAGACTTTAAATTATTCATAATCTTCTTTAGGACTGAAACTTTTTTGAAATTGAATTTCCAATTACCACGCTCTCTGTTTCAAGTAGAAAGAGGAAAGTGAATCCAAAGAAAGGAAAAACCAAACAGTTGACAATATTTCCAAACACAGGATAAAGCTAAGGAATCTTTCAGGCTAAGCTTTATTATCATGCTAAAATATGCAAACTAATCTATTTATTTAGAAAAAAAACAAAATGAGGACCAGATATAGGTAGACTTGGTCCTTCTAACTTTTCTCTGAGTTGTATCATTAACCAGATGCTGCAAAGAGCAGATTTTCCTACATGATGGCTTTTGTTTCCATATTTGTTAATCATAGAATATCAAGGTTGGAAGGGACCTCAGGAGATTATCTAGTCCAACCCCTTGCTCAAAGCAGGACCAATCCCCAACTAAATCATCCTAGCCAGGGCTTTGTCAAGCCTGACCTTAAAAACCTCTAAGGAAGGAGATTCCACCACCTCCCTAGGTAGTCCATTCCAGTGCTTCACCACTCTCCTAGTGAAAAAGTTTTTCCTAATATCCAACCTAAACCTTCCCCACTGCAACTTGACCATTACTCCTTGTTCTGTAATAAAATCCCCTACCAATGAGTATATAATGTGAGGCCAGCTCTCACTTACCAATTTTTCCTCACAGAGACAGTTACAGATGAGAGAGCTGCATGATCTTCATGTCTGGTATTTGTTACAAATGCATTCAAAATAGGCTATTCTTTCACCTCATTATTATCACCTTATCCTAAATAATCCCTTTTCCGACCAAACACAAGTACTTTTAAATGTTGGTTTATTTTTAGTTGTAAGACATGAGTTATCCCATAGTAATGTATAAGGTGAGCTAGCAATGTAAGAATTTATTACTGTCTTTACTCCACGTTCCTGAGAGAACTGGATTCTTCCTGACGGATCTAGGAAGCTGTATAGGCTAATGAAAGGTGAGGAGCATACCAAATGGTGCTGGCAAACTTGATTTTACAACAGCTTGGATTGTTCAGCCAATTGTGCCCTGGAGAGACAGAAACTAGCAGGGTGAAGTGGGAGGGAGGAAAAGTGGAATAAACTAAAGTGGGAAAGAGATATTTGAACATTTGAAATTGAAGTAGACAAGTGAATTGCAGCACTGTGAAGGGAAGGGGTAAAAGTTTAAAAAGGCTGTCCAAACTCCCATATTCAATGCTCAGAGACTGGTTTATAACTGCAAGTGAATACTTTTCACAGAATGAAATATCGATCCAGCAGTGTTTTCGTTTACATCCAATGTATTTTTACTAAAGGAGATAATGTTTTTAGTTCAAAAAATAGAAGGAATGCTGCAGTTCTATGAATAACATCACTGCATAGACACGTAGTACTGGAAGGGACCTTGAGATCATCCAGAGCATCCTCCTCTAATGAGGCAGAAATAAATAAACCTAGACCATTCCTGACATGTGTCTGTCTGCCCTGTTCTTAAAAACAGTTAGTTAGACTGTCTGGTCTGTAGTTTGTTGGCTCCTTCTTTTTCCCCTTTAATAGATACTATGTTTGCCTCTGGGACCTCACCTGTCCTCCATGAGTTCTCAAAGTTAATCGCTAATGGCTCACAGATTACTTCAGGTAGTTCCTTAAATACTCAACGGTTAATTTTATCAGGGCCTGCTAGGTATTCCTTAACCTATTTTTTCCCTATTCTGGCCCAAGAGCCTTCATTAATTGTGTTAAGCCTCTGGTCATGCACTATTCATCGTCTGATGGTGTGCGAGCATTCCTGTACTTACCACTGTATTGACTGGGTGGCAATCATGTTTGAACTAATGAAAACACCTGCTCAAGACTGTTTATTATGTTACTCACACTGAGACGCACTTTACTCCACAAGTACTCCAACTGAAATCATGGAGCAAGGTGTTATTGCATGTGAATAAAGGTATCAGCCTGATCTGAAATGCATCTGATGAAGTGAGCTGTAGCTCACAAAAGCTTATGCTCAAATAAATTTGTTAGTCTCTAAAGTGCCACAAGTACTCCTTTTCTTATTTCTGCTTAGGTAATCTCTAGAGTTCACTCTGTTCAATTGCTGTACAACACTTCAAAGTTGATAATAGCTCTTGTATATAAATAAATGCTAGGTATTATTTTCTCAGCTTAATACAGACACTTGGAAACACGATCAGTGAGCTAAACAAATATGGGGCCCTGTGACAGCAGCTTAAATAAAGCACCAAAACACTAGTGATTAAATATTTTATATAAGCTAAGGAAACTAGAATACAAAGCACACAACAACAAATAATTCCTTAAATTCTGAAACTTGAACATGGCAAATACATTAATTCTTTATATGAGGAATTCCACTGTGTACAGAGTCTGCAGTTAGGTTTTGTGTCGGAGGGCCAGATTCTGATCTTAATCCACTACCAAAAGAGTGTCAATTCTTTGACATCGACAGAATGTAACAGAGGCAGTGTGGTCTAGTGGGTAGAGTACTGACCAGTGAGTAAAGAGACGTGAGTTCAGTTTCTAGATCTGCCAGTGATTCACTAGGTAGCCTCGGGCAAGTCATTTAGGGGCAGATTGTCACAACTCTTACTCTGCCACCCACGGGAGTAAAATGGAGTAAGGCCTGCTCTGCTCAGATTGTGACTCTGGCTGCAGTAGGGACAGTAGGAACTACTCGCCTGAGGGTAGCTGCTGACAGTAAGTGGGTAATGGGCAGAAAGTGGTTGGGAATGTGAAGGGGAGCCCTGGCTCAGCATCCCCTGCTTGCTGACTGAAGTAGTTGCCTATGTGCATACCGGGGAGTAAGCTGTTCTATGAAAAGGGGATACAGTCACTTGCTCCTCCTCAGAGCAGTGGGGTAGCAGGGAAGAGTTGTGTCTTCCTGAGTTAAAATTGGTCCTTGTTCTGCTCCTAGAGCAATACCGATTCACAATGCTCCTTACTCAGGACAAATTGCAATCCAGCCTTTAAGTACTGTGCCTCAATTTTCGGAGCCATACTTTATCAAGTATGCTAAGATCTTCAGAGAAAATGCAGTATCAATGTGTCCAGTATTAATTTATTACTAGTCGGTGAAAGACCATGCTGTCACAC
Organism: Caretta caretta; assembly: GCF_965140235.1. Lineage (NCBI taxonomy): Eukaryota > Metazoa > Chordata > Testudines > Cheloniidae > Caretta > Caretta caretta. The sequence goes on from NC_134209.1 coordinate 105,958,818, forward strand.
AGATTTGGCAGTTGGACCAAGTGATCCACCATATGTGTAGTCTCCCTCATACAACCAATGGTATTGTTGCATGCAAATTAGCTGTAGAATAAAAGTGATGATTGGTTGAGTTACCTCTGACATCACAGTGGTTTATACTCTTGGCATAGCATAGATACATGTCCTACTGTAGCTGTATGCTGCCTGGGTGTAATTCATTAAATCAAAGTGGCTATAACAAACCACAAATCCCCATGATTGAACCTGCTGATATTCTAAACAAAACAAGCTCTCAACCATGCTTGTAGCTCTTTCCATCACTTTACACTGACTTAACAGATATTCTAGGCTTTAGAATGACAAACAGACAGAATGACAATCCTGGAATCTTATTATAGAAATGATTATTATTAGCTGACAGCAGAATTTGGCCCAAGGTACCTGGAGTGCAATAAACAGGTGCTTTGGAATGTATTCTGGTCTTACAGTTGAAAAGCTCTGATAATTTGGTGAAATATTTCTGAGAATGGCAAATACTGCACATTTATATGGATACATCGAGGAAGGAGCACATAATTTCCTGCAAGGTCTGAGTGCAGTATATATCACTCAAGCAGTTTTAAGATGGTTTAGTTTTAAAGATGTAAAAAATGCCTCATTGTTAGAATACTTCAAGATAACTAACAGTTTGGTCTTTTTTAAGTATGCCATTGATCTGCCATACTACTCCTGGAACTTAGTGAAGAATCTGTAAATGCAGTGACCTAGTGTGAATGTAGAACAAACACTGAAATAGTACCATAATCAAAATGTACAAGTATATTAGGAAACCCTGCAAATTACAGTTTGCCCCATTGTGCACAGTCCTACATTATCACTCCTAAACTGACTGACTCATACTTCACTCTAGTCAGTATTTCAGGGTTTAGAATGGGTTACATAGCTATGTGTCCTCATCCAAGGAATAAGACTTACTGTGTCTCTTGTGTGGGCCAGTTGCTGCTCTGCCTGAATCCCACACAAGTGCCATAGAAACAGGCCTTGCACAGGGTATCCCAGATAGTTTGGGAAGGAAACAACCCTCAGAACCTGGCAGATTGCTGAGGTATGGGTGTGTGTGGCACGCCCCTGGACAGGAGTAGCCTGGACCAGATCGAGCATTTCCAGGGACTGCTGCTGAGCCACTTAATTTGGTCTCTCCTGTGTATTCATTCTTCCTCCTCACCTGTGTTTCTATTAAAAACTGTATGTCATATGAATCTATCCCAATAACGTAATGCCCCCTGGATGTTTTACATATGAAGCCTGACCTCTGTGGTTGTGATTGAGTCTTGGGTAAAAATACAGGTATGCTAATGACTTGATTGAGATTGAAATTAGAGATCACGTTAGACAGAAATTTGGGGAGAGGATGAAGGGATACCATATCCTTACAGGACATAGTGTTGATCAGAAGTTGGACCTGCATTTCATGAACATTTGTTGCAAGAAGATAGGATGTTCTCAGCATTTGGTTTAAAAAAAAGTTTGGAAGAAAAGACAGTGCAATATCATTAGTCAGTTTCCTCAAATAGTTTGAGCTTTGCCTGTGATAATATGCTCAGATTGTTTGGAATTATAATGCTTAGAAATATTGCCTACTAAAAGTGGTACAGAACTTCAGGGAATTACATCATATTAGAGCAGTTGAGAATACAGTACCCCTGGGAATACCAACATATAACAATTCTTTGCCTTTGTGCCAATTGCTGTTTAAATCATAAGAAATCTAATCGATCACAATCTTAACACTTTATTATACAGTAGCAAATCCCAGGAATTCTTATTTTTATGCTTCATATTGCTACTGAACTGAAAAAGGATCAAAAGCAATTACTTTTAAAGGAACTGCAGTCATTTCACACCCACAATGTTTTATCTTCCTCTCTTCTTTCATCTCTTATTAAAACCCTGATATTGTTGGGTTTAAAAGCCATCAGGTTTCAGCTAGATAAAGCTGTGTCTATCATTGTAGATAACTCTCCTTTTCAATGACTGCAAGGTCTGTATAATGACTTCTCCAGCAGAAAAGAATAGAATTTAGATTTCTGTGTTTAGATATATAAAAGTGACTATCCAGCGCTCTGGCCACCATTCTCTTTAAAAAAAATATTTCTTAGCAAAGAAAGTCTTTACATTGACGTCAGTGGTTTTTGGATCAGGCCCCAGATGAACAGCAAATGGGGGCTGGATTGGTGTGATATATGCTTTTTGTTGTAAAATAAAATCTTTCCTTCTGCACTTCTTTAGAACACTTTTTTATTCACTAAAAAGTTATCCTAAGAAGATTTGATTTCCCCATCTACCCCATTGTTTAGCATGGTTCACTCTGAGAGCATGATTGATAATGTTGGCATTAACCCCCAGAAGAAGAAAGCCTAGACCGCTGTCAGATACATTTAGGCACCATATAAAAGACAGAAATAAAACAGAGTAAATAGGAATAACCACTGGAGAAGTTACAATAATGTCATACAATTTATGAACCAGCTCATATTGCCCTTACTCAGGTAAAAACTCTCACTGAAACCTAACAAAGTTCTTCATTGGCAAAGGCTGCAGGACTAAACAATGAATCATATATATATATATATATATATAATGTGTATATATATGTTTAACTGACTAATTAACTAATTCACTGACCCAGCTGCAGTATGTAATTAAAGTTAGAGGCCTTAACTAATTTACACCAATCTATATTTGAACGTTAGAGCTGAAAAACCAATTCCACTAGTGCATCGCAAGCTTCCACTGCCCTGGCTTTTTATCAGAATCATGCCATTAGCTGCCCATCCTTTACCAATAAATATATACCCTGTTAATTAACAGGACCAGTTCTTTAGTAAAAAGCAGCATAAACAGATAGCATTCATGAGAAGAAAATTAAAGCATGAACTGCTGCTGCATCTTAGGCACCTGAATTCAGCCTCGCTATTTTTTTAGGAGAAGCTCAGTATCAATGTCGTGCTCTGCACTAACCCTCTAAAGATTGTTTCAACAGATCATCACTGTCACAGACATTTCCCATTCCAAACTCTGTATTCTGTACAGAAAAGAGCCTGGTTTTAGGCAAGGCTGTTTATTGAAAAACACTCTTCCACTGAAGCAGCAGGTGTAGATGTACTGTTCTAAACAGCATCCTGCAGAGCAGAAGCATACAAAGCAGGTTATTCAATTTTAATGAATGATTTAATGGCGGGAAAACGTTCTTTCTATCTTATATGGGACTTTGGCCTTGGGCTGCTGAAAAGTGAAAGGGACACTGTCAATCTCCTTTTTTTAAACTGAATAATTTGTTAAAAATCTTTTCTCTTACAGCATGTTGTTTTAGCCGTATGCCCTGAATTTCTAAAATCCTTCAAAAACAATGGGTATTAGGCTTTTTCTGCTTCCCTCTTCAAGTTTACAAGGGTTTTGTCAGTCAGTCAGTTTCCCCCTTAATAACTGACTGGACAGAGACACCACCTAAGCACAAAATGGTATCAGATACGGGACAGGTGCTCACCCTGTATCAATTGTCGTGGAGCTATGACGCCTTACACTAGCTGTGAATATGCCCCATAAACCAAAACACCTGAGAAAACAGAGGAAAGGGTGGGGTTTTTTTTCTAACATTTCTGATTTTTAGTAACTTTATGTATCATGTATTGTAAAAGTAGGTATAAAACTTTCAGACAGAAATGTGGTTTTCAAGATGATGGTGTTCCCTTGAGTGATTTCCAAGGGAAGAAACAAAGCATGGAAAAGCAAAGACAGGTGAAAATTCAGTTGGGCCTCCTTTTACTGACCACACAAGAACACCAGAGAAAGGCAGGGGGTGGAGGGGGTGCTTGGTTGTTTTATGTTTCCCAGGAATTTGCTTTCCTTCTATATCTATATGATAGTTTTACTAATGTGTAATTTTAACACAAGTATTTCACATCTCTCTGCATTTAAAAGCAAATGAGCTATGGTGGGATATGCAGGTTAAAGGTAAAAAAACCAAACAGCTGCAAGGGGGCTGTGCATAGAAAGAAGCTGTTGGATTCCTTCTAGATCTGGAGGCCAGACTTCAGAAGTGAATGAATATTCATTGTATGTAAATCTCCTTGCCACAGCCATAAGGACTATGTATAGCCAGAGACAAATACTCCCTCACATGCCCGAGGCCCCATCAAAACTGCTCCCACAGAGGAATTTCATGCCACATGGTAGTGACTGACATTCAGCCTATCCAGTCTGCCACTGGCTAATGTCTAAACTGTTTGGCACAAGGGAAATAGGTGCTCAGAAAGTTATTCCAAAGGAGGGAGAGCAAGGCCTCACAAAGAAGCTTGGGATTCTTTTTGTTGTGTTTTTTCCAATCCTTTGAGTTAAGGCTGAATGTCCCCACTATCACAGAACTTAAGTGGGAGCTTTAGATTATGGGTTCTGTAAAAGATGGGTTTATTGCCATCATGTAGATATTTTCTTGTTGTTTGAATCGTGTGGGATGAGCAAGAATGTGTTTTTCAGGGCAAAATACTGGCTTTCCAAATTAATATGGGATTTTTTTGTGACTTGCACAGGCCAATAGCTCGATTATTCAACAAAGCATTTATGTGATGAGAAACACATTTTATACAATACAGCAAAGCATTTTCTAAATGTTTTTTCAGTTAAAATGAAGCTATAGACCTACTAGTTGTGACAGATTAGCTATATCTGACGTATAAATTGCGAGCCAGTGTGACCTTAAAATATGACAGATACCTTTTATCTGACTACAATTTTTACTGCTGTGTAAGCTCTGTCTCAGATTGGCCAGGAATTCTGTACATCCTTATGTTAAACAAAAGCCCTCTAGTAATGGATTTTTAAAGACAAACTTGTCCTGTAACAGGGTAGCAGTGTGCTTCTCCTGTCCCAACCTGTTATCTAGAGAAAGCTGAACTGATTTCTGTTTCCTCATTGTGGCAAGTGCAGCATATTAATTCCACCGTGGCTATCAGGAAGGTGGTAGCAGAAGTAGAATTTCCAAGAGCCATCTGCTCAAAGAGAGGAAATAGAAGAAGTCCTAAAATGAAGGGACAGCTGAAACAGTGAGCCTTGATCCAAGACACAGCAGGCCAAGACCACAGACCATCAACAATAGCTTTAGGAATGGTTGGAACCCAGAGTGCAACCCAACTGTAACAACAACAATATTACCGGAAGCAAGTACTGTAGAGGCCCACTAACCCAGTTGCACTGTGCAGGATGACAGTAAGTCTGTCCTTCATGTCCAAGCTGGGATCAGAACATGACCCAGAAGCTTATATGATCACTTTGAACAAGGTGGTTCTGACAGCACAAGGAAGAGGAGTCCTGGGTTATGCCTTTAGTCTCTTTGAGTAGAGAGTCAAAGAAGTGCATCAGGCCCTGAATAAGGATGCTGCCTTTGAGGTGATAAGGGTTCATATTTTGAACTGAATGGGGGTCTAACAGGAAAAGTACTATGAGAAGTTTTAGAGTGAACCTCTATCTCCTCACTTATATTCCAATTAGAGTTAAGGAGCTGCACAGGTCACAATGAGTCAGTAAAAATCTATCAGCATCACCCTCCAAATCCAGCTAACAGGAGCAGTCAACAGAAGAACACTGTCATCCTGTTCCATGTTTTAATAAGAGCTAAGTCTTTTGAGTGTTCCTGTATGTTTGGCAAATGGACTCTCCTTGCTGAAGATGTGGCCTAAATGCTGGATAAGCACGGAGAGAACACCACCCATCATTATGGTATTTTTTCCTGTTTACAGTTTTCAGCTAGCTAAAATAATACTTTATAACTTGAGGTGAGAATCTGCCTAGCAAATGTTTCCAGAGTATTTGTCTAGGTTGGATATTCTCAGACAGGAAAGGACTCCTCCTGGAAGATGAGCTCTGAGCTCATGGAAGGCAGAATTAGAAGTAGGTACTGACATGAATGGCAGGTCATGCATAAATGAGGTGTTTGTGAGTCCCATTCCTAATCAGTTCTGCCAGGTGCTCAGGCAAAGGCCAAGAAGAGCACAAAGAGAGGAGAACAATTAGAAGGTTACTAAGGCATGGGTGCCCCATTAGATAGATTTAAAGGTAACCTCCCCCACCTCAAAAAATGTTTTTTTGCCATGGATTGATAATCTCCAGCAATCAACCTCAGGCCATTTCCAGCAATCAACCTCATGCCATTCTGTTAATTTCACAGAGAGGAATAGCACAGGGCAAATGATTCAGACTAATAGATTGAGATCACTGTGCATTGCAGAGGAGTTGCTGCAAACAAATACTTAGTATTATTTCTGCAGCTTTATTTCTGTAAAAATGCATAATTTTATAACTCAAATAAATTATAAGCAATATTTTTTTTTAGAAAAGTAGGATTATTTTTGCAATACAATTAGTATCCAGTAAGGTGTCACTTTGTATATATTTCTCTTTGCAATAGGCACTTTGCTTCATTAAAAAATTATTAACTCTAAAGAACACTTGAGTACCTAGAAACAAAGTAGCAAAGTGGCATTTTAAAGGCCCTGGAATACCTTTGTACCTCCTGCCTCCTGCTGCATCACTGAAATAACATGAGCCCCTGTTGAACAGGAGGCTAGAGGATAAAAAAGGTCATAGCACTAAGTAGGTAGTATAAAATGTTAGGGAGTGATATTTTTAATATTTCAGAATTGGGAGAGGAATCTTGATTTTTGTTTGTTTGTTTACTTGGAGTTTGTTAGTATGTCCTTGTTGATTACTTCCCACTAGTTTGTTTGTTCCCTTCTGTAGACAAGCATAAAAAATGAATTATTATGGGGGGGGGGGGCAATAAAAGATGTTTTTAGTAACAGCAACAACGGCAACAGAACAGATCTGGTATATTATTCTGCACCTTAAAGTATGAAGTCTAAAACTCACATTTTCACAAACCTTTATCATGGAGTTTATAGGTAGGAAAAATAAAGTGGGAAAAGGTTCAGATGTGGGGGTCTGATGTGCACAGATCTGGGATTTTTGGTTTTGTACCAGAATACAAATGGAATTGTGCACCTAAGTTGTGAACATTATTAGTGTAATTTAATGCACAAATCAGGTCTGCTTTGAAAAACATGCCAGTTAAATGTGCAGATACTCAACAAGTGTATTCAACCATGGAAACTGCATGTGTAAATTAGGCATGAAGTTATATGTGCATTTTTGAGAAACAGAGCTGGTTTTGAAAACTAGGTCTGAAAATGAAACACTGGGGCCACACTGTCCACAGTGACCCAAAACTTTTTTGTGGACTCCTTTATATTACTGCTTTACATGAGGTTTTCAGAAAATATTTAGCAGATCTTTATCATTAAATGATCTGATTTCTTTTTTCTGTATATTGAGGTTTACAAAGTGATGTCTTAGTGTCTGATGCTGCAAGAGAAATGTACTTGTAAAAAAAGGCTGAGGAAGCAGTTGCAAGTGCTAAAGCAAACATCAGTCTGTACTTGCCAACAGTACTGTGCTAACTTGCACAATGAGGGGACATACAGATGTCTTCCAGGCCCCCCATCGTTACAGATGTTCTGTATTCTGCCAATTACCACTCTGCTGTCAGTCAGTGTTTGAGATTCAAGAAGCAGTACCTCAAGAAGTGAAGAATCTATAGCAGTGAGATGGGGAGTGCTATGAGGAATGGTGATAGGGACACTGCTGCAGTATGGACACCACAGAAGTGACCCTGTTGCACACACACACACCAGCTAGTCAGGCATGGTCCTCCTCAGAAGGACTCTCTGATGGGAGAAGCCCTGTATCCCTCTTTCTTCCCCCTTTAGTAACTATGAGGAAAAGCCACATAAAGAAGCCCAATTCTTATCTGTGCCATATTCATGTGAGGTGTAATATTGTTTTTCACTTTTGGGCAACAGCCTCTTGTATATTGTTCCAGGTCTGATCAGTTTTTTGTCTTCATCATGTTCTTATTTTCCTGGACTAAGCTGTGACAACTTTTTGTGCATTTGTGCACTAGACCTTTCCTATACACCATGATTTCAAGTAGGGATCCCTGTTCAAAGAATACTAACTGGAGCACCAGGTCCCTAATCTGAGAGAGGTGGAATTAGAAGAGGCTGCTCCTCTCAAGTATCCAAAGGAATTGACTTGATTTTCCTTGGGGGTGGGGGTAAGAAGAAAAAAAATGCAACAGCTTTTGGAGCATATAAAACACTACTTAAGGAAGAAGAACAGGAGTACTTGTGGCACCTTAGAAACTAACAAATTTATTTGAGCATAAGCTTTCCTGGGCTACAGCCCACTTCATCAGATGCATAGAATGGAACATATAGTAAGAAGATATATATATACATACAAAGAACATGAAAAGGTGGAAGTAGCCATAACAACTGTAAGAGGCTAATTAATTAAGATGAGGTATTATCATCAGGAGAAAAAAATTTTGTAGTGATAATCAAGATGGCCCATTTAGACAGTTGACAAGAAGGTGTGAGGATACTTAACATGGAGAAATAGATTCAATATGTGTAATGACCCAGCCACTTCCAGTCTCTATTCAAACCCAAGTTAATGGTATCTTATGCTTCCTTAGCTCTGGTCCCCTAACGCCCCTACACTACTTGCGCTACATTGATGACATCTTCATCATCTGGACCCATGGAAAAGACGCCCTTGAGGAATTCCACCATGATTTCAACAATTTCCATCCCACCATCAACCTCAGCCTAGACCAATCCACACAAGCAGTCCACTTCCTGGACACTACTGTGCTAATAGGCGATGGTCACATAAACACCACCCTATACCGGAAACCTACTGACCGCTATACTTACCTACATGCCTCCAGCTTCCATCCAGAACACACCACACGATCCATTGTCTATAGCCAAGCTCTAAGATACAACCGCATTTGCTCCAATCCCTCAGACAGAGACAAACACCTAGAAGATCTCTATCAAGCATTCTTAAAACTACAATACCCTGCTGAAGTGAAAAAAACAGATGGACAGAGCCAGAAGAGTACCCAGAAGTCACCTACTACAGGACAGGCCTAACAAAGAAAATAACAGAACGCCACTAGCCATCACCTTCAGCACCCAACTAAAACCTCTCCAGTGCATCATCAAAGATCTACAACCTATCCTAATAAATTTGTTAGTTTCTAAGGTGCCACAAATACTCCTGTTCTTTTTGTGGACACAGACTAACACGGCTGCTACTCTGAAACCTGTCATTACTTTAGGAAGAGACATTTTAAGCAACTTATTATTAATCATCATTAATACTATTATTTATTTGTTTTGTGGTAGTGCCTTGGATCCCCAGTCATGGACCAGGTCCCTCTTGTACTAGGTGCTGTATAATCATAGAGCAAAAAATATTGATTGTAAGCTCTTCGGGGCAGACTATAAGACAAGAGACAACAGATGGTTACACACAGACAGATGGGGGAGCACAAGGAAACAAGGAGACATTACAATGAGATGTTATTGAATAGCTTCTTCTTTAACATTTACATGTTTGTAGGGGGGATGTGTGTGAAGATCTCCCCCTAAACAGTTAGCACCATAGAGAGGTCAAACTCAGATGTAAGGAAAATAGTTGTCCTGTTTTTCTCCTGGGGATAAGTTGTCAGCATCCCTTTAATACATAGTGTGTCAAGATGAAACATACCATATTCTCCACATAGTATTAAATCATGAAGAGATATCATAAGATCATCTTTTTTTTAAAAGTAGGAAGAGGTGATAACTGCACACTTGTTTCTGCCAAAGTTTTCCACATTCACACATCTTGTGGCAAAGTGCCATCTTAGAGACACTGAGGGATCTCACGGGAAGTGGGTTAGAGGCAGACATGGAGACAGACAGCACTTAGGCCTTCTATAAGTAAGATAGTAAAGCCACTTTCATCCATCATGTTTTCTGTATTTCACTGGAACTTGGGACTCCCTGATTCCTCAAAACTACCACATATTAAAAATCCTCCATGCTACAGATCATGCACATTTAGCTGAGATTACTTGATGCACATTTTTGCTGCATCATGTTTGAAACCATGTAGAAGGTGCTGGGAATGCACATTTAATTAGTTTAAACCAAACAGAAAACATATTGTAATAAGGCAGTGATTCTCAAACTGTGGTTCAGGACCCCAAAGTGGGTCGCAACCCCATTTTAATGGGGTTGCCAGGGCTGGCGTTAGACTTGCTGCGGCTCGGGGCTGAAGCCAAAGTCTGATCCCCCGGCCCAGAGCTGAAGTCCTCAAGTGTTGGTGCCTCCCAGGGCAGCAGGGCTTGGGCTTTAGCTTTGGCCCCGCTGCCTGGGACAGTGGGGCTCGGGCTTTGCTCTCTCTTCCCATGGTCATGTAGTATTTTTTGTTGTCAGAAGAGGGTTGCAGTGCAATGAAGTTTGAGAAACCCTGCAGTAAGGTATGGCTCATTAATTGCAGTTATAACTACTGCTGACTACCTGCTCTTTTGGTCTCATCTTTTTCAGTGTCAAGCAGAAGCATCCAGCCTGTCTTGGGATCAGATTGCTATCTGACTTGTAGCACAAGCAAAATCTAGGTTAGGCCTAGTGAACAGATTACTATCACAGTGTGATATTGCAAGACCTTGTTTTTTGTTTCAGAGTAACAGCCGTGTTAGTCTGTATTCGCAAAAAGAAAAGGAGTACTTGTGGCACCTTAGAGACTAACCAATTTATTTGAGCATGAGCTTTCATGAGCTACAGCTCACTTCATCAGATGCATACCGTGGAAACTGCAGCAGACTTTATATATACACAGAGAATATGAAACAATACCTCCTTCCACCCCACTGTCTTGTTTTTTTTGTTTTCACGGGGGAGATGTAAGCCGTTTAGTATCAAGGGCTCTAACAAATAAGAGTAAATGACTGACAGTCTGTTCTTAGAAAAGTTTGTTCTTAGTGTTAGATGTAAAATGTTTAAAAAGGAGGCTGATTCAAACAAACTATACTGTGCAAATTAACAGGTGCTTTTGTTTTTATTGCTAAATGGGCTAATCAGTGTATGTTAAACAGTACATTTAACAGAAACAAGTTTACTTTTGGTGGTGATTTTTTGGCAATAAAATATATAATTTAACTAGGGACACATTATTTACATGGGAAAACTTCCCAGCTTCTGTCAAGTGGCATCAGCAATCATTGCAAACTCACTATAGGTGAGGTTTTTTCGCAGGAGTGGGTGGGTGAGATTCTGTGGCCTGCATTGTGCAGGAGGTCAGACTAGATGATCATAATGGTCCCTTCTGACCTTAGTATCTATGAATCTATTAATCTTAGTTTCTATACAGAAATATATTTATTCTGTTTTTCCCTAGCTTATGCATAATCATATTAGGTCACAGCTTTCTGCTTATCTGACATAAGCCTAATAGCTAAAGGTTGCAAACATTCTGGGCTATAATACTGACAAGTGTCATTTCTCTAAGATGTATGCATAATTTTAATAAGGAAGTGTCAATATATAGCTGTCTAACTACATTGATGGACTTTATCTTTTCATGATTTAATACTACATGGAGAATATGGTATATTTCATTTTGATAAACTCCATGTTAAAAGGATGCTGACATCTTGAAATTTAGTCAATTTAAGAAAATGAGTTAAAGGTATTTTGAGTTGCTATACCTACCCTTGAGTTCTACTACCAATTTATTGTGGTTTTACAATCACATTTTCCTAGTTTTAAAATGTTCTCCGTACACCCCAAAGCTTTGTGAAATAACCTCACAAACAAAAGGAGATATTGACTGACAGACTAGAGGGGTAGGAGTAAAATTGACTAGGTAGACTGTCTTGGGACAAGTACTTGCCACAAGTACTCGTTTTCTTTTTGCGAATACAGACTAACACGGCTGTTCCTCTGAAACCTGTAGGTAGACTGAGGCTGTCAATTGTATAAAGAGAACAAACTGGAAAAAATAGACTAGCAGTCTTAGGAGTTGTCTGCCACACCAGCGGATTTTTTAAAAATTCAGACAAAAGTGTGATTGTTGATGGTTTACCAATGGTATATTTTCAGATTTGGAAAGGTTTCTTATATCAGTTTTGCACAAAGGTTAGGAAGGGAGAGCAGGGAAGGTGAATATACAGTAAACACTAAAAGCTGGACTACAGGTCTTAATGTTTATTTCAAAGTAAACAAGCTATTTTTCTTGTATAAATACAAAGTTAGTCACTTTAATATATGTTTACATTTTAACACGACATTTTTGTATTCATATATATTATATAGTATATTCCTTTTTTCCTGTCTTAGTGTGTGTGTTTTTTTCTTGGTCTTTTACTTTATATACACTTTAGCCCATTCTTCTCGGAGATATAGTGATCAGAGGAGTTATAGATCAGGGATGTGGATCTGAGCTTCTTTGTCAAAAGTTAATATACTGTCAGCTGAAAAGAATGAATATAATTTTTAATATGCTGTATTTAAACAGCTAAATTGTCCTTATACGCTTCCCCTTGTTTAGACCTCAGCATACATCAGATGAAATAAAGACAGTTTGCGAACTTTCTGCTCTTTTCTTAATGCCTCTTCTTTGTCACACCAAAACATCATTAAAACAGCATAATGCATCAACTGTTCTCTCTAAGCAATCGCAAATTGTATTATATTCCAGAAAAAGGTCAGAACATTAGACAATTTACCAGGGCATCGAATCATGGAGGTTAAATGATCAATCATTAGTGAAATGCATGGATATTCATGTGCGTTTAATTTCTTCATTTAGGGCTTTGTTCTGCAGTAAATAACAGCCTGCAGCTGATTATGGGCCCTGTAGATGTAGATTGTAAGCATAATTCAAGAACACAAATTTAGCACATGCCCCTGTCTTCTTTGAAAGTAGAGTCTTCAATTATACAAAATGTGAGTCTCCTCTTATTTGTCTAGAGTAAGCGTCGCATACGCAACTTGAAGCAATTTTTAAAATGGTTTGGACTCTGGTTGTATTTACTAATCACCCCAAAGCTTGGATGCCTTGTATTTTTTATTTTTATTTTTTTTGAACTCTCAGATTCTCAACTTGTCAGGCTGAGAATACCATGAAAAGAAGCTTTCCTGGAGTACCTTGATTCTGGCTAAGTATATAAACAAATGAAATGTTGAGAATCAAAACTGTATCAATTTCAAGAAGAGTTTAGTTTGACGTTTGCCAAAGGTTTCTGGTTAGTTGTTATCCAGTTATTTCATAGATCGCTAAAATGAGGAAAAGTTACATAAGGAGAACACTAAATAAACTTGTACGCTATGACAGATGTAGAACTTTGTGATAGAAGTGTGAAGAGAAGGGCTGGGGAAAATTCCTTGACATAATTGCTATAAAAATTGCATCGGAATGCAATGTGACTAGTAAAGGAGAAATCATGGCATATCAACCCAAATAAGTCTTTTTTTTCCTTCCTCTCTCCCCCTCCCCCAGGAAGTATGTGAAAGCAATATTTGTTAACTAAAATATTTCCCCTCTTTAATCACTTCTACACTTAAGATAATGAAGATTATTTTCTAATAAAGGAACCTTGCTGAAAAACAGATACTAACTTTCCTACTGTAGACAAGAGAGTTATTAGATATTTACAAATCCCAAAGCATCTCTGTTTCTATCCTACCTGGAGAAACCCCAGGGATTTTCAGGGGCAATACAGGTTGGCCCACTTATGATTGGAGATGGAGAATATTGCTTTCTGCTAGTTTACAGGCAAGGCTAGATAACTATTTGTAACCTTGACCCATGTTAGGTGACTGAGGCAGGAAAAAAAGGCAGTCTCTTACCAGAACTCCTGTACCTCACACCTTTATTAAATAGTGTCAATAGTAAACTACATCTTTATCAAACTGGAACAATAAAGTCTACTGAAATCCTTTGGTCTCAATGGGAATTTACAAAGAACTGGAGGAGGCAATTGCAACTCTTCTAAATTTTTCTGCACGAAAGTGGCACTTCATAAAAATCAGAGGGTGAAATCCCCCTCTTGGATACTTTATTGCAGGCCCTGAGCCACTGGAATAAGAAGGGGGTTATAAACTTCTGGACAAAATCCATTCCAAAAATTCAAGAATACTTTGATTCATACACAAGACAAGCACATTATGTTTTTAAGAAAGCAGCTGACAGGTGCCAACATAAGCCTTTGTGTTACTTAGACCTAGGTCAAAACACCAAAAGTTGTCACTTGAATTTGATTAGGTAACAGATGGACTCATTAGAGACCATATTATTTGTGGTAAAACGTGTGGTCAGGTTAAAGTAAAGTGAATGCAAAAAAAATGAACTTGACTTTACAAAGAACAGTGGGTATTTACGGGGCTAGTGAAAATGTTGCTTCCCAATATAAAATAGTAGCAAGCAGTGAAAAAACTGAAGTGCATCTACTTGAAATGTATACAAAGGCAGAGGGACACAATACTAGGATAAGCAAACATCAGAGACCAGATGTGCCATAAACATGGAGAGGTATTCCCAACACCACACAGAGGCATCCAGCGCAAGTGATACAGTGTCAGGAATCCAGTACAAGTAATCACTTCACAAAAGTGTGGCTCTCTGCTCAAATTGCAAAGAAATATGAAAGCAAAACACATTCAGGAACACATAGTGGATGGCCACAAAGTTCTGATGAAGATGCAGAAATAGGTGTCTGCCTACAGAATCTGAAAGAGAACTAGTTCATATTGGAAGCTTTCCTTCCCAAACAGTACAGTTAGAATCTTGGGCTATGCAAAAAGATACAGCAAATATCCAAATGGGCTAAAAACAAAAGAAGGAAAGCTAAAGGGCTGGCCATGAGCTTTCCAGTCAAAAATGAAAGAACTGGAAAACAGGTCAACGACTCAATGTGAGTTAACATTAAAATAAAATTCTGTTTTAAGTAGTGGTGCTGACTCTGCTTTCCCCTTCTGTGGTTGTATAGGAACATTTGGCTGCAGGAAAACCACCCTCCTATCAAACAGGCTTATTGATTCTGGCATTTGCTCTTTGTAACATATCATTTCCCTTATAAATACTGAACACTGCAGTATCACTAGTGTAAACGGCAGCGTGTCAGACTCTTACCATAGAATACTGTAATATTTTATAACAATACTGCCAAACACAGCCTAAAAAACAAATGTCATCATTTTTAATAACATGGAGATTCTTACTGATGCTCCATGCCAAGATTTCAAGCCTGAATTCCTAAGCTGCATGTGATAAATGTGCACGTGATGCAAATAATTGTGCAAAAACTACTTTTGTGCATGCTGAGTGGTATTTGCATGTTCCAAATAGGTAACCATGCCTGTAACCTGGTATTCCCATTTCCTCAAGTTAGATCCTGTCAAGGCTGATTCCCCACTCTGGCACTTTGAGTGCAGAAGGTGGGGGCCCTCAAGGATTCTAAAAGTTACTACTTGCCACTCCAGGCTTGTATTAAACTCCCAAGGTTATAGCTTTTCTCTGACCTTGGATGGGTAGATGCTGCCACCACCCAAGTGCAAAAACCCCTTTGAGAACCCAAGAACTTTGCACTTGGGGATTCCTTCCTGTGGGGTACCCTCAAGCCTTTCACCTCTTCCCCACTCCAGACAACAGCTGAGAAAGAAAACAAAGGAAATCAGCTGTTGCCACCAGCTCATTAAACAACATGTGCACAAACCTCTTAGGACACAAAAATCCAATCCTGTTCTTAAATAGGTAAATTTTATTAAAAACAAAAATAAAGAAAATACATTTAGAATTTAGGCTTTTTGCTAGATTTAAAAAAAAAAACAATGACAAGGTTTAAGCATCAAGATAGCTCTCTTGAGGTCCATCTTTAAGGTTACAAGCAAAACAAAAGCACCCAGGGTTAGCACAGAGGAGGCCACAAGCCATAAAGAAATAAAAAAGATAAACCTAATCGCATCTTCCTAGACATTTCCAGATCTACTTACATATCTGGGGTTTCAAATGAGTAGTTTTTAGGTATGAACTGGAGATTTTTCATACCTGGCCCAAAGCTTTTTACAGAATAGTTCCAGCCCTGTCTCTGCTCTCCGGGACAACAACACAGACAGACAAAGGGGAAGTTTTTCTCCCAATTTTAAAAAGTTCTAGCCTTCCCATTGGCCCTTTTGGTCAGGTGCCCACTCCCTTCCTTTTACCTATGCAGGGAGACTTTTTAACCCTTTTCAAGTAAAGCAAGTAGAGAACAACTACCAAGAGGGATTTATAGCTAACTGGCTGGCTTGGTGTCCGTAACAGGGAGCTGCTCCCCCCACCTTTCATTTATCAGAGATCCCCCCATATGAAATTTGGATTCTTGTGTCTAGCCCTATTCCTTTTCCCCTTCCCAGACAAATCATTCCCTTCAATGGACTACTCATTTATATTACATTAATTCAGGACTGAAGAGTTTCCACAGCTTGATGCAAAATGTGCCATGATGAACAATTAAGAGTAGAAAAATGGGTTTCATCGTACCTAATCATCCCAGTGCCAGATTTTCTCGCATGTGAGTTACATTCAGGGTATGATATTGCTTTCATGGAGCATTATGAAATATGGGCAACTTCATTTTTCTCCTCTTACCTTAACATGATTGTTAGATGAAGCTTGTGCTGAGATGGTTTTTTTTTTTCCTCTTCAGAATTCGGATGAGTGGGTGTGATTAATGTAAAGCAGGATGTCAGCTTTTCTGAGCATATTATCATCTGGGTAATTATGATCGATGTCTAACTATGAAAGGAACAGTGGCATATTCTAATTTTAAGAACAGAAAAGCTGGCTGTTATGGCATAGCTTCAGCTCAGCATTATACAGCGTTTGAAAGGACAAAAACAGATTTGCATCCTGCTTGGTAGGGAATTGGAAAGACTACTGGAACATAACACACAACAGTAGGCAGACATTGCTGGAGAGTGTCCTCAGTATTAGAATTCCTTAACAATAGCCCAGAGTGAGAAAGAAAAGATAAATTGGCTAGACCGCATATAACAGAATAGTGCACAATTAAACAATGGAACAGGCAACCCTTTAATATAAAAGATAGCTGTGCGTTGTGACATATGATCTTTAAACTTCATAGTCAGCGAGAAAAATCATTCACAACCATTGTCCCTGAAATTCCAGTGAAAGAGATTTCACCAGTATACAACATAACTACCAATCTTCTAAACTGAGCATGTGGTTACTGTAAGTGAATAGGAAAGGATTTGGTGTACAATATTTAAAATAAATACAAGCATGAGACATTTACTTCTTACAAGAACTAGATAATAAACCAAGCAGTGATCTCCATAAGGCATGTACTTGTGAATAAGTGAAGATTACCAAATTTATATTTTTCTGAATTACTCCTTTTTAGTGGTTGCTTTGCTTAACTGACATTGTTGCTTAAGTCCAGAGGTTAATCTTAAGAGTCGAAGCAGTCTTCAGAGTAGTTTTTCTACACATCATTAGAACAGTGCAACTTTAAATAATCTTCCATTTAAATAAAAGAATAAACCTGCAGCAGATCAGTTCCTTGTTTAATGTTCTTCTACAGAAAAACAGACATAAGATCTGCTGCCATCCCATACATTTAATGTGTGCTATGAAAGTGAATGATTCAGACAGGGCAAAGCCACATAAAATGCAAAGCCACAGAGTGAAGAATCTGCTTACAGCTATTCAAACACCTTGTAGCTATTTTAGTTGCTTCATGAAACTCTGGACTCTATTGACTTCATGACCATATGCTACCTACTTCCTGGTGGATCAGCTGATGTAGGTCTTGCAGACCAGAAGATAGCTATGCAAATGCATATAGTGCAGTGGTTTCAAAACAACAGCAACTTTTGCAAGAGTGCTAACAATTCACTCATCCATTATGAGAAGTCAGTCTCCATCATTAATCCTAAGGCTACCCCAGATGTATTACAGTTTAGAAGGTGCTGACAATGAATGCTTCCAAGGAAGCTTGAAAGAGATCTATAATCCTTCTGGTTTTTAATTCATTGTTTTGTCAATTTTTAGTTTTCAGTTTAAAAATCAGTATTTTCAGAGTTTCCTTACATTAAACCTTGTGTTAATGGAGGCAGGTCATGTCTCTTCTGTCCCTTTTCCACTGACCTCCAAGAGAAGCCATAAGGTTTTTTAGAGAAAAATGATAACACATTGGTAAGCCAAGACTGTTGTCATCAGATGAATCTGTTGGTGAAGAGGGATTTGGTGCCAATTTAAAAGAATTCATTAAGACAAATTAATGGCACAATGATTCTAGACATATTAAGTCTTTGAGGTTTGCTTCCCCAAATCCCTTCAGAATTTTAATTGCTTTTGTACCCTGCTATTGTCCTTGGATCAATCTCTTTCTTCCCATAGAATTACTGTGGGAAGTCTCTGCATTATTCACACAATTTTACAGTTTTGGCATATGACTCACAGCATGGGTGCTAGCAGTGAGTGCCTGCCATTCTTTAGTGTCTGATGGAATCACTGTCAACGTATTATAGTAGCCTAATAATAGTTGTCTCATTAGTAGTATGCATTTAAGATCCTACTGGGACAGGACTCAGTTGTGCATTATGGATGAAATTCAGAGAGACAGCACAAGGAATATGCATCACTTAGTCCACACTTAAAACCTCAAGATTGGGTTTAAGTACTAGCCTTGTGCTGGCCTTTTGTGCAGGAATGATTTTACCCTATATGCCTAGTCTTACTCTGGGGCATTGTGGAGTCTTGCTACCCCAATGACCTTCCTAAAGCAGAATTCCATACAGCTCTCCAGGGCTCAAAGGGAGCCTGCTTGCAGTTACACCCCTTATGGTATGTCTACACTGCAATTAAACAATCGTGGCTGGCCCATGTCAGCTGGCACAGGCTACAGGACTGTTTAATTGTGGGGTAGACATTCAGAATCAGGCTTGATGTCTACACCACAGATAAACAGCACCATAGCCCAAGTCCCACGCACTCAAGTCCGCTGACATGGGCCAGCCATGGGTGTTTAACTGTAGTACAGCAATATCCTTAGGGGCTACAGTATTCTCTCCTTGGTGTTCTGGGCTTACCCTGCAGGTCAGTGGAAAAGGGACAGAAGGGCTATGACCCTGCCGCCTCCTCCCCACCTTCTATGTGGCGATGAGTGACCCTCAAGGAGTATGGAAGGAGCATGGAAGGAGCAGTTCCTGTGATTCCCTTCAGGACAGGACTCACACTGTGACAAGTTGTGATGCACTATACCTCAAAGTATCACCCAGTAACCCCCATATTCATCATTTGTATATGGTTGTGATTTCATACAAAGCATGCCTTATAAGATACCATATGAAATGTCATGGTCTGATAAAACTCATTTTTCTGTCAAAATACGTATTTCGTGATTGTGTATGAAGTTATGAGATGTTGCTATATGTTGTTATTGAAATATGTTGTAAGTTTGGGAGATGCCACTGCTAGCTCTCCAGTGACAACAAAGGTGGTGACTCTACCCAAACAGACATTAAATGACCATCATGAGCGATTGACCAGCAGGGAAACTGTAAACAAGAGATTTACAATTCTGTTAGAGCCAGTTGCGCAAAGACCACACAACGGTGTGTGACTCAGCCAGGCCCACTGAGACATGTCTGGTATCTTTCCTGGGACATGGATTGAGACTATAAAATCAGGGACAGTGGCATCATCCTCTCTCCTTCCCCACCTACACTGAAGGCAACAAGAATGCTGAAAGACAAAGACTTTGAACTGAGGAGACTGGTCCCAGCCTGGGAAGGAAATTCAGCCTGTGTATTAAGAACTCTAACCTACCTGCAACATCCAGTGGGGTTAGAAAAGCTGTTTGATTCAAATCTTACTGAGTCTTAAATCTTAAGATTTAGACCCAGATTTTATTTTTATTTCTTAGATAAACTATCTTTGACCTTTATGCCTACTGCTTATAATCACTTAAAATCTACCTTTCTGTAGTTAATAAATTTATTTTAATGTTTTGTCTTAACCAGTGAGTTTGTCTAAAGTGCTCTTGGATTCTGCTCAGATTACAAAGGCTGGTGCATGTCCACTATCCTTTAACAAAGTGGCAAACTAATTGATGAGTTTGCATTGTTCAAGAGAAGGTCTTGACAGTATAGCGTAAGACAGTATA
Source organism: Caretta caretta (assembly GCF_965140235.1). Classification (NCBI taxonomy): domain Eukaryota; kingdom Metazoa; phylum Chordata; order Testudines; family Cheloniidae; genus Caretta; species Caretta caretta. The sequence goes on from NC_134209.1 coordinate 105,978,916, forward strand.
TTGCTGGGGTACAAGGCTAAGGGGTTTTGCCGTTGTTTCCCTATGCTTAGAGAGCTTTCATGCAGTGCAGCTGGGCATGTCTCTGCATGTTGGTGCCTGAGTGATAACAGTGTCTGGAGGGGTTTGCTGCTTGTCTCTAGCAAAGCATCATGCGAGACAGCCCAGGCTGGAGAGTTGAGGGGGCACAGTGGTCCCACAGTTCCAAGTTGTACCTTGGGGATCTCGTCATACACTTACTCAAGTGCTTCTACTGGAGGACATTGGAATTGGTCAGAAAGCCAAATTACCCTAACTGACTGGGGAAGACTATCTTCAGCAGGGAAAGTGAGATGTTGGAGAGCTAAGCTACACTTTTTCAACCAGGACCCAGTAACCTCAATTCAGGGGTCTCACAGAAATGCTAATTGAAATTTTCAGAGATCCTTGGCGGGTTATATCCAAGAATGCATTATGGTACTGCCAAACCAGTGCGCGCAATGTCCCTAACTCTCTCCCTCTATTCCACAAAATTGACACATGGCAAAAGTCGGCTCGGTGTAATAAAGAGAAGCTGTACTGCAGGAGTGCCACGAGGCAATAAGAACTGAGGACTTGAAAGCAGCGGGGATAAGCTGCAGGCTGAAAGTGCTTGAAGGCAAAGGAAGCTTGGAAGAAAAGTTTTTCCTCCTAAACATTTCTGAAACTACTCCTCAGTGGTGAATAAAGTTATTTTTCTTTGTAGATATTTTCCAAAAATGTGACATTTTCAAACTCTGTTTTATTTCCTTGCTGTGGTTTTGTCAGGCCTAGTGATCTCTATTAGTAATTAGTTTTGTTTATTAAATATATGCATCAAGGGAAATGATTTCCTTCTATTTGTATGCTAGATTAAAGGCATTGTAGACTGATATTCTCTGTTTTAAAAAACAAAACATATGGAAATGAGATAAAAGAAACTTATGTGTAGAAAAGTCTCATAACTGCTGCATGCCATACTCATATCTTATTTCTGAAATGCTTTTTTGAAAATACAATAAACTCAGCATCCCTCTGAAACCCATTAAGTTGTTTTTTTAACACACAAAAAGACATTTTAAACATGCCAAATTTAATGAGGTTTTTATGCAAGCAGCTGTGGCTATGAAGTACTATGGACCAATCCTGCTCCTAATTACATTAGTGTAAGAGCAATGGAGTTGCTGTGGATTTACACCAATGTAATTTAGAGCAGAATTTGACCCCAAATAGCTTGTTTGTTCATTCATTACCCTTGGAGTCTATCTCTTTTGTTGGAAGTCTCCACCCAAGTTAAAAGTTTAACTCTTATTCAGAATCAAACATGGTACTGATATCATGTAAGTGGTGCTGCTATAGGGTGATGGCTTTCAGCTAGGGCTGTCAAAAATTTGTGTTTGAAAGAAGGATTACTGAAGAGAATTTTCCTCTCTTTTATGTCTAGTTATCCATATCCCCTTATGTCTGGTCAACCATCTTTTCCACATGTAACATAAATTTTATTTCTATATACACACAAGTAGGAAAAACATGTCGTACTTGTATGCTAGCAATGTGAAACCTGCTTTCTAAAAATAATCAGGTCAGGCATCACCCACTGGAAAAATATTGTTTTTGATCTTTTTCTTCAAACTGAGCAAATGGTGAAAGAGAACTGATGTGAGCCAGTGTACCAGAAAATGTTTTTGTTTCAGATATTATACCTGCTCTCCATTTGAGTAGCAAATATCTGATCTCAATTTTTGTGGCTCAGTTAGCCAAGGGCAGACATCAAACACCTGCTTCGTCCATTGTCCTTCACTGCCAGGACCCATTCATCTGCCAAACTAGGCAGCACATCTCTATTTATTCTTTAATTGATTGGTAATACAGAGTTCTAATTGAGCTTGTAAAATGAAACTAGGAATAGCTCAGATTTGATTGGCTACTTAGGGTTCAGAGCACTGATGGATAACCTCATTGATCGGAGCTATCAGTCTTGAAAATATTATGAGTAAATGCAAAATATAACTATTAAAAATCCATAACATTCTAAAATGAGCAGTTCTCTGAGCTAAAGTCCAATTCATAACCTACAGTGCAGGAGAGAGCAAAATCCAGCTGGGGAAAGAAAACAAAGTCAGTCAGGATAAAAAATAAAAACTTTCCAGTTTCTTTTCTAATAGGTTAACTCTCTAAAGGAACACAGCAGATTGGTTATGCTGTGGTAATATTTAAAGATTGACTTGCTGAAAAAAAATAAGAATTGATTTTCAAACTGTTGCACCAGGAGATGTAGGTATAATGTCAGTAGAATTTTATGGAACTGTCTGTTCAGCAACAGGCAAGCAGTATGGAGTGTCAAGCTTCATTAGCCCTTGAACTGGTATAAATAGTCATTTGAAAGCCCCCTTCTTTCCTGCGAAAGGCCCCTTCTTTCCTGTAATTGAAAATAAATTTGATTAATGGTTTTATCTTCATTCCAGCTATTAGTGTATTTATAGGAGCAATTAAAACATTAAGAAAACAAAGTTATGACAAAACTTGACTTCTACTATGTAATACAGTATCTGATTTCAGTCTTTATATTCAATAAGTCATTCTTTAAGGACCCCTTTATGCTTTGCAATGGAAGTCTGGTTTAAGACAGACATACCTCTCACTTTCTAAATTAATCTATCTAGGACACCCTTTATAACAATGTGTGTAAAAATGTTCATCGACCTAGCTTTGGTACTTATATGGCCCTTACCACCATCGTATCTGAGCACCTCACACTCTTTAATGGATTATCATCATAACACCCTGGTGAGGTAGGGAAGTTCTATTATTTCCATTTTACAGACAGTGAACGAAGGCACCCAAGAGGTCTGGTAGAGTAGGAAATTGAACCCAAGTCTCAAGTCCCAGACTAGTGCCCTAACACAGATGCCACAAAAAATGAACTTAATGCCCTGGGCTTCTGTCACAGGTTGGTGGGACAGTTGGACACTTTTGGGTATAAAAGAAATTGTGAAAATACCCAAAAAGTTGACATTTTTGTTCAAAATGAAACATTTTGACATTCCTGAAATTGAAACCCAAAATTGTTCTTTTGAGTCATTTGAAACTTAAATTGCATTTTCTCATTGTGACCCATTGCCTCATGAAAATAGCACAACATATTGATGGCCCCATTAGTCACTACGGGTTAGATTCCATGGTATCTCCCATGATGCACTTCACAGAGTTTGGTCACATTACCTTATGTGAGATGTAGTCCTCCTGGGAGCCCAGATCATAGGAGAGAATGGGGATCCAAACTACAACTCCCATAAGGCAATACACTGATCGGGAAATGCATTTTGGGTCAGTCTCAATAAAATGATGTATTCAGATTCAGATCAAACTGATCTGAAACGAAATATTTCATTTAGATTTTGCTAACAGAAGAATAAAAATTTGACAGTGAAGTTGAGATTTTCTCATGGAACATTTTGATTTTTGAAGAATCTGCATTTTCCATTGGAAAATTCCTGAACAGTGATGATAATTTTTGTGAAAAAGGGGAGAAATATGAGTAACATTTTCAAAAACACCTATGTGGCTTAGAAGTCTAAGTCTAATTGAAAGTCAATTAGATGTATGTTCCTAAATACCTCTGACACTTTTGAAAAATGTCGTTTAGGTTCCTAAGTCACTTAGGGTTGTGTTTTTTTGAAAATTTTACTTACTGTAAATTCTCGATTACTAATTTGAGACAGGCCCAAACCAAAACCCCAGATCAAAACACTTGTGTATTTTGGGGATTCATGTTCACACCCAAAAGATAGCTCGTCCCAGCTCTATTTGCTAATACAAGTGTTGTGATGGACCAATTAATGTCTTACTACAGAAGAGCACAAAAAATGAATTTCCACAGGAAAGGAGAGTTCAATTAAAGAAACATTACTGTTTGTGAGGGATGATTTTGAGGTGAGATAAACTCAGTGAGTTATCTGACATGAGTGGTGATGGTGTTTACAGAATGCTTAAATACAGCAAAGTTAACTGCAGATCAAAAAAGAACAAAACACCAAACTCTATTACTATTTTTCAGAAATGAAATGCACTGTCTAGATCCTACCCACGCTGCAAAAATGATCAAGCTTAAAATAAATGTGTAATGTTATTGTGGCCAAATAATGTTGTTATATTCATATATATCTATGAAGACAAAAGAAACATTTCACAAAACCATGTTTTCACCCTGGTAGATACCACGGCACCCTACTGGACATAGTTGTCTAATATTGCTTTGTTTCTTTCAATCAACAGAGGTAAGAATCATTCATTATACAGTTTGGCCACAGTCATGTTTAATATGGCTATTTTTGCAGTGTACATTGGAGTTCAGGTTTATTCATATACTATGCAGTTGAGTCAATTATTCAAGTGTTTTCAACACACATAAGCATCCCGCTAGCTCCGACGTTTCTGATCTTTTTGGTTCCCCAAATTAGTCCTGTGCACCCCTGCCTGACAGAAGAACTGCATGAAAAATGTTTCTTTCTGATTTGAAGATTGGGTTTTAATGTGCACATTAATTTTCTGTGCAAGGGGAAGGAAGGACTTATGAGTTCATCTCCAAATTCAGTAGCTAAAAACACAAATGAAAATGAAATTAAAAATTCCACCTTTCACAAATAATGAAGCCATCAGGAAGTGTAACATTGCACACAAAAATAGGGGCCCATTATGCAAATACATCGCAAAGGATCTTAATAGGTGGGAGCCTCTCAGTCTATGTAATTAAAATGTACTGGGTGTAATTAAAATTAATGTCATTAAAACACTCTCAGCACCACAGTTCAATTATGTCACTCAAATGTTGCTTCTCGACGCACCAAAATTACACTTCCGTAGTATGGAGATGATAATCTCCACATTCCTCTGGTTTAATAAACAGCTGAGACCAAAACACACAAAAAAAAACCCTTAAATTATATACATCAACAAGAAAAATGGAGCTGTTTTTCCTAACTTGAAACTTTTAGCTTCACACACATCTGTACTTTAATGCATATCAGAAACACTGGCACACTGAACCTCTCAAAGGCAGCAAGTGCAAATAATTGCCTATTTAATCATTTAACCTAATTATACACCATTAATGAAGTACTTAAAACACAGTTTCAAAATACAGAGACCAGATTTGTGGGCGTTCTCTGGTAAAAATCAAGGAGGCAGTTGACGTATTGAACAAATAGGATGCAAGATGGTATATTGACATTTCCGGATGTTTTACTAAGGGCCATTACATCAATCTGTAGAATCCCTATTGATATTAAGAGCACTGTAAGCAGATCAAGGGCAGTGTATAGTTCCCAGTGCGAATTTTAAAGAATTACAAGTTAATAGGAGAAGGCAGCACTTTACAAAGAATACTTGAGGCAATATTGGCCACTCATAAGTGCTGCCTGATATGTCAGCAAATTATACTTTTAGAAAACTTCCCAAGGAAGTTAAGACTTCAGGCATTCCAGATTTCCAGTGTCTATCCCTTCCTTTCATACTATTCAGTTTTATACTACTCAGTTTATTCTATTTAGCTACCATGGATCAGTGCCATTTGGTGTCATTAGATTATACCAAATCAGGGAAAAAATCCAGGCATTACTTACCAAAAAGAGAGTGAGAGAAAAATTCAGGAAAGACAGTTATTACAATAAGTTGCAGCTCAAGATTTGACTCAGTCAGTTCATTGTGAACTATAATACAGGTGATACTGGACCTCATAAAATTATACTGAAGTAGTTTAAGACGTATCTCTACTGTAAAGGTCTGTTCAGAGATTGCCTGAAGCATGTGAAGTATTATGAAGGGACTGGGAATATCCATTTGAGGAAATTATCCACAAAGGGCCTGATCCAAAGCCCCTTGAAGTCAGTGGAAAAATTCCATTAACTTCAGTCATCTTTGAAACAGGCTGGAAATTAGGGCCAAATCCTTGGCTGTTGTAAATTGGCATACCTCCACATTGGCTTCAGTGGTGCTATCATGATTTCCAACAGCTGAGGTTTATATCACAATAACGATACTTAGCATTTATATGTCTTTACATCTTCAAAGCCCTTTACAAACCTTAATTAATAAGGGATATCTTTCTCCTTTTCCTTTGAGGTTGCCAGGTGATAGCTCATGTCTACTGGATACCTTGCAGGGGATTAATAACTGGGTTAAGGTTGAAAGGGATGATAAAAATAATATTCCAAACTCTGCCGAGATCCCCCTTGTCAAGAAAAGATGAATGGCTTCCTATAAGAAATTAAACAACTAACATAGTTATCTTGCCTCATATTTTGTAATTGGAACCTTTCTTAGATTACTTGCTAATGTAGCCTACTAACGTTAATAAAGGAAGCAGGTTTCTCAGAAGGTTTAAATAGTCCTGAGAGAAATGATACATAGCAAATGCTTCCTGGTCTTATTTCTGCTGTGTGTGTCATGTACATTTTCTCATGTGGTTTTATTTTCCTGAAAAATTGTACTAAAAAACTGAAGCTTGTCCTTGAAAATCAGGCATCCTTAAGGATATCAAATCAAAACTCAGAGAAGTGCAAGAAAAAAACATTATTTAAAATAAAAGCAGATGCAATGCTAGTATTTTGCCCTGTGCATACTGCACACTGACAGTACATGTAGCTTATGCCCGCAGGAGAAATTCAATTACAATTCCTCCAGGGGACTGCTGGGTTGCAGTTCCACCATCCATGGTTCTCCCTTCTCTGCACCCAGCGGGCTCCTCTAGCCACTTCACAGAGGATCCAGGCCATGGCCCTACTTCCACTGTGCTCAGTGACAGGATTGTGGGGAGGCAGCAGCGGGTACACATGCATATTACCCGTTTGTGTACCCACTTGGGGCTAGCCGGAATATGACCTTACATTGGTAAGGAACAGTTAGCAGTGCATTTTTCTGCCCATTTTTTTCTGTCTACTAATTTCTTCGAGGAAGAGTATCTACCTTTGTCTCTTCTAAAGCACATAGCATAGGTCAGCATTTACAACCTGATCTTGCACTACTAAAATCAGTGGGACTTTTGCCATCAGTGGGAGCGAGTTGCAAATTCAGAAATGTTTTTCAATTATTTTTTACAACAAATGTCTTATTAATCAAGGCTTTCTTTTCTGCCTGTCTGTGGTCTTTAAAACCACAAAGGTCATATTTTCTTAAACTCTTCATTTCATCAAAGACTGATACACTTTTACATGAGGAGTTTAAACTCTGTAAATACACTAGTGACTGATGAAATGCAGTTTGCCTGCAGGAAATAACACTGTGCAGATGTCCTTTATTTTCTGAAGGCTCTTGCTCTCCATTCTCCAATTATCTCCACCACTCTGCCTTCCAAAAAAGATTTCAAGGTCAAATCCAGGTCTCTCAACCAGCTATACACTTAATAGGTGAGTGCAGTTCTTTTATTCTCAGTTATTTTTATCTCTGAAAGCTATTCTCAACACTATCAGCTAAACACAGGAAGTACAAGATCCAATCAACATGGTGGGAAATGTTTAGCAGGCAGAGAATTGAACACGTGATATTTTGGAACAAATATGTTCTAAAACCGTAGAGTTCCTATTTTAATACAGTTAAGAAATGCAAATATTTTGTTAAGATTTGAAAATGGAAAAAACTGATTTCAAAGTGCTGGGTCTCTGAATTGTTAGCAGAGTGAAGAGGTAGGAGCAATGCAGATGCTTGTAGAGAGTTTCCGAACAACCAAATGAGATCGGTTTAGGGAAGGAAGGGAAAAGGTGACAACAAAAGCAGGACAGGATAAGAGCATAAGAATGGCCATATGGGGTCAGACCAATGTCTAGTCCAGTATCCTGTCGTCCAACAGTGGTTAGATGCTTCAGAGAGAATAAACAGAACAAGTAATCGTTGAGTGATCCATTCCCTGTCATCCACTCCTAGCTTCTGGCAGTCAGAGGTTTAGGGATTACCCAGGACATGGGATTACATCCCTGACCGTCTTAGCTAATAGCCATTGAAGGACCTCCATGAATTTATCTAATTTTTTTTTAACCTACTTATACTTTTGGCCTTCACAGCATCCCCTGGCAATTAGTTCCACAAGTTGACTAAGTTGCATGAATTACTTCCTTAGGGTTTTTTTTTTTAAACCTGTAGCCTATTACATTTATGGGTGACCCCTGGTTGTTGTGTTAAGTGAGGGAGTGAATAACATTTCCTTATTCACTTTCTCCAGACCATTCATCATTTTATAGACCTCTATCCTATTCCCCCTTGGTCATTTTTTTTCTAAGATGAACACTTCCAGTCTTTTTAATCTCTCCGGGGAAGGGATAGCTCAGTGGTCTGAGCATTGGCCTGCTAAACCCAGGGTTGTAAATTCAATCCTTGAGGGGACAATTCAGGGATCTGGGGCAAAAATTGGGGATTGGTCCTGCTTTGACAGGGGGTTGGACTAGATGATCTCCTGAGGTCCCTTCCAACCCTGATATTCTATGAAAGGAAGATGTTTCATACTCTTAATCATTTTTGTTGCCCTTCTCTGTACTTTTTTCCAATTCTAATATATATATATATATAAGATGCGGTCACCAGAACTGCAAGGAGTATTCAAGCTGTGGGTGTACCATGGATTTATATAGTAGCAGTATGATATTTTCTGACATTATCAAATAGTTCCTAGCATTCTAATGTTCTGTGAGAATTCTAGAGGCAGGCTAGTTGGAAAGAAGGGAAAGCACTTTTTATAAATGTATTCATCTCAGTCTGAGACTACTCAGGAGACATTTAGTTCACACTGGACATGCTCAGATCTTACACACCTCCCCTTTTTCCTCACCTGCGTTCCCATACATGTTCTACCCTGATCCATACACAAAGTACTATAGTGAATGAAACAATGAATTCACACTATTGTGGCTCTTTTGGAGTAATTTTGAGCACTAATTTGGTCCCTAAATCACTGAGATCTGAGTATCACAGGTCTAGATACTTATTACTTACATGTATGTGAACATATAGGAGCAACCTTAATTATCCGCATGATAATATATTTGTAAGTTGTCTCCACTTTCCTCTGTTCAGTTCATTGCTTTTGCTAACACTTGGGCAAGATCCTGGCTATTGATTTGTCAATTATCAAGAATACTTTTGGGTGCTCAGTAATTAATAATAATATCAGTTGATTTTAGCAGAAAAAAATAAATATTTACTCCTGTTTGTGCTGAAAAGAAGTAACACAGCTATGAAAGAGTGAGGTGGAGTCTTTCCTGGCTCATGCATCATCAGCAGAATCATTCACTAAATCCAGATTAAAGCATCTTTATTTTTGGTAATAATTTACAAGCCAGAAAGAAGGCATCTTGACTCCAGCTCCTAAATTGAGTTTTCACAATTGGGATTTAGAAAAACATCATTTTCCTTGTAAACTTTATACAGAAATCATTAACAGACAAAAATATGAACCCCCCACATTGCCATTTTTAGAGATTTTTTTCAAAGAATAAATGAACATTAATGAGAACCATGGGATACACAGGTACATTTTAAAAGAGAGAAATGCATCTGTAATTCATGACACTAATAAGCGCTTTTTTCATTAGTTCCTGATAATGGGAAATATGTGAGAAAAACATATTTTACTATAAATAGAGACAGATTGAAAAACATAAAAAGAACTTATCTCATTTGTGTCTCTTCTTTGCCTTGGAAACAAAAAGAGAAATAAATAAGAACTGCCTTCTGTTATAGGAATGACAAATAGTGTCTTTAGTGGAAAATGTGTCATTCAAAGGCAGAGTAATTAAAATTTAAGTTCTTAAAAGTAGTTAGTCAGCTAACCATTACAAAAGCCAAATCTTAACTGCTTTAACGCACAGGTGGTTTATGGACTTTCAGTACTTTAGTTCAGCAAACCGCTGTTGCTAATAGAGGCTGAAAAACGTTGATGGTAAGCACAATACATTTTTTCCATAACACTGATTGTACATCATTGTAATCTACAGATAGGAATTGTGTGCACTCCATGTAACAGAAGGCCAAGGAACGAGCCCAGAGGAACACCAACCAATTATCATTATGCCTAATGTTTATTTATTCAATTTGTATTGTAGATGCGCTGTTTAAGAGCAATAAATCACATTCTAAGCTGTTATTTATGAAAATACACGAACAGAAGGAACTAGAGTGGGAAAGCGGTTCTCAACATATGAACCAATCTGCTGGCAGGATGCAGTCACCAAAGTGAGTTCCCACATTCTGCTTGTCAATTAGGTGGGGGGTACAATAGAATAATAATGGTTCAAGATATGTAGTTGCTCATGCTAGGGGTTTTTTAGGCCAAATTATGCCTGCACTGGGCACACAGAGTGAAAAGAGCCCTTCTCACCCTAGGAATCTTGCAGCAGGCGCAGCCGTAGAGCTGTTGCCTTCACTCCCAAAATGGATGGTGGAAAGCGTCAGCGTTGCAGGTAATGCTCTGCACAGAGTGGGCTCTCTGGATGGGGATGGGGTAGCCCACTGTGAGCTACAAGAGCATACATCACAACTGGATTGTGCTCACTGTCGTTTGCCTATCTGTGTCGTCAGACCTTTCTGAATAAGGGGATATTCAGATATGTATTTTTGCCAAGTGTTCTACACTACCTGTTTCTGTATGTGGATCTGTACAGGTCTATACTTAAGTGACATTTTGGCTACCTCATTCTGACAGACCTATCCAGAGTGTCTCCTTGTTATAACATTCGGGGTATAATAGAGACTCTAATAGTATCTGTGATTAACACTACAACCCTGGTGCTTTAAATTCCTGTTATTCTGCAAGGCATTTGTGCCCTGCAGCCTGAATGTCATTGAATAAGACAGTTCCTGCTGTGGTTTTTGTTTGTTTGTTTCTTTGTTATGCCCTTTAAGACATTGCCCTTTCTTATTGCTGGCCAGCAGGAAATTTAAAGGGCTACTAGTTTATATGAGGAATACACAGTTTTTGTCTGACATTCGAGTGACAAATAGCTTCAACTGTCATCGTATGCTTTATATCCTGTAAATGTATACGTTCTAAAGTGTGGAGAAATATTGACATTGATAAATAATCTCTAATAAATCTTTTAATTAGCAGCCCTCATCTCACTTGTTTTCTGGGATCTAAAGCTGCTAGGGTTGCCAACAAGGAGATCCCAAAAGGGTTTACACTCAGCCTCTGAACAGCAGCACAAGGGAGAGGAGAGTCCTTGCACCTTCTCCTCCTCCTCATCTACCCACGCAGGAATGGGCATGAGCTCACCTCTCAGAACCAAGGAAGCCAGTCACTTAACAGCCACCATGGACCATGAGTGTTTAATCATTCCTGAGATCTGGTAACAATCCACTCTTGTTAGGCTTTCCCTCCCCTTTTATTTCAGTTATAAATTATTTTTCTTTCTTTTGAGTGTTCCTTACTGCTATTTCCTGCATGAAGGGATAAAGAATGTGAGAATATCATGGACTGACTTTGCTCTATAGAAATGGAATCCTAATAAGCAAATATATGTCAGGTGATCTTTCTGAAAACACTAGAGAAACTGCATTCCTCTGGAGTGTCTTTTCTTCATATTCTTTCATGAACTACTATCTACAGTTCAACATACAGTACCTTCTATATAAACTGTGATGCAGGAAACATTTAAAGGGCTTTCCTGTGAAAACTTGTTCTCATTTAATAGTTCATTTCCGAAGCTGTTGCTTGACAGAGCCGGGAAATGCATACATGAGTTAATAAAGGCCAAACTTCAGTAGTGCTTTCCAGTTCATTAACTTCTCTTCCGCAGCGTCTAGATAATTAACTCCAGCTGCATCCCTAGAGTGATGCCTAAGGCAAAAATGAAGGCAGGGTCACCTGAAAAAGTCAAAGAGATCACTTCTGTACTGCTTTTGTGGGTAGATAGGCCACAACCCAACCCTGAAAGAAATGATCCTGGGAAAGAAAAGAAGGAAGAAGGTTTAAGTGATACTCTTCCCACTGATTGTACCGTGGGGGTTACAGGAGACTGTATTATAGTATTCAAGAAAAATACAGTAGCTATTTGTCTTAATTGGGTAAAATCCATATTTGTGGAGCATTTGTATTATCTATCTCAGAGATACTGCACACTGCCTTTAAAAAGCATATTTGGCAATATAGGTTTAGTGAGAGTTGGGCTCCATTTAAACACTTTATTTCTCTGTTAACATGCTATCTTTAGAGGCATACAATGTCATAGATCTTTATGCTTCCATAGTTTCTATTTGAAGGATGTACAATGGTATCTTCTGGGCCTGATTCACCTCTAGAGGCACCCAACCCTGAACTCATATGAATTGTTCTGCTGAAGGAAGATTCACCCCAGGCAAAGGCATGTTTTGCTCTAACCACGTCTCTGTACGGCACGTTGGTGGAGTCTGCCCAGGGTTTGAGTTGTTCAGCATGTGACCTTGGTTCCCTGACCATACACTCTGCCTGTCCAGCCCTGTGTACTTTATGGGCAGACCAGCTAATTCCATTCCCCTTGATGAGCACCACCTGGGCAAGTGCTCCACTTCCGAGAGTGTGCAGTCCAGGTTCTGATGGCTTCCAGGAATCTGGGCCACTGTAAATTACCTCCCACTTAGAAGTTATTAATTGTAAGTGGACTGGTGTCCACATTTCAGACAACCCCACCACTGTTTTTGACTTGCCTGCTAAGACGGTCAAGGACTAAACAATCCTGGACACTGGGAGATTGTCTACATAGTGCTTTGCTCCACACCAAAGGGATGTAAATTTTAGTTTGCACTAGTGTATTGCACATTAACTGACCCATGTGGAACCTGCTGGCACATGCTAAAAGTTCCCTAGTGCGTATTAACATAGCACTGTTTGAAATGGGACTTTGTTAATGCACACTATGAAACTCTAGTGCATGCCAGCAGGGTCCACACAGGCCCGTCAATGTGTGACACTAGTGTGGATTAAAATTTACACCTGTCTGTCTGGGACGGACTAAACCACAATGTAGACAAGGCAATAAGCCATCACTTCCCCTCTCCTGGAGGTAGTCTCTCCATGTCAGCAGTGAGGTACATTTACATGCATCGTAGATGCCTTTACCATTCCTACTTAGTGGCTACATAAAGCACTTTGGGCTCCAATACTATCAATCTAGCTTTGTCCATGAGTATTCAGTTCACATACATGCACAAATTTTTGTAACTTAGAAAAAAAGAACAGGTATTCAGGAAATAAGGTTAAATAAAGCGAAGAAACAATGTCCAACAACTTTATATCAGATAAAGAGTATTCTAATGTGTCTTACAATGAGATTGATGTATAGCAGCATGAACAATGCTGTCGACCAAGAAATCAATCCTTTAGTGCGTAGAAAACTGAACTGGTCTTTGAATTTCTCATACAAATACCAACATGTAGCTTATCCACAACATTATTACAACCTTGTCAAGGTTCCTCCCCCACTCTGAACTCGAGGGTACAGATGTGGGGACCTGCATGAAAACCTCCTAAGCTTACTTTTACCAGCTTAGGTTAAAACTTCCCCAAGGTACAAATTAATTTTTCCTTTGTCCTTGGAATAGCCACTGCCACCACCAAACTCTAACTGGGTTTACTGGGAAACGTAGTTTGGACACGTCTTTCCCCCCAAAATCCTCCCAACCCTTGCACCCCACTTCCTGGGAAAGGTTTGGTAAAAATCCTCACCAATTTGCATAGGTGACCACAGACCCAAACCCTTGGATCTGAGAACAATGAAAAAGCATTCAGTTTTCTTACAAGAAGACTTTTAATAGAAATAGAAGTAAATAGAAGTAAAGGAATCACCTCTGAAAAATCAGGATGGTAGATACCTTACAGGGTAATTAGATTCAAAACATAGAGAATCCCTCTAGGCAAAACCTTAAGTTACAAAAAAGACACACAGACAGAAATAGTCATTCTATTCAGCACAGTTCCTTTCAAAGCCATTTAAAGAAATCATAATCTAACACATACCTAGCTAGATTACTTACTAAAAGTTCTAAGACTCCATTCCTGTTCTATCCCCGGCAAAAGCAGCATACTGACAGACACAGACCCTTTGTTTCTCTCCCTCCTCCCAGCTTTTGAAAGTATCTTGTCACCTCATTGGTCATTTTGGTCAGGTGCCAGCGAGGTTACCTTTAGCTTCTTAACCCTTTACAGGTGAGAGGATTTTTCCTCTGGCCAGGAGGGATTTTAAAGGGGTTTAACCTTCCCTTTATATTTATGACAAACCTGCTGCGCTGTTGCTTTCCTTATTCTCATGTTTGACACCACAGGAAATAAATAATTTATTGAAATAACACTTTTTGAATTGCCTTTTGTTTGTTGCCAGGGGAGGAGTTGTGTAACTAAACTCTTATTGCAGTGTACATAGTTCAAAATGACAACATCCACCCAACAAATAAAACCTAAACTAGTAAATCATACACAGTTTGGCGGATTTTACCCTGCTGTTTTAAAAATCATGTTTAGGGCTTTTATTTTCAACTATAGCTGGATGGAATGTTCTGTTGAAATGTTTTTTTGATGGAAAATGAAGTTTCTGTAAAACAAAATTTTCCTAGGGAAATGTTTTTTTTGCTGGAAGTTTTTGTTTTCAGGTTAACTCTGACTAAACCTCAGCAGTGCATGATAGGAGTCGTGTGGCCATGATGCATTACGTCTGGTCTAGACCTGCCAGAGAGCCTGGCCCATGGAGGTGAATGAGGCATGAGGTGCACAATGCACCCAAAATACAGCTCCTGTGAGGCACTGCAGCAGCTCAGCAAACACAGATCAATGTTAAACCAAGCTAAAACAAAATGGTTTGATTTGGTTCAACAAACTGAAACAAAACGTTTCAATTCACAAATGTGAATTCTTTTGATCTCAGATGTCAAAACAAAACATCTTGAGATTTCCAAATTAAAGAGTTTTGGAACTTTCTGTTCTTTCCCCCAGAATGTTGATATTTCAGCTCTTTGTTCTGATTAGGGCTGAAAACAAATTTTGAAATATCAGAATTTCAGGCTGGAAAATCTGATTTTCAACTAGCTTTATTTCCAACCTAGTGTTTGAATTTTACATATCTTACACTTCAATTCTAACTGTGCCCAGTTATACATAGTGCACATCCTGTGCTTTGGTAAATACATGCAATAGCTCTAATCCTATGCTACACCACTCTCATGTGACTGTATTGAAGTCAGCGGCCCATCATTTACAGCAGGAACCTCGCATACATGCTGGTAAGGTCATGCAACATTTCAACTGAAGTAAAAAAATGTTATGTACACAGAGTTAGTGAAAGGCCCCAGATAGGTCACACATTGACTTGCTTTGCCCTGCAAGCTGATGTGTGAAACTATTTTAAATGATGAAATCAGGGAATGTACCACCCCTGAAATTGGTATTTGGAGAAGACTCTGTGCTGCTGCCTATAGTGACAACATCCAACCTGGTGACTGAGGGTACCTGACAAAATAGAGGTCATTTTCTTTCCTAATGGAAGGTGGACATGGGCATGCATACCTTCCTGTGAAGGGAGGTGAGGGAGACCTTGGGTGTTTGAAGTCAATGGGAGCTTTGCTATTCACTTCACTGCACCTCTTCCTCTAGTCATAAAGCTCCACATGCAGTACCATGCTATTATCTATTAGCAGATCTTCCTCCTGCTCCTAAGTACCTACCTGATACATTCAGAAGAAGAATAATGAAGATCAGACAGATTCAAATATGTGAGTAAGCACTTGAAAGTCAGTGGCTCTGAAGCTCTCTTAACACTTCACAGGAGTGCTTGGCCCCTTCCAGGATTGGGTCTAACAATCTATAGGTAGCTTCAATATTTTTCAGGTATCCCCTCACAGTCACATGGGTCAGGTTTCTCAGTACCATTCCCCCTCTAGTTAAGATAGCTTTTAAATAGTACTCTATTCACACAGTGGACCTTTCCCCCAATGGGCTACATTTATATATTGTCCTCTAGATGACAGTGAAGGTAAATTCCTCTTCATCTAATTAAAGAGATATTTAATTTACCCCCTTTCCTCTACACAAATAACAAAGCCCTGATTAATCAGCTGTACAGCAAGAGTAAACACTCTGCTTCACTTAATTAAAAATTAAATTCCTCTTGAGGGATGATTACAGCAGGGAGCTGGTATATGCCTTTGCTAAATAGGTGTTTCTTCCATGACACAGTTAGAGGTAGACCACTGGGAACTCTGTATCAATATAAACAGAAATTTGTTCAGACATTCAATTAGGACGCTACACATGTTCATCCTCCTCTGAGAAGAGGTGTGCATAGAAAGGCCAAGGGAACTTTCAAGAATTTGGAGGTTAGAGCTGTGTTATTTGGTACATGATACATTTGATGTATTTGCATGGCATTTGGTGCCCTTTTAATGAATATTTGTAATGGCAACACTTTCAAAAAGAGTGAATTTTGTACAAAGGTGCTGCTCAAGGTTTTGCACACTTCTGTGTGGGATGTTTTTAGTTCCATCCCCACCCCACCCCACCCCCCACACACACAAATCAAAAATCTAACAAATTTAATTAAGAAAACATTGAACAAGACTTTTCATCAGTATCTTTTCTTCTCCATTTCCTGCCTTCTGATAAAATTTGGATCACAGGGTACTTTTTCTGTTCCTTTCATCCTCTCCTTGGCAACTAGATCATTAGCTCTGCACAGTTGCACATGGGCATACTGTGGTATAAGATACCCCCCTACTTTTTTGTGCAGGCTACACATTATCCCATGGGTTACAGCATGGAAAAGAAAGCAGGCTCTGAAGACCCGCTACTTCCCCACCTTCATGCAGGTGTGTGGGGCAGTATAGGGCCTGGACTGGACTGGACTGGACTGGAATGACCCTTAGCTCCATCCCCTCTCTGCCCCAGCCAGCATAGGCTGTGGTAGCAAAGTGGGTGACAGTCACTGCACTGGGTACAGGTGCACTTCCTCTTCAGTGCAGTGAGGAGAGAGATTGTAATGCTCTGCTACTTCGGGGCAACAAAACCACGTACTTCCTCTTGCTCTGGTAACAGTCTAACCAATCCTTGGGAGAACACAGAGGGGAATAACCTGCCCCACTAGAACTAAAAATCTGATTTTGAGATTATTTTTCGCTGGATAACAAGAGTAGGAATTTGTGTGCAAACTGGCCATTTTAACTTCGATGCTGAGCTGAGGACTCTTGTAAAACATCCCTGTTGGCTAAACGTCTTATGATCCAGGCATGTAAAATGTGAATATTCTGTGAATTAGTAATACAATGTCAGGATTATTATTTATTTTCTCAAGAACTATACATGTAAGGTAAATAGACCATAGCAATACCATTACACACGTTCCTACACTCACTTTAGAGACAATCAATATCAATTATCAAATTCTCAGCAGAAGAGAATGGTGGTGAAATTGCCCATAAAACAAATTTACAAAGTCAACCCAGTACTTTCTATGTATCCTTTTATTTTTAAAAATGTATATAAATAATTATTCCAAAGGATCTTTTATCTTTATGATCATAAAATGGCCTTTTTGTGACATCATGGAAAACCATTCTACCTTACTATATTTCATGGAAATAATGAAGTTAATTGGGTTCTTAGTTTAATGAAGGTTTTTGGTTTCTTATTCCATTGTATTCTTAGACTGTAAGCTTAGACTGTAAGCTAAGACTGTTTGGGGCAGGACCATTGTCTTGTATTTGTCTGCCAAGAACATACAAACACCAGTGTCCCTCATTAAAATAAAATGACATCCTTCTTGATTAGCCCAGCAGTAAAAGTTTCAAATGCCAATTGCAGTTGAAAAGCATAGACAGAGATAATCTTCACCTGCAGGAATACCAAATGGACAGGATCTGATGGGAGAAAGCCTTCACGGAGATTTCTCCAATTCATTCTGTCATATGGGTGAAGTTGCCTCCCTTTCCCCCACACACACTGAATATACGACAGGTTGTCACCAAACCTTTCACATTTCCGAAGAGCCCTCACACCCCTGGAGATAGCACAGCTCCAAAAAAAAAAAAAATTAAAAATCCCAACCCTGCCAGTGACTCATGAGACAGCAGCTGTTCCCAGAACACTGGGGGTTCCCACGTACTGAGGGTATGTCTACACTGAAATGTAAGCCTAGGTCTGTGGGACTAGAGCCCTCAGATTTGGTGTTTCTAAGCCCACGTTTGACTGATTAGTCAGCCTGGATTTACAATTTCTGGACCCGGGTTTCACACCCACACTCACACGACCACACTTCACTACACAGTCCTGAGTCAGAGCAGCCTATCCCAGGCTTCCCAGTGCCTTGCTCAACTGTAGCTGCACTAGCCCTTGGTTCGTGATGCACTGTGGGAAAACTTGATTATCCATCCCATAGCACTTTACTGAAAGTTATCTCAGCCCACCAACGCATCCAGCCAAGCCAGCTTTTTGGGTCTACATGCTCCGAGCAACTGGAGCCAGCAGCATGGCAGAGGCACAATTTAAGGAACTTGTCCTCCTTGTGCTTTGTCTCCTTTTCCAGAAACAGGCAGAGCACCCATGAGATGCTGGTGGACATTTCAATTAGCATTTTCTGACCTACCTAAGGCACCTGTCAGAGGAGGAGGCTACAGACATGGCAGACTCCAACTGGCTGATGCAGCTCATGACTCTCAGTATAGCCACTGATGCTCCTTATGTAGACCAGTGCTTCTGGAGCTAGGCCACAAGCGCAGCGTGGTAGCATCACATCATCATTCAGACCTGGAAGGACCAGCAGTGAGTCCACAACTTTGGCATGAAGAAAGTCTTGTTTCTGAAGCTTTGTGAGCAGCTTGCTCTGACCCTCCAGCATCTGAACACATGCATGAGGGAGGCCATGCTGGCCCAGAAGCGGGCTGGTATAACCATCTGGAAGCTGGCCACTCCTGAGTGCTGCATGTCCATTGCTAACCAGTTTGGTGATGGCAAGTCAACTGTGGGGCTGCGGTGGCAGAAGTTTCTAGGGCAAACAGGCATGTGATTTACCCAACTGAGGTGGGCATAAACAATGTCCCTGAAATAATTGCCAGTTTTGAGCAAATGAGGTTTCCTTACTGCACCAGGGCCATTGATGGAACTCAAGTACCTACAGTTTTCCCTCCTCGAAGAGCACATAAGTACATCAACCCGCAAAGGGTACTACTCCATTGTTATGCAGGCCCTTGTCAGCCACAGAGGCTGATTTATGGATGCCATCATGGTATGCACTGGAAAAGTGCTAAGGTGCCAGGGTTTTCTGCTGATCAGGAGTCTACAGTCATGGACAGGCTAGGATGCTTTTCCCACTGAATGACATTGTCATAAATGCAGTAACGGTCCCCACAGTTATTCTAGGAGTTACTCATGTATCCCCTTTTGCCTTGGATTATGAAACCATACCCTGAACTCAAAGGCCCTGACAAAAGAAGGTTGAATTACCCTCTCAGCAAGTGTAGAATGGTAGCTGAATGTGCATTTGGCAGATTGAAAGCCCGCTGGTGCTGTTTTACAGAATCATTTGGATTCTAGTGTTATCAATGCTGTCCGTGTTATTGTGGCTTGCTGTGCTCTTCACAATTTCTGGGAAGCCAAAGTTGAGCATATTCCTCCAGAGTGGAGCCATGTCATTAATGGTTTGCTGAACCGGTACACTCCACCGGAAAATGCACCTGTCATAACAAGAGGAGGATGCACAAGTGCAACAGAAATCAGGGATACTTTGTGTGCCCACATTATGGACTTGCCTCATGGAAGAAGGAGGATGGTTCATATATGAATGCATCTGTGATATCAGCTGCAATATCAACAGTAAATGAAGTGCTATCACTGTATGCTATGCGTGGGGGGCAATCACTGTTATGAGTTTTTAGTTATGGATTACATGACTGCTTATACTATGGGTGTATAGCAGGGTGGCTACCCTGCTCCTAAAATAGAAGGGGTTAAAAGCAGCCCTGGAGAGGGCTGTGGCTGGGGATGGCTGATTGGGGTGTGGCCCACTGCGGCTGCTTCCACAATCAGGCCCCAGCTGGCCTGTACAAAAAGGCTGTGAGCCAGAGGCTTAAAGATTCTCTCTCCAGGCTGGGAGAGAGCAGGATCTGGCTGCCCGCCTGACAGGGTACTGAGGGTGGTGCAGTGCTGGGGAAGGAGCAGGCTGAGCGGGGGCAGTCCAGGCTGGCAACTCTCCAGGCTGTAGGGCCTGGTCCAAGGCCCACAGAGGTACTAGGAGGCAGAGGAAGGCAACAGGTCAGAACCCCCTTGCCTATGATGAGTGGCCTTTACACTGCAGTCTGCCCCAGGGAGTGGAGGCTTGGTGATTACTGGCAGTAGCCCAGACTGAGGCAAGGTGGGAATTGTGGGTTGGGGGTTCCCCAGGAAGAGGAGACCCAGAGGCAAAGTGTGGGGGTACTGCCAGGGGGCAGAACCCCAGAGCAAAGGGGCACTGGGGTCTGTGAGGGACATGGGGGCCAGAACTGTGGCAGATCAGTGGCCTGCAGAGGGCGCTCCGTACTGGAAAAAAGCTAATTCCCAAGGCGCCGCAGGGGTGAATCTGCTCCTTTACAGGGTGTTTTTTTTTAATCTGTGGATTTTAATTATGGATCTGAACAGACACATCAAGAGAGATAAGGTGGGTGAGGTAATATTTTATTGGACCAATTTCTACCAAAGTTGGTAGAAGAGACAAGCTGTGTAGCTTGAAAGCTTGTCTCTTTCACCAATTGAAAAAGGTATTATCTCATCCACCTTGTCTCTCTCATATCCTTGGATCAACACAGCTACAGCACTGCAAACAAAATATATTGAGACATTTTATTTGCATACAACTTCCCAGTTATGCCTTATGATATCTTTATCTTTATTCTTTGAAATACATTTGTTGTATGATGTGATGCAATGATGGTAATAAACTTTCTTAATGAATTCAAAAGCTTTATTTGTTAACATGGTTGTATTAGAAAATGACAGTATTAAAGAACTGGCTGGCTGGCCAGCTGCTATAAAAGGAACAAACCAGAAATAAAATAAAGTTCATAACACAAACATTGAACAGTACAAAACAGTGAAATCAGTGCAGAAAAAAGAAAACTCCCCTACTTTTGAGTGTCCACTGGCCCCTATTCTTCTTTCTCACTTGGCGCTGCTGCAGGGAGATAGAGGATTGCACGGGGATGGAAGACTGCATTGGGTACATTTGCCCAATCCAGATAGTGTTCAGTCCTAATTGCATAGGATGCCCACCCATAGAACTGTCCAGTGGGTTCCTGATCTTCAGGACATGGTACCGTGGAGCTTACTCGGACATGGTGCTGATGCTGAAGATGAGAGTAGACCAGGAGCCTGTACTCTCATGGCCATTAGCATACACAGCCTCTCAAACAGGTTTCTGCTGCACTCTGTCTTCCTCCCTCATGCAACATTTCTTGCTCAAGAAACTGCTGCAAGTCTCTCATCACACTCTGCAGCCTCTGTCTTTCAGCTTGCCATGAATCCTTCCGTTTTTGGTATTGTAACTGCTGGTTGACCCTGTTCACACTTCCTCTTTGACCACACCATTACAGTGCAACACCCCAAACTCCTGCTGGATTGTGGCTGGACTGCAGAGGGGAAAGAGACTGAAAATAGAAACAGTGCAGTATTGTCTCAGTATTTCTGAAAAGGTTCACTGCATTAGCAGCAGAAGTGCCTTTAGAATCTCAAGGCCAAACAATGATACTTTGTAAAACTCTGCTTCAATATATTCCGAGAGTAACAGTTAAGTTCCCAGCTATGCCTTGGACACAACTGTGAGTTAAACAGGGGATAAAGCCTTCACGCATAATTTTAAGGTGAAAATTATAAATGATGTAGCTTTAAAAATTACAGACCATTTTAGTTTTTTGAGGGCAGAGGGTGGCAACACTTGCTGTGGCTTCCTACCTATGGTTTCACGGTCCTTTCAGGCATTCAGCATTCTGGAGGACATAATTCTGGACATTCCTGAATGGCAAAGGGATATTCTAGCCCACAATAATGGAGGCAAGCCAGAAAGTGAGAAGGATTGGTCCTGCAGCCCTGGGTCCTTACTTACTGCTTGTACGTCAACCACGAAAAGATCAGTTAGTCAGACTTCCTGCTGATGCAGTGACTTGCACCCTTAACATGACGTATACTGTATTTTCATACACAACTCATGACAATCCTATATTCAGTGTATTTTACCAGCGATTTCTTGTCTTCAAAAGTGAAGGGCCTGATTCTCCACTGCCTCATTCCTGTTTTATGCCAATGTAACTCTAGTAATCTTAGTGGAAATATACTGGAATAAAGCAGTGGAGAAACATGCCTCAAGACTTTAGTGCATTGTACCCCTTCTTATCTACTACTTTTCAAAGTGATTATACATATCACACTTTGACATCACTATCGCACTGTGCTTTTCAGGTTTGTCCATAAAAAGTACAGACATCCATCATTTTCCAAGGCACTGCCAACTTGAAAGTGTCATGTTTGTACTTTTGAATGTGCAATATATAATTTCTCTACATTTGGTTTAAAGGCCCCATCTTTAATCCTTTATCTCTAATTTAGACAACTAATTGCTTCAGACAAATGACACCATTCCCTTTCATATTCCCCTATATGCTAAACACTGATAAGTAACCTCCATTTATCAATGATATTCAGCTTTACATTAATTATATTTCAAGGCACACACAAATCATTGTGCAGTACACTCTTTAGTGATGCACAAATGAACCACATATTAAATATGAAGCAAATATAAAGTATTTAACTGAAACCAAGTGAAATACAGAAGCCTGAGCAGAGATGAAAATAATCCATTCAAATTAATTCTGGAATTTTTAATTAGTGTAGTTTTTACTTCAGTTGACTCTCAAAAGTTACACTGTTTGAACTACACATCTGGGATTAAAGATTCGGATATATGGGGCCTACCTGAATCCTTCTGTCTAGCCACAGTTATCCTATAATTTGTAATGCTCTGCTCACTCTTCTGATAAAACCAGACATTGTTTTTAATATGAAAATCAGTCATTTACTAATGCTCGTTAGAACTTTACTTCATTTCTTTATATGTGCTGTACTGCATTCATTCAACTGGCTTCCCTGTACCATAAAAATTAAGGATAACATTTCTCTTAATCTGATTATAATTAGGATGGCAATTGAAGGAAACGAAAACTATTGCAAAAAATATATATTATCTTGGATATATTTGTAAGTTTAAACCCTGGCATTTAATAAGCAATTTGAGAGTAAGTTAAACATACTTAGCTAAATTCTGCAGATAACACCCGTGTCCTTCCATTTCTGTGCAAGACCTCATTAGCCACACAAGGCCATGGATCTTGGTTCCTTTTCCACTTAAGTAAATTTAGCACTGTGAAGAAGCACTACAGGGCAAGCATTTCATATTAATGAACTCCCTTCTCCCCATGGTACTCTCTTCCTATTTGAGAAGATTAAAAATTGACCCTTTGCAAGGAATATATATGTTACATAAAATAGTAGTCCTGCAGCAATTAGAATCATTATCCATATAGAACCCAGGATAAACTGGACTGTGTTTAGGACTGTGTTTTCTAGTAGGCCAGATTCTGAAGCTATTTTTATGTCAGTGAAAGGCACTTCTCTACCTGACCCCAGTCCTTCTTTGTTTGATTGAGGGCAATAAGTTCTGAGTCAAAAGTTTCTTTTCTCTTAACTATATTGGAGACAGCAAGATTGCTGAAGAAAGATTTAAAACATTGCTTTAAAAGAATTTCTCAGACCTCTAGTGGATTGAAATTGAACTGCTCAGATTTAACATGTTACTTAGCACAGCAGCAATTTCTGATAGTTTATCCCTAGTGGCTTCTGGAGGCCTCAAAAAAAAAAAAAAAATACCAGGGCTAAATACTGCTGACAGGCATTATTCTCCTTCGGCTCGACTGTAAAGTGTACTGCTTTTTGGATACAAAGATTTCTGTTACAAGTATCATCCGGGACATATCCCTCACAGAATTTCATTACCAATAGACTATTTTGAGATTTCTAGCGTGCATTCCTTTTGCAATTTCATTAACTACTTGGAATTCCGACTTATTTAGCACTACTCAAATGGTTTTCATAGGGATTATTTATGTGCTATTTAGGGGCCAGAAAAGCAGGTTGCTGCAAAGAACTTAATGCAGATAACTACTGCAGCTGTGTGGATTCTGGTCGAACAGCCTCTGTTTTTTAAATCTCTCTCCTTCTGTTTACCCGTCTACTTAGAAGCTATAATCTTTGCATACTTCTAGGCTGGGCCACTTGCTATGTTGCCTCCTGGCTCTTCTCTCTACTTAGGTGCTGTTCATGAATGTGATTCTCATGCTGGCAGAGTGTAAAATGGATGGAAGAGCCAAGAAGAAGTGAAACATGGAAAGACAAATGTCTCAATAGCATAGGAAAACCCATCAAGGCCATTGCTTACATCATCCCAGTGAGAATGGGTGGAAAGAAAGAGAGACCCCCCTCAATACAATTTTGTTGGAAAAGGAAGAATGAAAAGGAAGGAAATATACAGAGATAGAAAGTTAGGAGTAGAAAGAAATGTTAGTGGATGATGAACATGACGACAATGATTATGTAATATTTATATTACGTTAACATCTAGAGGTTTCAACCAGGAATTGGGGTCCCATTGTGCTAGATGCTGGGAAAACACATATGGTTTCTCTATAGGTACCTCCATCCATGATGCCGCAAGTTGGCTGTGCTCTTCTGGAACAATGCAGCTCACAAATCCCAGGATGCAATGCATTAAAACCAAAACCAAAACATTCTTAGCTGTGGGGTTTGGCTGTGGATTAGCTTTCAGAGGTGTCTGACTACCTTATCAGTGCATGTAAAATTGTTCTGTTTGAGAAAGCTTTTCCACCATAAGGAGGTTGAGGGAGGAGGTGAAGAAGAAGAAGAAAAAAGGAGTAGAGATGTGTACCCCAAGCAGAACTTCTCCACTGAGAAAGAAAGAAGAGCAGAAGGCTCCATGAAGTGTATTAAGGCTTTCACAGTGCAAATCTAAATTATTTAGGAAGTATTTAGGTATTATGGTGATAGGCTCTATAGAAAACCCTAAACTAGATAGCAAAAGTAAAAGCAGAGATTAGAAATTAATTTATTTATCCCATCTTCCCAGCAGCATTTGGAAGCAGCACAAAGATCCAAGCAGTCCTCCCCAGGAAGGAGAGAATGTGAGGGTTGATATAACCATCTCCTTCTGCTGTGCTCCGGTTACATCCACTCTTCTCTACCTCACCCGCAGGAACCCCCAAGTTAGCACAACAATGTAGCCAATTCTTGCAATTTTATCTCAAGTCTCACAATATTTGTTGTTTGTCTTTAAGGCCCAGCTGCTGGAATCACGTTATTACCTAAGAATCTTAGCTAGCGTTGAAAAAATTTCCCACCGTCACATTTGCAGAGAAAAGCTTAAAACCAGGATTCTACATGCTCCAATGCCAAAAGGTAAACATAAAGAACCTCACTTTTATTATTTTTTTAATCTCATGACTTTTAAGCCAGTCTCAGGATTTTTGGATCCTGACTCGTGATTTTTTAATGCCTGAGGTTGGCAATACTGGTGTGGAATGGGGTGGGAAGTAGCATGATTATACCAAGAATTACAGATACATTATTGCTGCCAGACACTTGGGTGACAGAGCAATATTTTTGAGGAAGAATCATCTTTACTTCCATTGCAAAATCCTAGCCCTTATTATCCAACTGAACTTAAATCTCCTATCTCTGATCCTAATTTTCAATGTATTTAAAATTGCTGTTTCAAACTGTGGATGTTATTGAAGGTGCTTAGCAAACATTGTCCAACCTTCAGAGTAAGATTCAGCTTTGTTGTAAGTTAATCCATATACTGGAGATCAGAGATGCCAAAGCTCCTATTTTAAAGTTTGCAAAGAAAACAGATTGTAGGGTTGAGAAAAAACACATTTAGTCGGGTATTAATTAATGTGACAGAGAAGGACTTGTTTTTTGGGTCTGTGAATGTGTAGCTAATCCCCCTTAATCACACAGACAGGGTGAGAACTGAATTATTGACTCTTTCAAAGAGCTGATCATTCTTCTTTAGGTTTACAGGAGAAATCCTAGAGCTAAAATCTAGCAGTTATCAAGCCTAGGATGTGTCACTTGGTTGGACAATAGAAAAGCCAGAAATGTTAAAGTATACTGAGCACATTACAAAAATATATACACTGTTTTATTCACAGAGTCTAAAACTCTTTAAAATTAAGCACAATCAAATTGATTTAAGATGTAGCATTAAAGGAGTCAAATATTTGATACTGAACCCCACTGATTGATCAGAATATTTCTGACAGATGTATATTTATGAAATAATGTCTCTGTAATGGGGCGTACAAACCCCACACTTGGCCCAAAGGGATTAAAAGGAAATGCTGGGCCCAACTACTACGTCCCTACAGGCCTGCAAAACAAGCTTCAGCTGGAAGAATGGGTTAAATGGAGCTCAGAAGCCTAGCTAGGGGGTAGTGGACAGGTTGCAGGAAAGAAAAATCCAGGAAAATAGACAGACGGTGGAGCCTGAGAGGGGACCACAGAGTGGGCAAGGACCAGGCAGTCCCTTCACCAACCACCCCTTCGCGAACCAGCAAGTCTTGCAGAGCCCTGCTCATTTGGGTTTTGTTTGTGAAGCTATTGACTGTTTGGATTATAGGGGCCACGCTCTAGACTGAAGTAGTACATAGGTGGGAAATAGCCCAGGGCAGTGGACTTTAACACCGGCAGAGTCCTCTGTGCAGAATGTCTCTTCCCACAGGTACCTGGGCTGGGACCTGGTGAAGAGTGAGGGCCTGGGTCCCCCTACGATACCCCACTTAAGAGCAAAGGCCCAGATGAAGTGGGGAGGCCCAGACACACCTGGCCTGGGGTCAGGAACCAGGGACTGCTACTGGGGGACAGAGATACAGCGGGTTAGGTCCACTAACCACCAGTGGCCTTCAAAGAGACTGTGATAGGGAGCTTGACGTCTTTAAAACTTGGATCATGTCACAATACATGTGTCATATACCAGGAGTCACCATACATGAGCACTGACCATGCAGAAACTTTTATTTCTTGATTATGGACCCAACAGTGGCTGGCCCTTGGTGGGCCAGGCACTGTTACAGCCCTTGTGCTTTGCTGAGCCTAGAGACTGTTCACTTCTAGTATTAGCAGATTTCTTTACCAAAAGAGTGAAGAGAAGGTAGGGCCATGGCCCCACTATCCCTTCATGGAGCTGCCCGGACAAAGAGTGTATCCTGCAACCTCCTGAGCGGCGTGCTACTCCTGGGGCTTTGTGGCACCACACTGACCCCTACTTAGGGCTCTGCCAACAAACACAATCTGCCCTATGGAATTCCCATATTTCATGCCACATTCATATGTGCTGGAACTAGGAGTGCTGGGGGTACAACTGCACCTTGGCTTGAAGTGGTTTCCATTATATACAGGGTTTACAGTTTGATTCAACGGCTCTCAGCACACCCACTATACAAATTGTTCCAGCAACCCTGGCCCCATTTCTTACAGAAAGGTAAGCAAATGTGACATAGCTGACTGTGACATTGCAAGGTGACTTTTTTTTTCCCCCAGATTCAACTTTTCATGGTTGATCAGTCCAGGATGTTTGAATTTGCTTCTGAAATAGTTGCCCAGCTTGAAGTTTTTAAACCACAAACTCTGTTTTCTTTCTCCATATCAGACACTTGACTTCACCGGAAGTGTGGATGCTCAGCCCTTTTGATCATCAAACCCACGGTATCCATTAAAATGGAGGCACTCCGTTTAGCAGCCACTCTTCAAAATTTGTCCCAAAGTGACTTCCACAATATCCAGAACCAACAACAAGTGAATAGCAGAGCTGCAAATGTGTTTTCTTGAAGTAAAAGTTCAAATCAAACCCCCAAGGGATACCTTTCCCTATTGCTTTGCTAAGACACCTATCAGCATGGTATCTAAGCACTGAGAGGAATCTAACTTCCCTCCCTGTCTAGCCCCTAGACACCACACCAAGTGTGTTGGTTCCTCGTGTTAATGGAAATGTTTATGTTGAAGGATTTTATTTAAGGATTACATAACAGTAACACAAGAGATGCCAGACCCTGCTGTTCACTGCAGTCTGCAGCTCACCCTCAGAAGCCCAGAGCCCCATCTTCCAAAATGGAGGTTGATCCTTATTGACCTCTGCAACAACATTCCATATCCTTACACAGCAACAGGTGTTCCACACATCATGCTCTACCAGCTCACTGTTGTTAGCTCTGAGGAAGACATGGGCTTCTGCAGATACCAAGACACACCAAATCAGACACTGTGCTTCAAGCTCTTAGTCCGTAAGGAAGGATGACAGGACAGGAAGAGGTGCCACTTGTTAATCATGAATTTTGGACACAAAGATAACAACTGATAGTAAAAAATGGTGCTCTCTAGAGGGGCAGCAGGGTCATAATGCCTAAAGGTGTGCATCCAGAAAAGCTGCCCTGGAACACTGAAGTGATATTGGGCAGAATCATGTATGACAGTGCTGCCTGTGGGAGCCAGCTGAGGTCACTCAATTAGAGTGAACTGCAAACAGAACGGGGCAAACAAACCCCAAACGCTGGTGGATATTCCAATCCTTAGATTTAGCAAGCCAGCACAAAACAGCTTCTATAGTACCTCACTGGTTACTCAGAAGTCCAAATAATGCAGTTGCCTTAAAGTACCCAGCCTCAGGCCTCCATCCAGACACACATGTCAAACATATGATGATAAATTCTGAAAATCATATTTCATCATATGAAAGAAAAGGTTCTCCTGACCCCAAAGGACCAAGCCCCAGACCCAGGTCAAATAATAACTTTGATCTTACCCCAAATACACACTATAGTCCATTCTTGTTAACTAAACTAAAATTTATTAAAAAAGAAAAGAGAGAGTGTTGATTAAAAGATCAATATACACACAGACTTGAATTCAATTCTTGAGGTTCAGCTACATAGCAGAGATGAGCTTGTAGTTGCCAAAAGTCCTTTTACAAATAGTCCATAGGTTATAGTCCAATGTCCATATTCAGGGTGACTCCAGTCAGTGACTGGGGATCTCAATCCTTATGGCTTAAGGTTTCCCCATCTTGAAACCCAAAGATCTCAGATGAAGCAGATCTCAGATGAAGAAGGATCGTGTCCCAAGGTTTTTATACATTTTCTGCAGCCTTTTGGCCTGAGAAAACAAAGGCTTAACTTTCCTTCTTCCAAACATCACAGCCATTAGCACAGGATAATTTATCCATTAAACAGTTCAGATACAGGTTATAACAACCTTCAAAGAGCCATAGACAATGATACTATTTCACTCAAGTGTCTTCCTAAATGTTAATATTCCTTTTTTGATCTTTGAATCAAAGCTATAGCAATAGACAAGACTTGTTTACTTACATCACAAGGCCTGAGCAAACATCTACTCTTCTACCTCTAACAATGCAGACTTGCATTTCAAAGCTCTATTCATTTACATATCTTCCTAACTAGTCTTTAATGTTTGGCTATGGGTCAGGTCAGTCTGTGAGTTAATTATCTCTTTCTGGCCCTGTCACCTTTCAATGAGATATTATATTACGCTCATAATGTCACATGTCTATGTGTGAGCCCCATGGCTAGATGACCTAGAGAATGGAGATTTCTGCTTCCTCTATTTGTGAGAAGGGCAAAAGCCAGTTCTGCCCAACTTCATTTACATCTTGTTTACCCATAATTCTATCTGAGTTTAGTTGGAATATATTTGTTTGGGTGTTTAATGGTTTTAATGGATTGTTATCAGTACTGTGTTCCATGAAAAGGTATAAAAATTGTGCTGAATATGCCCTGGATGTGTGGTTACCTGAGCATTCAAGAAATGGATTTTGGCTTGAGCTCAGCAAAGAAAGAGGAGGAAATTGCTCTGTCCTAGAAACCAGGAGTTCTAACTTGGGGACCGGGATTTCTGTCAAAGGGTTCTGTTTTGCATTCCCCCATCTGGAGATCTGATGGCCTGTATGTTAGAATTTCAGAGACAAGGCCCAACCGGACCAGCAATGGTAGCAGAACAGAGCTGGCTCCATGTGGAGCTCTGGACCAGCAGCAGCAACACTAGAGAGCTGACTCCATGGCCAGATCATCATATCAAGCTGGAAATGCCAATACTGAGCTGACTTCACAGCACCCTAACTCACCCAGTTGGTAGAAGTGAAACAAAACTACTGAACCGCACTAGGAGGCTGCACCGTGGAGTGGGTGGGACCTAACTGCACAGTTCTTTCAGGACCAGAGCAGACCAGCAGAGGAGAGCTGTCCCTGGACACCTTTGGCTATCATTGATTCAATCTGTGAGTGGGCTTTTGGTAGGGTAGATGATGAGCCAGGTTTCTGGACCTTCATCACCTGGACATTTATGACTTGATACTGAAAGGGATTGACCTAATGAGTTAATTTGAATTGCTCAATTTCTTATACTAATAAATTTCTATATACTGGATAGTTCATGTTTCTTTTGCCTGTTTTCTCCTCATTTCCCATATAAAAGCATTGCTTTATCCCATGTTTCCAAAAGACTAGCAAGTGGAGGAAAAACTGCTTGCAAAGGTGACAAGTGATGGCTTTTTAAATGTATTAATTTATCTGTGTCTCAGAGCCAGAAGTGAGTCTGGCTCTGGGTGGGGGCTTGAGCCATTGTTTCATTTATTTATCAAAAAGAACCTCCAGACATGTTGAACTCAGCCCTTGTTGCTGCCACCTGCAAAGGCTGATACATACAAGGCACGAGATGTTCTGTATTGACCAAGCATGGGCAGTGGGATCAAGGATTCCATAAGCTAAGAGTATCTGCAATGAATTCCTACCAACTCAGCAAATGGATCCTCTGACAATGAGCAAAATACCTGATCAACCTGGGATCAAGCTAGTCATGCACTTCTGTATCTTGGGAAATTAAGTATACCTTGTGAGGGTTGATTATTGTTTGGATTATTGGGAAGTAGACCCCTTACATATAAAAACAGCAGCCTGTATCATGGAATGCTGCAGCTTGCTGGCATGGAATTGCAGAGGCTGTTCATGTAGATAATGGACCACTTTGCAGTTGGAATTTGCAGTTTGAAGCATCAGCAAAAGTCACATCTTCTGTGCATCACAGCCAGTCTAATGGCAAAGCAGAAGCTGCCAACAAGAGTCCAAGACATTATTTAAAAAAGCTTATTGCACTGATGATAAAGTCCCATGGGTAGCACTACCGGACTGAAAAAATAAACCACCAGAAGCTATTATAGAAAGAGAGGTTACTAAAGTGATCAGCTTTAAAAGATAAGGTGCCAGGAGGTGGTGCACAAACGCATGTAGCATAGTTTATAGGTTTTGTAGGACTGATAAAACTTTTCCAAATGCAAAACTGCAAATGCCTTCCTTTGTACAAATCTTTGAATCACCTCTTAAGAGTCATTAGGGAATCTTCAGCGGCACCTTAGCAACTCTGTGCCAAAAATTATAGGGCTTAAGTTTCTGGTAAGCAATTGTTAGGGAAGCTGTGCGGGTTCACTGCCTACTGTTAGCCATTACCTTGTCTGTATGACTTAGCGTAGAGCCACTGCTGTAGGAAATAGACTTTCATTCTTCCACTGCTCCATAGGAAAATCAGGCCTATTGCTGATCACCCTCCCTCTGAAAATCAGGCCTCATTTTTTTTCTCTAGTTGACTATCCAGAATCACTAGCCACTTACAGCAATCTTGGCTGTTATCCGTAAGTGTCTAATTTAAAAAAAAAACACCTGCTATGTCCTTGGACAAAATTATATTTTAAAAATAAAATAAAATATATTAAATGCAAAAACATTCTAAAGACTCATGACACTTACAAAAGTCTTCCATTTCGGTTTTAGACAGTGAGGAAAAAGGGAAAGGATTAAAAATGAATTATATGCCAAAAAGAAAAAAAGGAGGTGGGGAAGGCATCAAGGAAGCCAAAAACAAAAAACAGGTGTTTCACTATGAAAAATTGTGGTTAATCAAAAAACTAATCTACACAATTGATATTTTCCTAGCCAACTAGAAATCCTTTGCTATTAATTGATATTCTTCTCATTTAAAGTGATTATTCAATATTGTTAGACTGTCTAAAAATCAAGAGACTTATTTCTTATCATGAATATTATGAAGGAACTAAAAGTTCAGACAACTTTTTCAGGAAAATACAATACTTAATTATTCGTATTACCATAGCATTTAGGACCCGTAGGCATGAACCGGGACCCCATTGTTCTGTGCACAGCACCTAGCACAAAAAAAGTTCCCTGTCCCAAAGAACTTACAATATAAGTATATAACATTTTAAAAAAGAAAAAATTTCTACGTTGACTGAGCACCTATTCACCTGTTCTATTATAGAACTATTTAAGGACTGATCTACAGAATCTATGAATACAGAACTGTTCATGAAGAGAGAGAGAGAGAGAGAGTATGTAATCCAGATGGGAGAGTTTTTAAATGTCATGGGACCTTTCCAATCCTCTTTCTCTCAATAAGCATTAATTTATTTATTCTTTAACAGTAGCAGTAGAAATGCTAACAGATGGGTTTTCACCACTGGGGAGACTAGACTTTTTAAAAATATTTTATAAAATATACCAGTAAAAAGGAGTGAAAATAGATGGTGCTTTCTAGTACCTGCTCCCAATTAAGTCTTCTTTATTAAAATGATGTCATGTTCTCAGCATGGATGAACAAAAATACATATGGTGTTTTTTCCCCTTACATTTCTTTTGGTCTCACTCAGAGTGCTCATTCAACAGCACTCTAATATTAAATCAAGACGTCATTGACTAAATTCTTTGTTGAAGTAAAGGAGACTTTCGTGTGTGGATTTATTGCAGGATCAGGCACATGCACATATAGCTAGTACAATATTAATATTTCTCTCTTCCCTATTAGTAGCTGATTCTGCAGTTGTATTGTGCCTGTTACCATAATATTCCCTTCTCCTATGTTTTTCTCAGTTTTCAGGGTTTATTCAAGAGCAGAGAGTAATTTAAGGCTTCCATGCCACCTCCCTGAAGTTATTTGGACTCCTCCTCAAGCCACACCGCAGATTGCAGAGATTCAGCTCCCTGAACTCATAAGATCCCCTTGATCCTTCCAGCTCTCAGAGAATCCACTGGAAGCAAGGAAATCTTGCACAGGAGCTCTTTGCCTCTCCAGTGCCACTCAGCCCTTGATCTTCCTGTTCCTGTTGACAGCTCAACTCTGACTGTCAAGGGTGTTCCACCACCACTGCCCCCCTGGTCCTCCTTGGCAGGTGCATGTTCAAGATCCTCGGTCCCAGATCTGCATGTTTTCCAGAAGGTAAAAGCAGAGGGGGAAATGGGCCCTAAGGGTTGATCAAAAACTAGATTTGTCTCTTTTGTGTGTGTGGATTTACAGCTTTTCCCCCGCTTTCCCTCCAGTGAGCCAAGAGCCTGTTCATTACCAGTTGCAATCTGTAATTTCTATATTATTATTTCTGTGATTCTGCTCTTCCTATTGTTCTTGTTGCTGGAATTAGGTCTCTGACCCCTTTTTCTGGGAAAGCAGTTTCATTGCATAATACTGGTTTCTGATGGGCTTAAAACCCTGGTGTCAGCAAGAGACGGGAAGACATCAAATTGCAACAGTGATATCCACTGTAAACGCACAGCATCTGAATTTGCACCGGTCAGAAATGAAGTGGTCTATTGTATTATTAAGAATTGGAATCATTAAAAAAAGTTGCTTATTGCTTTAGTAAGTATCTCTGTGGTAATAACTGGGGTTATCAAAAAGTCTCAGAGTGATCCTGGAATCTCTCCCCACCTGCTGAAGCTGCTGGGAGTTCTGTAAATACAGCATTTACAGCATTAGGCTACATATTACTTTTTTTCAAAGTGGTAGTTAAAAGAGCTGTTGTCACTGCAGTATTGTCTGATACTAACAACTAGCTCTTATATGGGAATTTTCATGCTTAGCTCTCAAAATGCTTTAAGCATCATTATACCCATTTTACAAATGGGGAAACTGAGGCAACTTGCCTAAGGTCACTCAGCAAGCCAATGCCGGGACTAGAACCCAGCTCTGCTGAGTACCAGTGCAGGGCTCTGTCTACTAGGCCACACTGCCTTCCTAGTAACACTTAACCAACATTAAATTTGTCGGGGACTCGAACCCCAGACGGCACGGTTCGTTGTCTGACCGCAGAGAGACAGGCAACACCAGCAAAGTCAAAGTATAAGCTCTTTATTGAAGAGTGTACACAACAATAGAGAGCAGCCCGTCTCCGAAGAGAACCAGCTGCCTCCTAGGCAAAACTAACAGGTTTTTATAGACAGGTCCGTCACATCACAGATTATTCATGAAGTAGCCCGAACCCCCCTCTTTGTTAGTTAAAAGTTCTCTATTATGCATGCATAGCTATCCCCTATTTTATATAACTTTTAGCAAGTCGTTATGCCTCCTCAATTTTCTTATCAATCCAGTTGTCAAACAGGAGACCAGGAGTTGAGAACATACATGAAACAGAAACAGGGAGTGGACGCAGTGTGTCTCCTCTAAACAACCCATTCTCAGAACATCTGGTACGAAAATGTAGGAATGCTGGCCTCCCCTTTTTTCTTACTCCCTGCAACTTAAACAAGTACTCTTTTATTCTATTTATCTCGTTCAGGGACTTTCCCAGCAACCTTTATTGGCCTGACTTTGGTTCGGTTGGCATAACTGCTTCATATTTAATTTTTCTCACCTAACATACTCATTTGAATTTCGTTAGCAAAAGTAAAATTCTGATGACCAAACAGAGATGGATTGATGATAATATCAGTTAATATCCAGCTGAAAACAAAGGATTAAATTCTGGAAGGTGCTGAGGCCCTTTTATACCACACTCATCTCCATGCTATCAGAGAGCTTTTCACTTCAGTGGAACTTGAAAATAGCAATAGCACCTCTCAGGAGTTGCTCAGCTTCATGCTGGATTGGGTCCTGAAATCGTAATTGGAGAGGGTAATGTCACCCTGGTCACAAGTGGAACTGTAGTAGAATCAATCAGACTCAAACTAGAATCAGTTATGCCATTAAACAAAAAACGACATGAATGCAAAACCAGAATTTTAATGCTACACAGAAGAGAGCATGCAAAAATGTAACATAGCTTTAAAAATATTTTTTCTAATTATTTTTAAAAATTAAAATAGGGTGATAACTGTGCTTTTAGTATTATATGTGCCGGCATCTTAAATAGTGCATTATTTATATCCATACTGATATTTGCTCAAGAGTTTGGGGGCCCATTAAAAACAGAGCTGCTGATGGAGTAAATGGGTAGCAAAAGAGTTCAGTACAATAATAAAACCTCTCTTTCCATCAGTTGCTTGTCAGAGTTATGGTGCTGTAACGATGACCAGTGATGGTTTGGAAACTTTCTCACTCTGCACTAATAGTAGACTACAGTAAATCACACATTAAGCACTACAGAGGTGGACAATTTGATGGCACAGATACTGCATCAACTTCGGAACTAGCGCGTAAGTCACTACTTTTCCGTGAAGTAAAATACAGTTATCAGGAGTGTGAACACGCTGATTCTTTACCTCATGCTAGGACAGCACACACTTTGGGTTAGTGCCCAGACTTGCTGCCCTTCCTGCAGTTTGTCTCTATTTAAAAAATAACTACTAAAAAAACTCCACCACCCATAAACTCCATCCTGAACTTTTTTCCAGGGTGAGTAATTTCCTAGGCTTTTTTTCTGTAAATGTTCATAATCACATCCTAGCTTTCTCCCCCAAAGGCTCTGCCAACCTTTCTTATACCCAAGGTACAGTTAACTGCAAGAATTAATCAGAAGCTCCCTGCTTATTCCAACACTTGCTTATTCCAGAGACCAGTCACCCTATTGTAGTGAGATTTTGTGGGTAACGGCTTATCATGAGCATTTCTTGATAACCTGATGATAACTATTCAATTAGGAGCACACAAACATCCAACCCAAACAGATGGGTTTGGTAAGGGCAGTTCCATGGGGATGGGAAGAAGACAAATTCTTCCCCTCCCTCATACCCACCCATGCACAAACACATAGATAGGTAACATTTGTGGCCCTCTTAATGGAGAGCAATAGTGGGTACATCCACGTAGCTCTAGATCCACCAGCCCTTGACCTGCCTGCTCCTTCCTGGCACACTCAACTCCATTGTTTCAGCAAAGTAATACATCATAGAGCAGGACTCCATAGTAGGCATTTAGAGCCCCTCAGGGCTGGCCTTAGGTATGGGCGAACTGGGCAAAGGCCTGCGGTGCCGTTCTAAGTGGGGCACCTCTGGAGCAGGGGTGCCCCTCCCCCCACTGCTGCTCTGCTCCTGCCCCTTGGCTTGGAGCTGCCCCTGGCCAGCTGCTCGCAGGAGCCTCCTGTTTGCTGTGTGAAGTGGGGGAGGAAAGGGGAACACTGATGTCGGGGTATCCCCCTCCCCCTGCCTCCCTACCCATGTACTCCATCTCCACTGAGCTGGGGTAAGGGGACAAGGCTCAGGAGTGGGACGAGGCTGCTGGCAGCTGCTGCTGTCTGAACAAGCCTTCAGACTGGTGAGTGAAACTCTGCTTAAAGGGACAGCGCGCTCTCTCGCACTCTTCCCCAACACACACCGTCTCTCTCTCTCTCTCTCACACACACACACACACACTCTCTCACACTCCCCCAGCACACACTGTGTTTCTCTCTCGCACGCACACACTCTGTCTCTCACATTTCCCCAACACACACACACTCTCGCTCACACATATACACAGACTCTCTTTCTCCCACACTCCCACAACACACATTCTTGAGCCACATGCCAAGCACCAGGCACCAGAAGCCACAGCAGCAGTGCAGAAGTAAGGGTGGCAATACTCCATATGCCATGCCACCCTTACGTCTCCGCTGGTGCTGCTGGTGGCGTTGCCTTCAGAGCTGGGCACCCTGGCAGCACCCACCAGTGTCAGGCCGCCCTGCCAGTGCTTAATTTGTGTCAGGGCTGAGCTCTGGCACCTCTTTCAATACAAATTAAACACTGAGGGAGGCAGCAGGGCCCAGAGGTGATGGGAGGAGGGGATGGGAAGCCCAGGGAGCCCATGGGGGCCAGGGTGATGGGGTGGGTGCTAAAATACAAGCCGGCCCAGGGTGCCATTTTCCCTAAGGCCAGCCGTGGAGCCCCTGCACAAGTTCCCCAGATCCTGTCCTGCTTCTCCATGCATCTGAACTTTGATGGCTTTGCTGTGGTAGGGCAGAATTTGCACTTACATGTGAATCATCTCTACAGGAGTATTTTATGCAGGAAAATAGCTGGACCCTCTAAATTAGCATTAAGGAACTTTAAAAAAAATCCATTGGAATATGCAGAAAGCTGCTGATTGCTTCTTGCTGTTAACTGTAAATTGGGTATAAAGTGAGCTTGGGGGAACTCTTTGGGGTAGGAATCTAGGATCTGAGTGTGGGCTTGATAAATGGCTTGATAAATAGAGAGAATTTCAATCTTTTTTTTTTCCAGTTGAGGTATCCCTGTTCTGATTTGAGCAGTGTGCGGTCAGGACCCTCCTCTTTCAAAGTTTCATTTATTATTCATGGATATATGAGAATGTGCACTAATGGCCAAGTTCAGCCCTGAAGCAACTCCCATTGCCTTCTGTGGAGCTGTTTCTGCATACTCAGGGTCAAAGTGGGTCGATGTGTCCCAGGGAACCTACAGAATTGTCTGCACTTTTTCTAGATCATTCCCACCAGGTACTTACACCCAGGATGATGCACACCATGCGAGTGTGTGAAGTGCCTAGAGTAACAACACAAAATAACAGCATGTTATGAAAACTTTGGGGAGAAACCTTATTTTATCATGCTTCCTATTTTCTTGGGTCAGGACACCTGAACCAGATCCAGATGTTTGCAGTCCTCTTATCCATCACTGCCGGACATAAATTTGGAGATTCCCAGTTATATTTGTTGCTCTTCCATTAAGCTAAAGGAAAATCTTCCCCCGATGACTCCAATTATCATACTAAAAGAAAAGGAGTACTTCTGGCACCTTAGAGACTAACCAATTTATTTGAGCATAAGCTTTCGTGAGCTACAGCTCACTTCATCAGATGCGTATGCGTAGTCTCTAAGGTGCTACAAGTACTCCTTTTCTTTTTGCGAATACAGACTAACACGGCTGTTACTCTGAAAACTATCATACTGTCTTTTCTCACTCTAATCTTTCTTATGCTAGGCACAACCATCACAGATTAGAAGCACACTAGCTCCATCTGCTGAAATTCTTTTAGAAAAGCTGTTTTACATCTAGTGGAATTACTCCAGGGGTTTATTTAGCCCAGACAATTGAGAGAGAGAGAGAGAGAAAGAAAGAGAGAGAGAGAGAAATTTCTAGTATATGACACTGCATGAACCACCCTTTATTGCAGCTATCTGATACAGGGACAATATACACATTAAAATGTACTTTTCAAAACATAGTCTATGGAAAATATATTGGCCATTATAATTGTAAAGGCAAATCATTATAATTACACTTCCCTGCAACTCTCCCCAACTTCTGCTGTCCCCATTTGCATCAGAATATAATTTGTTATGGTGTATTTTATGACAGATTTAAGAAGGCTTTCGCCACAAAAAAAAAATCCTTTTTATTTTGGTTGCTTTAAAGATCGGATTAAAATTTTCATTCAAAAGGCTTTTTCCCATGAAAATGGGGGAAATTGGTGTGGTTTTTTTTCAAAATGGAAAACTATTTTCAATTAAATGTTTCTAGTTTTTGGTCAAAAAACTGAAAAAAAAAACCCTGAATTTTTTTTGGTAACCAAGAATTAAAATATTTTCCATAACCGAAACCTAAAAATTGTTCTGCTTTTTATTTTCAGTTTCTCAGTGAAAAAACCTGTAAATTTTTGTCAAAAACAAATTTCCCACAGAAATGGTCGAAAATTTCTTATCAGTGGTTTTCAGTTTTTAGACACTTCCTCCCCAAATAAAAACCCACCTCATGGTCCCAAGTAGCAGAGGCAAAGGAGGCTTTGTGGCACCTCCTGGCAGCTGGAACTGTCAGGGACCAATTCAAGAGGTGCTCTGATTTAAGTTCTGGCTTCAATGGTTTCCAAGAGGCCATCTGTCTTCTCAGAAGAGCCAAAGTACAGACTTCTCTGGCCACACCACTGCTCTCCCCAGCACATGCTTTCCCTTGTTCTGCGTAGTAGGGGTGAGGATTATTTTACCAGCCCTATGCCACTGGGGAATCAATCACCCTTATGAAGGGAGCATTTCCCATTGGGTAGATCAGATTGGGCTGCAGCCCCTTGATACCACACGAGCATACAAAAGGGCCAGAATGTAGTCCAGAATCAGGGCCAATATTTTTAAAAGGCAGCCTGTCCTGGCAATATATAAATGTGGAGGGGAGAGAGTATTTCTTAGCAAAATGTAAGGGGTCAAATGGAAAAGCAGAGAAAGTAAGTTCCCCAAAGCAAAGTGAACCTACAGTTTCTAAAATGCCTGTTCAGTAAATCATGGAATGAAATCAGCTTGAACCCTGTGAGACAAGGATAGAAAAGACCAAGAGTCTTTTTAAAAAAGAAAAAACAAAAAGAAGAAGGAAAAACCATTCTTGATTAAAATCTTTTATGAAGTTAAGTCTTTATTAATCCTTTTGCTGGCTTTGACTCTATACTAGTGTCATAAATATAAAGGGAAGGGTAAACCCCTTTAAAATCCCTCCTGGCCAGAGGAAAAATCCTCTCACCTGTAAAGGGTTAAGAAGCTAAAGGTAACCTCGCTGGCACCTGACCAAAATGACCAATGAGGAGACAAGATACTTTCAAAAGCTGGGAGGAGGGAGAGAAACAAAGGGTCTGTGTCTGTCTGTATGTTGCTTTTGCCAGGGACAGAACAGGAATGGAGTCTTAGAACTTTTAGTAAGTAAGCTAGCTAGGTATGTGTTAGATTATGATTTCTTTAAATGGCTGAGAAAAGAACTGTGCTGAATAGAATGACTATTCCTGTCTGTGTACCTTTTTTGTAACTTAAGGTTTTGCCTAGAGGGATTCTCTATGTTTTGAATCTAATTACCCTGTAAGGTATCTACCATCCTGATTTTACAGAGGTGATTCCTTTACTTCTATTAAAAGTCTTCTTGTAAGAAAACTGAATGCTTTTTCATTGTTCTCAGATCCAAGGGTTTGGGTCTGTGGTCACCTATGCAAATTGGTGAGGATTTTTACCAAACCTTCCCCAGGAAGTGGGGTGCAAGGGTTGGGAGGATTTTGGGGGGGAAAGATGTGTCCAAACTACGTTTCCCAGTAAACCCAGTTAAAGTTTGGTGGTGCAGTGGAAATCCAGGGTCAAAGGATAAAATTAATTTGTACCCTGGGGAAGTTTTAACCTAAGCTGCTGAAAGTAAGCTTAGGAGGTTTTCATGCAGGTCCCCACATCTGTACCCTAGAGTTCAGAGTGGGGGAGGAACCTTGACAATTAGTATGAGTGGTTATGGAAGAAAGGAGGCTGTAAACAAATCTACACTGATTAAAACACAGACCTAAAACAGAGAGGTTGTGGTGAAAGATCACAGGAACATAGAACAGACAAAAAGAAATAGAGCTGACAATCACAAAGGAAGAAGAGGATGTGTTATGAAAGCATAGCTCTAATTCTGTGACAGCAGAGTCTGCAGAAATTATCTAAAGATGTTTAGCTCACTAACTATAAGAGTATAACAATGGCATATATTAATTGTTAATCCAATGGAAGATTTTGAGCAATGTAATGATATCGTTACTTGCAGAATATTATTCAGTCACTAGATGTCTCTCTGTGCTGTATGGAGTACCAATCAATCTGGGATCCCTGATAAACAAGGGAGACAAAGCTAGATCTTAAGCTGTGTGGAACCAGTTTGTTTATATCTGTAGCTGTTGTCTTCAATACATTCCTCTTGTTTAAGATGGACTGTGATTCTATACAGGATGACAGGCAATCTCACCCCAAATCACAGTACAGGTCACTTAGCTTGCCTCTAGATGTTTTAATAGGCCAGGGAAGAGCGGAGGGATGGAAGGAAAACCAGCAGGGCAAAATTAAATATATCCACTCCCCACATCAAAGATTGCAACATACTGAATTTTTAAAATATTTGCTCTTTTATTGAAAGTTTCTAAGGATCATCTTTAGGGATACATCCTGTCCCCTCTGCCATGACTGTACTGGACCCAGCCCACAGTATAATTGGTATGTTCTGTTGCATGGTAGAGCAAGTTCTAGGACTCAAAGAGTTTTGGATTAGGAATCTGCACCTGTGTTCATTGCACTGTGAGGTCAGTGTCTCCAGGCAGATTTACAGCCAATTCTCCAGAAAAGAGAAGAACACAGCGCTGTGGATGTTCTAGCTGCAGCCCTACGGTTTGGAGCAGCTCTACTCAGTCTCCACAGTCTGACAAGATAATTCTACCCCAATCCCCTCCGAACTACCCACCTCAAACTTGACAATTTGGCTTGAGAAAGTAAGGAACAATTGTAGGTCCCCAATATTGTTTAACAGGGTTTTCCACACCCACTGCAGGAGGGGTCTCTACAACCATGACCCACCCCAGGGGGAGGTTCTTTTGAATCAGATTGTGATGTGGCACTTTTGGAGTTAAATCACAGTTGTCTTAAAGAGGCACTCCCGGCTGGGAAGCCATTGATTGCAGTTGAACCCACTTAGGTTCATAATTTTAAAAATAATCTGGGCTAGTTGGAGGGGAGAAAAAAAGGGTGTTTAAAGGCCAGGCAGATGAGCTGTCTTGTTTATATTGCTCTGTGTTTATAGATCACTCTGGTTTAGATTTTATTTTATTATTTCAGATGAGTGAGGAGAATGAGGTCAGAGACTCTGGGAAGTTTTGATTTTCTTGTGTTTTACTACATATGAGCCTTGGGAAAATAAACCTCAATAACAAGAGAGGAGGGCAGGTTTGCTTTTTATTTGTTTTGTTTTGAACCTGAGCCTTGTGTCCAGCTTCTTCCCTCCAGCTATGTAGACTCTTGACCTGCACTAGTTTAGCCTTTTACATTTTGAAAGTTTTGTGTAATGATAAGACCTCTGTGGTGACTTCTTAGGATACACCTGCTTAAAGATTAGCATATGCTACTTAAGTATCTCTGGCAGTACTGAGAAACATTCTGCTTGCATTTCCCAAAGTTGAGGGAAATAATGAGCAAAACTGAGTGGGAGGAAATATTTAGATAGAAATTTGGCAGCTCTTTAAGAAGAGTCTTAGATATCCTTGAAGCAACAATTCTACAGTCAAGAAAGAGGACAACTTTGCTTAAAAGCTCACCTTGGTACAGTGGGGAACTGAAGACAGCAATTAGAAATAAAAAAGCACTATGTAACACATGGGAA
This sequence comes from Caretta caretta, assembly GCF_965140235.1. NCBI lineage: Eukaryota > Metazoa > Chordata > Testudines > Cheloniidae > Caretta > Caretta caretta. The sequence goes on from NC_134209.1 coordinate 106,021,369, forward strand.
AAGGAGAAATAAATAGCAAAGTATATAAATTTAGAAGTTACAGCATGTAGAAAATTAATATGGGAACTTACAGATATTAGGAAAAAACCCATGGTTGGCAGAGCTATGGAGGAGTTTTTAATGTTTGTTAGAAACAAAAGAACCTCTAGCAATGGTATAGGCCCATTACTACATGGAGATGTACACTTGTCAATAATGATGCAGAAAAGAGGACAATGACATGCTTTCTATTAGGAGCTAAAAAGAAAGTAAACTATTCTACTAGTGATGATTAAAATAAAATATAAAAACAAGAGTAAATCAGCAGGCCCAGATAACTTGTACCCAAGAGTCCTTAAAAAGTAACTGAGGAGATCTCCAGCCCACTGATGTAAATTTTTAATCAATAGTGGATTCCCCGGGGAACTCCAGAAGACTGGAAGAGTGCTAGTATTGTGACAATAGTCAAAAAGGACAAGCAGGATGACCCAGGTAATATAGGACAGTTAGCCTGTCATCAATCCCGGGCAAAATAATAGAAAAGCTGATATGGGATTCAATTAATGAAGAATAAAAGGATAGAAATACAAGTAATGCCAGTCAACATGGTTTTATGGAAAACAGATCTTGTCAAACAAACCTGATTTCATTCTTTGATGAGATTACAAGTTTGACTGTTAAAGGTAACTGAGTAATTTAGGCTACTTAAACTTTGGTGTTTGACTTCATACCACACAACACTCTGATTAAAAATTATCCATACAGCACAGGTGATAACAAACTTCTCATGGTCTGCCTTGTTATATGCTAGGGCACAATCAATGTCATCCAGCTGAAATCTGAACTTCACTCAGCAAAGTCTCAGACTGAACAGCAAAGGAAATAGTTATCCTGCAAAAATTGACTCGTTCTAGAGCTACTGTAAGAGAATCATAGGCCCAGCTCTATAAATTTGCCAAATGAATGTTGAAGGCATGTTCTGATCTAAAAATGACTAACTAGCTCGCATTATGTGAGATAACATGATCAATGCTATCACCCTGCAAGAAACCCATATCAAAGATGACACTCAAGAATCACCCTGCCATATTACTGTAATAAGCATGAAGCAGGGTCTATTTTTATGAATTTTCCAAGATGCCAGTTACATTTTAAAGCTGAAATGTAATAAACTAGGTTTGCCAATTGGATAAGTGTTATAGCCAACATATAATAGACTCTAATAGAATAACCCCTGTTTATTGAGTCCAAGGGGTGTTATCTTACTAATTTTAACACTGTGTTCTTTTCAAGTCAACTTTTAATTTGAACAGTATTTCTCAAATCAGGACACTTACTTATTCTTAACCAACCAAGAATTTAATAATTCATCCAGAAACAAATTAATATACAATCAAAAGTTCATCATTCACATGTAGACACAATGTTCTAGGTGTGTGCTAGATACAGAACACAGTCTTGCAAGCAATTATCACAAATTAAAATTGAGGCTTAGCCGTTATATCAAGGAACAATACAAATTACCAAGATTTCTTATTACATTTGCTTATGATTACCAGTTCTGCATTCTTTAGTACCTAACACATTTATCACACTTCCAAGGATGCACTTGTGTTTACGGCACTTTGAAGAATGTGGTTAGTACAGTATGAATGGGTTGGTCCAAAAGGGACAAGTTTAGAATATTAAAAGCAATTGCTTAAAGTTATTAGTTTCAATTTCACATAGGCCAACCTGTTTGGACCTATAAAGGAGTTGGAATCTAAAATACAGTTCCTTGAAGTCTCACTAGGAAGTGTAGACTTAACAAGATAGCCAACAGTTATTTATATTAAAGAAATAAAAGAGGAAATACAGTCTTGGAAAAGAAATCTCACCACTTCTTATCCTCTTAATCCTGTGATGGGGGAGAGTTCTTTCCATTCAGCTGATCCAGGCGTTGGTCACACTTAGGATTCTGCAGCTTCTTGCTGGGTTCAGTCAATGCTCTCATTTCTATTGGAAATGTGTCAAGTAGATTTCAGCTCTTAGTCTCTTTGCTGTTTCCATTGGTAATCCAATAGATGGTGCTAGTGTGTAACAAATGTCTTTAATTGTTTTTTTATCAGAGGATTTTTAAGTTTGATTCATTTCAAAGATTCATTATTAGCCCGTACTATTAATTGAGATCCTCTTTTTAAGCAATTAATGTTAATATTAAAAAGTTTTATCCTAATTTATATCTTTCATTCCTTCTTCCTTGTGCCAGACAATTCCTATTACTTCTAGGCTGCAACAATTATTTACAATGACAACCAACAAAATCCCTTATAATCTAAATTTGGAGCACATACTCTATACATCCTTCGATTTTATGTAAAATTTCACATTATTTAGGATTTACAATAGAAAAAAAGATATTCACATATTGAAGGATGTAGATCTGACTCACAAGGCAAACAAATGTGCAGCTTTTAATTTGGTATTATTCATTGGTATATTTGATTTACAAAGAAAATTCATGGTATATTTGATTTAGAAAGAAAACAATGTATAGTTTATAATTTGGGGTGAAAACATGTGGTTTGGATTTCTTGGGGTAACAGGCAGTTTGCTCAATTTGACCTTCAATATTACAGCCAGTAATTTCTAGCTTGCTTAACTCGCAGCTTCCCTACCCGGTTTTGATCTACTCCCAGTGTACAATGGGCCACTTAGCATAGGAAAGCAGGATGGGACCCTTGCTTGGTAACTTGGAGTTATTTTTAGCTATATTGGGCGGGAGAAAGAGGTTTTATCCATATGCAAATTCTGAGAGATTCTTGCCTAGGTGATTATTATTAATCTCATTAAGTGATTTTTGTTTCTATGCTTGGAGAGAAAACTCCCAACTTTGGCTGATCAGTGGGACCACAGACAAAAATCACACACGATGTGAAACATTTTCTTATTGTCTTTATTTCTTAGGTGGGTCCTCTTTTTAAGGCCAGAAGGAATTCAGAGCATATTTGTTCTATATATCCCTTACATAGCTACAATCTCATCAACCAAAACGCAGCCTTGTCACCTATGTCAAGCAGGGCATTAAGGATTATAACATGATAGATGCCAGGGCCAACTACGTAATCTTCACTATCTCAATAAGAATCATCAAGGTAACAGTAGTTAACATGCATAAACCACAAAATACAGCCTGGCTTTCTCCCCAGTTACTCACAATATAAATTGATGATTTCACTTGACAATATAAATTGATGATTTCAATAGCCATCACACCACATGGGACTATGATAGTAACAATACTTCAAGTGGGACACTTGCAGAATGGTCATCAAACAAAGACACATCTCCTTTTTGATGCAAATCAGAGGTACTTCTCATTTTGCCCGGTGAAGCAGAGACTAAAACCCAGACCTCTATTTCCTCACCAAAGACCAGTTTGGAATCCCTCAGAACACCTCCAAAACTATTTTTGGCAACTTTCCACTCAGTCCACACTGTCCAGTTATAATCCACATTGGGATTGAACTCCCAGTAATCATGTCATTTCCCAAACCATTATGGAGCTTTCAAAAAGCAAACTGGCCAGGATTTACTGTGACAAATGAGGCTACCATAGATGTAATTCCACTGAAGCCTGAAAATGTTGGCTGTTTCTCCTGGCTTACCCAAATAGGTCCAAGGAAAAACATCTCTTGCAGCCATCGCAAAGGATACCACTTCATGCTGGAGACCAGGAACAGAAAGATTATTGAGAGTACCAAATTTTGGTGACCTGAACACTGCAACATCCTTACGGGTCACTGAATTTAACATGTCATCAAAGCTAAGTCAAGATAATTGAAACTCTTGGCTTTATTCACTCCAGCCACAAAGCTTGGCGGTTATTACTCCAGTTTGGGGCTGCCAACCCAGTGAAACTTCAAAATCCTGAAGTCCCAGCTGATGCAATTGCTTCTTACGACTTTAAAAGCATCAGAGGACAAGTTTATTAAGCGCAAAGTGAACAGAGATCTCTGACAAATAGCTCACTACCTGACTCCTGCCCCATACCATTGCCCTCCACTGTTGAGGACGTGAATAAAGCAAGGAAAGCTGCAGAACCTGATGGCATCTTTCCTGATTTTGTTATGAGCCTCAGAGCCAAGGGCTGGAAAGAGCTAGCAGCACTGTAATCTCCAATATCCATTCCACCGGGTTCATCCTCAGGATTTGGTGTGAGGGTACCATTTCCAAAGCCAACCAGTAATCCCTCATCATACTGATCCCTATCATGCCTCTGCATGCCATACAAGCTCATGCAGAGATATTACTGGCAAGGATCATGCCAATTGTAGAAGCAATGTTACCGAATGAACAAGCAGGCTTCCCACCAGCCCGCAGCTGCACAGAAAAAGTATTAGCCTTAACAACACACACTGAGGCAGGATTCCATCAAAACCTCAAGACTCAGGCAGCTTTATTAGACTTACCTGCTGGCTACAACACCATATAGAGGAATAACCTTCACCCAGAAGTCAGCAAAATTATCCCATGCAATGCAATGATAAAATGCTTCTGAGAACTTCTGATCAATGGTAGATTTCCTGTTTTTCTTGATAACCAGGTCAGCAGATCATGCACCCTCAATGATGGCCTTCCATGGGGATCAATCCTAACTCTGATCTAGTTTAATATCTACACCAGTGAACTTCCTTGAACATCATGTGTGACATTAGACCAAAGCCTCACATACCACTATAACCTGAAAAATATCCATAACTAAAGGAACTTCAAACTATGGAACATCTTGTTAATCAATGTCCGAAACAATCATATCCTGAGGGCATCTCTGCCATACTCCATGCCACCTGAAGCAATCAGTTGGATCTCCAAACTAGACTTGGAGATCTAACATTACTGCTTTTAAGTCATACAAAAGAAGAAGAAAGCACACACTAAATGGATTAAGAACTGGTTAACTCTCAGATCTCAAAAAGTAGTCATCTATAGGGAATCATCATCGAATAAGGGTGTATCTAGTGGGATTCAGCAATGATCAGTACTAGGCCCAACACTGTTTAACATTCTCATCAATGATCTGGAAATAAATATAAAATCTCTGCTGATAACATTTATTCGTGACACAAAGATTGGTGGAGTGGACAATAATGAGGACAGGGCAAACATGTGGAGCAATCTGGATTGCTTGGTAATCTGGGCCCAATCAAACAAAATGCATTTTAACGCAGCCAAATGCAAATTTTTTGCACCTAGGAACAAGTAATTCAGTAGCTAAAGAACAAGGAACTATATCCTGAAATCAGTGACTGCAACAAATTTAATGGCCATTGTGGAGTTTCCACTATGATCCTGTGACAAAAAGGGAAAAGGTGATCTTTGGACATATAAACAGGAGACTATTGAGTAACAGGGGGGAAGTGAATTTACTTCTGTATAGGGCACTGGTGAGACCAATAATAGAATACCCTGTCTAATTCTGGTTGTCCACATTTTAAAAATGATGATGAAAAATTGGAGGGGGTGCAGAAAAGAGCAATAAAAATTATTTAAGGGCTGGAGAAAATGCTTTACAGTGAGAGACTTAAAGAGTTCAATCTGCTTAGTTCTTAGTGAAAAAGAAGCTTGAAAGGTGACTTAACTACAGTGTATAAGCACTTTCATAGGAGAAAATACTAAAGAGCCCTTTAATCTAATGGAGAAAGGCATAAAAAACCCATGACTGGAAGTGGAAACCAGACAAATTCAAATAAGAAATAGGGCTCAATTTTTTAACAGTGACGCTGATTAACCACTGACACAAACTATCAAGGGAATTGATGGATTGTCCATCTCTTGATGTTTTTTTAAATCAAGACTGGATGCCTTTCTGGAAGGTATGCTCTATTCGAATACAAACTACTGGGCTCAATACAGGGATAACTGGATTAAATGTATCGTGACAAAGTCAGGCCAGACGGCTTCAAGAGGGTACTGGAGAGCTGATATGTTAGCCCTTGAATGTTAGTGTTAAAGGCCCTTTTTCCTCAGGTCAATTAGGGACAGCTGAGTCCAATTAAGGGCTGCCTGGGGCCTTTTAAAACCCCTCCTCTTGGGGCAGAGGGGGAGACAAGCTGCTTCTAGGCTAGTAGCAAGGAAAAAAACCCCAGACTTCTCTAGGGTGAGAGGCTATGCCCCTTTCCATAAGGGAAACATCCAGACCTGAGTGTCTGCTGGGGAAGGACTGACTCTCCTGGGCAAACAACAAGACAACACCTTATCCTAGTGAGGAGGCAAAGAAAGGTATCCCCCTCAATTTTTGAGTTTGTGAGACTTTCCCTTTTTTTGGTGGAGGATTACGCTTTAGTCCAACCCCAAGGCCTACCCTGAAAATGTGGCCAAAGGAATACAGAAGAGGGAAGGCAAATATGGCCCAGAGTAGGGCTGATTTACTCCAGGACCGCCCATCCAGGGACGGGTGAAGTCTGGGGAGACAAAGGAGGTGCCTTGCCACAGTATGTACAGGAGGTCAGACTAGATGATCTAATGGTCCCTTCTGGCCTTAAGTTGTATGAATCTATGCATTGGGTACAAGCAGACAGAATAGCTCTGGGCGTGCTGGGGAAATGCACAGAGGAGCAGTTACTGCTCCATGCTTTAAAAAAGACAGTGATTGCTCCCCACAGTAGCATACTATCAGCTGCTATAGAAGTGGCATGTCTCCAGGCTCCCATTTCTTTGGGACTGTTTAGAACTCCTAGCAATGCTAACCTTCCCAGTGCCCTCCATAAAGGAATGCAAATAGGGAAGGATCTCAATGCCTTTTCCCTCATGCTCTCGAGCAGGAGACTCTAACTAATTAGGTGAGTGGTTATTAACCTTATTTAATGGATGACGAAGAAGAGGCAATGACTAGGCAATTTTTTTGGCTATGCCCACACAGCAAGACCATGTCAGAGTCAAAATTCAGATTAGAACTCAGGAGTTTTTGAGTTCCTGTCCCATGAAATTGACCAAAATGCCTTGTGAATTTGGTAGGGCCCTACTTATAATAAATGCAGTAGCCAATATGCTGTGATCTCTGTGAAAAGGTGATAATTCATGGACAGGATTGCACATAGCAGAGCACATCTGGTCATTTTGCAGACATAGCTGCTAAAGGCTCAAGTGGATGGGAGAGAAGGATAAAAAGGAGAAAGGAATAATAATTCTAGCATAGGGTTCTCCCATTGCACAAGACATTTTACAAACACAAAGTAAGAATGGCCAGTGCCCCAAAGGGTTTACAATATCATTAAAAAAAGATGCAACAAGTTGGTGTACCAAAGAAATGGAGGTAGGACATCAGTGAGAACAGTAACAAGGACCTGTAGTTACATAGGCCAGATATGTTCATAGCTAGATTGTTTTGAGTCAGTGAATTTGAAAAAATATATTTAATAAATTATAAGATTAAGTAGTGAAAATCCCTTCTGGCCATCTACCTTACCCATATCAACTGGCAATTTCCCATAGACGTCCTGGTAGAAGTGGGTGAAGAGGGAAATGAAGGAAGGACAGGGGAGAATGTGCCATACAAAAAGGGTGTTGTGGAAGAAAGTTCAAAGGTGTTTACAGGAGCAGAGGCTGAAGGCTGGCATAACTGGTGACATCAGACACAATAGCACATGCATAGGAAGGGCTAAAATGTGAAGCGACTTAAAGGTAAGGACAAGATTTTGTTTCTTGCAGTGAAGATGTGGGGTACTAATGATGGGATTCAAAAATAGTGGAAGTTTCAGAGTAGCAGCCGTGTTAGTCTGTATTCACAAAAAGAAAAGGAGTACTTGTGGCACCTTAGAGACTAACCAATTTATTTGAGCATAAGCTTTCGTGAGCTACAGCTCACTTCATCGGATGCATGCAGTGGAAAATACAGTGAGGGGATTTATATACACACAGAACATGAAAAAATGTTAAAATTCTTGACATCTGATTTGTGTCCATTTATTCTTTTACGTAGAGACTGTCCAGTTTGGCCAATGTGCATGGCAGAGGGGCATTGCTGGCACATGATGGCATATATCACATTGGTAGATGTGTAGGTGAACGAGCCTCTGATAGTGTGGCTGATGTGATTAGGCCCTATGATGGTGTCCCCTGAATAGATATGTGGACTCAGTTGGCAACGGGCTTTGTTGCAAGGATAGGTTCCTGGGTTAGTGGTTCTGTTGTGTGGTGTGTGGTTGCTGGTGAGTATTTCCTTCAAGTTGGGGGGCTGTCTGTAGGCAAGGACTGGCCTGTCTCCCAAGATTTGTGAGAGCAATGGGTCGTCCTTCAAGATAGGTTGTAGATCTTTGATGATGCGTTGGAGAGGTTTTAGTTGGGGGCTGAAGGTGACAGCTAGTGGCGTTCTGTTATTTTCTTTGTTGGGCCTGTCCTGTAGTAGGTAACTTCTGGGTACTCTGCCATGTACATTGGTCAAACTGGACAGTCTCTGCATAAAAGAATAAATGGACACAAATCAGATGTCAAGAATTTTAACGTTCGTAAACCAGTCGGAGAACACTTCAATCTCTCTGGTCACTCGATTTCTGACCTAAAAGTGGCTATTCTTCAACAAAAAAACTTCAAAAACAGACTCCAACAAGAGACTGCTGAATTGGAATTAATTTGCAAATTGGATACAATTAACTTAGGCTTGAATAGAGACTGGGAGTGGTTGAGTCATTACACAAAGTAAAACTATTTCCCCTTGTTTATCTCCCCCCCCCCCCACTGTTCCTCACACGTTCTTGTTAACTGCGGGATATGGCCCACCTTGATTATCACTACAAAAGGTTTTCTCCCCCCCCACCCCCACTCTCTTGCTGGTAATAGCTCATCTTAAGTGATCACTCTCCTTACAGTGTGCATGATAAACACCCATTTTTTCATGTTCTGTGTGTATATAAATCTCCTCACTGTATTTTCCACTGAATGCATCCAATGAAGTGAGCTGTAGCTCACAAAAGCTTATGCTCAAATAAATTTGTTAGTCTCTAAGGTGCCACAAGTACTCCTTTTCTTTTTATTAAAGGAAGATGTCCTTTATGTTTTCAATTTCTAAGGACTCTTATTACACTTCCCCACAAACAATGTACAGCTACACTGTAGCTCATGAAAGCTTATGCTCAAATAAATTTGTTAGTCTCTAAGGTGCCACAAGTACTCCTTTTTCTTTTTGTGAATACAGACTAACACGGCTGCTACTCTGAAATCTTCCTTTAATGTCTCAGTGGAGCAGAGTGATGGTGACTGAAAGGGATGATTCATAGTTTCTTCCGTACACAATAAACAATGGCAATAGAAAAAAACAGAAGCTGCCAAAGGGAAACCTGGTAAATTCCTGATTCTCACTGCAGCAGGCAATGGCTTTGTTCCCTTGTTCTTTAACAAGGTTTCCAAGGATATGAAACACTGGCAAGAAATTACACTAAGACAGTACACATTGCTGGAGCACAGCCCACACTGCTAGAGCCTAACTTCCCTCTCCAAAATCTTACAGAGGCAGTTTAATTTCTTCACAGCTAGTCTTACTGTGGTCACCTGCTGACAAGGAAACAGTACAACAGATACCTCCCACATTTGGGCAAGACTATCTAGAAATTAAAATTAAGCTTTAGTTCTCCTGCTCTACTATTTGGGCTTAATTTTACTCCCACTGAAATATTCCCATTGACTTCAGTGGGAGCAGAATTGAGACCAAAGCCCTTCTCAAAAATGCTTCAGTCTACCTTTGGGTGTTACAGCATAATTCACAGAACAAACATATCAAGCTAGCAACCACAAAAACTAGTCCATCCTGTCTGACTATTACTGATGTCATACTTTATGTCATTAAGCATCAGAAAGTGTCTGGTTCTAAGTGCGCAATTACCTTCATAAATTGTCCTTTCTCCCAGAAACATTCCTATTGATTTTAATGGGACTACTTGTATGAGTAAAGATTCAGACGGATTGACTGGCCTTTAATTTGTATAATGTATTTCACTTCAGTCCAGGCAGTGCATTTCTATGGGGGTATAGTAGATTTCTGGGGGCTAAAGTCAGTTGGCCTTTGGCTTGCTGCTTGTAAAAGTCACACAAATGTACGGACTGTCATCTTATGTTTTTAGCAAAATATTTATTGGAAATAGAGGGCCAAGAAATATAGTATCATGGTTCTATTTTCTTTCTGCTGCTATGTATCAATCAATTAAGTTCACATAGTAAAGAAAGTTTTATAGGGTAGTCACTTTCATGAAAGTCGTACTCACATGCTGATGAGGTTGTTGACAAAAATGTAAGTGAATTATAGTCTGGCACAGCATGAAGCTATTAAAGGCAAACTGTCCTCCAAGCCATCCCTAAGGATCAGCAAATTTTATACTCGACAGCTTTTCTTTCCTTGCTGTTGTTTCAGTGGGAATTATGGTAGCACAGTTTGCATTACGCGATTCTTTACTTAACACTTTGAAATGCTGTGCCGCGCATCCGTGTTGGGTCGAGGGACTGGAGGAGGAATGAGAGGGAAAGCAAAAGATGACTTAATCTAGAAAAAAAGAAAGGACTGAAGTACCTTTTTTCTGCATTTTTAACCCACATCTAATTGCTCTAAACATTCTCAGTTGACTGATTGCTATTAAATCATTTATTCAACAAAGAATAACACCCTCATTGCCAAAAGGAAACTGAAATAGCAGGGTATGTATTGATGAAGAAATATATTAAACACTATACAATTTTGTTCTCTCAGCTTTTTTATTGGATATACTTGTGTTTTGTTTCACTTATTCCTTGTCAGTCCACCAAATCATCTCACAAAATCTCAAGGGACTACTTGGGCTTTTTTTTTTTTTTTTGCTTTAACTGTATACCTAGAGTTAGTTTTTGGGTACAAGTCACTATACTTCACTGTCTTTCTAGCTGTATTCATTGAAAGTTTTCTATCCCAGCACTGATATCAACCATCTCTTGTAGGAACAAAGAAAATGCCATATAGGACGAGACCAGTGAGCCAGCTGTTCTTCTGTTAACTCAGGATGTCATGACCTTGAGCCTGTTCCAGGTGGTTACAAGCTCAGTGCACGAGGATGGCTACCTTTTGGTTCTTGTTGTTTGGATGGAGGAGGAGATTTATTATAATTTTATCAAGTCAGATTATCTCCTCATCATGTTTGAAGTCAGACCTCCTTTTTGAGCAAAAACCCTGTCACTTATCTGCCTTGCTGAAGGAAACTGATGGACCCAGGTCAGTTTCAGATGTCTTCTAAAGATAATGCTGTCAAGAACCTGTAAAAAAAGGTTATAATCTTTTGTCATCCTCAGCCATTGATAAAATGGCTCCCAAATATCTTCTCCTATATCATGCCTCATACAAGCCTCTTTGTACACAGAGGACCTTCAATAGATAAATGCATGCAGGGGGCAGATTAGAGCAGCAGTGGGAGAAAAACACATTTGAAGTCAAATGAGTTGCAGCAGAAACAGCTTGAAGTGTTCTCTTTTACATCTGTCAGGGTGGCAAAGAAGGTTTAATTCTCCTCAAAGATAGAATTTCCTCAAAGACAGAGCCCAAAAAATCCCATTAAACCTTGTTTCTGGTCATGGACAGCATGGCAAATTCAGTCAATGACCACCTTGAAAGAAAGTGAAACTTTCTTCTGTATGAGCAGTTTTCTATCATCTTCACAGGTACAACTGCTCAGTTTCTGACTGGAGTGATGCATCGACAGGGACAGAGCCCAGGTATGGAGGATAAAAATGTCCTACCATCTCTTACTCAAGTCTGACCAATCTTGCTTACTCTGAGAAGTCCTGGGAGAACTTCAAATTACCATGAAGTTAATAAGAAGAAATGTTATAATTATTCTTTACATGGTCACAAGTGTGCAAGGTTCTGCACAGAAAACATACAACAGGTTTGTGTCCTAAAGAACTTACAATCTAAATAATGGATATAACAAACAATTGAAGTAGTAACATGAAAGAGCAAAGGTGAGGAAGGACATGTTTCAAGTACAAAATGACATGGCTACTCAATTTAAGGGGTGCACACGTGCACACACATAGATATAGACAGATATTTATGGCTCAATGATTTGGCACATATATGTACGTAATATTAACGTACTGATTTCACAGCTCATTTAGGGTGTACAGAAGCATGTGATTATTTTTTAAAGTTCACTAGAATACATTCCAAAAAGGATTTGTTAACTCCTATCTTTCCAAACCTGGTTCTTGCATCCGTAGTAACCACCTTGTAAAGAAGACACTTTCACTAGCCTATGTGAAATAAGTTGGCTCTTTTTCAGCACAACCCTCTCTATCTCCCCACCACTTCAACTAATTGCCAATAGGCAATCCTGTCAGCAGTTTCACCAGTGAGATCAGAGATTGAATAGCTATGGAGAACAAACCAAAATCTCTCTCTTACAGATGGTCCCCCTAGAGTATGGTTGGACACATGGGTGAAGCAGTGTGGAGTACCTTGCACTGCTCTGTCCATCCTGTAACCATTTTGTGAAAAAAGGACTTCAGTCTCCAAGCTATCAGTCTGGGCCCTTGTACCTTTCCTCCAAACAGTAGATTCAATTAAGACCTTTTTAACAATTACTACCCCTCACCAGACAGCTCTCTATCTAGCATGAGCAAGGTTTGAGTAGCCTCTTTGCACCCTCTGGTGCATTCCTTGCTAACAATATCAACCCTTTTCTGAAGGAAACCTAAATATTCCTGAAATAATGCAATCTCACTGTCCCAAACTGGAAAGTCTTGGATAGGTTTGTCCTTGATCTTTATCCATACCCTATTTTGAAGAATATTGGCTTTCATAGCCTATTATATCTATACTCTTCCCCCTGCACACCCTCCAATAGAAATGGGTTCCCTACCATTGCTATACCTTCTTGTAACTGCATGGCTTGCCCTATGGGCTGGAGAGTCTTGGACTAAGCCAGCCCTGATCAGCCCCATCTGGCTTGAATCAGGTGCTTACTGTATAAAAAGAGCAGGAAAGTGGAGTTGTTGGAGTGGAGCAGGCTGAGGCTGTAAAGGTGAGCTGGGATAAAGACTGTCTGAGTTTGTTTGTTTGTTATTTTGGATTAATCAGGAGAGAGACACTGGGCTTGAGGCCTAGAGGGCCAGTATGTACCAGAGAACGAAATAAAGGGGACCCCTTGTGAAGGGTGTTTGAACCACCCTTGACTTGTGAGTTCTTAAATAGCCCTGAGTTGGGGGAACAGAAGCAGGGTGCTGTTGAGTGACCTCTGGTCATGAGGGGGTGTTGGGGAGGCAGCCACCCTGTTACACTCATACTTAGCTTGATCAATAATGTGTAAGGCATAAGGGGGAGAATTGAGGATTTTACTATTGAGGTGTGGTTAGTCAAGCAAATACCAAGATAGCTTTCTATAATACAGGAACACAGTGGACTAGTTTCTGAGCCTGAAAGAAGGGGGCGCACTTGTTTGTAACACAGCTGTGGGCCAGACATCCACACTTCTGCTGTAACGACAAAGCAGAATTGTCGTCAGCAGCTGCACTGCACAGTATAGAAGCCAACTGCTCCAAACTGGATACAGTATTTTCTTAAAGTGCATTCTGCTGAGAATACCCAAAAGCAGCTGGACTGTTTAGCCAATGTCTGAATCATTTCACATGATCTCATGTGGCTTTTTTTTTTTTTTTTTGGGTAGGTAAAGATAGAAATGTGACAAACAGCAAGGGATTCTGGGTTCACTCTGATTCACTCTCACCAATTGTCTTAATGTGACTGTACAGGTTTAGCTTGACTTAAGCACAACATGGCTGCTAAGATACTCTTCCACCACTTTGAGCACTAGCTGGTAACTTGGGAGACTCTGGACTAAATCAAGAACATTAAAACACTTTCAGTATCAAAGTTCATTGATAGAATTCCATCTGGTATTTACTATATTTTATCTACTATATGACTGTATGTATTTTCGATTGGGGGAAAAATACCACTCATTCAATCACTCATGCATGATCTCATTAGGAAGAGCATTGTTCTGCATTTTGCCTAAGGCATGTATTTTCCTGTTTTCATCAGTGTTATGACACCACCCTTTTCTAATGTATCACTCTGCTTGATTATATTTTCTCTAAGACGCCAAAGAACATGTAGTTCATTACCAACACTAAGAACTTAACTTGTACTCCTGGAAATGAGTCATCTTGAAGTGAAAATTCAGTGCAGTGGTAATATATGGAACACACCACATGGAATTTCATCTACTGCAAGAATGAAGGAATTCCTGTCCGAAAGTACCAGTCACTCATACACAATTGTCACTAGGGAGAGCTCCCTTGTTCTCCATCTTGCCCAAGACACACACATACCCTCTTCATCAAGTGTTCAGTGCAGTGCTATAAAAGCAAGTAAATAAACCAACATGCCTAGTAACCTCACCTCTTTTTGGTGCACTTAGTTCCTCCTTGGGGTTTGAGCACATAAAGCCCCTCATTTCCTAACAGGTGCTTGGCACCTCATTGATTTGTCAAACTGAGCTAGAGCAGTTAGGAGGACACAGCAGCATCTTGGCTTTCCAAGCACATCAGGTGTGTCTCATTTTGGGGGTTATACATAAAATAACTCAATCTAGTCTACAGACAGCTGCAATGGATCAGTTTAAACATCAGAATGAAATGTGACCTTTTAGTGCAGATGTCCTGCCACGAATGACAATGTTTCCTCCCTGTGGAGCATATTGGCAATTCATCTCAGAATTCAGGAGGCAGAAATGTCCCCCCTTTGGAACCATGCTAGTGGTGCTACCAAGGAACATAGTGTCCAGTATGACTCTAAAGTACAATATGCTTCTGATACTTAGTGACAGCATCAAAGTTCAGGGAGGGAGCTAAAGCCCCTGGCAACTCCAGAACAGTCCGGAATATTTCTTGTGTCCTTGTTATGCTTGAACTAGTTTCCCAAAGTCCTTTAGGTGGGTTCTGTCCCTAAAAATGCCATCTAAAGTCAGAAGATGATGCCTCTTTTACATACTCAATATCTTTAACTATTACATTCAATCACACAAGGTGAAATTCTTATACCTCTGGAATATACAGGATGTTACCTATCGACTTTGAGAGGATCAGGATTTCACTCACAAATACTGACAAACTCCTGACAAGACAATGATATATTCCTTGTGGGAGGACTCCTACAGTAATTTTTAAAGCATTTTATTGAGCTAAAAAACTTCCGGCACTGATGATTTTATTGGATGTTCAAAGATTCAGTTCAGCTTACAGAAACACTGAAAGGTTCATCCAGACCTCTCTGGCTTTCTTTTCTGTTCTCCAAACCCAACTAGATACTTCTTCTGTTCCTTAACTCCCTGGCTCTCTCCTCCTCTCCTTCTCCCAACTCCTTTTCCTGTCCCCAACAAATCTAGTTACACCCTTCAGGAAGACAAGCAGAAATGCCAATTGCCTGGCAGGGAAAGTTCAAAACAATGCTGAAAAAAGCAAGACTTGTTATTCAGGTAGTTCTTCAAGAATCTGAGCAGCAAGAAACTGCAAACAGGTCAGCACCTTCTGCATTTATCAGACAAGAGAACAAGAGAGATTCTGCATATGTTTGTAACTTTCTCTGTCACTTGGTGATTATGGTCCTTTAATTATTGCTGCAGCTTTCTGAAATGAAAATGATAACTCATTTTTTGGGTTGTTTAAAGTATTTCACAGATGGCATTATCCTTTCCCTTTTTGGAGTTAATATTATACTGCCATCATCTGAATAGAATAATATTGTAAATCTCCCTTCTGGCTTATGTCTTTGTTTGTGATAAATTCCGGAAAGGAATGACACCTGGGAGATCTTTAAAGATCTCACTCGTAGCTCACTGAAATTAATGAAGCCACAACAGACAGCAGTCTGGTAACGTATTGACAGTAAGGATACTTTTATCTATAAACTGTACCTCTCAGACTCAATATCCAACTGCATCCACAAAATTATCCCAAATTACTTAAACTTTGAACAAGTTGCTACTTTATAATATAAATCGCATTGTTACAATGAAGGTGTCATTTTTAATCAACGATTAATTTGAGCTAATCCAGATGAATACACTTTGTCATAGTTCTATGCAATTTGAATAGCTGAATTATAGACATAAATCCTACTTGTAAAGCCTTTCCATTGTCCTATTAGAACACTACCATGAACAATTTCTAGTGAAACTTGGGGAGATTACCATAAAATGTCTCATTTTCTTTCATGATTTTCTGCATGTGTCTTGAAATTAAAAAAAATAAAAATATTTTAATGTAGGTTACAATTCCTTGTTAGGTCACTAAATGGAACATAATAGGAAGTTAAGTGAGGGAAGCTCTAGCCAGAGTAAATACAGATGAGAAGTCTTAGGGTATGTCTACACTACAAGTAAAACCCCACAGCTGGCCTGTGCCTGTGACTAAGGCTGCGGGGCTGTTTGATTGCAGTGTAGATGTCTGGACTCAGGCTGGAGCCTGGGCTCTAGGACTCTGTGAAGTAGGAGGGTCCCAGAGCTCAGGCTGCAGCACAAGCCCAAAAGTCTGCATTGCAATTAAACAGCAACTTAAGCTCAAGTCAACAGACACAGGCCAGCCACGTGTGTCCAGTTGCTGTGTAGATGTACCTTCAAAGGCTGCATGGCAATGAAGAAGTGCTAGAGTTAACCCACTGTCATCTATCCCTTGCTTTCATACACAGTAAGAAAATATATTGTGGCTCCTCCAATTTGCATCAAGTACTGCAAATTCTAAGACTGTGCTATCTCATGACTCATCAGAAGTAGAAATAGGAGCTTTATATCAATAGAAAGGTTAGATTCCTTCCAAGAGACAGGCTTCCTCATTGGTTGTGAATTCAGAGCTGAATTCAAATATTCCACTCTGTCAACAAAGGAGGTAAATTAGACATGCAAACAAGATACAAAGAATGTCCACCCCAAATCCCCACTCCCATTTGCCCACAATCCACTATCTCCCACCCCACAGAACTCCAGTGTAAAACTAGAGTAGAGAAATGGTGAATCAGGCTTATACTGCTGCTTTGTGTAAATTACCATTAATCAATAGTTTTGACATCTGGACTTTCACTGTTTGGTTGGAACAGTGTTTCTCAAATTGTGGTCCTGGCTGCCTGGCAAATCCTTCTGGGGTAGACTTTAAATGGGCAAATTTTACCTTAGCAAAATTAAGAGAAGAGGAATAATTTTCTTCTCAGTGAAAATGATGTAGCAAAAGATGTAGTTCTTCTCCAGCAAATAGAAGGGATTCAGATGTGGTGTATCTGGGTTGGGTGGAAGGTGGAGAGTATCTCCTTCCTGATATTATCCCATTCTCCAGGAGACACACAAATGCTCTGCACATGTAAAGCTGTGCAAGTTGGAAGATGGCCAGCTAGGAGCAGGAATGAGTGGGCTTGCAGGTTGAACATTCTGCCTAGCACTGTATCTTCTCCAGCACACGGTATGCTGCTTGGACATTATTTGCTTTTTCCACAGAGTGAAACATGCACTAGAGAGGTGGGGGTGAGGAAGGTTCCACACCCAGTGTGGGAGCCTGGCTCTTGCAGACAATCCATTTCTAATTTTATAAATGGTATTGATGTCATTGGTGCTATGCTGACATATGCCAATTGAAAATATGGCTCCTTGTTTCCTGCTCTGATGGGTCCTGCGATATTGGACCTTAGGCATGCCACTCTTCCAAAGTCAAATATTGTCTGTCATGCACTTGTGGGAGAGAACTTTGGAAGGAAAATTCCTGTCTGAAGCAAAGCATTTTCGGTCTAGTGTTTTTGTTTTAAATGGTGTCTGTTTGTAGTTGCCCAGAGGTTTGGAAGGTGAGAAGTATTTCACAGACAAAATGTGATAAACTTCAATTTGAAGGGACAGTGATGACTAGTATTGGGGGGCTGGTGCAGGAAAGGCCCACATTTATCACATGGTGGTGTCTGAGATTAAATAGGAAATAAATGTGGTCAAACCGATATTACTGTGTGTTTAGTAAATGGTGACTAATGGTGGCCACCAGTGTATTAAGTTTAACTGAATATACCTGAGTCCAGTTGCTACCTGATCAGTATCTAATGGGATTATCTTCTTATCCCCGGACCAGAGGGAATCTTCATATCCTTTCCTCTACAAAAAATGTGACATCCTTTTCCCTTGCACTGAGCCCCTGTTTTGTAGTCGAGTCTCTACTCTTTACCCTGAGGCCATTCAGATGAGCACCAAATTGTTTCCATCTTCCCCTTAAAACAATGCGGAAGGGAAAAGAGAAGCTCTCTGCAGGGGATTCTTCATTGTCTCCCTTGGAGACATGGGGGAGATAAGCTGGTAGAATCTGCTGCATTGTCATTCCCACACTGCAGATGAGCAGAAGCTGAGCAAAGACATGTTCAGGAGGCAACACTCAGCTTTTGCTTAAACAAGCAGGAGAGGAGTTGGGGCTTCAGGGACTAGACTCTGGAGAAAACTCTAAACGTTATCCAAACCCTGTTGCTAGGCCCACTTGGATTGATGATGATTAAATGGAAGGTCCAAGAGGGATTTTATATTTGTCATATATCATATGTGGATAAGGAAATGGGGATCTTGCTTCTGCCCAAGAGAAGTGTTGAGTTTCTGCTTACTAAAAAACTCTTTTTAAAACAAAGCTCTGAGGCTCAACAGAGAGACACGTAACTCATGATTTGCATATGACCTTACTAACCATGTCTACACTGTCTCACTAGGCAGAAAACACTGATTATAGAATCATAGAATAGCGGGGTTGGAAGAGACCTCAGGAGGTCATATAGTCCAATCCCCTGCTCAAAGCAGGACCAGCACCAACTAAGTCATCCCAGCCAAGGCTTTGTCAAGCTGGACCTTAAAACCTCTAAGGATGGAGATTCTACCACCCCCCTAGGTAACCCATTCCAGTGCTTCACCACCCTTTTACACTTATAAAATCCTATCCCAGCACACCACGCTCAGGGTAAAATTTGGTGGCAGTTCTTTTCTTCAGCTGCTCCAAAGTCCTTTCCAGGGATGTTGAAGGGCAATCCCCAGGACATCACAGAGGGAATGATCTCTTCTACTGCCTTGCTAATGGGAGCTTGGCAGTCTACCATTCTTCCTGATGAATGGATGGGGAGGAATGGACTTTTTTGTTTCTCAAAAGGATATAGCAATAGAAGGATTAATTAACAGCATAGACTGATTGGTACCATATTGTCTCTGGAAACACTGAGCCAGCCCAATATCTGATACAGTCTGAAATACTTCTCTATACTAGATGTGTGCAACACTGCCAAGACACCTTCCTGATAGCTTGTGAACAGTCCCAGTGCTCTAGCTTCTACTCCCCCCACCCTTTGTTTTCCCCTGCCAGTCAATACTTCATCCATTTCCCAAACAGGGTATGCAGTTCTGAGCTGAAAGTTCCAGGGTGTCATATTACATATTACTTAAGCTACTTATTTTTCATCTTGCACCATTCCCATATGTCACATTTCAAGCTGACATACTGCGTAACATAATGGGCCATTGCCAGCTGTAAGTGCAGATACTATGACGTAATGTGGCATTAGGTGTTAAAAATGTAAATGGAAAGTGCTTTCTTCCAGGTCAGGTATCAATTACTAATTGGGGCCAATCCTGTTAACATATATGTGTCTAACTTTATTCATGTGAGTAGTTTCATCGGCATTGATGGGATTTCTCCAGAGAGTTAAGTGATGTGCGTGAGTAGTGGCAGAATTAGACACTGGGTTAACAATGATCCATGAGATTTTTGGCAGGAAATGAAATATGTAGAAATCCAGAAGAAAGAAACAGCAATGATTCCACTGCCTGCTCATCACTGTTCAGCCTAGTTCCTATTTACAACAGTATTCATCTTACTTACATCATCTAAGCATGTGTATCATTTAGTAACTCTAGAGGAACGCAATGTGACTTCTTCCTGGCTGCTTTGTGTTTCTCAAAGGCTGTATGCTCTCTCCTTGATTAAATAACAAGCCTGCTGCCCTGGGTCCTTTTTCTGACAGTTCCAAAAGCCCTTTCCCACTTATTTAACTGATTTTAATTTGTTTATTTCCATCTACAATACATGTTCTCTTTGTGTATCACTTATTTCCACATAGACAGGTATGGCAATCTGCCATTTTCCAGCAACATTTGTCAGGGTTCTGTGACCTTTCCCAATGCAGCAAAAATAGAACTGCGACTAACTACCTCCAGATCAAATAACTTTGGAGTCATCAAACTTTTCAAACTGTCCACTACTTGGTTTTAATCATCAGAAACTGCTCTATGGGTGGTGTCAATTCATTTCTCAAAGGAAGAGATCAGATCCAGCCTAAAGATTACATTACATTACCTACATTATAAAGTACAGCTACATGGTCCCTTCTTTACAGACACTGTGGTAAAGGACTCAGAAGTCCCAGTCCTACAGCATTTATTCATGTAAGTAAAAGTTTGCTTGCAGGAGCAGAGACTATAAAAGCAAGGGATATGTGTGCTGCCATACTGCACCCCAATCCTGCTCCCACTGAGGCCAATGGGAGGTTTTCCTTTCACTTCAATGATAGAATTGGACTCCTTTTTTGTATTATTTTCTGAACTGAAAAGTTGACAAAGCATTGTTCTGGTCGGTCATGGATGGGATCTCAGCTCTCAACACAAAATAATAAACTTACAGGATTACTTTCATATAACCTATAAAACTAAAGTGTTCACTTGGTTTATTCAATGGCTATAAGCTAGTGAGAATAACATGGTTTAGACTGGTTTTACTGTGCAATGTTATGTAGGGATTTAGAAAGGGAAAATAAAGAAACATGAAATACTTGGTCAAGTTTGTAAGCGAGTTTCTTTGCAAGGGGAGAGTGGGTGTTTATCTGTCACTGTGGATGAGATCATACCATCATTTTAACTTTTTTTAATGGGACTTTCTTCACGAATATGGTACTACACAGGCTGAGGAAGGATATCTGAATTTGTGAGTTCTGTGCCTGACCATACTGTGTATACACTTTTTCACAGATACGATGTGCTGCTTACACTGAGACTCTGGAACTTGCTCCCACACTTGATCTAAAATAACCCAAATTTGCTAACCGGGAAACCAACCTGCAAGGCTCTGAAACCTCCAATTGCTTGGCAGATGGACAATAACAATATACCTATGTCAATTCCACTTTCCTGCTTTTCACCAGACCCTTCCATCTTTTTCCTCTCTAGAAACAAAACTCGGGCCTTAAATATTATGTATTAAGGAAAAGGTCATAAGGGGCATGATCTTTGGTGGTGTTAACTATGAATTTCCTTGCATTGGATGGAAATTGGTTCAAAACAGGATGTAATCTGGAAACTAGGAATGACCCCTTCCCAACAAAAGTAAGGAAATTCACTTTAATGCTAGAAATGTGAGTTCATTATTTGTCGGAGGGATTTTGGTTGTTTGTTTAAACAGCAGTTTCAGGGCCAAAGTTAATGATGTAGCCCTGGAATGGCAGAGACCTGGGTCTCTAACCCCTCCTCCACGTTGCTCTTTAACCCCAGGTGCACACTGCTGAGTGCAGCCCTCACACAGTGGCTGTGGGGTGAGGATGTTTGGGTGGGGAGGCATGCTGCGGCAGGCTGGGCACTCCATGAATAGTATTGGTCCACTGTTCTCGCTCCATTAAACCACTGGCCAAATTATCAGCCTAGGTTGTTCTGATTTCTGTGGCTGAAGTTACATGTCAGCACTCTTTAAATGCCACTTTTGTGGGTGTTATTACTTTCAGTGCAAGTTTTATGTGATTATAGAAATTTACAGTAGTTGAAAGACTCCAGTAGGTTCACCTGGGATAATTAATGTCTTGTTATGGTAATTAAACATCTTAATTCAGTCAGCACATTTATTTCCCTCATTTTCACTAGAAAACAGTGAATCATAGTTGTCTTTATCAAAGGCCTTTTTCACAATTCTGATGGTTTGAGAGCTTTGCTCTTATATAAAATTTTGTTTGATACACGGAAAATATGTTTAACAATCTCAGATGGATTGCAGCCACAGCCGAAATCAGAGGAATTACAAAAGTATATAAAAAACAGGACAAAAATCAGTGGAATGAGATTTTAATTCAGAAGGGGAGTAGCAAAGAGTAACAAAACGGGAGATCACTGGTTAGAAATCAGTAATTGCAGAGACTAATTTGTGGATTCATAGATTCCAAAGCCAGAAGGGACCATTGTGACCATCTGGTCTGACCTCCTATGTACCACAGAACTTCCCCAAAATAATTCCTAGAGCAGATCTTTAGAAAAACATCCAATCTTGATTATTAAACCATCAGTGATGGAGAATCCACCATGACCCTTGGTAAATTGTTCCAATGATCAATGACTCTCACTGTTTAAAAAAAATTGCACCTTATTTCCAGTCTGACTTTGTCTAGCTTTAACTTCCAGCCATTGATTCTCTGCTGGATTGAAAAGCCCATTATTAAATATTTGTTCCCCTTTTAGATACTTATAAGCGATAATTGTCGCCTCTTGAATCTCTTTATCTATTTAGCTTACCAGACTGGAAGAGCCCAGTCACTATAAGGCATGTTTTCTAATCACTTTCATGGTTCTTCTCTGAATCCTCTCCAATTTATTAACATCCTTCCTGAATTGTGGGCAGCAGAACTGGACATGGTATTCCAGGAGCGTTTGCACAAGTGCCAAATACAGAAGTAAAATAACCTCTCTATTTCCTGCTCCAGATTCCCCTGTTTATACATCCCAGTTCATGTTAGCTCTTTTGGCCACAGCATCACATGGGGAGCTCATGTTCAGCTGGCTAGCAACCATGATCCCCAATATTTTTCAGCCAGTCCCCTGTCCTGTAAGTATGGCCTACATTCATTGTTCTTAGATAATAGTGGACATAATCAAATTACTGTGTTTATGAAAAAGTACAAGGTCTATGTAAGGATATTCCTTCCTGGTTTGGAATGGAGTGGATATCTTATCAAATATAAAATGTAACATTTAGATCTGTGTGTACAGTTTGAGGCTCTTTGTCTTGTACAGCAATGTTGAATTAAGGGAATCCAAAGGACTAGGGAATCTCATTCACGAAGACAGAATAAAAAAACTTGGCTCCTGGCTGCACCAGTCCTCATGGCTGAACAGAGGAATATGTAGGAATAAGGCTCCACCTCCTGCTTGGCTGTGTAGAACCATAATCCAGGTGGGCTCTAAGCATACGGGGGAGGTGGGAAAAGCACTTTCTGCATTCTGTAGACTCCCCCGAGTACGTATGGAGGAGGTGAAGATGGGCAGAAGAGGAGGGAAGTTGGTAAAGCCATGGCTCTCCCCTCTATGCACTGACCAGCAGACCTAGCTGGATGCAAAATGTTTGAAGCAGCATGTTCCCTCCCACAGAAGAAAAGGTGGTTCAGATAGAATTGTACTTCAGAGAAGTGTCTTTGAGGCATAGTGCCTTCCTGGTGCTCTTCCATTAGTGGCACAGCTACCTGCTGCTAATTAGGGTGACCAGATGTCCCATTTTTATAGGGACAGTCCCATTTTGGGGGACTTTTTCTTATATAGACACCTATTACCCCTTACCCCCTGTCCTATTTTTTCACAGTTGCTATCTGGTCACCCTACACTGCTTCATACTCAGCACCGTGCCTAAGGGCACTATCTAGTGCTAGCTGACATTGGTGCAAAGGTTGGTCCCTGAAAAGTATGTGTACATGTTCTCAAATAGGAGGACAACTTAGCTGCATTGGAAGAGTTTTACTCAAGGAAGTCCCAAACCTCTCAAAAAGCAGGAGGCTATATGTCAGGCTACAAGGGTAATAATGTATTGTTGAGCAATAACGTATTATCATGTTTCAAGTTGTCCCAGCTGTAGCCTGGCATTAATATTAGACTAGCATAAATGCTAACATATAATTTAATCAGATGAGGGATTATTATTTTTTAAATGTTTTAAAATAGTGGGGATCATAGTCATGCTTTCCTTCCATATCAGCCAGGTGCACAAGGGAAGGGATTCTACCATGGACAGGTAGCATTATAGCCAAGTAAAGACTGGGGTAAACAAAATACATGTGTAATTTGGTATTTACCCGGTGGAACTGGCATGAAGGTAGGTTTTCCAGTTCAGCTTTACAGTTGCACTAACTGGCTTTTCAAGATAAAGAAGTTAATCAGTTTTCATTCAAGCTGTTATGACAACTGTACTCTTGTTCTCTTTCTAGATGTCAGACTTCTTCCTAAATAGGACTTAAAAGAAACAGAGTTGATAGGACTCATGCTAGTGTTGAGAGTTTAGTTGTTATGAGATGGGGGCACTTTCACTTGCCAGTCAATTTTGGTGCCACACTCCGTAGCCCTCTTCCAGGTGTTTCAGCTTCAGGTAGCTACGTGTTAAATAGAACAGGGCTATTTTATATAGTTTTTGATGAGCAGCATGGTGGTGGTTCTGAGCAAAACTGATGTGAGCCAATGAGAATGTAACCCCTGCTTCTAGCAAAGATTGAAATCTCTAGCCAGAATAAAAGTTGTGTCCCTTTTCATCAACAAATGAGAACACAAGGCATCATCTTTGTGAATTCTTGCAATACTTTCTCTGGAAAATTACACTATATGTAAAAAATATTGTATGCCATATTAGCTTATGCAAAATATCTTGGGACATATATTGAACACTGCTGGTTTAGCTCGGATCTGCAAGCTGCTTTCCATAGGCCCCTCTTGCAGTATATCCTTGGGCCAGATTTGCACAACTCTATGTTCTTTCCATCAGCACACTTGCAGAAATGTCCATTCTGAAGTTAGAACAGAGTCTTTATGAAAAGCTTCTCCATGTTCCTTTATTGTTCTATTCTTGTTTGTAGTTCATGGTTACATTCTGGGTGCCATTCAGCCCAGTGGGTGGTTGTCACCACTTGCCCTGTAATCCCAAGCGCTTTAAATGCTCTGTCGGTGCAGCTCCCCATGCCTGGGATGTGCACAGTCAGCAACAAGCATGCACTCTGCACAGCACAGGGACACAATACTCTGAGTACTCTGACTTCAGCAGTACTCTGACTTCAGCAGTTTTCCTCATGTAGCAACATAGTCACTGCCTGGTTTCCACCAGCTTTGGTTACACCTGGCAAGATGACCCCAACTCCACACCCCACCATCTCCCCCACCGTCCTGAATATTCCCAAACCGTGTGCTCTGCAATGTCCAGCCCTTTCCTGGACCACTCAGAGGAATAATAAGGTTTGTTTGCTCCTCTTAAGAGACAAACTGCATAGCGTATCACTATATTTAGAGTGAACTATCTCTTCAATTCAAACAGAGCACTGAGTTGGTTTAGATTTAAAGTAAAATAAGTGTATTAACAAAAGAATATGGGACTTTAAGTGAGATCAAGTATAAGGAATAAAGTTAGAAAGGTTAATGAACAAAAGTAAAAATATGCTTTCTAGTGACTAAGACTTAACAAAACTACAGTCTTGGTTCAAGGTAAGATTTTCACCACACTACCTTACAGATCACCTTGGTAACGACACTACCTCAAATTCAAAGGGTCTTTCACAACAAGCTTTTGGTAGCTTTCACTTTCCATACAGTTTTTAGATTTTACCCTACAGCTCTGTCATTCAACTATAGCACTGTATTATTGTATTAAACATAACATGATGGTTGTGCATGTGTGTGTGTGTCTATAAAGAACTTCTAGGCATAAAGCATATCATAAGGATAAAAGAGGAAGGTATTTCACAACTAGCAAGGTTTGACTGTTAGCTTAGTTTACTAGCTGCTACAATTACTTAAGTCTCTTCTGGGAAATACGTAAGCAGCATCTTCTGTCTGATGTGTTTTTAAAGGCTTAGTTCTGAATTAGGCCATCTGTGGATGTACATTTTATTATTAAGCTCCATATATTCTGTCGTTGTGAGCTCCCCATATGTGTTGGAGGGCTCAAGGGGACACTATAGTATGTGAATTATTATGCCTCCCAGTGCTCCTGATCAAGTGATGTAATGCTACATGATCCCTAATGGAGGGCTGCAACTAAAATCCATAACACAGGATATAAATTAAAATGACTAGTAAAGCCTAGAGTAAGTCAAAGTACACCTCTACCCCAATATAACGTGACTGATATAACACGAATTCAGATATAACGCGGTAAAACAGCGCTCTGGGGGAAAGGTGGATCAGCGCGTCAGCATGTCGGGCTGTGACACACCACTCTGAGCGGCGTGTTAAGGGTGCCGGGCCGGGGCCGAGGGGTTGGATAAGGGGCAGAGGGTCTCAGGGGGCAGTCAGGGGACAGGGAGCAGGGGAGGTTGGATGGTTTGGAGGTTCTGGGGGCAGGGCAATCAGGGGATGGGGAACAGGGGCGTTGGATAGGGCGTGGGAGTCCCGGGGGTCCTGTCAGGAGGCAGAGGTGTGGATAGGAGTCAGGGGACAGGGGGCAGGAGGGATTGGATGGATCAGAGGTTCTGAGGGGTCAGTCAGGGGGTGGGAAGTGACTACTAATAACGGAAATGCTCGAGGACAAAGCAAGTTCGATATAACACAGTTTCACCTATAACGCAGTAAGATTTTTTTGGCTCCCGAGGACCACGTTATATCGGGGTAGAGGTGTATATGGAAAGAGGAACAGTTGCTGTGAATGCAACTTGAGCCTGATTCATGAGACTCTGGCTATTCCAGATGTGGGTTTTTCCTGTCAAGATGGTGTCAGCCATGATGAATTATAAGGAAACTAGGATGTGTGTTTTTATAATTACCTTCATGAGGACGGAGAGACTGGAATTGTTACTTTTTGTGGGTTTTTTTTATTTGCAGACCATTATTAATTTCACTTCTAATATCTTTTTCATAGATTCCACTTTCAAATGAATGGGGGAAAAGCCCACAATATGCTCTCAAATGAATTTTTGAGGGTTACAGGGGAAATTATATTGAGCCAATAAATTTAATCAGTCAAATTAATAACTGCAAAATGCATAAAACACTCTTCCATGAAGCGTGGTTATTTTCCCCCAGTCACGTGAAAGATCCAAATAACTCATGTGTCATCATTTTAAAAATTTTCTCCTGTAATTAAAGCAGAGAACAGTCGTCCTTCATGGATGAGGCTTTCTACAGTATTTAGTCAATAGAAATGGCTTTTTTAAAAGACTCCTTAAATCATTGCATGTAAAGGCAAGTTATTTGCAATCAGTCAATGGCTGCTTACAACACAGATGTATGTTTCTGAGCATGTGTGCTGAATGATAAGCCATAAAGTATTCCCGTCAGCTTATTGTTACTGCTGTTAGTATAGAATATGAGCGCTTGCTTTCAGGGACATGGCGTGTTCTTTTGTGATATTGTGTATATAAGAAGCCACCCTCAGCAAATGTAATGATTACTGAAAGTTATTACTAATGCACAATAAAACAGAATCAGACATTGCTAGTGTTAAATAAAATATCATCAGATTTGTTACCAGTCTCCTCCTGAGAATAGCATTTGCAGTCCATTTATATTTGGTGTATAGTTATGACACAATAAACGTAAGTCTGGTAAATAACACCAAGTGACAAGAAAAGTTTGGTTCATTTTCAACTCATTTTTATAGAACATACATCCAGGACCAGATTTTCAAAGGTAAAAAACTCTTACAAAAAACATTTTGCATGTTGGCATGTACCAGTGTTAGTTTCTGCAGGTGAGCAAATGCTTGCTCATTTTTTCAGGTGAACATGACTGGAAATTCAGCCCTTCATATTTAAGAAAATTGTGAGGCGCTTCAAGGGAGGAAGGGTGGTCCAGAGGGGCACAAGCCTGGGTGTCAGGGAAAAATGGGTTCTATTTTCAGTTCTGCCTTGTAATTGCCATCTGATTTTGGGCAATCATCAAAGGCCTAATTCTCCATTCCATTGCCACAGTTACACATCAGTGTAACTCCACTGAAGTGGAGACTCCGGCTTATTCACTCTGTGTCCCTATCTGGAAAATAGGAGTAATAATGTTGACCTGAGTAAAAGTTGTTGTGAGGCTCTTGAGTGTTTGTAATATGATCTGAGATTCATGGCAGGAAAGTGCTATATAAATTCAAAATAATAATAGTAACACCATTTTTAAACCAATTACACTTAAAACTACAGCTTTATTGTTTAATGAATTCTTAATGTATTTTATGATAAGATTGTGGCAAAAAGTCTGTATTTGCCAACAGTTACCACACCATGGTATCTCAGATGCAGAAATATTTACCTACTCATAATAATAGGCTATAACTACAGTATCTCAAACACTGAACAAACATTTTCTTTCTAAAAATAACAATTTAAACTGAATCTTCTAATTGTACCCATCACTGAACTAATATCCACACAATCTAAGACACATTCCTGATCCATCTGGGTAGACCTTGGAAGCCAACTGAAGCCCTGTTGATGATCAGTGGGTATCTGTGCTGGCTAGCATGACAATAAATTACCTTTTTGGCTGGGACAGTCCCCTTTTTAAGCTCTGTCCCAGACATCATGACTCTTTTGGCAAAACTGAGCATTTTCCCCATTTGTTCTTGCCCTGTGGGAGTCCTGAAGAATGTTCGAGCAAGAGCAAATGGGACAAATGTCCAGTTTTGCCAAAAAAGCTGTGATGTTTATGATGTCAAGTGGGGCTCAGGCCAGCAGCGATGGCAGGCAGCTCATGTTCTCTCAATGCAATTAGGTGAAGAGAGGACAGGGAAGGAGGGAAATAGGAGCAGAGTGGGTCAAGAAGTGGTACAATGAGGAGGGGATAGGGAAAAATAGGAGGGAGAAGTACTGGGGCAGAAGGTCTATATCCACTCTCAGTGTTCTGTTTTCAGTTTAGGGAAATATGGACACCCAAGTGCTGGCACAAGATTCACCTGAGTAGATCAGCCTGCAGGATCAGAGCCGTTTTGTTACTGGTGATAGCAAAATGGTAATTTGGTAAACGCTGACTTTTTATGGTAACTTTTGTTTCCTTATTTTTTTTATTGGCTATCATTATCTGCTTTTTTAAAAGGGATTAACAACAATGTACCGTGTAGGAGCTTTGTTTCTGAGTTCAAAGTATACCCACTGACAATTTCCTGGAGTGTTTCACCCTGCAGTATTTTCCACATATGCATTCAAACCTTAAGTCATTAGAGCTACATGCAGCAGAATGCATTTTTGTTGCTAATTGGCTTTGAAAGTTCTTCATTTTCAGGGAGATGGGTTGTCTTTTAGTCAAGACAAAATATGGTGTCTAGAATCATGAAACAAAGCAGGCAGTGAAAGTCCTACCGAAACACAACAACACAGCTTTACTTTAGTGAGAACTTACTGTATTTCATAAATCTTTTAACTCATTTGAAAGCAGTTTTGTAAAGTAGCACTGATAAGCCCCAAGCACTAGTGTCTGAGTCTGTTCATAAAACTTTTCTTCTAACACAACTACTTCCTGATTCATTACCCATGAGTAAAAGAATGCAGGAAGAAAGGAAAAAAATAGGATTAAACAAAAAATGATTTCTTATAATTTTTACTGTTCAAATTGTGGCTGGATTACAATGTCCTTTACTATCATCTCTAAATAATTTAAAGTAAGCTGAGCAATCTAAATTCTTTCTGCCTAAATTATTTAGGGTATAAATGTTTCCTGTTGAATGCTTTTGTGGTCACATTATGTGTCACAGTCTAAGTGAATAAAACTATCTTTAATGCAATCATACAAAGGCAGTAGATAGAAATAATACATGAAGTGCATACTGTTATTTTGTTTCTCATGAAAATGATAAAGCATATTTCAGCAACAAAATTAATTTCTTATTTTCTTTAATAAAACCCAGGGCCTCTGGAAAAACGTGTAGGCCTTTTTTTTTGTTTTATTTTTTATTTTTGCACCATATGAAGTCAAAGGAAAAATTATTATATTTGACACTACTTATGGCAAAACTAGCTTTTACTCTCATGTTTCAAGATTTATCCAGACTTTTTTTATGTAAACAATAGCCAGTGTACAGGTATAACAAATTACCTCACTCAGGGAAAGCATGCCTTCTACCATGTATTCAAAATACAATGCATTATCACTCTAAGAGGACGCTTTCATATTACATTCTGTAGTGGTCTGGTAACTCCATATTCCTTGACATTGGAGTAATGAAGAGTTTATTGTAAACTTTAAAGTCTCAGTCAAAAGTCCATTGAAATCAATGGAACGACTCCCACAGATTTCAATAGGCTTTGGTACGCTTTAGAGACCATAGAATTAGAAGCTAGAGGCCAGTAGCTCTATATGATTTATCAGGATGAATTCACTGGTCAAGAAAATTATAAAAATTCTAACCAGAATTGCTTGCAGCAATCCTTGCTATCCCAATATAATGTAAAACATTGTATTGGTGTAGCCTATTGTCAGGTATGACAGTGTCTCTGCTTTTATATATCTCTTGACATAACACATCAAGATGGCTCCCCAATATGCCAACTTCTTCATGGGGTACACTGAGTAAGAATTTCTGGAAAAAGGCACCACAAAACCGATGCTATACCTGAGATACATTGATGATATTTTTATCTTTGGGATCGATGACCTAAACTCACTCACAGATTTCACCACAGCTTCAACAACCACCACCCATGGATCAAGCTCTCTCTAGAACATTCCCACACCAGCAACAACTTGCTGGACACCACGATTAGCTTAAACAATGGAACCCTACAAACAACTATGTACAAGAAACCCACTATCACCACACTTATTTCCGCAGATCCAGCAAGCACCCCAGATGCACCAAAAAATCGGTTAACTCCATCCAGGCACTCAGATAGCACAGAATGTGTTCTGAGGAGAAAGGCTGGGATACACACATTAAAATACTTAAAACAGCCTTTACCAAATGAAGACACTCCTCCAGAGAAGTAGATTGCATCATGGAACAAGCCACCTGAACACCCTGAGAGAACCTGCTTTGAAATGTGTGTGAGGAGGTGGGGGGAATCCACTTACTGCAAAACCCCACTTGTCGCCTACCACCCCATACTGGAACCCAGACAGGGTATCCCGAAGCAGTAACAACAAATATTTAAGGGGAACCACATCCCGAAAAATCTCTCCCAAACCACCACGTCTCGCCTTCAAACAACCAGCTAACCTTGCCAAGATCATCAAAAGCAAGCTCTCCACATACCAGGACACACCACCTCAAAGCAGCACCTGACCCTTTCAGAACAACAT
The DNA here is from genome assembly GCF_965140235.1 of Caretta caretta. Lineage (NCBI taxonomy): Eukaryota > Metazoa > Chordata > Testudines > Cheloniidae > Caretta > Caretta caretta. The sequence goes on from NC_134209.1 coordinate 106,052,553, forward strand.
ATACAAAACCTGCAAAGAACTCCACTCCTACAAGGATCAATACCCCAACAACACACCTTTCATGATTCATAGGTCCTACACGTGCTTATCACAACATGTGGGGGATCCTTATCCAGTGCATCAAAGGCCACAATAACAACTACATGGGTGAAACCAGACAATCACTACAATCAAATGAACTCATACAGAAAAATGATAAAAGACAAAAACACCTGATCACCCACGGGCAAACACCTTTCACAAAGTGATCACTCCATATCTGATCTTTCAATATTTGTCATCAAGGGAAACCTGCACAACATCTTCAAAAGGCAAGCCTGGGAACTTAGTCATAACTCTGCTAGACATCAAAAACCATGGATTTAACTGGTTTAATGGCTCATTACAACAATTTGTAAAATTCCACACTGCCTGATACCCTTAATTCCCCACTTCAAATCCTTTGTACATAACAATCTAACCCTCAATTGCCCATTTCATTTCAAGTGATCACCTGTAATGTTACCCCTTCTGCTTAACTGTCTGTGCCATCTTGTATTTAGCTCAGACACTCTGCTACCTTTCCCAGACCTGAAAAAGAGTTATGTGACCTCCAAAGGGTTGTACCTAGGGAGACCAGATGTCCCGATTTTATAGGGGCAGTCTCATAGACTTTAAGGTCAGAAGGGACCATTATGATCATCTAGTCTGACCTCCTGCACAACGCAGGCCACGGAATCTCACCCATCCACTCCCGTAATAAACCCCTAACATATGTCTGAGCTATTGAAGTCCTCAAATTATGGTTTAAAGACTTCAAGGTTCAGAGAATCCTCCAGCAAGTGACCTGTGCCCCACACTGCAGAGGAAGGCGAAAACCCCCCAGGGCCTCTGCCAATCTGCCCTGGAGGAAAATTCCTTCCCAACCCCAAATATGGCGATCAGCTAAACCCTGAACATATGGGCAAGACTCACCAGCCAGACACCCAGGAAAGAATTCTCTATAGTAACTCAGATCCCACCCCATCTAACATCCCATCATAGGTCATTGGGCATATTTACCGCTAATAGTCAAAGATCAATTAATTGCCAAAATTTGGCTATCCCATCATACCATCCCCTCCATAAACTTATCAAGCTTAATCTTGAAGCCAGATATGTCTTTTGCCCCCACTGCTCCCCTTGAAAGGCTGTTCCAGAACTTCACTCCTATGCTGATTAGAAACCTTCATCTAATTTCAAGTCTAAACTTCCTGATGGCCAGTTTATATGTTTGTTCTTGTGTTCACATTGGTACTGAGCTTAAATAATTCCTCTCCATCCCTGGTATTTATCCCTCTGATATATTTATAGAGAGCAATCATATCTCCCCTCAGCCTTCTTTTGGTTAGGCTAAACAAGCCAAGCTCTTTGAGTCTCCTTTCATAAGACAGGTTTTCCATTCCTCAGATCAACCTACTAGCCCTTCTCTGTACCTGTTCCAGTTTGAATTCATCCTTTTTAAACACGGAAGACCAGAACTGCACATAATATTCCAGATGAGGTCTTACCAGTGCCTTGTATAACGGTACTAACACCTCCTTATCTCTACTGGAAATACCTCGCCTGATGCATCCCAAGACCGCATTAGCTTTCTTCACGGCTATATCACATTGGCGGCTCATAGTCATCCTATGATCAACCAATACTCCAAGGTCCTTCTCCTCCTCTCTTACTTCCAGCTGATGAGTCCCCAGTTTATAACAAAAAAATTTGTTGTTAATCCCTAAATGCATGACCTTGTACTTTGCACTATTAAATTTCATCCTATTACTATTAGTCCAGTTTACAAGGTCATCTAGATTCTTTTGTGTGATATCCCAGTCCTTCTCTGTATTGGCAATACCTCCCAGCTTTGTGTCATCCACAAACTTTATTAGCACACTCCCACTTTTTGTGCCAAGGTCAGTAATAAAAAGATTAAATAAGATTGGTCCCAAAACTGATCCCTGAGGAACTCCACGGGTAACCTCCCCCCAGCCTGACAGTTCACCTTTCATTATGACCCATTGTAGTCTGCCCTTTAACCAGTTCTTTATTCACCTTTCAATTTTCATATTGATCTCCATCTTTTCCAATGTAACTAATAATTCCCCATGTGGAACCATATCAAATGTGTTACTGAAATTGAGGTAAATTAGATCCACTGCATTTCCTTTGTCTAAAAAATCTGTTACCTTCTCAAAGAAGGAGATCAGGTTGGTTTGGCAAGATCTACCTTTTGTAAAACCATGTTGTATTTTGTCCCAGTTACCATTGACCTCAATGTCCTTAACTACTTTCTCCTTCAAATTTTTTTCCAAGACCTTGCATACTACAGATGTCAAACTAACAGGCCTGTAGTTGCCTGGATCGCTTTTTTTCCCTTTCTTAAAAATAGGAACTATGTTAGCAATTCTCCAGTCATACGATACAACCCCTGAGTTTACAGATTCGTTAAAAATTCTTGCTAATGGGCTTGCAATTTCATGTGCCAGTTCCTTTAATATTCTTGGATGAAGATTATCTGGGCCCCACAATTTAGTCCCATTAAGCTGTTCAAGTTTGGCTTCTACCTCGAATGTGGTAATATCTACCTCCATATCCTCATTCCCATTTATCATCCTGCCATTATCCCTAAGCTCCTCATTAGCCTCATTAGAGACTAAGTCCTGATTTTTGGGTCTTTTTTCTTATATAGGCTCCTATTACACCCCCACCCCGTCCCAATTTTTCACATTTGCTGTCTGGTCACCCTAGTTGTACCTTCCACCAGCAGAAACTGGTCCAATAAAAGATTACCTCACCTACCTTATCCCACACCAAGGAAAAGCCATAGACTTAACAGAAAGCAGTTCCTAGAGGCACTGTTTCTCATAAGAAAAATGACTGGACACCTCCGAAAGCAAAATAAAAATAATCCCTTTCAATGTGTTAAAGTGCACTTATTCCACAGAATAGCAAATTTAAAAAAAAATTAAGAAGGGATTAAATAAATACAAATCCCTGCACCAGAGCTATAGAAAAAAATTAATTACTTAGTAAATACCTCAGCTCTGGCACCTTTTAAAAAAAAAAACAAACAAACAAACCAAGAACCCCGTACAAAGAAATAACTTTTCTGAGAAACCCAAAATTGTCTCATAGAGTGAAAGGTTCACTTACACTCCAGCCTCATGTAGAAACTCACCCATGAACACAAGATGTACGTGCCACTTAAATTCCACTCAGGGACTATGTAAACCCTATATAAGTAGTATTTAAGTGGTGCATAGACCTGATAGTTCTTTGCACAGGGGTGAATTCAGTCCATAATGAAGAACCATTGCTGTGACAATTTAACTTTCTGCGGGACCCTTTTATAAATAGGCATATACTTTTGCTGCTCTCTCTCCAAACAACCTGTTTTTATCCAACAGCCACACTCATTGTTCCCATTTATGCGATTAGCCTGGGGTAGTTACCAGCATGGTATGTAGTCTAGTATTTTCTGTCTTCCACAGATTTTTTTTCCTGAGAATATTAAATACCCGGTGGTTCTTGGCTTTGTGTCTCATTTTTCCTCCCTTCCAAAAAATGGATAATGAGGTGTCAGGTAGCAAACACAGTGCATGTATTTACCATGGTTATTATGCAATATCATAATTATAATGTAACCAACTGGCTAGTTTGTATGTCAACTGAATTGTACTGGATGTAATCAGAACTGCTCAGCTGTACACCATAGATCCTATGTTGCCTACAGCTATGGGAATTTGTCCTTTATTTCAAGTAGTAAGAGGTCTTTACTTCTGGAAGAGGAGGCTCTGATGTCTATCCTAGTCACCAAGAAGTTCTAAATGCCCTGGAGTGTGAGCCATTGAATGGCCCTACTGTATATCATAGTGAAAACTATGTAGTCATAGCCATGGATTTGCTACAATATTTGTCAATATATTCTAGACTTTTGCTTGTTCTTAGTAAAAATAAGCCCAATTTTCTGATTACACAACAGAATGGAAACTTTTTACAGCAAATCAGAGAGCGGATTTTAGCATTTCACGACATGTGACATGAATCATGTTAAGAGGGAAAAGCATGCCACCCAATGCTTTTCTGACTGGGCATATCAGGGTTGGCGGTAGCAAACCTTTCACTCCCTGCTGTGCAGCCTACTTGCTACAACAACCTTAATTGCTCTTTCAGTCTAATGTCTCACTAACAATAATCATGACTTGCCAGAGCAGTTACATGACTTTGTGATATACAGGGCTCAATTATGGTTCTTATACATTTGAGCTCTGCTAGGTCACCAACCCCTTGAGCCCTCTCCCCAGTCTAGCACAGCTTTTGCAGCGAGAAGTACAACTTGGTCTATATTGGTTTATTTATTCCTTCTGATTATTAATTTACATACTCCCATTTCTCTGAAACCCTATTACCCAAAACTCCATATTATCTGAATTCCCTTCCTTGTCCCCCAGCATGGAGACACATTCTGCAGAGAGGAATATATCTCCATGCTGGGGGACAAGGAAGGGATTAGGATAATGTGGCAACTAGGATAATAAAGCAGAGACCTGGTCCTTGGCCAAGACTGCATGAAAAGGCCACCCTGCAGCTGAATGGCTCCTGCCCTCTCAATTGTCTGAATTCCTAATGATCCAAACAAAATTCTTGTCCCCCATGCTCTACTGTAAATACATCTGGTAGTACAACTTTTCTTTCCAGCTGCACAAAGAACTAGTCAGGAGGGTCTGACCTGTGATCTAGGCTGATGTAAGAGAGGACTATAACTCCTTTGAAGTCAGTGGTGTTACATGGGTGCAAAACTTGGGCAAGTCAAAATAGAATCAAGTCCTATGTCTAGTTGTAGACAAATATTGCTTAAAACGTAGATTACAAGCTCCATGGCTCAGGGACAGTCTTCTATGTCTGTAAAGCACCATGCATATTTATGTTATTACCACCAAATCTTTAGCTGGTATAAATTGGCATCACGCCATTGACTTCAATGGTACTAGACTGCTTCACACTAGTTGAGGATCTGGCCCAATAACTGTAACAAGTAATACACAGTGTATTTTTACTTATTATCAAAATTACTCCTTCCTTCACAAATTATTTCTCGTGATATTTCTCAGGTGGGCTGACTACAAGGAAAATGCATTTGGATAGAACAGATTGGTAATTCATGGGAAGACTGGAAACGCAAACATTGGCTTGCACAGTAATGACATTTTATTGTATGCATTTAAAATAACTAGAACTTTGTTTCATTTTTGTATCTCTTTCTCACGTTTTTATTATGTTCTTTATCTGTAACTATTTTACAACTTTTAAAGCTTATTTTTCTACCATCACATCCCCTTTTGCTTTCCTCGTTCAGTCTTTGCAAACAAAATCTAGTGAAACTTGCCTTTCACAGCCATGCAAGGGAGCAACAAAAATGGGTTGCTTAGCACAGACAGTCACTTATTAAAATTCTAGCAGAACTATACTCAGTAAGTTTGAGGAAACTTATGGAGAGTTTCTTAATACAGGAGATTATCAGGGAGCATATCCTTACCTGGTGTAAATGGTCACCCCTTCACTAAAGTCAACAGAGACACAACAGTTTATAATAGCTGAAGATTGGTCTCTGTAATTTATTGTGGGCAATGCAAGGCCCAATTTTTTAGTTCCTGAGTATCTCTTGTAATAGCTACATGAGGGGTGGATGGAAAACCATTGTGGTTCACAAAATAATATGAGGCTTCAAAATTTTTCTTCCTATAAAGCCAAGATCTTTTGAAGGCTTTCAAAGACTTCCTCTGGCATGGTGGTTGGGTAGTAGCCTGCAGTGTAAAAAAAACCTAGGTTCAAGTCCCTTCTCCCTAACAGAAGAACATTTCAGGGTGAATAAAACAGCTTTCTGTGATGAGATAATACTTAACCAGCTCTAATTCACATATGCTATTTCTGTAGAAGGATGGATCATCAATATAAAGTGCAGAGTTCTTTTCATCGGTGAGGGACTTTAGAATTTCAGTGCTATAAACCAATCGGAAATATTTTTTGCCTTTTTTTAGTAGTAATTCCCTCTTGGAAGGAGTTTGATTATCTAGTACACATCCTGGTAGTCACTGTTCAGAGTGTGCTCATAGTCTATATCCAGTGCTAGTTAACAATTGTGGCAAAGAATGTAAAGAAGCAGGGTTTCATTCATCGTAAATCGCAGGATAAAGAGTTTAAGCATATTCCTTAATACCATTCAATTTCCCATTAATCCAACCAGTCCTTGTGCATTAGCCACTAAGAGAGGCTGCCTCTTTGTGGCAGCATAACATATAGATAGGATATAGACTATATAAGGGAAATAATATGCAAAAAAGTTTGCACATTTGTAGTTCACTCTCTAATAACTCCAGGCCACATTGCATTTTGACTACTCCTTGGAGCAAATGCAAATACATCTGTCCTGCCATGCAGATGATCCATGAGAAAGAAGAGATTCTTTGTTACTAAGCCACAAAAGCAGAACGCTCATTGTAATTCCTTACCTACCCTGTAGTTTGTAAGGCTTTCTTGTGATCCCAAGTTATCACTACAGTATGGGGAGGGAGGGATAGCTCAGTGGTTTGAGCATTGGCCTGCTAAACCCAGGGTTGTGAGTTCAATCCTTGAGGGGGCCATTTAGGGCTCTGGGGCAAAAATTGGGGATTGGTCCTGCAGGGGTTGGACTAGATGACCTCCTGAGGTCCCTTCCAACCCTGATATTCTATGATTCTATGCAGCAAATCAATACTTCTTTGTGATGGTTTAGAGATCATTACAAGCAGAAGCTACAACACCAAATATTTATATAACTTTTTTAAATAAAACTATTTTGGCATTTAAAGTAGCAGGCTAAGGGGAGTTAATGGTTCAAGGGATTGTTATGGGATATTTTACATATATGTTAAATTTTAGCCCAGGTGAGTTGTGACCAAACTGACAGTTTAGTGAAATGCTATGCAGAAAGAATTGTGGTCTGGAATTAGTTCACATCACAAAATCACTATCATCATTGGCAGTCTGTGCAGAAACTATCAAACAGATATGAAGTCTAAACTTCCTTCTGATGTTTTCTCCAGGTCAGAATTGAGGTCCTTGGGCGGGGCGATGTGAGGAAAAGTGTGCTCCTGCTGCTAAATCTCTTATGTGAATAAAGATTTCAGATCCAAAGGCTGTCAATCTAATAACGTTTGTGAGCACTTTGTTCTCTTAAGTAGCCTATACTCTCCCTTTATTTAAGACTCAGTGCACGTGACAGGCACTGGCCTGAGCTAATGGCTTCAGCAACTGAATAAGAAAAAGTTTATTACAAATACATTTTGTTGACTGCATCAGAAACATGGTTGTTTTTAAAAAGTATGTAACAAACTGCTGCAGTAATATCATAATATGAGGTTCTACATGGGAAGATGCCATTCTTAACTTGCACAGCTCTTGCAGCGCTGTAACCCGTTCTCGTTGCAAGAGGTACACTTGAGGGCTTTGAAAGAGTCTGTAAAACAGTTCCGAAACACAGACATCTTGCTCCCACGGCACGCTGAGCACGGAAGGAAGCCAAAACCACCACAGGAAGGGCATTCATGGGGATGCTGCACTCTCTGCGCAAGGAAAAAGAAAGCAAGAGAGGAAAAGCGTTTCCATTAATGACTGTAATCTCTAGCAAAATGAGGATTCTGAGTTGGAATTCACTCTGCAATATCGTAGAATACCAGGGTTGGAAGTGACCTCAGAAGGTCATCTTGTCCAACCCCCTGCTCAAACCAGGGCCAATCCCCAATTTTATTTTATTGCCCCAGATCCCTAAATGCCCCCCTCAAGGATTGAACTCACAACCCTGGGTTTAGGAGGCCAATGCTCAAACCACTGAGCTATCTCTCCCATCCCCCCAATTCCTATTCTAGGAAACAGCAAAATCTGAACACTGAACTCGGTTTTTGTCGTCCTACTGCCATAGAATCTTGCTTTATCTGTCCTTTCAGGTGGTAAGAGCAGCATTCAGTGATCAACCAAGTTCATTACAAGTTGGTATATCTAACGTAATGCTTAAGGGTTTGTGTTTTCATTTGCCAAAAGAATTAGCCAGGTTCTAAATATTTTATTGTCTAGTTATGATCTATTAGATAACTTAACTGGCCTGTTCTAAATTCTGGGGTAAGAAACATGGTGTTTTGTGTTTATACTATATATGGTGCATATTATAATAGTATGACGTGTATAATTTTTCATGTTTATGTTTGAATTGTGTGATTCAGCATTTGACAATTGCTCATATCTTAAAATGATTCATACCCTCTAAGCAAGGCAGAGCTCTTTAAAAAACAGGTATATACAAATCTAAGTATTGAGGAGATTATCTTACGTTTTAATTGTAAACGATATATACCAGCCATGGGTCTGATTCTTCTCACATTTGTATAAATCAGGAGTAAATGCCTTTGAAATCAATAGTTACACTGGGAAAACTGGTGTGAGCAAGGAGAGAATAAGACTCAAATCTCTCAGTTGTTCCTGAATTGTTTTAATAATAATAAATTTGTTAGTCTCTAAGGTGCCACAAGTACTCCTTTTCTTTTTCCGAATACAGACTAACACGGCTGCTACTCTGAAACCTTTAATAATTCTGTCTTTATTTTCTTTTTCTTTATGATGCATTAAAGAGATTTAAGAAGCAGACTTAAATCTCTTTTGATGAAAACATCACCCTTAATTTAATGATCATCCTGGAGTTTTACTTGAGAGAAATGACATATAGCAAGTACTTACAGTAGCACAGGTGTGTGGGCTTTTTTAGAGCTGCTGTGTTGAGTGAAGGCTTTTAGGGTTCATTTACAGAAGAAAGGCAGTTATATATACAATCCCTGTTAGTATTTCCCAGAGGTATCATACTTAAATAATTAGTAAATTATGCTAAAATATGTACAGCGAACATACTGCTTTTTTGTAATTTCATCAAACGCAACAGAAGTGATGCAAAACTGTCCAAAAAAGTAGTTGTCTACTAGTAATGCAGATCAGTGTGCATAGCCACGTAAAAAGCGAAAGGATGAGGAAAGGCAGATCCGTAGCTGGTATAAGTCAGTACAGTTCCTTTGAAGTCAATGTCAGTTCATTTCAGTTGAGGATCTGGCCCAAGAATCTCTTAAATTCTTGTTTCCTAATGTATCTGATATGCTGCATGGAGCAGCATGAGATATGCCCCTGAAGCTGGGTGAGGGCAAGGGAGTGGTCCAGACCAATGACAGCATAAGCTTCCCAAATGTTGCACTGATAACATGGCAAGGTTGTAGAGGGGCATGATTAGTTTTATCTTGGGGCTCAACCTTCTAATGCTTGGAAAAGACTTGTGGAAAGCTTCTGTGCTTAAAATGTTTGCCGTATGTTTGATAGACGTGCTACATAAGTATACATGCAAAACTAGATAAATAAATCAGTGGTATGTAAAATGCCTACCTGATCCTGAGATATATAATCTCTACACAAAGCTGCAGAAAAAGATCTCAGCCAAAATGCTGTGGGAAAACATAACTTCCTGACCTCAATTTGGCCATTAGATCATCCCTCTGTGTGTGTGTGTGTGTGTGTGTGTGTGTGTAAGAATTATCATGCTGAAGAAGCCGATCCAGCATATACCAATGTTAGCCAAAGGCAAAGCGAGCTTTTGAATTCTTGTCAGGTATAGAAAGTCAAACTTAGAGGTAATGTGAAATCCCTCTTGTTTTTCCCTGCATCTCACAAAAGTGGCTTTTACCACTGTCTCATTCAGCAAGCAATTCCTATTTTTGATTAGTCTCTGTGGGGAAGTGTTTATAGCAAAGTTCATTTTTCATATCTAGCAATGCCCACATTTTCTGTGGCAGCTTATGATACTAAACTTTTTACTTATATGGATATTTTTGCAACTAACTCCAAAATTAAAAGAGAACCACATTCTTATAATTAAATTCCTAAAATTTCTATTTCTGGCATCATGTGAAAAAGCAATGGTGTGTCACCTAGCAACACTTAGTGAAGGGATGTAACTAGGGCTGTCAATTAATCAGAGTTAACTCATGCGATTAAATAAAAAACAATCACGATTAAAAAAAATCAATCATGATTAATCTCAGTATTAATCACACTGTTAAACAATAGAATACCAATTGACATTTATTAAATATTTTGGATGTTCTTTTACATTTTCAAATATATAGATTTCAATTACAACACAGAATACAGTGCTCACTTTAAATCATTTTGTTTACAAATATTTGCACTGTAAGAATGATAAACAAAAGAAATAGTATTTTTCCATTCAACTCATACAAGTATTGTAGTGCAATCTCTTTATCGTGAAAGCGCAACTTACAAATGTAGATTTTTTTTGTTACATAACTGCATTCAAAAACAAAACAATGTAAAACTTTAGAGCCTACAAGTCCACTCAGTCCTACTTCTTGTTCAGCCAATCGCTAAGAGAAACAAGTTTGTTTACATTTACAGGAGATAATGCTGCCCGCTTCTTATTTACAGTGTCACCTGAAAGTGAGAACAGACGTTCACATGGCACTTTTGCAGCCAGCATTACAAGGTATTTACTTGCCAGATATGCTAAACATTCATATGCCCCTTCATGCTTCAGCCACCATTCCAGAGGACATGCTTCCATGCTGATGATGATCATTTAAAAAAAAATGAGTTAATTAAATTTGTGACTGAACTCTTTGGGGAAGAATTGTATGTCTCCGGCTCTGTGTTATAGCATGTCATAGAATCATAGAATCATAGAATCATAGAATATAAGGGTTGGAAGGGACCCCAGAAGGTCATCTAGTCCAACCCCCTGCTCAAAGCAGGACCAATTCCCAGTTAAATCATCCCAGCCAGGGCTTTGTCAAGCCTGACCTTAAAAACCTCTAAGGAAGGAGATTCTACCACCTCCCTAGGTAACGCATTCCAGTGTTTCACCACCCTCTTAGTGAAAAAGTTTTTCCTAATATCCAATCTAAACCTCCCGCACTGCAGCTTGAGACCATTACTCCTCGTTCTGTCATCTGATACCATTGAGAACAGTCTAGAGCCATCCTCTTTGGAACCCCCTTTCAGGTAGTTGAAAACAGCTATCAAATCCCCCCTCATTCTTCTCTTCTGCAGGCTAAACAATCCCAGCTCCCTCAGCCTCTCCTCATAACTCATGTGTTCCAGACCCCTAATCATTTTTGTTGCCCTTCGCTGGACTCTCTCCAATTTATCCACATCCTTCTTGAAGTGTGGGGCCCAAAACTGGACACAGTACTCCAGATGAGGCCTCACCAATGTTGAATAGAGGGGAACGATCACGTCCCTCAATCTGCTCGCTATGCCCCTACTTATACATCCCAAAATGCCATTGGCCTTCTTGGCAACAAGGGCACACTGCTGACTCATATCCAGCTTCTCGTCCACTGTCACCCCTAGGTCCTTTTCCGCAGAACTGCTGCCTAGCCATTCGGTCCCTAGTGTCTCAGATTATGACCCAGTATGTTGTTCATTTTAAAAACACTTCACTGCAGATTTGACAAAATGCAAAGAAGATACCAATGTGAGATTTCTAAAGATAGTACAGCACTTGACCCAAGGTTTAAGAATCTGAAGTGCCATCCAAAATCTGAGAGGGACGGGGTGTGGAGCATGGTTTCAGAAGTCTTAAAAGAGCAACACTCTGATGCATAAACTACAGAACCCGAACCACCATAAATGAAAATCAACCTTCTGCTGGTGGCATCTTGACTCAGATGATGAAAATGAGCATGTGCTGGTCTGCACTGCTTTAGATGGTTATTGAGCAGAACCCATCATCAGCATGGATGTATGTCTTCTGGAATGGTGGTTGAAGCATGGAGGGACATTTTTAAATGCAGTTATTTTTTGTACATAATTCTACATTTGTAAGTTCAACTTTCATGATAAAGAGATTGCACTACAGTACTTGTATTAAGTGAATTGAAAAATACTATTTCTTTTGTTTTTACAGTGCAAATATTTATAATAAAAAAATATAAAATGAGCACTGTAAACTTTGTATATTCTGTGTTGTAATTGAAATCAATATATTTGAAAAGGTGGAAAACACCCAGGGGTGAAAGTAAAGCCGAAGACTTACTGGTATGGGGGCCGGCTCTGGCCCTGGGAAGGGGCGGGCCCTCGGGGGGAAGGGGCGGGGCTGAGGGTCAGCGTCCCCCAGCCAGCCCATCTGCACTGCCTGGCCCACGCGGCCCGGGGCTCCAGCTGCCATTTAAAGGGCCCGGGGCTCTGGCCACTGCCACGGTAGCAGCAGTGGCAGCTGGAGCCCCGGGTGCTTTTAAATCGCCTTCGGCAGCCCAGGAGGGCAAAAGGGGCAACGACATTAAAGTGCTGCCACAGCAGCACTTTAAGCAGGGTCCTTTGCCATGGCAGTGCTTTAAGGACGCCCCCGTCAGCAGCCCTGTTGGTAGGAACCCAGCAGCATTGCCGATGGGGGGCACAAAAGGGGCAGCAACATTAAAGTCAGCTGGTTACTGGCCAGTACTGGAGGCCACCTTTTACTGGTATGCCGTACTGGCCCATACTGGCTTACTTCAAAGTACTTACCCCAAAATATTTATATAAATGGTATTCTATTATTGTTTAACAGCATGATTAATCACAATTAATTTTTTTAATCACTTGTCAGCTCTAGATGTAACCCTTTGAAAAAGTTGGATTTTGGGAGGGGAGGTCTAGCTTTGCCTTGAAAGAACTGAACTGGACTTGCTGAAAGACTGGACTGCATATAGTGAGTTCCTGTGTTCTGGATCTTCAGTGAAAATGAGTCATGACTGAACCTTATAGCTGATTTCCGGCAAAGCCAACTCTGTAATTTGTTTCATTCTAGACCATGAAAATAAACTGGTATTAACACATCAGTGGATGTACTCTGTGTACAGTTATGATCATAGTCTGCTCTAGCCTGCTATTTATTTTTTGTGCTTTAGTGGCACTTAATGGCCCCTACAAAGATCAGGACACCCATTGTGCTGGGTGCTGTACATACACATAGTAAGAGACTGAGGTTACATTCTAAGCAGATAGGACAGGCAAAGAGCGGGAGAAAAGAAGTATATCTGTTTTACTAATGGGGAAAGGAGAAACCAAGCTTGACTTGCAAGAAATCACACATGAACTCTGTGATAGAGCTGGGAATTAAACCCCTATCTCGTTGGTCCCAGACCAGGGCTTTAACCACCCATCCTTCTGGAGAAGGATGCTAGAGGCTCCGCCTACAAACACAGCTTAACTACATGTAAAGCTGTCTCACCGGCCAGTCCTTTTGAGCCCAGAGGTGGCCAGTGGATGGAGGAGTGAGGGGCATTCTTCTACCCTAACTGCTACTACTGCTAAGTTCCCTCAGGAACACCCATTTGTTGAGTGGAGATGGTTTGGTCTCTTTTTCAGTTGTACTGTGTTGGATGTTGCTTTTTGTTGTGTTCACCATTGTGTTTCTCTTCTATCAGGATCAAAGAATTTGCTATCTGATTAAATATCAGACTCTTATGCTGGATTTGTCCCAGCTCAAATCGTGGAGATTGCATAAATAGTTCTTACAGAGGATAAATGTCTTGGATCTTCTCCCTGTCAAATTCAAGTACAATGGATGTGGACTGTTGAGTTTGGCATAGTGGCAATCCTTTCTGATGGGGCTGGAATCTTTGCTGGTTTGTAACACTAAGTAGTTGTTGGTTTTGAAAAACAGGATTTGTGATCAGTTTAAAACAGAAAGAAAGGAAATACCTAGCAAATAATTTAATTTTAACAGCACAACTTCCATTTGTAGTTTCTCCAGAGAGTTTGTAAAAATACAATTACCTCAATTTTGGTTAAGAGATCCTGCAGCTCCCCTGATTCATTCATTGACAGAATTTTCTCAGCTCCCTATTAGCAAAAAGAAAAAACACAGCAGATTTACCATTGAGGGGACTGGAATTACCTGAGGGTTTACTCTTGGAAATGTAACTAGGTTGAAGAAAAGATTGAATTTTGTTCATGTGAAGTATTTTTGTTATGAGATGAACCTTAGGATGGCTGAAAGGTGAAAATAACCAACTCAAGTTCCTGAAAAGCTGTCCAGGGTTGGTTATTGAACTCTATATTGCATTTTTCTTGTGAATTCACCACAACTTAATTATAGGTTTCAGAGTAGCAGCCGTGTTAGTCTATATCCGCAAAAAGAACAGGAGTACTTGTGGCACCTTAGAGACTAACAAATGTATTAGAGCATAAGCTTTCATGGGCTACAGCCCACTTCATTGGGTGCATAGAATGGAACATATAGTAAGAAGATGTATATACATACAGAGAAGGTGAAAGTTGCCATACAAACTGTGAGAGGCTAATTCGTTAAGATGAGCTATTATCAGTAGGAGAAAAAAACCTTTGTAGTGACAATCAAGATGGTCAATTTAGACAGTGGACAAGAAGGTGTGAGGGTACTTAACTTAGGGAAATAGATTCAATATGTGTAATGACCCAGCCACTCCCAGTCTCTATTCAAACCCAAGTTAATGGTATCTAGGTTGCATATTAATTCAAGCTCAGCAGTTTCTCCTTGGAGTCTGTTTTTGAAGCTTTTCTGTTGCAAAATTGCCACCACCAGATACCATTAACTTGGGTTTGAATAGAGACTGGGAGTGGCTGGGTCATTACACATATTGAATCTATTTCCCCATGTTAAGTATCCTCACACCTTCTTGTCAACTGTCTAAATAGGCCATCTTGATTTTCACTACAAAAGTTTTTTTCTCCTGCTGATAAAAGCTCATTTTAACTAATTAGCCTCTCACAGTTTGTATGGCAACTTCCGATTTATCTGTATGTGTATATAATATATATATATATATATACACATATCTTCTTACTATATGTTCCATTCTATGCAACTTAATTATAGAGACTGTTTTCGCCTTATTTTACATTATGCACTTCCTGGCAGAATAGAAAATGTCTTATATGTCAAAAATACAATTATATAAATATACACTGCATCAGAGAATGTAGCTAAATGATATCGGGGAAACTGTATTTCAACTATTCTGGCAGGTGAGTATTGAATTCAGACATAACATTCCTAATAAGAGTGAGTAAGGACAATGAAAATTCTGTAACAACATTGAAGTCAAAACTCTGTAGTGAATAATAATAATGTAGCCCTAGTACATTAGGCCTTTGGAGATTTCAGTCATCTGAATCAGAGTAGTAATGAAATAGTTTCTCATTTTTCTTTCTGAAAGTAAATGTTCAGAGATTAGTACAAACAAAATGAACATGCCAAAGAAGATGTAAAACTTTTTATTTTCTGTTTTTTTTCTTTTTGCAACTAATTGAGGGTCCAATTTGAATGTTTTGCATTTAACTTATGTAGCTATGAGTGTCTTGAATAATAATACCTAGCTCTTACATAGAACTTAATCTGTAGTGCTCAAGGTGCTTTACAAAGTAGCTAAACCTCACTATTCCCATTTCACAGATGCGGAAACTGAAGCACAAGGCATTCAAGCAACTTTCCCAGAGTCACCCAGAAGGCAACTGGTGGCAGAGCCAGGAGTAGAATTCTGAGTCCCAGTCCAATTCTCTAGCTACTAGGCAACTCTGTTTCTCCTGCAGCTCAGTAGTTACTGTCATTGCACCAAATACAAAGTACTCTGGATAAGAGGCTTCTGTATGTGCATATCTGAACACACACTTAGTTCAACTGACAATATGTTGGAGTGTCACATACTGGTATCCTGTTCGCCATGGCCAAATGCTGCTTCTCCCCTACCTGCACCGTGCCCCACCTCCCTCCCCAAGTCCCCTATGGGGGCTGGGAAGGCCCTGAATGCAGACAAATATATGTTGTTCTACTAAACAGGGAGGCAGGCCATGTGCAGGCCAAACAGAGGGACTCAGTGCACACACCATGGGACTCTACTCCATGATACTGTTTCTATGGCAGCTGGGATGGGAGTGTGGTGAAAGATCAGCCCAGAGTAGGAGTCAGTGAGTGGCTGGTGGTTATGCCACTAGGTGAAAACACAGAACTGAAACCCTTGTGCATGGGAGTATACGGGTCCCCAATTATTTCTACAACCTATTAGTTGACTGGGACAACAGAGTGGAGGCACAGGTGTTCTACAGATCCTCAGATGGTATAAATTGTCATAGTTCCATTAAAGTAATTGGAGCTATGACAATTCTTACACCAGCTGAGGATCTGCTTGTATCTAGCATTGGGGAAGATTCCTCATGCCTGCCCGCCCAACTTAGATTCCCAGCATAAAGTTGTTTTGCTTTAACTTTTGCCGAGGAATGGCATTTTTTTTCTCTCTCAGGCAGACACACCAGATGCTGTGGGTAATTTCTCTGCTATAGCTATGGGCTGTTATTCAGCGACACAGTTTATAATTAAGTATTTTATCTCTTCAAATGACAACATACGAATATTTTAGCCAACACTTATTTAACAACGGATTGCTATTCCATTATTTCACATTTACAGGAATTGAAAAGGAGAGGCAATATATATCTGGCTGTGGTTAGTTACAGAAGCAAAGCTGACTGTGCACTCAACTCTGCCACCTTTGCTCATGGTGAGTAGTGCCTTCCTCCATGAGTTGTCCTATTGAAATCTACTACAGATTATGGGCTGATGGAATAGCTGCTTCAAAGACTGTTCCATGGCCCTCTGTGACACCTACACAGGGGCTTCTACGAGCCACTCCCACTACACCTTTAGCTTGAACGCACCACCCCTTCAGTTCAGTGGGATGACTGGGGGAGGGTGCTATTCAGTGTGGGTAAGACTGGCAAAATCTGACACATGAACATCCCAGTCACACAAGTGACTGTTGCTACAAAGCCAACATTTGCCAACAAATACAATAGTGTTTGCTGAGGCCTATCTATATGAGGTGGGAGGAGCTAAACTCATGAGTACACCAGTGCAAACCCCTGATATAAATGCACTGCACTGGTAGAAGACACAAGTTGCACTGCTGTGATTTACCATGCAATGTAGCAACATTTAAGGATTTACTATTCCACTGATGTAGATACATCAGTGCAAATTCCCTAAATCTAGACAAGCCCTGAGATGATTACAGTTTATTTCTATTTAGAATAGAAATATCTATTGGTGAAAACCATTTCCGTGGTTCCTATTTTATGCTACTTTGATACTGGATTGTAGTGTAAAGCTACTGTCACAACAGTATAATTCAAAATTTGACATGCTTTCCATTATGAACACAGGTTTGAAAGGGTTTATATTTCAGCTTGCATTCAGCTAAAACTTTATCATCCCAGCTGCAAACCAGAAATTCACATTACTGCATCTTTTTTTAATGGTACAGTAGTTAGCAATAGTTTTAAAGTCTTTAATATGCTTTTTTCTGATTAGTCTGAACTAGGGCTGTCGAATAATCACAGTTAACTCATGTGATTAACCCAAAATAAATTAATCATGCGAAACATTCACATGCCCCTTCGTGCTTCAGCCACCATTTCAGAGGACATGCTTCCATGCTGATGATGCTCATTTAAAAAAAAATGTGTTAATTAAATTTGTGAGTGAACTCCTTGAGGGAGAACTGTCTGTCTCCTGCTCTGTGTTTTACCTGCATTCTGCCATATATTTCATGTTATAGCAGTTTCAGATGATGACCCAGCATGTTGTTTGTTTTAAGAACAATTTCACTGCAAATTTGACGAAACGCAAAGGAGGTACCAATGTGAGATTTCTACAGATAGCTACAGCACTCGACCGAAGATTTAAGAATCTGAAGTGGCATCTACAATCTGAGAGGGACAGGGTGTGGAGCATGCTTTCAGAAGTCTTAAAAGAGCAACAGTCAGATGCGGAAACTAAAGAACCCGAACCACCAAAAAAGAAAATCAGCCTTCAGTAGGTTGCATCTGACTCCGATGATGAAAGTGAACATGCGTCAGTCTGCACTGCTTTGGATCATTATCAAGTGGAACCCATCATCAGCATGGACACATGTCATCTGGAATGGTGGTTGAAGTATGAAGGGACATATGAATCATTAGTGCATCTGGCATGTAAATATCTTGCAACACCAGCTACAACAGTGCCATGCAAACACCTGTTCTCACTTTCAGGTGACATTGTCAACAAGAAGCGGGCAGCATTATCTCCTGCAAATGTAAAAAACTTGTTTGTCTGTGCGATTGGCTGAACAAGAAGCAGGACTGAGTGGACTTATAGGCTCTAAAGTTTTACATTGTTTTATTTTTGAATGCAGTTATTTTTTGTACATAACTCTACATTTGTAAGTTCAACTTTCATGGTAAAGATATTGTACTACAGTACTTGTACTGAGTGAACTGAAAAATACTATTTCTTTTCTTTTAACACTACAAATATTTATAATAAATATAAAGTGAGCCCTGTACACTTTATATTCTGTGTTGTAATTGAAATCAGTATATTTAAAAATGTGGAAAACATCCAAAAATATTAATATAAATAGTATTCTATTATTGTTTAACAGTACGATTAAGCGCGGTTAATTTTTTTAGTTGCTTGACAGTTCTATTCTGAACTAAAAATGAAATGTAAGAATATTTTACAAGGAGCTAATCTATATTGTGGACCTGGGACTCTAAGAATAAAA
Source organism: Caretta caretta (assembly GCF_965140235.1). Lineage (NCBI taxonomy): Eukaryota > Metazoa > Chordata > Testudines > Cheloniidae > Caretta > Caretta caretta. The sequence continues at coordinate 106,071,209 of NC_134209.1, forward strand.
ATTAAGGCTCCATTGTTTAGGTCAGCTACTGTGTTATCATGATAGCTGCTTTTCATAACATCTGTATCAATGACACAGGCTATGGGCTAGATTATGCCCTGCACTTATGCAGCTGCACTGGGGTGGTAAGAAGTAAGTATTCTGCCCCTTCTGAGGCCAACATAAGGGCTATCCATAATTACAGCTCTAGTACTCAGGGTAGCACACAGACACAGTTCCTGATGGACACAGGCATAGACTACTCCCCTGTATGCATGTGCATCAGGGACAGAGAGTGGGTTGTGATGACAAGCTGAAAGATGACACAACCATAAGCCTCCCTCCTCCTCCTACATGTACCAGCTGAATGTAACACCCTTTAAATAAGTGTAGTTATTTATTAATTACTCCCACACCCAGTCCTCTGCGGGTAGTACAGCTCCCTAGCACCCCCTTAGCATGGGCTCCATGCTAAAAGCATGATCTAGCCCAGTGGTTCTCAAACTGTGTGTTGGGACCCCAAAGTGGGTTGGAACCCCATTTTAATGGGGTCGCTAAGGCTGTCTTAGACTTGCTGGGGCCCAGGGCCAAAGCTCGGGCCAAAGCTCAAGCCCAAGCCCTACCGCCCAGGGCAGCGGGGCTCAAGGTTATAGGCCCTCTGCCTGGGGGTGAAGCCCTCGGGCTTCAGCTTTGGCCCCCCACCACCTGGGACAGTGGGGGTTGGGGTTTGGCTTTGGCCCCACCACCCGCAGCAGTGGGGCTTGAGCAGACTCAAGGTTCGGTCACCCATCCTGTGGTCGTGTAGTAATTTTTGTTAACAGAAGGGGGTTGCAGTGCAATGAAGTTTGAGAACCCCTGATCTAGCCCTATGTAGGTAGCATGCTAAAATAGATTTAATTGTACCTATTCCATAGACACCATTTTTATGTTAATGGGAGCTCTTTCACTGAGTGTGCAATCGCTCTTTCCAGGGTGTTGGAGCAATTTGTATAGTGGGAGTGCTGAGAGCCATTGAAACAAACTGTAAACCCTGTATATGATGGAAACCACTTCAAGCCAATGGGTGTTACTGCACCCCCCACACCTCTAGTTCCAGCACCTCTGGCTCTATCTTCAGACTATTGCAATACAGGTCTCTGAGACTACTTCAGTATGAAGAACTGAAATAAACTAACTTCAAGTGCTGGGTTTACTAGCAGGATCTAGAATTATGATCCAAATAATCAGGTTATTCATCTTAGACCCTTAAATCCACTAAAGTAAAAAGCCTGCCCTTCTACCTGTTTCATTTTTGTTTGTTTGTTTTTTGAGTAAATCCTTCTCTATCCCACAATTAAAGAACTATCTCTCAGTGTGAAGAATTTCTAGTGAGAAGAAAGCTATCTTGTTGGATGAATAGATGCTATCATCCATTAGTAATCTAACATTATCCTAATATTAGTGTGGATTTAAATGTAAGCCACAGCACTTAATGCTTGTATTAACGGTTTTGCACAGAAATGGCAAACAAAAGGCATACATGAAAAGGGGTCCTGAGGTGCATTGTCTTAAATAATTATTTTCTTTTAATTTTTCTTCAGTCAGACTGAGTTTTAATGCACAGGAAAGTAAGGAGTAAGTCACACACTTTGAAGTCCTTGTTTAGCAATGGTTCAATGAGAGTTTTGCCTGAGGTTAGGACCTAACTCCCTAAGGATTTGGTCTAAGAGAATTGGCAAGAGGCATAGTTCAGGGACATAAGGTGGAAGCTTTCCTACACTGTCCTGCCAATGCACCATATGCCTTACTTGCATGAGGAGAATTGCAGATGTTGTCTCTCTCTGAGCAAGGACTAGCTGACAGTGTCTGTATGGGAATTTAGTGACATGCATGTCTTTCTATATACACTAAGTTAGAGTGTGATGTGAATGAGGTATGTTGATTGTAGATACATGAAGATCATGTCATGATCTGGGACCCTGATGCAGGATCTGGGCCTAAAGCTGTCTCTGAATTTCCTTTCAACTTTATCCCCTATCTCATTGATATGTGCATTCATTTATTTTTCATTTGGTTTTTCAGACTGTCTCTAGTTTAAAGGGAGCTATCATTCACACAAAACTATTTTTATCGACCAGTAATGATAAGGAAAAATAATATTATATTTTAATGGAACTTTAGAGAAATAAATCTGCTGCTGTATCGTTGGGATTTATGGGATTTATTAAAAGTTTGAAAAGATGAAGTGAGAACAAATGTCACTAAAACAGAATCATCACTCTCTACCCTCCACCACACTGCAGTGAAAGTGCATTTGAGTTTAGATTAAATCCATCGCTGTCTTTGGGAGGAAAGTGTATAGTTGTGAATAGAGCTGTGCAAATAACTGATTTTTCAGTTCAGTGGCAGTTCCAAAAAATAATAAAATAAAAAATGTTTTGTTCAACCCAAAACAAAATGGTTTGATTTCTAGTTCTAAAGTGTTTTTTTAAAATAAAGAAAAATTCAAAATAAAAGTATAAGAGTTGAAAAAATACAATATTTTATTTTGCAAATGCCAATGTTTCTATTTTTACAGAACCTTGTTTTGGATTTTTTCCAGTCAAAACAATTCAGTGAATTTGACATAAATTTACAAAATGTTTTGGTTGACTTGAGTCTTCATTTTTTTCAGAAAAAAATTTGTTTGAAAAATTTCACCTCGCTCTAGTTATGAATACTTCCATAATAGTAGAAGAAACACCTTTAACATGACATCTCTTGGTGTGGTAGTTAGTTGCGTTGGTAAAACATCCCCCTGTATTCTAGGAAATCTTGTTCTTCAGTCTATAAATCTGCTTTTACGTTAGTAGAGTAAACACTGACTCCTCTGCCAAAAAAGCATATTCTTTCTTGTTTTGGTCCATCTCTCTGGATTGCCGGCTTGACTGTTGGGTTCAGATTCTATAACACCTTAAAATGACACTCTTTTTTCATATACATTCTTACTATTTGCTTGGCTTTCGGCAAGTTTATCCCCATCCAGAAAATGAGAGAACATTTGTACTAATGTCAAATCTGTCAGTGAGAAAAGAAATATAAGGGGAGCTTGAGTGCACCAAGTCCTGTTATTCACTGAAGATGTTTATTTTATTAAGGTCATTGTGCAAAATTCTGGTCTCACTTATGCTGTCATTAATCCAGGGTAACTTCTTTGATTTTTGGCCTAGTATCTTCATGCCACAGGTGAGTGCATATTGACTCCTTTTAGAAGGCTGAATGGGATGTGTGTGGCATAGCAAGTGATGCTTAGTATTACCCACAGTTCACAAACTGTAGTTTATGAAACACTGGTCATCTCCATGGAAGAGTAAAGTATCTGTAAGAGGTAGCCCAGCAAGCTCCCGTGTATAGAATATCTGTTTCTCAGATTGCCATTAAACAATTGCAGGAGACCAAGATTCAGCAGTTACTGCTGGATTTATCAGTTTATGAAGGCAACACTTGTAGTATCATTGATCTGTAGATTATAAGGCCCAAGGGTACCTTTATGATCATCAAAAAGAAAAGGAGTACTTGTGGCACCTTACAGACTAACAAATTTATTTGAGCATAAGCTTTCGTGAGCTACAGCTCACTCACGAAAGCTTATGCTCAAATAAATTTGTTAGTCTCTAAGGTGCCACAAGTACTCCTTTTCTTTTTGCGAATACAGACTAACACAACTGCTACTCTGAAACCTGTCTTTATGATCATCAAGTCTGACCTCCTGCATAACAAAGACCCTAATTTCTCACTGAACTAAAGCATGTCTTTTTAAAAACTGGCTGATATTAATATGAATAATCCACTGCATTCCTGGATAAATTGTTCTAATATTAATTACCATTGCTGTACCTTACTTTCAGTTTGAATTTATCTTGCTTCAACTTCCTGCCATTGAATCTTATTATGCCTTTGTCTGCTAAGTTAAATAGCTCTCTGCTATCAGAAATATTCTCAATGGAGGCATTAATAGGCTATGATCAAGTTACCTATTAACCTTGTCTTTGATAATATAATCGGGTTGAGCTTCTTAAATCTCTCATGGTAAGGCAGGCTTTCTAGACCTGGAATAATTCTTGGGGTAACTTTTTTTTTTTTCAACTCTTTCCAATTTTTCAACATCTTTTTATAAAATGTGGAGACCAGACATGACATGATATTCCAGAAATGATCTCACCAAATATAGACATAATACCACCTTCCTGCTATGACTCTACATCCTCTGTGTACACCCTCATAGCCATACCAGATCGTGTTCAGTTGGTTATTCACTATGACCTATAGGTCCTTTCCGGAGTCACTGTTTTGGATGATACAATCCGTCATCCTGGAAATATGACTTACAGTCTTGGTTCTTGGATGCATGACCTTGCATTTGTTCATATTAAAATGCATGTTGCTTGTTTCAGGGAGTAGACACAGGCTTATATCACTTTATATAAAGACAAATAACAACTTATTACAACCTTAAATGAAGCAGGGGGTTGTGTGGCAACAGTAACTACTGTCTGAAAAGATTTCAGAGTAGGAGCCATGTTAGTCTGTATCCGCAAAAAGAAAAGGAGTACTTGTGGCACCTTAGAGACTAATAAATTTGTTAGTCTCTAAGGTGCCAACAAGTACTTCTTTTCTTTTTGTCTGAAAAGAGTGGGTTTACAAGAAATAAGAGGCCCAAGCGAAAATGGCAAACTCAAGGACATCTCTTGACCCTGTTTAGCCTACAGAATGAGTCCCTTTCCTTGCTCATTATCCCTCATAAAGTTAATGACCCAACCCACATCTCCTCCACCATCTTTGAGGAGGGTTTTCCTAGCACAGAGGAATTAATCCAACTCCAAGCTGCAGTTTTTTCATAAGGGGCTGGGGGCGGGTAGGGAACAGAGTCAAGTATTCATCTTTACACATCCACAGGATCCTACTGTTGGACAGATGATCTCACCCATTGCAACAGGCAGTAGTCAGACATGTTCATATGGCTGGGAACCTTGCCACAAAATGAGAACACTGTGAATGTAGTATTGTTACATAGCCTAGAAAAGGAAAAGCTAAATTTAGTCTTCAAAAAGCTAAATTGCTGGCTTATTGGTCTTTAAAAAGATATTATTAATGCCTACCCTTTAGGAGTGCTGACCTCTGCAAGATGGGGAAACACTAGAGGCTTGTTCTGGTAACAGATGCACAATAGTTACACCACACTCATATTAGTGGGACAGTGGTTGTAAGGCCGTTCACCATTCATACCACCAAAGGAAAGCCATAGAATATTTTGTTGCAAAATACAAAAGCGTTTTAGAGTAGGGTAAATGCATCAATTCGCTGCAATGACATCGCTACTTAAAAAGAAAAGGAGTACTTGTGGCACCGTAGAGACTAACAAGTTTATTTGAGCATAAGCTTTCGTGAGCTACAGCTATGCTCAGATAAATTTATTAGTCTCTAAGGTACCACAAGTATTCCTTTTCTTTTTGTGGATACAGACTTTAACACAGCTGCTACTCTGAAACCTGTCATCGCTACATAGTTTATTATAAAACAATTGGTATTTTCTTAAAGAACTACATACAAATGTCATCATCATCATAAGTAAATCTTCACAGAGTATGAAGCAAATAAAAATCTAATTCTTAAACCTGCCACCGCATTAGAACTGGCCAAATGAAGGGGAGAAATATAATATTATAAAAAAATGTGAAATTGATTAAATGGATATAAAACTCAATTTCTTCAATCAGATCTCTAAGATGAATGAATAATGGAAGATAAAATTAATCAAATGTTTCATATGAAGATAAATTATTCGATAAGTTCTACTTTAACTTGCAAAATATCATTCAACCAGCCCCTTTGCATATTTTACATACATCCTTTTCTCCCCATCCCCCCTCCACAAAAAACCCCTGGGGCTTTACATCTGACTGGTCTCTGACAGTTCTGAATGCCCTTGGAAAAGGATAAATGAATGCTACAATTCCTTTTTTGTATCACCTACTTGCTGAAAATGCTGAGCTATTGAAGTAGAGTGAAAAATCAGAGGCTGAGCATAACTTGTTCACTTGTCTGTTACTTAAGCATGCCCCCCAACTTTTTCCTGTTTGTTTTATCCACCTGTTGCATCTTGTAGTAACTAGACTGTGGGCTCTTTGGGACAGGGACCATGTTTCGCTGTGTATGTGTACAGAGCCTAGCACAATAGGGCCCCAATCCTTGATTGCTCCTGTAATACAAACAATAAAAGAAAATAATTTCCCATTCTTATCGGTTAGCATCTACACACACACACTGCAGAGTGAAATTTAAACTTGTGCAGAACTTACCCCAAGATATTGGCCATCAATAAAGACAACAGGTAGTGATGGGATTTCACACACCCTCCTGCATCTTTCTTCTAGTTCTTTTCCATAATCGCTGTTCAGAGCAATGTTTTTTTCTTCAAATTTCACTCTGTGATTTTGGAAGATCTTTCTTACTAGCTCGCATCTTTCAAACGTGGTTCTCACCACACGAAGGCTAGTAGTGTAAATTACGATGCGACCAAATTCTAGAACTGTAGACACCTGGAAAACGAAATGTTTTTATTGTTCACTCCAGTAAATAAAATGTTAGTAGTTACATTTATTTCATGGCTGTACCAGTACCTTTCAGTGATTATTCTGTTCTTTTGAAATATTATTTAAGCAGTAAGCACATCTTAACCTCTTTTCCAAAATTGTTGTTTTGTTTTTCTCTCCTCAAACATAAGTATGGAAGAGGATGAGGTGTGATCTTGGATTAAGCTGTCATAATTGCCATGCAGGGGCCCAATTAAGAGGACTTATGGTGGCTTTGCAAGCAGCTTTGAACAGTGATGAATCAGCCCCACTTGTTCCAGTCTCTAAAACAATGGTTCCCAAACTTGTTCCGCCGCTTGTTCAGGGAAAGCCGGGCCGGGCCGGTTTGTTTATCTGCCACATCCGCAGGTTCAGCCGATCGTGGCTCCCACTGGCTGCAGTTCGCTGCTCCAGGCCAATGGGAGCTGCTGGAAGCGGCGCGGGCCGACTGACGTACTGGCCGCCGCTTCCAGCAGCCCCATTGGCCTGGAGCAGCGAACTACAGCCACTGGGAGCCACGATTGGCCAAATCTGCGGATGCGGCAGGTAAACAAACCGGCCCGGCTCGGCAGGGGCTTTCCTTGCACAAGCAGCTGAACAAGTTTGGGAACCACTGCTCTAAAAGCACAAATACACAGTTATCCAGCTGTGACCTTCATCTAGGTATGTGATTAATCCACTTTTTGGGGATTTGCCAGATCCTGTATCAAATACTGTTTTGTTTTTCCCCTATCAGTTGGGGATTAGGGACCCATATAGCCAATGATATCTTGATCTCACATTACAGTACGGGGTCGTACATTATATCTTGATCTCACATAATAGCACAGGGGCAGTCAATAGGCAGATTGCAGGCCAAATCTGGACTACCAGACGCTTTTGAACAGACCCCCAAATATTTTTATTTACTTGTTTTCATTTAGTATTATCATTATTTTCTCTGGAGTCTGGACTTCGACTATACCTTGACCAAGAAATTTAGACCTTGACAAAAAATAAATGATTACCCCTGCTAGAGCCCTTGCTATCATGATTCCTCATGAAAAGCCAATGCTACTGCTAGGAAAAAAGGATGCAAGAGAAAGGCAGACAATTTTGTCTGTCTAACTGAAAAGGACTGGCATCTCTTGAGAGGCAGCTCAGTACTTCCTGGTCTTTGCTGGGGATTCAACCAACAGTTTTCCCTTTTAAAATGGTAAATTTATAATAAGGGTCAGATCCAAAGCCTATTGTAGTCAATAGAGGTTGAAAGAGAGAGAGTGTGAGAGAGAGTCTCCCCTCTTTAAAAAAGTAGCTTGCATTATAATAATGTCAAAGAACCATTGTTGTAGATCAAAGAGATATTAAGTTCAGACAAAAACTGGATAAATAGTAGAACTCCTAGGTTATTAACTAAAGCAAAGTGAGCTTCCAAGCCTTTTGAGTTACCCATTGCAAGAGCCAACATGAGAGGGTTTCATTATTTTGGCAATGTTACAGAAATAAAGCCACAAGTTAGGAAACACTACAGAACAAAGACTTACATTATACTGCAGCAATTTGTAGAAAATGATTCTTGAAGTGTGATTGTTCATTTTTGAATTGTGTAAACTAACTACAGGGGTAAAATTGCAGTCAGACTAGGACAAACACCACTGGAAGTGACTGAAATGTCACTGGCAGCAAATTTATTTTACTTAGATTTTTAAAGGATTTAATTTGTAGTTAAGGAAAGTCCCCAAGAAGAACTTTCAGGTCTTCCAAATCACCAAAGGGATGCTTCAAAAATATGGAATTTACCAATTTCCTACCCACCATCCCAGGAAATCATCCCATAAAGGATCCAAAGGTTCTTTCTCGCTGGTTATACTTCTTGGCTCTTCTGTTTGTAGGAAAAGTTAGTGTAAAATTGACCCATTACTCATTGGTCTGTATTTTATCCCGAGAATCTACTATACATCTGCTGAGGCAATTAACTCTTCCTTAGCATTTTTCACATCTCCTGAATGAGAGGAATAGCTTATCCCTTATTAAACCATTCAATATTCTACAGTAATGGTGCAAAACATTGCAATAAGCCTCATCTGTCACCTTTGTCTTATAAATTATATTCTCCTCCTTTCTGGTTATTATACTATTCCTAGCATCTAAAATGCCCATCACTATAGTATCTCAGTACACAAAGTAATACTTTTTCAGCATTGTTCACACAAACATCTCAGATCTCTTTATGAACATTAATTTATTCTTGTAATGCCCATGTGTGGTAGTATGGTACCATTATTCCTATTTCACAAATGAGAAAATTGAGGCACAAAGTGATTAAGAAACTTTCCTAAAGTCACACAGGAAGGCTGGAGTACAACCAAGACTAGAATTGGTAATGTGGCTTAGTTGTATTCTTTAATCATAAGACTCTCTGTAGCGGGGTGGTTACCCGCTCCAGCCCTGGAAAGGGTTAAAGCCAGCCCTGGGAGAGGGCTGGGGCTGTGAGAAGCAGTTAGGCTGATGGGGAAGGCAGCCACAGCTGGGGCCACGCCCCAATCAGGTTGCAGCTGGCCCTACAAAAGGCCAGTGAGCCAGGTGTTTAAGATTCTTTCTCTAGCTTTTCTAAGGGAAGGACTTGCCTTTCTGGGAGCTGAGCAGGGACCTGAGGTAGGGCAGTGCTGGGGGAAAGGCAAGAGGGACTGGGGAGCTCCAGCCTGACAACCCCCCAGGCTGCAGGGCCCAAACCAGGTTCTGGGACTGCAAAGGAGCAGCCTGGGGATAGGCAAAGGCAGCAGGTCCTACCCCCTCTTGCCAATGATGAGTGGCCATTACAGGCTACAGTTGGTCCCAGTGAGTGTGGGTTAAATGATGATTGGCAGTAGGCACTGAGGCAAGGTGGCATTAGGGGGTTAGGGGTTCCCTGGGGAGGGGAGACCTGGAAACTGAGGGTATACTGCTGGGGCAGAACCCCCGGCCAAAGGGGCACCAGGGTCCAGCAGCAGTGATGACACTGGCCTGCAGAGGGTGCTCCGGAGCTGGAAAACAAGCTAATTCCCAGACAGCCAGCAGGAGGTGCTGCAGGGGTGAATCCTGCATAGTTACACTCTCTCAACAAAACTAAACTAAAGTGAAAGGAAAAAAATAATTGATAATATGGTTACAGATTTGTTATGGAACTAGGATTGCTGAGTAATGATCCACAATTAAACAAGATTCCTTACAGAGCAGAAGAGCTAATGCCAAAGTCCAAAAGATTTGCAAAAGTACTAAAAATAGACAATTACTTCTAAGCAAATGTATAACACGTTGCACAGTTTGGGGGGGGGAGAAACAGCTTCTTATGCACAGGACAAAAGAGTGGGGGAGTTGAGAAGTAAGCTATTTTTGAACTAATGGAAATGCTAACTCCAAAAAATTTCTTTAACAATGCTAATTCACAATTCCAGAGGCAAAAATAACTTTCATGTATACCTGACTGGAAGTGAAAGAACTTTGGTTCTCACAAATGATGTTTTCCAACATTAAACGAATAAAGTCATGCTGGATCTTGGTAGCATTGTCATAATGAACAGGAGCCAGAATCATCCTCTCTAATAAACCTGGTCAACCACTTTCCAGTGGAATTGTTTTTCCATTGGAAATTTTTTTTTTTAGCAGAATCAGAACATTCCCATGAACGTGTTGCTTCTATTGAAACTTTAGGGGGAAACCAACCAAGCAAGCCAGCTTGTGCACCTGGCTCTTTGGCAGCCTGCCTTTTGAGGGAGAGAGGAAGCCACAGCTTAGCATAGCCTGTTTTGTTCTGATTTGGAACTTTTTTTTTTTTTTTAAATGCAACATTTTCTAGAAATACCAGTTACCACACAGCTCTAATTTCTAGTACTAGTGGTTCCCAGTCACAGCAGATGGGATTGAAACAAAGGGTCATTATCTGAATTAGCATCAGCACTTGAGGTGTTCTAGCAGCATACAAATCAAGAGACATGGGGAAAGTAGAGAGATGAAAGACTATTTGGAGTGATATCAAGCAGAGATTAGGCAGGTTTATGTATCTGCATTTGCTTTTATGTTTCTTTTGCCTAATGGGGTAATGAAGAACACTTGTATGTGCTGCAAAGATGTACCAAGGGCGCAAGATAAATAGGAACTCAGGACATATTAGATTTCTTCAAATGGCTTTCTAAACTAGAGACTGACTGTGCTTGGCATTGGAACATTAAGCTTTTCCTCTTTGCACTATACTGTTGCCTACTGTGGCTGCACTTGATCATTCAAAATCCTACATGTAAATATACAGAAAATGTGAAAGTGAAATTCTCTTTTCTCTGATTAGTACTAATTCCTATTTTGTTATCCAGTTTGAAGGATAGTAACCCACGATATGTACTATAGAATATAAACCTTTGCAGTAAATCGGCAGAGTTCTATTCTGAACCAATATCCCTGTAGCTTTGCTTTGCTGAGCTGTAAATGTAAGTTCTTATCTGTTAGTCTCACATGGCAGCAGAATTGTAATAAACTAATGGCAGCAAAAAATAAATTAATGGAAAAGCCGTTCAGAAAATGAACTTTCACCGTTTACTGTAATGAACCTTAGATCATTAAATATATGAATGCATTTCGTGTTTTGAGTTGGAATAAAACAGAGGGCATAGGTGACTAGTAACTGCTGATCGTAAAGAGGCACAATTTAAAGGTTATGATGGTATTGCATTGCTCCATACGTGGTGCTTGCAGCACAGCCCAAATTTAGCCCTAACAGACCTTACAAGGACACTGTGAAACTGACTATACACAAAGTGCCATCAATACATAAAATAAACTGAAAAAAAGGAGAGGAGGCACTTTCCACCCTCTTTCTCGCCCCCCCCCCCTTCCCACACACCCTAAACTCTTTTGGTTTTCGTAATCTTACTTGTTAGCTTGTCACTATAGTAGGTGCAAAGTTTTCAGACAGACGTGATTTTTTTTTTCAAGTTGACATTGTGCCTTTAGCCGTGATCCTACATTTCTGCTCACCTGGAGAGGAATGCAGGACTCCTAGACTCATAGGGAATTCCAGACAGACTGTCACAGGCCTGGTGTAAAGTAGGACTTGGATGGTGGCCATCTTAATAAAAAGTATAAGCACTTTTTTGCAATCCTGCTTTCAGGAAATATTACTCTACAGCTAACCTTACATCTTTCATATATATTGGAAACTTGACAAATCATTATCAATCAAGCAGTTTGTACTGCAGAAAGACCCCAGGAGAAAGTATGTTTCCAGAATCGCTGCAAGTGGTCTAGTCCATACGCAAGCAGGAGACACAAGTAATTTATTCCTATCTCTCCCTATATGGGAAATTGTGTTTGCCCTCAGATATAGAAACACCTAAAAAGAGCATCTGATGGAAAAAGTCTGCAAAGATACTCCCTGCTGTGAGGAGGAGGAGGAATTTGTATGGTTTATTTTTAAGTTGGAACAATTACCACATATTTGTACCCCTATAACAGATGCTTTGACAAGAGCAAAATAAAGCTGACAGGCTGTCATAAACATATAGATAAGGGTAGCATAAAATCCCTCCTTTACCTGTAAGTGGTTAAGAAACTCAAATAACCTGGTTGGCACCTGACCAAAAGGACCAATAAGGGAAGAAGATCCTTTCAAATCTGGGGGGGAGGCTTTGTTTTGTGCTCTTTGTTGTTCTCTCTTGGACAGAGAGGGACCAGGGTAGGAAAAACCATCTCCTAAAACCCTACCTGAAATAAGCATCCAAGATTTAAAAAAATTGTAAGTAATAGCAAGTAAATGTGTTAGCTTATCTTTTGTTTTAGCTTGTGAATTTTCCCTATGCTAAGAAGGAGGTTTATTCCTTGTGGGTTTTTTTTTTTTTTTAACTTTAAAGTTTTGCCTAGAGGGGAATCCTCTGTGTGGTAAATCTTATTACCCTGTAAAACTACCTTCCATCCTGATTTTACAAAGGTGCTTCTTTTACTTTATAATAAAGTTCTGTTTAGAATCGGATTGGTTTTTAGTGTCCTAAAAACCAAGGGTCTGGCTTGTGCTCAGCTTGTTTACCTATTTGGTTGGTATGTGATTCTCAAAACTCCCCAGGAAAGGGGGTGAAGGGGCTTGGGGGGGATATTTTGGGGAAACAGGAACTCCAAGTGGTCCCTTTCCTAAATCTTTGCCTAGCTCACTTGGTGGTGGCAGCAGTACCATCCAAGGACAAGGAAGGATTTGTGCCTGGGGGAAGTTTTTAACCTAAGCTGGTGGAAATAAGTTTAGGGGGTCTTTCATGTGGGTCCCCACATCTATACCCCAGAGTTCAGATTGGGGATGGAACCCTGACACAGGCATTCATGGACCACCCAGGACTTGAAAATTATTCTTTAGAGCTCTTAAGATCTAACAAGATACTGGGAGGTTCTACTGAGCTCGGGCCTGAAGGAACTCTCCTGTTCAGTCTATCCTCCTGTTGACTGAAAGGGATATTTCTAGATGCACAAGAGAACTCGAGTGCACAGAAGTGTTCTGTGTAGCATAAAGAAGCTCAATGGCTCTGTCATACACAGAACACAAGAGTGCATCAAACCATAGTTAAACATTATAGACCTCTATTTCTTCTTGAGGACCCATACCTTAAAAGGCTCAAAGTGAGCAACACACTTGAACTATATAGAAAGATGTAGCGTCCTGTTAACCATGAATATCCCGTTATCTCCTGAGTTCTTGACTTGTAATAAAAGGAATATTTCATTTGCAGAAAAAGTAAAAAATAAACTGAATGATGAGGCAGCTGGTAACATACAATTAAATGCAGCACTGTAGTGCACTATTAGAAATCCACAAAATAAATGCATATTTACCCATCTTTTCTGACCCTGCCTCTAGCATTCAGTAGTATAAACAGTGTGATAGGGAAAAAACCCCAGAAAACGACCCTATAATCATGTAAAGCTACGTTGCTGTCTTTTTTCTATGCTTATCTGTCCTTTCTACTTTGTTTATGGATAGAAAGAATGTGAACTGTGTGTAACCTGCACTCCCTGCTTTTGGGGAGAGAATTCCTTATACAGATAAGCCTCCATGCTCGTACCTACCCCAGAACTTCAAACAGACTGGGTTAACCGGTTCGAACTGGAAGAGATATCACAATGTATGTTGAACCAAGCTATAAAAGCTCATCCCTGTTCTTTGCTCGGGGCTTCACCATTTTCCTCTGAAAAGGAATTGGTGAGCCCTTCAGCTGTCGTATTTGCTAGCAATAAAGTGCCTCACTTTATCAAAGAGCCAAGACTCTGTGTTTTGTTTGGCTAATACAGAAGTCCAGGGAAGGCTACCCTCCTAACCCTAGACGGGAGGGGAACCCTTTTTCCCTAACAAGTGCAACTCAGGATTTATTGTGAAGATGGCAGTTTAACAAGATGGACAACAGATGCTGCTTAGTTTTCTAAAAAATTATTTATTTTTTTTTGTTTTGCTTTATTTTTAATATGCAAGTTGGTTAGAGAATGCATATTGCATAGGGTTAATTTAATGGATATTTTAAATATATATAAACTGAACACCCTCACTTTTAAATCTAGATGGACCCCAAAAATTGGTCATATTTGTTTCTAATAACAGGAATAGAGAAATAAGGGAATTGCCAAATTCCCAGACTGGATCAGACCAGCGGTCAATCTAGTACAGTATTCTGTCATCAACAGTGACCAGTACCAGATGCTTCAGAATAAGGTTCAAGAAACCCTGGAGAAGATATTGTGTAATGTGCCCCAGGGAAAGTTTACTCCTATTCCCCAATAGTAGAGGTTATTTTATGCCCTACAGCATGTTAAGGGTTTATATCCCTTCCAAAAGTGGAAGACAGCACTGTCTTCTTCATGGCTTTTGCTAAAGATTTTACTCTTCCATTAAGTGCAGAATTGGGTCCTCAGATTGAAACCATATTGTAAACAAACACTGCAAATAGTACTCACACAAGTAATCAACGTACCAACATTAGCTGTATTCCACATCAATACTCTAATTGATTTAGCATTGCCAGTGCAGACTAGCACTCATTCCTGAAGCATTTCCCATAGTCTGACTTGATTCTGCCTTGCAAAACTCCACACACTCATGGTAAATTTTTTTTAGGGGGGAAACAAGCAAGTAAAATATTGCTTTCATTAAAATATTGTCAGTTCAGATTAGTAGAATTTGCGCATCCATTGGTAAATTTTCATAATTTTGCAAGTGACTCAAATGCAAAATTTATTCATAGTCAAGGAAGATGAGTAACTTGCACCAAGTTATTCTGATATCACTTACATGTCAGTTATCAGTTCCATACCCTTGCATGACAATTGCTCTTAAATGTTCTACAAGTGTTGGCTGCAGATTTTTCTTAAATGCTCAAAGAGCAATAATTGTTGCCTCAAGGAAGACAATAACCTCCAGACACACAGATGAAGACTCTTTTTTTCCCCTTTAAATATGTGCCCCAGTTAGGCTCTGAAATACATGACCCAATTTTTCAAAAATGAAATTGATGGGTGCTTTGAAAACCTGGGCCACTTAGGAACCTCAGTAAGGATTTAGGGCTCTGATCCTGTTCCAACTGAGATCAATGGCAATGGTATCCTGGAGTTCAGTGATGCAAGATAATGCCCTTTGTGCCTAATTTAAGCACCCATTATTTGAGGTCTCATCCCTAATATTTTAATAAATACTTTGTCCTTCTATAGCACGTTCTTCCAAAGTTTCACAGACAAGTTCATCATCACATGCCCTTCATAGCTAAGAATTATCCCCATTTTACAGATAGGGAAACTAAGGCAGAGAGAAATTAAGCGACTTGCATAAAGGAAGTCTGTGGCAAAATAATAATATTTAGGTCTTATAAAGAGAAGCCAAAACCACAAGACCATCCTGCCCCTCCTTTGAATTTCATATCAACACACAACAAACATTTGGAGGATGCACTGGAGTTTTAAGTGCTCACCAGCTACTAGTAGGCTGGCCCAGATCATAGGAGAAGTTTGGTTTCCTTTCATGAAAAATGGTCTGATTCTGCACGTATGCAGCATTTGGAACTCAGGCAGGGTCTTTAAAGAAAAATACCTGTTTCCTACCCTTATGGCTTTAAAGGAATCCTGTGCATTGCTAAAAGAACATCAGGGATTTCCGTCTATCTTATTCTGTGGCCGGAGGAACCCAGGCCAAGAAACCTCTCTCCCACATAAATCCCCCATGGGTTTTGCCTCACCCTGCCACTCCCCCATCCAGGGAGCATCCAGGCCAGTCACATGGCTCCTTCCTTGCGCACCCCCTGCCCCCACCAGATTCCCAGCCCTGGCCTATGCTGCCTCCCCGTCCCCCCCATGATTTTCCCCCAGCGGTCCCCCGTTCCTCCCTGCTTCCCTTCCTCCTTCCCCTGAGCCCTACTATTTTTCCCGTGACCGCAAAAAAGAAGCCCCCCTTCTTACTCACTGGCAGCGGCAGGCAGAATGACTCCAGCGAGCTCAAGCAGGCAGGCATGTACCTGAGCACAGCTGGTGGGTGGGACAAGACAGGGACAGCTTCCCACCAGCCCCCTCTGGAATGTGCCCCCCCCCATGTCTGGGGAGGGTCATGTGACCATTCATGCCCCTCCCTAGCGTCACCCCTGAAATAGGGTGTTAATTTCATTCATGGGTCAATAAACATGAAAAAGCTGCTGTTCAGCCCAGGGTGGTCTGATGATGTAACAAATTACAAAGGTTCAGCTGCAATGGTTTATGCTGTCCAGTGAACATCCTTTTGAAAAACTTTTATGCGGAAACTTGAAGCAAAGAGCAGTTGATTTTGATTTGCGA
This sequence comes from Caretta caretta, assembly GCF_965140235.1. Classification (NCBI taxonomy): domain Eukaryota; kingdom Metazoa; phylum Chordata; order Testudines; family Cheloniidae; genus Caretta; species Caretta caretta. The sequence goes on from NC_134209.1 coordinate 106,087,573, forward strand.
TATCATTACCAACTCAAACGTTGGATCCGGTTCACCAAGGCTCCTGAACTTGGGTCACGTCTCAGGTGAACCTGCACTGAATTCCAGGGACGGCACCTGCATGGAACAAGTGTCAGGGCGGGATTTACGGAGTCAGAAAAAAACAAGCTTCCTTTTATAACAAGTCTATATACTATTTACAGCTATTAAGTTAACAGTGCAATGCTTCCATTTGCCAAGGAAGGGTCCATATGGGGTAGCTGCTCCAGGGCCTCAAACTTTACAGCCTTCATTTCCCTTGGGGACTTCAAGGCATCAGCAACATAACTCCAGGGAACAAGCCCCAGTAGCCTATCCTAGTGGATGAGCACAAAGGAGCAGGGATCAGTATCTGCCATTTTCTCTGTCAGGAGAGAAAAATGAAACATCAGACTGGACTGATCCTTTGCATTGTGAGGTGCATGAAGGTCAATCAGGCCCTTTGCAGACGTGATTGACTTCACTGAGATTTGGGTCAAGCCTTTGGCAAGGGAGGAGCACATGCACCATCTTCCCTGATCTGCCATTGTTGGAAGTAGATGCATCTTATGAGCTACGTACTCTTGTAACATAGATATTTGCTTACTGCTGCTCTGTGTGGGCAAAATTCAGAGGAGATACAAATGCTGGTCTACGTACTTTACATGTCAATACATCCTCCTGATAGTTGCTATCCCTGTATTACAGCCTTGTTTTTTGGCCCCCCTCAGTGTGAAAGTGACATCAGCTTACATTCACACCTCCATATAATTATACCACCAGTTGGTTCACTTCTGAATTTAGCCCTGTGTCTTTCAATGTACTTATCTTTTTCACAGTCCTGTGTGTTGCAAATAGTATATGCAATGAAACTTGGCTTTATATTTTGTACTTGAGCGAAGGCACAATATCTTATCTGCTGCATTTGATGGTCTGGAACAATACTTTGAATCACTAATGCTGAAATGTTAACATCAACCTGTAGTAAATATGAGATTTCTTAAGGTTCTTAAGTATATATATATATAAGTTAGTATATATCATTTAAATAATTTCATTCAAGTAGTAGCAAAATGCATCACTAATGCATACAAATGACTGACACTTCCTTCTCAATCTAAGAATATCATCTTGCCACATCTTGAAATGTTCTACTGAAATATGTACCCCTTGGCCTTGTAATAAGATCATATCAGGTTGGAACAGGTATCTACTATCCACTGATTCTTCTGAAGAAGAAAGTCACAGTACACAGCAAGATCTGTGCCAATGGGGTTTTATTTGGTGAATAAGCACTTGCAGCTGATAGTGAATGTTGCACTGAAAAAAAATTTGGCCAACATTTTCATTCACGAGTCTTAAATGAGGCTTTAGTCCACCTGTTGGGATATTTTGTGGCCTCAGCTGGTAAAATTCTCTGGAGAAGAAGGCTGTAGGCTTAAGACTACACAGACTTGGGATTCTACCCATTGCTGACAAAATAATGAAATACTGGTTGTGCTGTACCATTAAAGATGCCATCCATGTGATACATTAAACCCACATCCCTTCTGTCTGTCATTGGGGGCTGTCCATTTGAAAGTTAAAGATATAATGGCATCTTTAATATAGAATAAAATAACTGGTTTCCTGACCATCATTCCTTCTCTCTCAATAAACAGTTCCTAACCTTCAATGCTCTGAGAGAGAAGGAATTGCACACAGTGATAGATAGATAGAAAGATAGATAGATACTGAAACTTCCTTGTCAAGATCATACTTAGTCATCTCTCATTATCTGTGATGTACTTCAGTACAAAATCACTTTCCATTTCATTTAGCCATTTTCAAAACCATGCGAAGAACAGTATTAATTCTAATTCCATGACATGTTAATAGGATTTGTCTTCCTCCCATGTACATCATTTCAAAAACATAACCCATTTTTCCTTATACTATACCTATATATTTTAGGTACTATGATAGATATAGTGAGGTTCTCTAGCATCTGAGCACCTCACAATCTTCAGTGTATTTACCCTTGTGACACAGCTGTGATGTAGGGAAGTACTCCCTATCCCCATTCTATGGGTGAGAAACTGAGTCATAGAGATGCTAAGTGAATTGCAGGAAATCTGTGGCCCAGCAGGGACTTGAATGTTGATCTTCCAAGTCCTAGGCTAGTGCTCTAGCCACTAGATCATCCTGCCTCTCTAGAGCCTCCTCCTACAGCTGTTGGGAATATAGCGCATTTTCTTGCAATTTCCTATTTTATGTGACCTGGTAGCTGGATAGGCAACGCTGAGAATGGTATATTAAGGCAGACTGCAAGGAATAGGACAGACAAATCCCAAAACGGTTTATTCTATAATTAAGTTCACCAAGCCAGTAACCAAACAATTTCTGTAATACCACGCTGACTACCAAGAAGCCAAATACAGTCCCCTTTAAGCAACCCAGACTTTGCCCCTCTCTGGGCAGCCAAGTCTAATTTAATGAGAGGTTATTGAAAACCTGATTTTCCATATGTGAGGTTCGCCAGTCCCAAAAGACTGGACTCTAATCACCAGGTCAATATGAGTCTCAGATCTTACCCAATAATCACGCAGATGGTCCTTTAATAACTAAAAGACTAAAGGTTTAATAATAAAAAAAGAGTTGCTGTGGTTAAAAGATCAATATACAAACAGATATGCATAAAGTCCTTAGGTCAGTGTCATAGCAGAGAAGGTGACGCTGCTGATTTGTAAAAGTCTTTCTTATCAGTTGATTCCAGTTTATAGTCCAGTGAGCAGTCCAGCTGTAGAGTCTGCTCAGGTTCTTCCAGGAGAATTCCAGAGTAATCCAGGGTAAACCTGGAGACCTCAGACTTTAAGGCTTAGACCTTCCCTGTTAAAGTTTAAGCAGATCTGAGATAAAAAGGATCAGGCCTGGGACTTTTCTTTATAGTCCTCTAGAAAGCTGATTAGCCTCTTGACAGCAATTGTCACAGTAGGACCTTCCCAGGTGAAGAATAGGCAGTGCAGATTGTTGTTTTGAAACTAATCTTCTATTTCCTTTGCATACACAGGTAAACTAGTTGCATTCATTAACATAAGGCAATTAGCCAGTCAAACAATCAATACAGTTCATTATATCATAGGTTTCAGAGTGGTAGCTGTGTTGGTCTGTATCAGCAAAAACAACAAGGAGTCCTTGTGGCACCTTGGAGACTAACAAATGTATTTGGGCATAAACTTTCGTGGGCTAAATCCCACTTCATTAGATTTATGGAGTGGAACATACAGTAGGGAGGTAAAATACACAGCATATGAAAAGGTAGGAATTATCTATAGCATATAGTTATCTATAGCATAGATAATTAAACTGAAGACCATGCAAATAATATTATGAGTTCCTACAGTATCTTGCATCTTTGCTCTTAAGGTTAACTGAACCATCCACATGCATACTGTAAGGCCATAAAGACATGAAAGGGAATTAGCATCCACAAACTAATCTGGTTACATTGTTAAACTTTTAACAAGACATACATAAACACAGTCAAATACACTTAGCCTCTGTTGATTCTCTAACTATACAGGTAAGCATGTTAAAGATTCTTGTTTACTTAACATGGCTTTGATAACTATCTACAAGAAATAGCCCTGTTTACCTTTCTGTACCCTTTGGATATGCCCTTAAGGGTTGCTTCCTTAGTGTTATAATCTTTATAAGGTTTGTCCCCTCACAATTACTCATAGCCAGTGATATAGTTCGGAAAAATAGTTGCTGTACTCCTTCAGTGCAGATTGGCATACAATACCTCCTTGCCGGGAAGCAGGGTATCAATAATAAAACATGTTTATAAAACGTATGATATGGAGGGTTGTAATCCATTTTTATATTTAAGACAATGTATGTCTTTTAGGGATATCATAAAGGAAATTGCTGTAATAATAGTGTAAAAAGTAAATTGTATGTATATTATACCTTTGTCTTAAAGAATCCCAAACCATTTTAGGAATTTAATGTCGTTTTCTGATGGAATTATGACTAAGAACGTTGAAGTTGTGTGACTAAGCACTCAAAAGACAATAGATTAAGTTAAGGCTGGAGGGTCTGCCTCTCCTCTAACCACATCTGTGTCTGCATTATGATTAGAAATGGGTAAAACTTTTTGACAAAACATTTTTTGGTGAATTTTTCATTTTTGGAAAAAGAAACCAAGACAATTCTGAAAAAACTACATGTTTCATTTTGACATTTTTGAAACAAAACATTTTGTTCAATTCGAAACAACTAACCTTATTTTTTTTAAATCAAAAACATTAAATGCTCCAAATCAAAATGAAACAATATTTTTTCTTTTCAGTTTGCCAAAAATTTTCTAACTTGTTTTTTAAATTGCCGACAAACTCAAACCAATTATTTCCCCACCTCTTATTATGATCCCATGTGATTTCTCAAATAGTACAATGTAATATCATACTGGTTTTTTGGCAAGCTTAAATTCACCAACACGTCTTGTAGATCAGAGTACATGCTAACAAAAAGATGTGCTTTCAAGTAAGAAAAAATACTTGAAACACCAATGCAAGGGACTAGAGCATGGCCCTTCACTTTCCTGTCATCTATAGGATGGAGTTGTCACAGTTTCATGGCAACAGTACCTGTATTTCCCCTCCGTGCTCCACCAATGGCACCCACTTTAGGCCTCTAACTCCCAGCAGTCACCTCTCCTAGGCAGACACCTGCATGCACTATTCCTGACCAGGGATTTAAAAGCTGCCCAGCTCCTTGCCTTACACTGTGATATCCTCAGCAAACCAGATTGACTGAAAAGGGCAATGCCTGGGCTTGCTTTCTCTCCAAGGGCTATGAACAGTGTATTGCCAGTTACAAGTTACCACACAGCTCATTCTGAGCAAGCATGTTTATTTTAAAGTAAAAGCATTACAGAGGAAACATATTAAAAGAACCTACATGCATACTAAAATGCTTACCTGAGGTCACCCCCCAACTCCAGCTGAGGGCTCTGGTTGATTTTAGTACTTCAAAAGCTACAGCTGGGTTTTCCCCAAGTTTACAGGTTCATCTGTCTTAAATCCAGGATCAAGGCTGGTCAGATCAGTTGCTCTTCTATACAGCTCAGGCCTTTGATCTTGGCCTTCTGTAACAAGTAACTGGCAAACAATGTCCCTCTCTTTAGGGAGTAGCTTCAAAATGCTGGGGGGTTGCATAACTGGAGTTGAGGAATTTGCATTAACTTCTCCCTAGGAATTCCCCAGGAAATTCACTTTACACTTATTATCCCAAAAGTCCATACTTGTCTGGCACATTTTCAATATAGTCTTTTGAACTCCCAGGTCTGACATCTGTCACATCTCCCCCATATAGAGGTCACATACAATCCTAACCCACAATAATCCATAAATTTAATGCAATAAAGTCTTTCAAAGATATTGCAGGAAATTGTCATATCTACCACAAGAGTAGCACTTCACCTATCACTAGGCTGGAGCACTTCAAGTTCAAAGACTGCAGTTGTGCCTGGCTCCTCATGCTCTCATTCCTCCTCACCATGCACATCGCCACAGGAACAGGTCACCCATTGTCCCTCAGTGATTTACCAATGGCCACAAAATGAGCTAAAATCAGAGCATGGACTAGTACTCTGGAATTCATAGCTTCCTGCTCCTGGGTCATTAGATTCTGCTGCCCCTGACTTCATAAACTCATACACAAATTTACCACTACTGGTATGCAACCAGCTCTAGGGAGGAATACAGTTCCTGTTTAACAATGCACAACAATGTTTAAGGACATTAAACAAAGGAAAAACACCATATCCAATTAAAACTACAAGGAGGATGTAAAGCAGGCAAAATGCATTTACCCAACTTGGAATTTGTCCAGGACATCATTTGTAATGATCATATTACAAACAATTACTAACAGTATCTTTCCACACCTGGCTGGACTTTATTTATGAAAAGTAGTCCACTCCCTGAAAACACCCATCAGTATTTTCTTTTTAGTGTAGCACATTACTGTGTGCTTCATGATTTATTCCTTTCTACATATTCTGATAACAGAGGGATATCACTTCTGGCTCTTTACAGCTTCTGGGACCTCTGTAAACCAAGAACCATAGGTGCACCAGCGTGGGTATCTGTAATCTATTCCTTAACCTTCCAGTAACAAGGCCATGGCTTTTGACATACTTCTCATCTCCCCATCGCTGGGTACACTCTCCTGGAAATGGAGTATATAAGAAAGGAAAACCACTGTCTGGTTCTCCCCTGCAACAGCCTGGAAACAAATTTTTGTAAAGCCAATTTATAAGTATTTCTCTCCATTAAAACACAATAAAAAGAGAACATCTAGTAAGGACAGAATGAGGTGAAACAAGAATTATTGAAAATAAATTTTAAAAAATTCTGTTCTCAGTAGCTCACATGATGCACTTCAAGAGGTTATTCCACTACAGCATCTAGCAATCTAATCTAATGTATCATGCTATCCTCTGATCTGAAGTATACCATGTGCTCTCCTTATTCAGTAGCACAGGCCTCAAGCTAAACAAGTTGCAGCTAGATTGTTTTGTAAAACCGCTGAAGTCTCCATTAGCTAGCCTGACGTTTAGGGCTCAGATTAAGACGTATATTTGTAACTCAGCTGTTTGCTAGCTGAGTGCTTTTCTCCTCCACATTTACAGTCTTCATCATAATAAGGAAATCTCACCCTTCACTTCATCTCCAAAGGAAACATACTGACCTAACACAAGCCGTGGTATTTCTAAACTGAAGGCAGTCTAGCCTGTTTTCTGAAGCACAATAGTATCTTTGATGGATGGTAAAATATAAGCATTATAAAGACCTCAGAGGCCCAATTCAGGCTTCAGTGGATTACTGCCTCTTTACACCAGCTCCCAGTATGGCCCATTGCACTTATTTCTGGAAGGAAATGACTGTAGTAAGGTGTAACAATGATCAAATTATTGTTATGAAAACAACAGACTTTAGTGAAATCACCAAAATGCAGCTAATTCAGCTGCTCAATCTTATTTTCAATACAGAGCTCTCATATACAATTTTCTTAATGAGCTAGGAAAAATCTTCAGATATTAAATTCCTCTTCATGTCCTGTTTATATTCACAGATAGCTGGAAATGTAGTCAGCATCTCTATATTAAAGTAATTTCCTAAAATGCTACTCAGAATTATATTTCACTCACTAACATAATGCCAATTGACAAAAATGCCTTTACAACTAAAATGTAGTCAAAAGGCTGTCTCAAGTAAATCCAAAAATAGATAATAGAATCATCTGCTTAACATTCTACTTCTTAGTTGATTGATTATAGTAGTACATGTGTTCTCATTATTTAAAACACTTCACTACTGCACAGATCTGAAATGAAATTTGTTAGCCTCCCCACCCTTGTCATAAAGCTTTTAAAGACAGAGAAACAGAATAAGGCCGCACAAGGAAAATAGCATTAAAATGTTAAAGCCAAGCTAATGATCACACTAACAGCTTTTTCACAGTCGATCTCTAAGGCCTTGGGAAAATAGACGGATTTGAATCTCCCACTCCCAATACAAAGAAAATCTGTATAGCTGCAACTACATTGCCAAAATTCAGACACACAATTCATCACCAGTACAATTCCACCAGTGGTAATGGCAGTGGAACCTGGGTCCATAGGAATTTCATCACCCACCAGCGAAATGTTGCCAGCACTGAAATGTATTGTGGTTACTTTTGAAAAGCTCACAGCGAGACTGCATCACAGCTTAGGGCAGGAGGTGAAGAATAATTTTATTCAACTGCAACTACAGGGCAAATTTTAAGTAAGCAGACTGGAATTACTCAAACTGAATTTTAAACAAAATATATGACAACCCTTCTTTTGCAGAATGTACATTGGGAGCTTACACAACCACAAGCAGTTAGAACCTACTTTTAATATTACTACAGGTACATATTATCCCTCTCATCTTAATCGGATTCCTTAATGATGCAAAGTGTGGATCCAGATCCAAACTTCTCCCAGGCTTACTAGTGCTTGGATTCAGGATTTCAGTTTGGTACCACTCCGACCTAAAGTTACTTTCATTTCCTTAACATAAGAACGGCCATATCGTTCCATCTAGCCCAGTATCCTGTCTTCCGATGGTAGCCAATACCAGCTGTCCCAGAGAGAATTTACAGAACAGGTAATTATCAAGTGATCCATCCCCTGTCACCCATTCCCAGCTTGTGGCAAACACAGGCTAGGGACACCATCCCTGGTTAATCCTGGCTAATAGCCATTGATGGACCTATTCTCCATGAACTTCTTGTTCTTTTTTGAACCCTGTTATAGCCTGGGCCTTCACAACATCCTCTGGCAAGTGGTTCCATAAATTGACTGTGTATTTTGTGGAAAAATATTTCCTTTTGTTGGTCTTAAACCGGCTGCCTAATAATTTCGTTTGGTGACCCCTAGTTCTTGTGTTATGAGAAGGAGTAAACAACACTTATTTACTTTCTGCACACCAGTCATGATTTTATAGACCTCAATCATATCCCCCCCTTAGTCATCTCATTTCCAAGTTGAAAAGTCCCAGTCTTATTATTCTCTCCTCATATGGAGGCTGTTCCATACCCATAACCATTTTTGTTGCCCTTTTCTGAACCTTTCCCAATTCCAATATCTTTTTTGAGAGGGGGCAACCACATCTGAATGCAGTACTCAAGATGTGGGTGCACCAAGGATTTATATAGAGGCAATATATTTTCTGTTTTATTGTCTATCCCTTTTGTTAATGATTCCCAATATTCTGGTCACTTTTTTGACTGTCACTGCACATTGAGTGGATGTTTTCACAGAACTATCCACAATGACTCCAAGATCTGTTTCTTGAATGGTAACAGCTAATTTATACCCCATCATTTTATATGTATAGTTTGGATTATGTTTTCAAATGTGCATTACTTGGCAGATAAATTCAATGTTGATAAATGCAATTTTGTTGCCCAGTCACCTAGTTCTCTGAGATCCTTTTGTAGCTCTTTGCAGTCTGCTTGGGACTTAAATATCTTGAATAGTTTTGTATCATTGGCAAAATTTTGTCACCTTACTGTTTACCCCTTTTTCCAGATCATTTATGAATAGGTTGAATAGGACTGGGCCAAGTACAGACCCCTAGGGGATACCACTATTTACCTCTCTCCATTCTGAAAACTGACCATTTATTCCTACTCTTTGTTTCCTATCTTTTAACTAGTTACCACTCCGTAAGAGGACCTTCCCTCTTATCCCATGACAGCTTACTTTGCTTAAGGGCCTTTGGTAAGGGACCTTGTCAAAGGCTTTCTGAAAATCTAAATACACAATAGCCACTGGATCTCCCTTGTCCACATGCTTGTTGACCCCCTCAAAGAATCCTAGTACATTGGTGAGGCGTTGTTTCCCTTTACAAAAAACATGTTGACTTTCCCCAACAAATTATGTTCATCTACATCTCTAATTTTGTTCTTTACTATAGTTTCAACCAGTTTGCCCGGTACTGAAGTCAGGCTTACCGGCCTGTAATTTCCAGGGTCAACTCTGGAGCCCTTTTAAAAAATTGGCATCACATTAGCTATCCTCTAGTCATTTGGTACAGAAGCTGATTTAAATGATAGGTTACAAACTACAGTTAGTAGTTCTGCAATTTCACATTTGAGTTCCTTCAGAACTCTTGGGTGAATACCGTCAGGTCCTGGTGACTTATTACTGTTTAGTTTATCAATTGTTCCAAAACCACCTCCTAATGACACCTCAATCTGGGACAGTTCCTCAGATTTGTCACCTAAAAAGAATGTCTCAGGTTTGGGATTCTCCCTCACATCCTCAGCTGTGAAGACCGATGCAAAGAATTCATTTAATTTCTCCACAAAGGCCTTATCATCCTTGGGTGCTCCTTTAGCACCTCGATCGTCCAGTGGCCCCACTGGTTGTTTAGCAGGCTTCCTGCTTCTGATGTGGTTTAAAAAATAATTGCTATTACTTTTTGAGTCTTTGGATAGTAGTACTTCCAATTCTTTTTTGGCCTTCCTAAATATATTTTTACACTTCACTTGCAGTTTGTGCTCCTTTCTATTTTCTTCACTAGGATTTAACATCCACTTTGTAAAGGTTGCCTTTTTGTCTCTCACTGCTTCTGTGGCTTTATTTAGCCACAGTGACACATTTTGGTTTTCTTACTGTGTTTTTTTTAATTTTGGATATACTGTACATTTAAGTTGAGCCTCTATTATGGTGTCTTTAAGTTTTCATGCAACTTCTAGGGCAGTGGTGGGCAACCAGCAGCCCATCAGGGTAATCTGATGCGGGCCATGAGACATTTTCCTGATATTGACCATCCGCAGGCACAGCCCCCCGCAGCTCCCTGTGGCCGCAGTTCTCCATTCCTGCAACTCCCATTGGCCAGGTGGTCAGTAATATATCCCTACTGCTATACTCTTATTATTAGAGCATGGAATTACTATCCATATAGAGATTCTATGGTACAGTTTGGTTTATGTAAGATTTTTACTTCATTTGATTCTATGCTTTCTTTCACATATAGTGCCACTTCCCCACCAGCATGACCTGTTCTGTCCTTCTGATATATTTTGTACCCTGGTATTACTGTGTCCCATTGATTATCCTCATTCCATCAAGTTTCTGTGATGCCTATTATATCAATATCCTCATTTAATACAAGGCACTCTAGATCACCGATCTTATTATTTAGGCTTCTAGCATTTGTACATAAACACTTTAAAAGCCTTTTAGCTGTCTGCCATTACATGATGTAATTGAATAGGCCTCTTTTTTTCATTTGACTGATTCTCATCAGATCCTACCATATTTTATCTTCCATCCTCTCCTCCTTACTAGGACATAGAGAATCTTCATTAATAGATCCTCCCCTAAGAGATGTCTCTGTCTGAGCCACATGCTCCTGCGCACCTGTCGGCTTTCCCCCCAGCCCTTAGTTTAAAAACTGCTCTACAACCTTTTTAATTTTAAGTTTCCTTAACTATATTAACCAGACTGTGAAGAGCATTGGTCAGTTTACATTGACTAGTGTGAGTAATGATGTAGATCAGTTGGTTCTGCTTTTAGCAGAACCAAGATAATATTGTATATATCAATCAGCTTGAGGGAGATAACCCTTTGTCATTCTATTATGAAGAGAATGATACTGTAACATATTCCAGAATGTAGTGTGTTAGAGGAAAAATGTTACCCCTAAGAAAATTAATAGGAAATGAATTTAAGATGATTTCTTTTAAACTCTTAGGACCCAATCCTGCAAGTTGACTTCAGCAGGGCTTCACATAGGCACAGGGACTTACTCACATATGTGAGTTTGCAGGATCACGACCTTAAGAATTTTTAGGTATATTTATTTTGCCAATTATACAGTTTGTTCTGAAAGAGACTTTTGGATTTACAAGGTGGCCAAATACCACAGAGAGACAGATTGTATTTCTGGCATTGGTTTCCTGTTCCACAGATTGAGACCCTCTCATTACTCAATGGCGGGCACTCTAGTTCAGTAAGAAATGGCAATGACAGGATCAGACATACTCCAGTCTAGTCTTCTTTGGCTAACAGTTGGTTGGCTAAAAATGCCAGATTTTACAAGAAAGGGAAGGGAGGGCAAAACCAGAGATGACTGTGTATTTATGTAGGCAAAATCAGGGATACAAAGACCCTGCCGTGACTCTATATAGGAAGAACAATGTCTGGCTTGTTTTCTTTCGATGGTGTAATAGCATGACGCGAAGTTCATAAACACAGTTATTTAGAAATGGCTCTTGAGTCAGTTTACAAGGAAGTCTAAACAGCAGAAGCCTTTTTTCCTGCATAATGAAGACAGCTGTTCATGGGAAAATCCTACTGAATCTAATCCAAAAGCTAGATTCATATGCCACATTTAATGTTAACAGCATAAACATCTATCTTGTACTTTGTATATCATCATCAGATCTGAGTACCTGTCCTAAAAATTAGCTTTGTATGGCATTTGAGTCTTCCAGCTTTCCCCAGTATGCCTACTCTGTTATGCTCCTGCTTTATGCATCAGTGTGGCATCCTGTAACCATAAGTTTAATATATGGCTATAGAAACCATATTTAGTGTGTGTACTGAAGTTGCTAAGGCCCCGGGTAGCAAATTAATTCTAACATTGTTTAATTACCTGCTGTGTAATAAATGGCTTCTCTGCTGAACAGTTTGCATCCTATTATAGAGATAAACAGGTTCTCTTTGCTTGAGTTAAATCACTGGATCCCGTGTTCACTATAAATTGAAGTCTTTTCCCTTTTCTCATCCAAAATGGTGCTACAGGGTTATAGCAGATAGAATCTGCCTGGTTCTCTCCTTGGTTCTTTGACTGCTGATAACAAATCATTCATGCAAGCAGAAGTTTTTAAAATGAGCCATGTACCAATCCTCTATTACTAAAAAAGAAAAGGAGTACTTGTGGCACCTTAGAGACTAACCAATTTATTTGAGCATGAGCTTTCGTGAGCTACAGCTCACTTCATCAGATGTTTACCGTGGAAACTGCAGCAGACTTTATATACACACAGAGAATATGAAACAATACCTCCTCCCACCCCACTGTCCTGCTGGTAATAGCTTATCTAAAGTGATCAACAGGTGGGCCATTTCCAGCACAAATCCAGGTTTTCTCACCCTCCACCCCCCACACAAATTCACTCTCCTGCTGGTGCTAGCCCATCCAAAGTGACAACTCTTTGCATAATCAAGTCGGGCTATTTCCTGCATAGATCAAGGTTTTCTCACATCCCCCCCCCACCCCCATACACACACACTCACTCTCCTGCTGGTAATAGCTCATCCAAAGTGACCACTCTCCAAGTTTAAATCCAAGTTTAACCAGAACATCTGCCAATGCCATCCACATCAACATCAACGCAATGCCATCCACAGCCTCAGAAACAACTCTGACATCATAATCAAAAAGGCTGACAAAGGAGGTGCTGTTGTCATCATGAATAGGTCGGAATATGAACAAGAGGCTGCTCGGCAGCTCTCCAACACGAGTTACTACAAGCCATTACCCTATGATCCCACTGAGAGTTACCAAAAGCAACTACAGCATTTGCTCAAGAAACTTCCTGAAAAAGCACAAGATCAAATCCGCACAGACACACCCCTGGAACCCCGACCTGGGATATTCTATCTACTACCCAAGATCCATAAACCTGGAAATCCTGGGCGCCCCATCATCTCAGGCATTGGCACCCTGACAGCAGGATTGTCTGGCTATGTAGACTCCCTCCTCAGGCCCTACGCTACCAGCACTCCCAGCTACCTTCGAGACACCACTGACTTCCTGAGGAAACTTCAATCCATCGGTGATCTTCCTGATAACACCATCCTGGCTACTATGGATGTAGAAGCCCTCTACACCAACATTCCACACAAAGATGGACTACAAGCCGTCAAGAACACTATCCCCGATAATGTCACGGCTAACCTGGTGGCTGAACTTTGTGACTTTGTCCTTACCCATAACTATTTCACATTTGGGGACAATGTATACCTTCAGATCAGCGGCACTGCTATGGGTACCCGCATGGCCCCTCAGTATGCCAACATTTTTATGGCTGATTTAGAACAACGCTTCCTCAGCTCTCGTCCCCTAAAGCCCCTACTCTACTTGCGCTATATTGATGACATCTTCATCATCTGGACCCATGGAAAAGAAGCCCTTGAGGAATTCCACCACGACTTCAACAATTTCCATCCCACCACCAAACTCAGCCTGGTCCAGTCCACACAAGAGATCCACTTCCTGGACACTACAGTGCTAATAAACAATGGCCACATAAACACCACCCTATACCGGAAACCTACTGACCGCTATTCCTACCTGCATGCCTCCAGCTTTCACCCTGACCACACCACACGATCCATTGTCTACAGCCAAGCTCTGCGATACAACCGCATTTGCTCCAACCCCTCAGACAGAGACAAACACCTACAAGATCTCTGTCAAGCTTTCTTACAACTACAATACCCACCTGCAGAAGTAAAGAAACAGATTGATAGAGCCAGAAGAGTTCCCAGAAGTTACCTACTACAGGACAGGCCTAACAAAGAAAATAACAGAACGCCACTAGCGGTCACCTTCAGCCCCCAACTAAAACCCCTCCAACGCATTATTAAGGATCTACAACCTATCCTAAAGGATGACCCAACACTCTCACAAGTCTTGGGAGACAGGCCAGTCCTTGCCTACAGACAGCCCCGCAACCTGAAGCAAATACTCACCAACAACCACATACCACACAACAGAACCACTAACCCAGGAACTTATCCTTGCAACAAAGCCCGTTGCCAATTGTGCCCACATATCTATTCAGGGGACACCATCACAGGGCCTAATAACATCAGCCACACTATCAGAGGCTCGTTCACCTGCACATCCACCAATGTGATATATGCCATCATGTGCCAGCAATGCCCCTCTGCCATGTACATTGGTCAAACTGGACAGTCTCTACGTAAAAGAATAAATGGACACAAATCAGATGTCAAGAATTATAACATTCATAAACCAGTCGGAGAACACTTCAATCTCTCTGGTCACGCAATCACAGACATGAAGGTCGCTATCTTAAAACAAAAAAACTTCAAATCCAGACTCCAGCGAGAAACTGCTGAATTGGAATTCATTTGCAAATTGGATACTATTAATTTAGGCTTAAATAGAGACTGGGAGTGGCTAAGTCATTATGCAAGGTAGCCTATTTCCCCTTGTTTTTTCCTACCCTCCCCCCCAGATGTTCTGGTTAAACTTGGATTTAAACTTGGAGAGTGGTCACTTTGGATGAGCTATTACCAGCAGGAGAGTGAGTGTGTGTGTATGGGGGTGGGGGGGGGATGTGAGAAAACCTTGATCTATGCAGGAAATAGCCCGACTTGATTATGCAAAGAGTTGTCACTTTGGATGGGCTAGCACCAGCAGGAGAGTGAATTTGTGTGGGGGGTGGAGGGTGAGAAAACCTGGATTTGTGCTGGAAATGGCCCACCTGTTGATCACTTTAGATAAGCTATTACCAGCAGGACAGTGGGGTGGGAGGAGGTATTGTTTCATATTCTCTGTGTGTATATAAAGTCTGCTGCAGTTTCCACGGTAAACATCTGATGAAGTGAGCTGTAGCTCACGAAAGCTCATGCTCAAATAAATTGGTTAGTCTCTAAGGTGCCACAAGTACTCCTTTTCTTTTTGCGAATACAGACTAACACGGCTGTTCCTCTGAAACCTCTATTACTAGTGATTCATATGAGGAGGTAGAGACTCAGAAAATGAAAAGGGGAAAACTCTAAGTATCCAAGAATCTAAGAAAACTCAGTATCCTTCAGTCCAAGGGCTGAAGTCCTACTTTGGAGAACTGTACAGGAATCCCATCAGGATAGTCCCAATTGATCACAGGAAGGGACAGAAGGAAAACCCACCTTGGGATAGGGCTAGGAAATAAACACCTTTAAGAAAACAGTAATCCAAAGAATGAACAAAATGCCAATGCCAGGTAAAGACAGGGATCACTACCAAAGAGTTCAACGAACAACCTACCAATCCTCTATTCCAGTGATACACAGACTGAGGCTCGCGAGCTGCAAGTGGCTCTTTAATAGTCTCCTGCAGCTCTTTGCGGCACATGACATTAAAACACTGGGTGATTTAATTATTAACCAATCTAAGCTATTAACCCATCTGGATGCTTTTACTATGTTAGTAACCAATTGTAGTGGATATAATAATACTTGGTCAGCCATTTTGCTGTGAGAATTATTTATATATATAAATATATATGTAATTTAATATTTCCTGTTATACTGTTTAAATGAGTATATAATTTAGAAAATGAAACAATGAATTCACACTACTGTGGCTCTTTTGGGTAATGTTGATCACTAATTTGGCTCCTGAACCACTGAGGTCTGAGTATTGCTGCTCTATTCCATTCCCAAGCTTACTATTCCCCTCAAGAGAGGTTGGAATTTCTCTCCTGCTCACCAGGCTCTCTAACATCTTGTGGGCTCAGGGAAACCAACCAGTCTTCCCACATATTGAGCAGAGAACAGTCTGCTTTTTAAGCTTCCCTTCCCCTCAGTGAAGATCTACTGCTCATCCTCTCTCTTCCAGGCCAACTTCAATTCTTAGGTCTCTAGTCTCTAGTTTTGTCCGAGAGACATCCTTCCGTTGTCAGGGCAGCCAGTTCACAGAAGGCTGCGACCTCTCTCATCTCCTTTTTCCCTCCTGATTGTTCTATCTATCTGGAAGGCTTTCCCTCCTGACTTGACATATCCAGCAGCTGTTGAGGGACAGAGTGATTTTCAGCCCATCTATAGCCCAGATTAACTTCTTTCTTCTTGTGCTAGCCCAGTCATATAGTAAATATCTCAGTAACAAGGTCCACATATATTACAATTGAGCACTGGAATAGACTACCTAGGGAGGTTGTGGAATCTCCATCATTGAAGATTTTTAAGAGCAGGTTAGACAAACACCTGCCAGGAATGGTCTAGATAATACTTAGTCCTGCCATGCATGCAGGGGACTGGACTAGTTGACCTCTTGAGGTCCCTTCCAGTCCTATGATTCATCAGTTATTACATAGCTGCTCCAGATCCATCACATCAGCTGCCACTCAGCCACTTAGCTGCCCTCTTGATCACCCTCCCAAACCCAAATGTCCCCAGCTTCTCTCCCAAGCTTTCCCATGTACCCCTTTGGACACCTCCACAAAGCTAGCTACCCCCTCCAGCTTTCCCCAGCCCCCAGTCACCCCTTGCACACCATCACAAACCCAGCTCTTCCCCCAGGTTATCCAACTATCTCCTGGAAACCCCCATAATCCCAACTGTTCCTAGCTTCTCCCTTCCCACCCCAACCTCTACCTCCAGCCCCCTCCAACCACTGAGTTTGCTCCCATCTTTCTCTCCTGGATACACCTGCAAACCCAGCCTCTCTTAGCTACGTCACAGCTTCCCTCAGCTCCCAGTTACCTCCACAAAACAACTTCCCTTAGATGCCACCCAGCTTCCCCAACCATCTCCACCCTCACAACCGCTACCACAGCTCCCCACCATCTTTATCTTCCACCCAAACACCCCACAAACCCAGCTGCCCTGACTTTGAATGTACCCACATACACTCCAGACACCCTTCAGTACACACCCACTTGCCACCGCTGTCAGATTTGGTACAGCTCTGTGTTCTACCCCCACCACTGTTTGGTGCAAGGTATATTGCTGTTAACCTGTAGTTTATGATCATATGTAAATTTGCAAACATACAAACTATTTAAAGAATATGTATTTTTATACATAATTTGCATAAATCTTGGCAGCTATGAAACGTCCTGAACTGCAAAGGCTCTAATGGACCTCCCCCTGCTTCCCTAACCCCTGCATGCAGAATATTACTTCTGGCAGGAATAACTTCTGTTGTGTGTGGACTACACAGAACTGCTAATGGCCAAGATATGTGTGCATACAAACACTGTTTTAGCCGCATAACAGCATGCCCATTTTGGAGTCCTTTGAGTTTAGTTCCTGATTGTGGCTTAAGTTCTTAGGGTATTTTAAATGTGCCTTGACCCCCGCTGAATGTTAAGCATATCCTAGAACAGACAATGTTCTATGCTTCTGTAAACGATCCTTGGAGGTTTTGATGTTCACATTTCATACATGAGAAGGAACGGGGGAAGAGGTTGAGTTCCTACCTTTGCAGCTGTCATTGTTTAACTGGAGACAGTTTTCTGAAGCTGATGTTAGCCAGACAGCAGCATAACAGCTTAGATAGTGAAAGATGCTATAAATGCAATATTAATTTTTGCAATAGCAAGATAGACATTTTAGAATGTATGGAAAGTTATGGAGTAAAGCAAAAAGTGTAGAGAGGCCACTGCAGAACTCATAATTTTTCATTCCTTCAAATTTTCCCTGTCTCTGATCACTAACACACAGCCTGAACTTAGTGAGCTAGCAAAGTGTTAACATCTTTACATCTCCAAAGTACTTAACAAACATTAACATTAGCTAATCTAAGAGCAGAGAAAAAAAATTCCACTGAATGTCAACTTAAGGAAGGTTGCTCTCAGGACATTAAAAATGCATGCCATGGTGTGCATAGCATTTGCTTGTCTAAACTTATGTCTACAAACAGTGAAATATGAAGGGTTTAAACAATGGATCACATATGTGGCAATTAATTAGGATGTTAATATTAATTATAACTAGAGGTTACCTTCATGGCAGAAAATTGCACCTAGATAATGTAATTTAAATTCCTACTACTTAAGGTTAATGTGTTACCAACTGATGTCAAAGTCTGTGTGTAGGGGTGTGGGAGAAAATGTTGGCTAACTATTTCATTACTGTTTATGAGTTTTTCTTATTCCTCTGCATTTTCTGATTCTGATCAGGATGAGAAGCAAAAGTGCTGGAAATCACAAAAGACAGCTGGCACTTAAAAGATTTTCCAACACAGTTTGGAAACTAAAGGGATATATAGAGTTTAGATAGGTATCCAGACTTTTGCTTATCCAAATATTCAGAGAATTGCCTGTCACTATTTAATCCTGAGTGATTAAACATTATAACAGGTTATTTTGTCATCTCTTTTTTTTTTTTGAGATCTTCCTTTTCTAAAATTATACACGGGTAAAATTTCTCAAACTTGCTTAGTTGTCCAGCATGAGAACATTTTAACCTGCTATTCACTCAGGTTATAATTCTAATACTTGGCACGAACATCATACCACTTTCCCTCAGAACTTTAAAGCACTTTTTAAACATTAATAGATTAAGCCTTAACAGTGCCCCTCTGGTACAGCACCCAAGTCTCCTGATTCCTTGTCCTCTGCTTTAGCAATAAGACTATATTTCTGCTCATTTATTTGTCCCACTTTACAGCACAGATTAAGCTTGCGTATCACAGAGCAGGAGGGAACCTTGTGCTGCTTGTGTCTTCCTCCAGCATATGCTGTATCACACAGTGGAACATTTCACGCTGCAAAGAAGCATCGTTGTACTGTTCAGGAGCACAGGTAGTGAATGGCAGTCCTGAAAAATACTATACCTATTTTTCCCCATTTCTTTTCAGCTTGTCGGTGTTTTTGAAAAAAACACCCGTGTGTTCTCAGGCAACCAGCTGAAGTTAGAAAAGGGCACTGTTTCTTCTTCCTATTTTATGGCATGGTTCTCTGCCTTGCAAAAGAAACCACTCTCTCCCTTCTGTCTTCTTCTAGCCTCTTATTCTTTCCCCTTCTAAGAGAGAGAGATAGATCTCCCTTATACCTCTAAACCTCAACAAAGATATAGAGAGATTAATAATATATACATGAAACTGTGGGTCAGCCACTTCACATTTAAACATAACCAGGTGCAGTTTACTCATTCAATGATCCCTATACAGATCTCAAAGAGCTGACTGCATTTAATTTAATTAAAAGGCATTACTGCTCTGGGAAAATGAAATCCAGATTGCTGAGCTCCCTACTATTGTGACTCATCATAATGCTGGCCAGAGGAAAGTATGCTGAGGTGGTAAGAACTGTCTAATGTCCAGACTTTGTTAGGTTACTTTTCTCTCTCCGAGATGGGCTTAGTGTGCTGAAAATAGATCACTTTGTCTGAGCCTGGCTTTTAACATCCCAGAGAAACATAAAAATGCCTGTATGTGCAGTGTTCCCTGACTTTATTTTTATTTGCCAACCATTTGAAATACCTTATTTTAATTAAAACAAATGTCTTGGATTCTGTTAGAAACCCTTTAGTGTCATAGACAGTAATCAGCAAGTAAACAAGCAGTTGCCAGTAAAGATCTTATCTGTTGGACTTAGCTCAGTTGAAAATTTAGTGTTTTCATTGGCAGCTGATCCAGCTTTCACCATGGATTAATTACACTCCAGGATCAGTCTGTCTGGCATAACAAAACAACTTTTGTTCATCCAGTACAAGTGAAAGACTAAAGAAAGCAATGGGGTTACTGAAATAAGGTGTTACTTCAGACTGCTACATGTGCAATCAATAGAGAAAATGTAAAATTTTAATCCATTCTTCACAGTTTATTCTTCCAAGCAATAAATTCAATCCCTGAAATCAGTTAGAGTTTGTGATTGGTCTGAGATATACCCCTGAGTTTGTAAATTTGGCAGATATTAAACTTTCTTTTAAATGTCAGCTCATATTTTACAAATATTTCCATGAGTGGAACCTGCAACAGGATGAACAGAGACCATGAAAGTATTTTATTTATAAAATAAAACAGCAAAACTAGGTCCATAGTAGGTTGTACTTAATATATTTAATTTCCATTTCTAAATTTCTGCCGTTTACATATAAAATGATCTGCTACTTTTTTCTCAATAGTTGTAATATACAATGTGCTTATTATTTAAATGATACCTTATTGGTGAAAATGTTAATCAACTGAGCTAAAAAGTAGTAATAAACAGAAAACAGGCATCTTTGGAAAAGCTGAAGTTTTCATGTTTAAGGCACAGTTATTGTAAATAAAAATAGTAATACTTTACCCCCACACAACACATTTCCTCTCAAAGGATCCCAAAACACTAGGCAAACATTAATAACTTTCACATTGAAACTTCAGTGAGACAAAGCATAGAACTGGACTGTGTTTACCCTGACAAAGTGCTGATAAAGTATTGACTCAGTCCTGAGTCTGCTGGGCTGGAGCTGTGCCTTATTGAACTAAAAGCCCAGTAGTGAAGAAAAAGGACCTCTTCAAGTTATCATGTCAGAGGATTTCAGTCCCCTTGCCACTTACTTAACATAATTGGAACTATACCTCTCAACTGTTCCTCCTCACTTAATAATACCTAGGACTTGGATACCCCCTTCATCTTCAGACTTTAACTAATTCATTAACTAATTACATATTCAATCCTCTCTATTTTTAAAACTAAATTTTACCTCTGTATCACACATGCTGGAGTTTCCTCTTTTCATTAAATTACATCTGAACCACAAATCTGAGGTTATAGGACTAAGGTGTTAGGGTATTTTATGCAGACATAAGAGGTGCCTAATCCATATGTAACATGGACTGGCTCTACATTGGACCCAACTTCTCCTGAGGCCAGATGGCTCACTATGCAAGCTGGGGCAGACTGCACACACATTCATTTTAAGGCCACAGGCCTTGTGCCTGGGAGAATGTCTAGACTAGCATAAAAGGTGTGGGGGGTTTAAACACATTAGCTTGCACGTTTTACCAAAAATTTTAAAACCCTACTGTAGACCACTCAAGCTGTATTTTAATACATGTTGGCTGATTAACATGGACCCAAGTAGTGAGCCAATGGGGACCAGCTAATACATATTAGAATGCAATGTACAATGTCTACATGAGGGTATAAAACATACTAATTAAAACATGTTAGCTAACACATTTTAAACACTACCTTTTATCCTACTCTAGACATACCATGGGTGGAGAGACCAACTGGGCAGCCACATGGGCCCTATACAGATACCCTCAGGACACTGTATCTCACAACCAGACTCCTGGGGACCTGCTGGCCACTGCTTCCTGCAGCCACCATTGGCTGGGAATGGTGAATTGCAGCCACTGGGAGCTGTGGGGGACTGTGCCTGTGGATGATCAATGTAAACAAAATGTCTCGCAGCCCGCCAGTGGATGACCCTAATGGGCCACGTGCTGAAGGTTGCCGACCTCTGGTATAGTCATTCTGGACCCATCACAGAATCTCAGCTTTTGTTCAAAATTAAAAATAACGTTCTTGCCCTTGTGGTTGCAAAGAAAAACTTGAAAACGTGATGTGACCGGAATCCCAGGGGTGCCATGCTGACATTGCTCAATCAGGGCAAACTGCAAAGAATGGGCAGACAATCCCCAAAACTGGTGGTTATTCTGGTACTTAGCTGTTTTGTTGCTAGCTTAGTGGATCTTCTATAATACCATACTGGTTACCCAGAAGTCAAAAACACAGTTCCCTTAAAGTAACCCAGCCTTGGGCTTCCTCCCAGACAGCCAAGTCAAATATAATGAGGATTATTGAAAATCTTGTTCATCATATAAATCTTGTTCTACCAATCCTAAAGGATCTGACACATTACCAAGCAAGTTAATGAATATTTCAGATCTTACCCAAATACACACTCAAAGCCAATTCTTATTGACTAAACAAAAATTTATTAAAGAAAAGAGAGGGTATTGGTTAAAAGATTATACATATAGATATTAATATAGTTCTTAGGTCAGTTTCATAGTAGAAATAGTGAGTTCTAGAGTTGCAAAGAGTTCTTTCAGAACTAGTCCATAGGTTTAGTTCAATGTTCAATATCAGGGTGATCCAAAATGAAATTGGAGACCTCAATCTTGTGGCTCAAGCATCCCCTGATAAAACAAACAGATTTGAGATAAAAAGGATCTGTACCAAGAACCCTTTATACAGTTTCTAGGCACCCTCTTGACAGCACCCAATCCTAGGGTGAACAATAGTGTCTTTGAAGTAACCTCCTATTTCCTAAACATCAACGGTAATGAGCTACATAGATTAACTTAAGGCAAATGCCTGTCTCCCATCATTTGCAGGTGATTTGCTTTATACCTCAAAGAGAGACTACTGCATGGGGCAGCACAGCATGGGGAGGAGGTGACCAGCCCTCTGTGAAGAAAGAAGTGGTTCGGGACTATTTAGAAAAGCTGGACGAGCACAAGTCTATGGGGCCACATGCACTGCATCAGAGAGTGCTAAAGGAGTTGGCGAATGTGATTGGAGAGCCATTGGCTATTATCTTTGAAAACTCATGGCAATCGGGGGAGGTCCCGGATAACTGGAAAAAGGTTAATGTAGTGCCCATCTTTAAAAAAGGGGAGGATGAGGATCCGGGGAACTACAGGCCAGTCAGCCTCACCTCAGTCCCCGGAAAAATCATGGAGCAGGTCCTCAAGGAATCCATTCTGAAGCACTTAGAGGAGAGGAAAGTGATCAGGAACAGTCAGCATGGATTCACTAAGGGCAAGTCATGCCTGACTAATCTAATTGCCTTCTATGATGAGATAACTGGCTCTGTGGATGCGGGGAAAGCAGTGGAGGTGTTCCTTGACTTTAGCAAAGCTTTTGACACGGTCTCCCACAGTATTCTTGCCAGTAAGTTAAAGAAGTATGGGCTGGATGAATGGACTATAAGGTGGATAGAAAGCTGGCTAGATTGTCGGGCTCAACGGGTAGTGATCAATGGCTCCATGTCCAGTTGGGAGCCGGTATCAAGTGGAGTGCCCCAAGGGTCAGTCCTCAAGCCAGTTTTGTTCAATATCTTTATTAATGATCTGGAGGATGGTGTGGCTTGCACCCTCAGCAAGTTTGCAGGTGACACTAAACTGGGAGGAGAGGTAGATACACTGGAGGGTAGGGATAGGATACAGAGGGCCCTAGACAAATTAGAGGATTGGGCCAAAGGAAATCTGATGAGGTTCAACCAGGACAAGTGCAGAGTCCTGCACTTAGGACAGAAGAATCCCATGCACCGCTACAGACTAGGGACCGAATGACTCTGCAGCAGTTCTGCAGAAAAGGACCTAGGGGTAACAGTGGACGAGAAGTTGGATATAAGTCAACAGTGTGCACTTGTTGCCAAGAAGGCCAGTGGCATTTTGGGATGTATAAGTAGGGGCATTGCCAGCAGATCGAGGGACGCGATTGTTCCCCTCTGTTCGACATTGGTGAGGCCTCATCTGGAGTACTGTGTCCAGTTTTGGGCCCCACACTACAAGAAGGATGTGGAAAAATTGGAAAACGTCCAGCAGAGGGCAACAAAAATGATTAGGGGACTGGAACACATGACTTATGAGGAGAGGCTGAGGGAACTGGGATTGTTTAGTCTGCGGAAGAGAAGAATGAGGGGGGATTTGATAGCTGCTTTCAACTACCTGAAAGGGGGTTCCAAAGAGGATGGATCTAGACTGTTCTCAGTGGTAGCAGATGACAGAACGAGGAGTAATGGTCTCCAGTTGCAGTGTGGGAGGTTTAGGTTGGATATTAGGAAAAATGTTTTCACTAGGAGGGTGGTGAAACACTGGAATGCATTACCTAGGGAAGTGGTGGAATCTCCTTCCTTAGATATTTTTAAGGTCAGGCTTGACAAAGCCCTGGCTGGGATGATTTAGTTGGGGATTGGTCCTGCTTTGAGCAAGGGGGTTGGACTAGATGACCTCCTGAGGTCCCTTCCAAAGCTGATATTCTATGAAATCAAGACAGTGATATTACTATATTCATAGTTCATTTAAATGTTCATATCTCCTTTTGATCCCTGAATTACCAGAATACAGTGATAGACAGGAACTAACTAGTGTGTGTGTGTATATGTGTATATAACTCACACACACCACAATCATTATCTACTAATATGTCTCATGTCTCTACAGGCTGAATCTGAGTTAATTAGCCTGCTAGTTCCCTTTGTCACATGTGACTTAAGTGTAACCAACACAATGATGACTGCCTGAGTTTGCAGAGAGCCTGAAGCAATAGCTACAAGAGATGTGAACTTCCACATTCAGCTCAATGGCATGTTAAATGGAATGCCGTTGGCAGGTAAGATTAAACCTGGGACCTCTGGTGCTAAATCCATGAGCCTCTATTGCATGCACTAAACACTTGCTCTTAGTTAAGACTATAGCAGACTCATTACTCTCTAGATGGTTTAGGTACCACTGGGAAGCAAGCATGGGTTATATTAACTCCTAGATACATTGCTCTGCAGGTCCCACCAATATCACCACAACCAAGAACTCAATGTATGGCAGGAAGAGAGGAGTGCAGTGGGCCTGGCCACCCACCCATGTATATAAAACCCCAATGCTGGGGTAAATAGTGGGGCCACTGTCTCTCCAGGGAAAGAGAGGGAACTCCTGCTGTGACCCCTGCAGTTCTCAAAGGGAAAGAGAAGCCCTGCTACTGTTCGAGTGGGGGATATAAGGGCCCCATTACTGCTGCTCTTGCCTATCTGGGAAAGGAGAAGACTTCCTCCCTGCAACCTCCACTCTAGGTGGGTGGAGAGTCATGATGCAGGGAGGGGCCTGTGGCAGCCATGTGTCATGACGAACCTATGGTCCTGGATAGATCTCATCCACCCCCATTACTAGAGAATCGCCAATCAGAGCTACAATTAAAACAACAGAAATACATGGGAGAACAATATCAAAATGAAGAAGGGGGAAAAAAACACCTGGATTTACTGTTTTCATAGATCCTTAGGGAGAGGGACCAATATCTTCTAGGGAAAAGACTGTCGGGCAAAGTGTTCATGAGAGTTCAAGGAAGTGCTCTGATACTTCAGTGATAGGTGCTATAGAAAAAACTGAAGTAAGCAGATAGATCGCCAAGCTTCTCAGTGGATGCCTAAAGATAGGCACCTAACTAAGTAGCCTGATTTTTTCCAAAAGTGTGAGTACCTAGATCCTCCCACTGAAGTCCGAGTATGGACAGAATAAAATCTTGGGCTGAATTTTTTCAATGTGGGACACCGTCCCTATTTTTATACCTCTCGCCCTCCTGTATCATGCCTTCATTACAGAATTTTAGAACAGCTGAGGATGTGATGTCTCCATACTGTACAAGGTTACTTACAGGAACACAAAGTTCTGTAAGTGAAGATGAAGTAATTTGCACTTAGTTGCAAATATTAACTGTAAAAATGCCCTTCTAACCACCAAACAGTCATATGAAGAATGTGTGATAATTTTTCTCTCTGTCATGGCTAATCTCAAAAATGGGTGCTCAGAGAGAGACTTCTAGGTCCAGATCAAAGCCTCTAGATCAGTAACCTGGGTTTCAAAAGTCCTGAGCACTCAGCAGCTCCCACAGAATCCATCCTCTGAATGAATCACTAAGGAAGTATTTGCTTTTGTAAATTACTTTCTTCCTTTGGTGTGTGTTTTTTGAAGGGTTTATTTAGGAGGGATTTTTTTTTTGTTTGGGGAGGTTGAGGCTGGTGGCTGGTCTTTGGTTTTTTGTGGGAGGGGGTGCTGAGATGGGTTGTGTTTCTGTTTTGTTGTTTCTCCGGATGGCATTGGGGGTTGTGGCTTATGGATGCTTCAGTTGTGCATCAGCCTGATTGAAAGAACGAAACTGTAACTTTCAAGAAGCACATTAAGACCTATGATTGGTGGAGGCAGGTGTGGCGGTGTTTAACATTGTCATTTTTCACCAGTTCTGCTGTTCTGCACTTTGTGACGTTCTGCATCTGAATTGAAACACAAAGGCAACTGCTTCACAGATGGCTCTGCAGCAGGCAGAGATACTCCTCTTGCAATAAAAGATGCAGTATATGGAAAGCAGAAGCACATCATCGTTCAGTTACACACACACAACACTGCATTTTCTTTTTAAAGATTATGGCCCCAGTTGCAGGATTAGAGGGGGTTCTGACTGCATTCTATATCACATGAACTGTGTGAACAAGAAGGATTTTGTAAAAATAATTTACTTACAACTAGCTGCTGCACGTCTTGTTAAGCCTTCGTTTTTCTGTGGGCTTCTTTTGAAAGTATTATCACCCATTCAGTAGCCACTGATGTTCCAAACTAGTTACTAGGGGGCAACCTGATACAGAAGGATTTTATGATTGGACTTTTGCATTGGTATTTATTGATTGGTTCAGGGGTTCATAAGTATAAGACATGATATTGTTCGTTGCTGTAGACCTGTGCACATATCAGCTGAGGACAAACTTTTGCATGTTTCTGGGGGCAGGGGAGGAGGGCAAAGGAAAGATGTGGTGATTTTGTGGTATAGCAGACATTCTCCTCTGATAGTATTGATGGACGGTGCCTCTGGAGATCGCTAAAAGCAGAGTTGTAGTATGGTTGTTTAAAGCTTCCCACAACTTACAGTAAATAGCTTTTCTGTCATCTTTCTTGTCATGTGCGAAATGAGTCCATACTTCACTGACTCCAGCAGCATTTCTGTGACCAGCTTTGCTGATTTGGATAGCGGAGGGAGGCTGCGTAGAATTATGCTGCTGCTGCATGTGTTTCTTGTGCCTAGCAAAACGCTGCAGTTCGGCTGTTTGGTTTGGGAGGAATCTTTCTCCTGAACCTTATCCAGCACCAGCAGAAAAGAGGTAGTACACGAATTACTTATAAATAGAGACTGGCTTAAATGGTGAAGTTTGATAAATGTTTATACTCCAGTACTTTTCATATTTGGTACCAGATGCTATGAGCATGTGATGAAAGGGGGCAAAGGAAAATTAAAGTTCCATACCTTTATTTCTGGCTGCAAATTTCCCTCATTTTAAAACCTATTTTAATGCAGTTAAACTAGGGATTTACTCATAATCCTGCAGACTATTGCAGTAGCTGCTGGAAACTTTGTTCTTAGCCAACCGATAGACCACCTACAGGATACTTTCAACTGTTTCTTTCTTTAAGCTGTTAATTATGTATCTTGTATGGATGCAGTGTGCAATAAACCACCAGCCACAGCACGCAGATGTCTGCAGCCTGCTCTGACAGACCTGAGTAGTCTAGCTGCTTCTCATTCTGATTCTCATCTGCAAATACATCATTACTTTCTCTTTTTTTTTTGGTCTGAAGGAAACTGCTACTTAACCACTTCCATGTGGCAGTCATGCTGGTTAGCATATGATTGGCTGACTTGTCACTGGTTTATGATCAGGAGCTAAAACTGTATATCAGATTTCCTTTGCTGCACAACATCAGTATTGCAGGAATATTGTGTAATATTCTTATTCAGCTAGTCAGTATTTGCAAACCACAGTGCAGGCTCAGTGCCTTCTGAGGTGCTGTTAAGAGTGTGACAAAACTTCAGAACTAAATAGTATTATACTGTAATTAACTGGCTGTGTATTTGTACCATTGCCTTCTACTGGATGAAATCAGCACTATTTGTCATGGGCCCTAGACAACGAGCCACTAAAGGAGATTCCCTTTTAGCTCAAATGGTAGAAGCATGTGCTTTTGGACTAGGAAGAGGAGAGTTCTGTCCCCATTTTCACAACATCAATAGTTGCACAGTTTGACAGATGTGAAGACTGAAGAGGCCAGACGTTTGTTATAATATTTTCACGGTTTAGACATTACTCTAAATGACCTTCCATGCAAATATTAAAATCAGCTGCAGGACATTCAGTTTCCACATATGCACTATCCTGAACCTGGATGGTTGACTTCAGCTGCTAAGCATCTAGGACAGTTTATACATGTAAATTATTTACAACATTTACATTTTACCTTTTAACCTAAAGTGCTTCACAAACTATATATATATATATATATATATATATATACAGCATCACAGGAATCCATCCAGCACAGAGGAGAAAGGCAACCAGTGAACAGCTTGTTGCTCAATAACGAGGGGCCGGGCAGGAATTTGGTCAGGACAGCAAGGCAACCCCCTACTCCTGCAAACATGACAAGCATTTTTAAAATGTCTGTACACAGGACCAAGTTTTAAGGTTGGTTCAGAAAGACCTTGCAACAGGAACACATCATTGTTCTGTTGAGTCACCCTACAAAGCACAGGTAGTAGACTCTGCAAAAAGGTGCAGGGTTGTTACTGTTGATTGATGATTAATGCTGGCAGATGGATCTTGTTAGTGACCAGCTGGATAGAAGAGAGGCTGGTGACTCTCTAAAAGATGGAAGTGGGTGAGGGGATAGAAGAAGGATAGAGTAGGTCCCGCAGTGAAACCCAAGAACAGCTAGTTTTGGGGAGAATGTGTTAATGATGATGCCACATTGAAGGAAGGGAATGCATTTTGGATGCTAATTCAGAAGCTGAATGCCTTGTTGAAGACAGGCTAGAGACTAAAGTTAGGAGCTTCATTCACAGTTATACTGTTTCCCCTGCGTGCGGGCTCTGCTGCTGCTGTTAAGAGGTTGTAAAGTCAATGGATGTGTCTATTAGGGAATTTCCTCCTCTTTAGGAAAGTATCCCTGGCATAGAAATGGCTGCAGAGCTCTAGCTCACTCTTGCCCTTCTCATGTAGCTGACAGCAGCTTGCTTTTGTGAACTCTGCAATAACTCCTTGTGACCAAAGGCAATTAGGCACAAGTTAGGGTAGGCCTGAGTGCTCTAATCTGTGCCAGAAGTCAAAACAGCCCCCACCCAGACCTTGAATAGGGTAGGTGTGAAGTTACAATTGCCTCCTACCCTTAGATCCTGGTGGCATCTGGGATTCAGACCCATCTGTGGGAAGCTGCAGGAAGCTCAGTTTTTCTACCATGGAAGGATGGAGTGCAGAGGCAATCCTGTTAAGATTTGAACGTGTGGTTCTAGGTTGTCTAGAGATTTTAAACTAACATCCTCTTTAATATTGTACTGCAAATGCATAAGGCAATTCTCAACTGCCTTGTGCCTATTGTAGGCATTGTCACCCATGCAAAGGAGATATAAATGCTGCTGCCAGTGTGAACAGAGAACTCAGTTTGGTAACAATATACACTCACCATGAAGAGGTGAAAATGACTACAGAGGATCCAAGGAGCAGTGGATAAACATGTAGATTTTTCCTGATTCAGGAAATATTCTGGATAATTAGATAGGTATGTATGCAAACATGGAAAAGAAATGCCAAGAAATCCCATTTATATCCAGAGCACCACTGATTTCACCAGTATTCCACATGAGAATAAGCGTTCACACTTGTGAGTCCCTCAGCAGGATAGAGCAAGAATCCTTTACCGGCATCTGTGGAGCTCTGATTACATGTAGGTCATGGTCTAAGAGCCTGTACTATACAGAGCTGGATGAAATTTTCAAAATAAAAACATGTATATTACTTTCTCCAAAATAACAAAAACTAATCCACTTTTATGGAACAATCGCTGATGAAATCAAACAATCAAATATCATGGTTTGCTTTGGTTGCTGGTTTCTTGATATTCAGTAAATCAAGCAGTCAAAAGATTTTTTTTTTCCTCTAACTTAGGGGAAAATTGGAGGGGAGGGGAAGTCCCTCGTGTCTGAAATCTTGTATATCAGCTTTCAGAAACTTGTATTTTTTCCAGTCTATTTATAAACCCTTAACAGTAAGGTGTTTCAACGCAGCACCAGTAAACCCTTAACTGTAACAGCATGAACAGTGCCACTATAATAATGCTCTTGTCTAAACCTGCTGATGTATAGCTGTTTTTGCAGTCTGGGAACAACAGGTACTAATACACTAATTAATCAACCATAGACTCTAACTGAAAGACCATTAACCCAGAGTTTAAAATCCTCCTTTTGGAATCAATGTAATTATTCAGCATGTGGTTCTATAAAACTAACTATAGGAAAACTACAGTATTAGTCCCAAGCAGTTGAGGTAACTTGACAAAATTACATGGCTTCTTAAAATTGTTTTGCAACAACAGTTTTCTCCCTTCCCATGCCTCTCTCAGATTTTGGACACTCCAGTTATGCCTTTTCTATTTTCTAATGGACAGAAATCTAATTTTCCTAACTTCTCACAGCTATTACTCCACTGGCATTTGTCAGCCTTGTTACCATTTTTCATCTACTCTCTAATTCTTCAATAGACTTCTATAATATAGTGCTCAGAATGGTCACAAGATTCCAAGTGAAAGCTGGCACAAGGAAGTATAAGTTTAAATAAACCTGCATATCAGAATTATTAAGAGACTGATTAAGAGAGCTTTAAACTAGGAATTTGGGGGAGATGGTTGGGAGATGTCCAGGTAATCTCCACGCCAGAATTTAGCATAGAGTGGAAAGAAAATGAAGTAAGAGTGGATACAGCTGTAGGTAGGAGGAAGGGCAGTGTAGATACAAGTCTAATAGGTTATACTGGTAGTAAAATAACCGTGCCTAATAGGGTACAGAATGTGAGTGAGGCCAAACAGCAAAAATTAAGATGTTTGTACACCAATGCAAGGAGCCTAGGTAATAAAATGGAGGAACTAGAGTTACTGGTGCAGGAAGTGAAACCAGATATTATAGGTATAACAGAGACCTGGTGGAATAGTAGTCATGACTGGGCTACAGGTATTGAAGGGTATGTGCTGTTTAGGAAAGACCGAAATAAAGGTAAAGGTGGTGGAGTAGCACTGTATATCAATGATGAGATAGAATGTAAAGAAATAAGAAGCGATGAAATGGATATGACCGAGTCTGTCTGGGCAACAATTAAATTGGGGAAGAAAACTATTAGAGCCTCCCCTGGGATAGTGCTTGGGGTGTGCTATAGACCGCCGGGATCTAATTTGGATATGGATAGAGCCCTTTTTAATGTTTTTAATAAAGTAAATACTAATGGAAACTGTGTGATCATGGGAGACTTTAACTTCCCAGATATAGACTGGAGGACGAGTGCTAGTAATAATAATAGGGCTCAGATTTTCCTAGATGCGATAGCTGATGGATTCCTTCAGCAAGTAGTTGCTGAACCGACTAGAGGGGATGCCATTTTAGATTTGGTCTTGGTGAGTAATGAGGACCTCATAGAGGAAATGGTTGTAGGGGATAATCTTGGCTCAAGTGATCATGAGCTAATTCAGTTCAAACTGAATGGAAGGATTAACAAAAATAAATCTGCAACTAGGGTTTTTGATTTCAAAAGGGCTGACTTTCAAAAATTAAGGAAATTAGTTAGGGAAGTGGATTGGACTGAAGAATTTATGGGTTTAAAGGTAGAGGAGGCCTGGGATTATTTTAAATTAAAGCTGCAGAAGCTATCGGAAGCCTGCATCCCAAGAAAGGGGAAAAAATTCATAGGCAGGAGTTGTAGACCAAGCTGGATGAGCAAGCATCTTAGAGAGGTAATTAAGAAAAAGCAGAAAGCATATAGGGAGTGGAAGAAGGGAGGGATCAGTAAGGAAAGCTACCTTATTGAGGTCAGAATATGTAGGGATAAAGTGAGACAGGCTAAAAGTCAAGTAGAGTTGGACCTTGCAAAGGGAATTAAAACCAATAGTAAAAGGTTCTATAGTCATATAAATAGGAAGAAAACAAAGAAAGAAGAAGTGGGACCGCTAAAAACTGAGGATGGAGTGGAGGTCAAGGATAATCTAGGCATGGCCCAATATCTAAACAAATACTTTGCCTCAGTCTTTAATAAGACTAAAGAGGATCTTAGGGATAATGGTAGCATGATAAATGGGAATGAGGATATGGAGGTAGACATCACCATATCTGAGGTAGAAGCGAAACTCAAACAGCTTAATGGGACTAAATCGGGGGGCCCAGATAATCTTCATCCAAGAATATTAAAAGAATTGGCACAAGAAATTGCAAGCCCATTAGCAAGAATTTTTAATGAATCTGTAAACTCAGGGGTTGTACCGTATGATTGGAGAATTGCTAACATAGTTCCTATTTTTAAGAAAGGGAAAAAAAGTGATCCAAGTAATTATAGGCCTGTTAGTTTGACATCTGTAGTATGCAAGGTCTTGGAAAAAATTTTGAAGGAGAAGGTAGTTAAGGACATTGAAGTCAATGGTAAATGGGACAAATTACAACATGGTTTTACAAAAGGTAGATCGTGCCAAACCAACCTGATCTCCTTCTTTGAGAGAGTAACAGATTTTTTAGATAAAGGAAACGCAGTGGATCTAATTTACTTAGATTTTAGTAAGGCGTTTGATACTGTGCCACATGGGGAATTATTAGTTAAATTGGATAAGATGGGCATCAATAGGAAAATTGAAAGGTGGATAGGGAATTGGTTAAAGGGGAGACTACAACGGGTCCTACTGAAAGGTGAACTGTCAAGTTGGAGGGAGGTTACCAGTGGAGTTCCTCAAGGATCGGTTTTGGGACCAATCTTATTTAATCTTTTTATTACTGACCTGGGCACAAAAAGTGGGAATGTGCTAATAAAGTTTGCAGATGATACAAAGCTGGGAGGTATTGCTAATTTAGAGAAGGACAGGGATACCCTACAGGAGGATCTGGATGACCTTGTAAACTGGAGTAATAGGAATAGGATGAAATTTAATAGTGAGAAGTGTAAGGTCATGCATTTAGGGATTAATAACAAGAATTTTAGTTATAAGCTAGGGACGCATCAACTAGAAGTAACGGAGGAGGAAAAGGACCTTGGAGTATTGGTTGATCATAGGATGACTATGAGCTGCCAATGTGATATGGCTGTGAAAAAAGCTAATGTCATCTTGGGATGCATCAGGAGAGGTATTTCCAGTAGGGATAAGGAGGTTTTAGTACCATTATATAAGGCACTGGTGAGACCTCACCTGGAATACTGTGTGCAGTTCTGGTCTCCCATGTTTAAGAAGGATGAATTCAAACTGGAACAGGTACAGAGAAGGGCTACTAGGATGATCCGAGGAATGGAAAACTTGTCTTATGAAAGGAGACTCAGGGAGCTTGGCTTGTTTAGCCTAACTAAAAGAAGGTTGAGGGGAGATATGATTGCTCTCTATAAATATATCAGAGGGATAAATACCAGAGAGGGAGAGGAATTATTTAAACTCAGTACCAATGTGGACACAAGAACAAATGGATATAAACTGGCCACTAGGAAATTTAGATTAGAAATTAGACGAAGGTTTCTAACCATCAGAGGAGTGAAGTTTTGGAATAGCCTTCCGAGGGAAGTAGTGGGGACAAAAGATCTATCTTGCTTTAAGATTAAACTCGATAAGTTTATGGAGGAGATGGTATGATGGGATAACATGGTTTTGGTAATTAAATATTCATGGTAAATAGGCCCAATGGCCTGTGATGGGTTTTTAGATGGGGTAAGATCCAAGTTACCCGGGAAGGAATTTTCTGTAGTATCTGGCTGATGAATCTTGCCCATATGCTCAGGGTTTAGCTGATCGCCATATTTGGGGTCGGGAAGGAATTTTCCTCCAGGGCAGATTGGAAGGCCCTGGAGGTTTTTCGCCTTCCTCTGTAGCATGGGGCACGGGTCACTTGCTGGAGGATTCTCTGCTCCTTGAGGTCTTCAAACTACAATTTGGGGACTTCAATAGCACAGATATAGATGTGAGGTCTTTTTTAGGAGTGGTGGGTGAAATTCTGTGGCCTGCATTGTGCAGGAGGTCAGACTAGATGATCATAATGGTCCCTTCTGGCCTAAATATCTATGAATCTATGAAAAAACTACAGTATTAGTCCCAAGCAGTTGAGGTAACTTGACAAAATTACATGGCTTCTTAAAATTGTTTTGCAACAACAGTTTTCTCCCTTCCCATGCCTCTCTCAGATTTTGGACACTCCAGTTATGCCTTTTCTATTTTCTAATGGACAGAAATCTAATTTTCCTAACTTCTCACAGCTATTACTCCACTGGCATTTGTCAGCCTTGTTACCATTTTTCATCTACTCTCTAATTCTTCAATAGACTTCTATAATATAGTGCTCAGAATGGTCACAAGATTCCAAGTGAAAGCTGGCACAAGGAAGTATAAGTTTAAATAAACCTGCATATCAGAATTTATCCCAAAGGAGGAAGGTCACTCTCCTTCAAGATCCATACAAATGATGTAGCTTTAGATTACAGCTGGGGTTCCATAGCAGCCTGGCTGACTGGTACTGCTGACCTTGCAATTCCCTTTTCTGTGAAATCTGCTATTTTGGAACCTGTGTATTGTGCAGACATCCCACAAGGAGGCTCTGGCACAAGAAGCTTCTCTTCCTCTTGTTCCCCATAAGTATGATTCAGGTCTAGTGGGAACCTTTATGTTAAGGGAGTCAAAGGACTCTGCAGGACTAGTGTGGCCCATGATGAAAATCTGACCAGGGAGTGGGAGGGCAAGAGCAATGACTCTCTCCAAATAGGAGTACAGTATTCATTCTTCTCCTGTGTCCTCTAGAGTTCTGGGGATTATGACCTCCACTCTGCCCCTAATAAGGGGCTGTAGCTACATTCCATCCAGCCTATAATTTTAGGTTTCCCTTCACCTGTCACTCCCAAATCCTTTCCCAAACAGTGTTTTGCAGCTTGTACTATTTAAAGCACAATTCTTTTTTGAACTCCCATTGGCTCTATTCTGCTTGCTATTTGGTATTGGTCAGCCCTCCTATTTTTGCAGCATCTGCAAAGTTGAAAACATCATCACATATTCACTCCCCCAGGTCACCGATGAACAGAGAAAATGACAAGGGGCTTGCAAAACAATCCCTGAAGCACTCCATTTGTTGCATTTTTATCTGATTTCACCATTTACCACCCCTCTCTTCAGTCTTAATAAGCTAACTCTATCTAGCTGAGTATTTCATTGTCAATACTATACTTTGCAACATTACACATTAGTCTTGTCTATGACATTGTATTGGAAAAGAGCTTGAAAAGCACTTATTGCTACATCCACAAATACATTAATCAGATTTGTTAACCGCACCTCCCCTAATATAATGGATGCTAGCAGGCTTGCCTTGATTTAGTTCTGTAGTTAATCAAACAGCAAGTGACTTTTCAGAACATACTAGATGCCCAGCAGAGTGTTATAAGCCTGGAATTAAATAAAAAGATCTCTGCTGGAACTGTGATAAGGAGGGAAAGGATCTGTACAAATCTTTTGCCTGGGCTCCACTGTACCACACCTCGTGGTAGGAAATCTAGCATGAATTGAACATCATGCTAGTTAGTGATGTACCAAATGATTCACTCAGTTTTGCTCTATATTACCTAGATGCTATATGAGGCATACGCAAGTCACCAAAGATTGGTTCTAAGGAGTGTTAGCATTTATTTTAAGAAAACAGAAATCACGCCATTCTTATATTTTATAGAAAAATTGTAGGCATATTCAAGCCTGTAGAGGTACTAAAAATGTGTGCCATAGAGATTAAGTATATTTAATTAATGAGTATGCAGAGTATTACTATAAACCTCAAATCAATATTACTAAACTAATCTAAAGACAACAGTTAAACCACAGCTGCATCCAATGAGTATATGCTCCTAAAATAAGATCCATGAGAGAATTTAGGCACCTAAACTCCAGACTTAGGCAACTAAGTTCCTGTTTTCAGTGCCTACATCCCAGTTTTGGTTCCACTGCCACCCACAACACTCCCACTGACCCAGTAGGTGCCTAAACTCATTCAGTGCCTCAGCTTTTCAGATTAAAATGTCCTTATGTCTCTACCTCTGAACATGTGCAGTGCTACTCTGGGCACCAAGACTCCTCTCCAACCTAAGCCCCAGATGATTCACAAACCAGGGAAAGACAGGCATTCATCCACCTAACTCTCATGGGAGGACCCAGTATGGTAGGCATGTTCAGACTGCACCTATGCATAGGGCACCAGCTGGATGAGATGGTGGTACCCACCTTATAACTTTTAGCCCAGGGCTTAGAGTACTCACCTGCAATGTGAGAGACTCAGGTTCATGTCAGAGGGTGAGAGAGGATTTGAACAGGGGTCTCCCACCTGTCAGGACAGAGCTCTAGCCGCTGAGTTATTCTGATGTGGGGCTCCCTCAGTCGTTCCTGTTGAAGTTGTTCCACCGTGGATAAATAATGAAAGAGAGGTTGGAGCAGGGGGAAGGGACTCAGGGTCTCTGACATCCCAGGTGCGTGCCCCAATCTCTGGGCTACAGAGTCCTTCTCTCTCCTCCCATTCATTGTATAGGGAGCCTAGGTGTCTTACTCAGCTTCGTGGATTGCAATCTTGTTCCTATGATTTTCTAGGCACCTAAAAGTTAGGTACTGTGACAGTCAGTATTGCAACACCTAAGTCCCTTCCTGGATCCCACCCTGAGTATAAGTAGCAGGTCACTCCCATAGTTCTATGCCAGAAGGTGGTATCTTCCTTCCCATTGAGGGCATGCAGCAGTAGGGCATTCTTGGAGTGCAGTTCCTTTTCAAATGCTGATGGTTGAGGATCTCCAGTTGATTGTCTGCTGTAGCTTCAATCACAAGTATCTGCTCAATTTTGCTATACTGAACTCCTAGTGACAAATGCCTTGTCACCAACACACTGAGTCCTGAGTGCATATCAACATGTCTTAGGCCTGGTCCTGAGCATTCAAAAAGGTTATCAATGTGTTCCAGTCCTAATCTTGAATACCTAAAGAAGACATCCATGAGGTTCAAACCTTGTTCTGAGTGATAACATGACCCTCAGTAGGCCCCAGGCCTAGTCTTGAGCATCCAACAAGGTCATTGATATTACTTAAGCCTGGTTCCAAGTACCCAGTGGAGTCGCTGATAGGGTCTCAGGCCTAGTACTGAGTAGCCAGTGAGGGTCATTAACTTAGAACCCCACTCTGGACTCAGTGGAAAATGCTTTATATCAACTGGGTTGAGGCCTCCCCGGCCCTGTGCTCCAGGCTGGACACAAAGTGAGTCCTCCACCCACAGGCTTCAGAGCATGCTGCAGGAAGACAGGGGAATTACGTCTCCTTCCTTGCTGGAGGCATCAACTCACATTAAAAGGGAGTGGGAAGATGTTGCCATGGCAACCTTGTTCCCATTTTCACTGAAGCACAAGGAGAGGCTGAGGGGGTTGCTATGGCAACATTCTCTATTTCAGGCACCAGCAGCTTAGAGGGAAAGTGGGAAGGGGTTGCTACAGAAACCAAGCTCCCATTGGGGTATCAGAAGGGCTGGTTTCGTGGCAGCCTCCCTACCCCAATTTCAAAGCATCCACATCCTAAAATGGAATTAAACCCTCCCCGAACCCCAGCATAATTCCCTTCACACCATGCAGTTCCCTGCATGACCTGTTTGAATTGCCAAGGGTAATAGCATCCCCACCCTGCGAGCCGAGAAAGTAATTTTCTTGGTGCTGTCTTGGCCATCTTTCAGCACTTTCAATACCTGCCTCAAACCTCAGGTGTAAATGATTAAGCTTGGTTGAATTGCTGTGGCCCCTCTTATTTGCAGAGCATTTCAATATATGGTTGTTAGGATATAGATATTCAGGCCTGTCTGTAAAGGCCTATACTCTAAGAATTTAGGTGTATTCTTATCACTTGGCTAATTATAGAGGTATAAAAGAAAGAATCAAAACCACTATCTGCTGGTGTAAGGGCCTTCTCTTACTGTGACAGTCTGAGGCCCTGTTCTTAGGCTAAGGCCTTTGGCTAAGCAGCAGAGGCAGCCATAAGCTGGGAAGCGAACAGTCACATCCTCACATTCCAAACTAGTCACATTGAAATAAGGTGCTATTGGGCTGTTAGGCAGTATCAGGACAGGATTGTATTCCTATCACCTCCAGAGAAAGGGAAGTGCCTAGAAAATGTAAAAGGAAACTTAGTTTGATAGCATCCTGTCTGGCAAGAACTCACTTATCAATAGCTGGGATGTGAAATCCTCACTTCTGTGTTGTCTTGTCATTGTAGTTCCCACTTTGCTATTGTTTGTCTGTATAATCTCTGTCTGGTTCTGTGATTGTTCCTGTCTGCTGTATAATTAATTTTGCTGGGTGTAAACTAATTAAGGTGGTGGGATATAATTGGTTACATAATCATGTTACAATATGTTAGGATTGGTTAGTTAAATTTCAGGAAAATGATTGGTTAAGGTATAGCTAAGCAGAACTCAAGTTTTACTATATAATCTGTAGTCAATGAGGAAGTGAGTGGGTGTGGGTGTGGGTGGGCATGGGCATGTGGGTAAGGGAGATGGGAACAGGGAATGGGGGTAAGAAAATTGGAATCATGTTTTGCTAAAGGGGGAAATGGGAACAGGGAATGGGAGTAAGGAAGTTAGAATCATGTTTGGCTAAGGGTAGGAATGGGAACAGGGACACAGGTGTAAGGCTCTGTGGTGTCAGAGCTGGGAAGGAGGATACTAAGGAAGGAAACTGGAATCATGCTTGCTGGAAGTTCACCCCAATAAACATCGAATTGTTTGCACCTTTGGACTTCGGGTATTGTTGCTCTCTGTTCATGTGAGAAGGACCAGGGAAGTAAGTGGGTGAAGGAATAAGCCCTCTAACAATGTTTGAACCCAAAAGTATGTACAGGGACCAATTATTAGATAAACTGAGGTTTCAATCCCAGTTACTGTTTCACAAATGGCTGAAATCATTAGCCATCCATCTGCCTTGTGGCAGAGATGCTCCAAGTCTTCTTGTAGAAGTGAGCAACGGATCTATGTGTAAACTCTCTCTCTGACTGAGCTTCAACAACAGGCAAATTCTTGTTTTAATCTAGAAATATTTCCCACCTAACAGATCTACTCTGCTCATATTCATTAAAGGTGTGGTGGCCATGAGCCATGTCTGAATAGGTAGCCTTTTTGAAGGAACTATCTGCACCACTTCCATAGGGGTGCACTCAGTAGCATGAATAGAGAATTATTCAAAATCCAAAAATCTCTCTGGAACATTTAAAATTCACAGAAGACTTGCTGGGCTCAGGTATTCTTAGTCCTTCTGAGTATAAAAGATGAAAACAGCTTGCCTGCTTCACCAAACTCCATTTACCAAAATCCGCACTTGTCTCTGTATATATATGGAGTGTCTCTACTTCCTGCTAGAAATTACTTGTTTTGAAGTCTGCCATTGCTCAACACTAGAGAATATTTGCCACAGTTAGTAGTTGTTAACAAAGGCTTTGATGTGGAAGTTGGGCCAGAGGACCAAAATCGTGTGGCCACAACTGGCAGTATACCTCGAGAAGCCACTGTTAGTGATCACAGGACACACACATACTGCATGCTTGAGATTCCAAATCACATTTTTCATTATAAATCATTTCTTAGTTACTCTGATCCAAATAATAATATTCAAGAATCCATCCACAACTTAGACTCAGGATTGACCCAGGAATTTCTGTGCATACTTTGGGATTTCAAATGACTGTTTCAGGTAAGGATCCTGACAAACATATAATCAGGCCATTTAGTTCTGAATCAACATGCAAGCAAGGTCAGAATCTCACCTCAGATATTGGAACCTCCATAAAAGTTTGACTGAACTGTTATACAGCTAGTTGCCCCTTCCCTATAGAGAAAAGAATACAACTGCAGACAGTCACAGCTCTTCAACATTGGACCCTCTAGAAGGTCCATAGACCAGAGGGTGCTGAAGCATATCCTTTTGAGAGAGAAACAAAATTATCTTGTCATACCTTTTACCACAAAATTACTACTTTTTACACTCTCTTTTGTTGGGGAAGAGAAGGTCCTGATCAAGCTCATGGAATAACAATAGAAATCATGCGGTGGTGATCTTTTTTCAAGAGGAAGGCAGATACCATTCCATTTTTAATAAGGAGGGATATCTGAACAGATCTCACACAGGAC
Source organism: Caretta caretta (assembly GCF_965140235.1). Lineage (NCBI taxonomy): Eukaryota > Metazoa > Chordata > Testudines > Cheloniidae > Caretta > Caretta caretta. Next base: position 106,127,787 of record NC_134209.1, read on the forward strand.
TCCAGCAGTCTCAAAGGAAACCTTTGCACTCTGGTATCCCACATTTATACCAATCAGTGTTACAGACTTCATACCATAGAAATCATTGGCAAAAGATAATTCCTCTCCGCTAGACTCTGAACCTAGAATTTGTGGTAACTGTTGTGCAGGGAACTTTCCTTATGCTTTGTTCAAACTGTTTAAAATATCTGTGTGTTCCAGTTTTTCAGAGTAGTTTCTTTTTGTTGGCAATGATATCATCCAGTGGAGGAACACATCAAAACCAAGAGTCTGATCTACCTTCTCTGTGTATAGTTTTCTCTGGTTATTTTCCTGTGAAGCCTTTCCCGGATGCCGTCCTTCTAAACATTTCACAGAAATAAGTAAAGTTGCTGGACCAGATTCTTATTGCACTTAACAGGAGTGACTCCACTGAAGTCAATGGATTTACACTGGTATAAAATTGGTGAGAGCAGAATTAGGCCCATGGTTCCTGCCCTGAAGATCTTACGTTCTAAACCCGGGGATAGGAAGGCAAGGGTGACTGTAATAAGATTACATGTTTGTTAAATAAGAACACAGCATAAAACTCAGAGAGACTTCTCATAAATAGAACATTTAATTTCAATAAATAAGTACTTATATAAAACCCCACCCCCCTTAGATATTACACAAATGCTTCTAAAACAATACATCCTCTAAAACTAGCATGTGTTAATTTTCAATATCATGATAAACACATTGGACATCGATTCCTTCTAGGAAACCATGAATAACAACACGCATGCTAGCACAATTTGAACATTAATAATTCAAAAATAGTATAGCAGAGCTAGTGAATAGTAGATACTAAACTGGGAGGAGTGGTAGATACACTGGAGGGGAGGGATAGGATACAGAAGGACCTAGACAAATTGGAGGATTGGGCCAAAAGAAATCTGATGAGGTTCAATAAGGATAAGTGCAGGGTCCTGCACTTAGGACGGAAGAACCCAATGCACAGCTACAGACTAGGGACCGAATGGCTAGGCAGCAGTTCTGCGGAAAAGGACCTAGGGGTGACAGTGGACGAGAAGCTGGATATGAGTCAGCAGTGTGCCCTTGTTGCCAAGAAGGCCAATGGCATTTTGGGATGTATAAGTAGGGGCATAGCGAGCAGATCGAGGGACGTGATCGTTCCCCTCTATTCGACATTGGTGAGGCCTCATCTGGAGTACTGTGTCCAGTTTTGGGCCCCACACTTCAAGAAGGATGTGGATAAATTGGAGAGAGTCCAGCGAAGGGCAACAAAAATGATTAGGGGTCTGGAACATATGAGTTATGAGGAGAGGCTGAGGGAGCTGGGATTGTTTAGCCTGCAGAAGAGAAGAATGAGGGGGGATTTGATAGCTGTTTTCAACTACCTGAAAGGGGGTTCCAAAGAGGATGGCTCTAGACTGTTCTCAATGGTATCAGATGACAGAACGAGGAGTAATGGTCTCAAGTTACAGTGGGGGAGGTTTAGATTGGATATTAGGAAAAACTTTTTCACTATGAGGGTGGTGAAGCACTGGAATGCGTTACCTAGGGAGGTGGTAGAATCTCCTTCCTTAGAGGTTTTTAAGGTCAGGCTTGACAAAGCCCTGGCTGGGATGATTTAACTGGGAATTGGTCCTGCTTTGAGCAGGGGGTTGGACTAGATGACCTTCTGGGGTCCCTTCCAACCCTTATATTCTATGATTCTATGATTCTATGATTCTAGATGTTGTAGTATTATTGTATGAAATCTAAGCTATTTTAAAAAAAGACAATTTTATTTTATTTTTCTGAGAAATCTGGCTTTCAGCCTAAGGGTTCAAAGTGGCATAAACCATTTTAAATATAGGTTTTCAGTTCCTTCCAGCAGATTAGTGAAAAACAGACCTTAATAAGAGAGACAGCTGACTAGATATCATTAACCTTTAAATGGGAGATGTGTCATTGGTGGTATTCTGCATCTAATTTGACTTACTAATTGGGTTAAACACAACAGAATTATTTATAGAGAAAGGATAGCAGATGTCATGGTAAACCAGTTAAAACAGATACCATAGGGCTGGAAATGGCATATGACCCCATATATCATTCTTAATGCTTCTAATGAAGCTGAAAATTAATTTCTTCAGTCATATCCTCACTCCAGGTCTTTACATGCTAGGCAGAGAGTATCCATTTTTAGCCAGCAAACCCTAGGGGAGGTGAATACTGAGAGAAGTTTCCAAACCAATTTGTGCTGTGGAGTTGGTATAGGAACAATCATTCTCTCCTGTACATGAGAGCCTTCAGTGGCATCAGTTATGAATACTGAAGTATGAGAACTCATAAAATAAGAGAGGCTTGAAAGAAATAGGAGAAAAAGATGAGACACAGGGTAAATGAAAGTTTTCACAATTAGCAAAGCTGCTTCACTTACCTGAAATATTTTTGACAAATTGTTAAAGAGGGCTTGACCAGCACTGACTTTGTGTTTGACTCCTCTCACTGTACCATTTTTGCTTAGAATGTTGACTCGTTTTGTACCAAAGCCCCTCTCTTTAGTAGCTCTCACTAAAATGAACAAGTCATCTTGCTCATTCTCATTTTCATCACACTCAGATCCTAAATGTCCATTCTGCTGTCCATCCGCTTCACTCAGTCTGCTGGTTTGGTCAGTCTCTGAACTACTGGTATATTCAGAATCCAAAGAGTCTGCGGTTTCTCCATCTGCATACACTTCCTTTAGTACTCTCCCACTGTGAGAGGAAGCAATTCGAAATCGGACTTTCCTCAGCTTCCTCTCACCTTCAGTCTTCATCTCGCTTTTAAGCATTGTCCCATCTATTGATATCCGCCATTTACATTGTTCTGGTTTAGGCTGTGACTGTAATTGCCAACTTGCCACACTTTAAAACAATATCAGAACTGTTTTCCAGGGACAGCAGCACTCATATTAAACTGAAGTGTAAAGGAAAGAGGATTCCCAAGAGCCTACACTGCAGTTCCACAGTTAATAATGAATGTGTTTGTGCTATGGTTACCTTTAAACTAAAACCTGCAAAATGATATCATCAATTAAATATTAAAGAGCCATTGTGTTGGTTTTTTAGCAGTTAGAGAGAGAGAATATGAATAGATGCTGATCTGAATTTTGGTTTCAATCAAAGAAACATAAGTTACATGAGTTCATGTGAATAAAACTTTGTTGAAAAGCGCAAAAAAGGAAGGAAGAATTTTCCTCAGGGTTCATCTGTGTAGAATTATTAGGGCCTTTCATTTTCAGTTTTTATTTTATTTAATTTTTCCCAGGAATGTATCAATGTTTATTACCACAACAAAAGAAACAGGTGAAAATCAGTGCAAAAAAACCTATTAATTTTACTGGGTAAATATTGGTTTATTTTGGTATATGGAAAGACGGGGGAAAAAGGTATTCAGTAGATTAATGCTTTGAATTCCATTCATTAATGTGGTTTGCCGCAGAACTAAAACAGAACTCAAAACACAATGCCACCTTTGAGCTTAAGAAAACAATACATCTCTAATCCCCAAATAAAACTTTTCATTTGAATAAATAGTTCACTGTCGTAGGCTTAAAACTATTAGCCTACATATATTTACATTTCATAATTGAGCCATACCATTTGCATCGCATATACTCAACTTCCTCCTTTTCTCCTTTTTTTTAAACTTTCAAATACTTCCTTGTATTCTAATACAGATTTTCATTTTCTTCCCATGTTAGTGTCAAATCTTTAAACCGTTATCTGCTAACAGCTTGAAAGGTGTATGTGATGAGCGTGAGATTCATGAGTACATTCAGATGCACATGCACTTTAGAGTTTGCATGCATGCCTGTTTGTTTACTGTGCATCTTCTAGACTAATACATAGCCTTACTTCAACAGGCAGCTTTGCATATACGCACAAACTAATGTATTATTGTGATATCTATATATCATGCAACGTATTGTATTTTCCTAATAAAACATGCTATTTTTATATATTTGAATGATACAAAAAGTAGGGTGAAAAATAAAGCTGAACACTTTTTGTAAACCCGGGAATTTTACAGTAAAAATCAGTTTAAACTGAAAATGAAAGGGTTCAAGAATTATATATACACTTTGCACTTAAGTTGAAAATCCTGAGCTCCAATTTTGGAGAGGGATGGATGCTGGGAACATTGCTTTACAAACCGAGGCGCTGACCACCACTCTGCCCCAGGCCTTGCCACACTCCACCCCTTTCTGCAAGCCCCTGCCCCACCTCTTCCCACCACCATTCTGACCCCGCCCCCTGCTCCTGCCCCTTCTCCCCAGCACCTCCTGCATGCTGCTGAACGGCTGATCACAGTGAGGGAGAGGCACTGGGAGGAAGGGAAAGAAGCTGATCAGCAGCGCTGATGATGAGTGGGAGACACTGGTGGGAGAGAGGAAGGTGCTGATCTGCGGTGCTGCCGGTGGGTGCTGAGCACCCACTGTTTTTTTACCAGCCCCAGAGCACTGACAGTCAGTGCCTATGTTTACAGATACCACTTTCTTGATCTGCTGTTCAACTCTCAGTCACAGGTTCATCCAAAATTTGCTCTTTTTGTAACTCCGTGCAATATCAATGGAATTATGTGAATAAAAGTACAATTATGGCTGTGTGTGTGCTGATGGTGGCCTTTTATTTATGGTGCAAGAGCAAAATGGAAGAGAAGAATAAGGCCAATCACATTCTGATATGTAAAGTAACAAATTGATGTAAAAATAACACTGGTCTGTATTCTGTTACGTAAATTGCACAATGTGCTTGATCAAGGGAATCTGGAAAAAAAGACAGAAGAGAAAGGTAATAAACTGAGACAAACAGTGATCAAACAAAGAAAAGTGGGACAAGATTAACTTAATGACAGAGCAATCTAGGTCCCTTCACAACAAACCATGAATACCTAGGGCTTCCTCTTATGTTGAGTGGTACCTTACTCCACAAATAGTTCTACTGAAACCAGTAAAACTACTTGTGGAGTAAGGTCCTATTTAATGTAAGAATGGCAGAACTGAGCTTTTACTGATGTAAAAGGTTGATGGGGTATTGGTGCAACTACCCATCACCCAGGACTCCAGTGGTATGTCTCAAATAGTTTCAGTTCCACCTATGGTAAAGGCTTCAAAGATCAAGAAGACCAGCTTAAGTCAGTGACATCTTTTAGGCATCTAGTGTAAAAACATCCATCAGCCAGTTGCAATTTCTTAAGATATATCCATTTTATTCACCAAAACGATTGTGAACAGCTCACTGTGTGAGTATTCAGTATTTTAATATTCAAAATTCAACCTGTGTTGGTGAGTTGTGATTGGTCATAAAGTCACAGACATCCTCAGAAATAATCCTAAACAGTAAAAATTATTTGTCACATTTGAAAAACCCAGAGGATTAGGAACTGTGAAACACTGTGATCAGACTCTTGGCTTGTTTTTTAAATGCTAGCAGATAAATGCCTCTTTCTCCCTCTTAAAAATATGAAAGCAGATAAATAACCAACGTTTACATTGATACTGAATATTCCATATTTCTTGTTAACTACAATAATGAATAAATATCAAATGATACTGTTATTTATATTCCAATACTTTAATTAGTTCCCACCTACTTAAGATTGATAGTCTGCCCTTCTATTCAGAGCAGTTGAAAGCCAGGAGTCATAGAGGCATGTACAGTAAAAGTAACACTAAACCGTGACACAACTCAGCTTTTAACAGGTATACAGGGACCAGAGAAATATGTATATAATGATAGATTTAGCCAATGATCCTCCATTAAAAGCAGCTGATGTCCTTCCTGCTAATCTACTGTGGGGGTATTTTCTCCTGAGGTTTGTTTTGGAAATCCTTGTTCGGTTCTCCCTCACCACAGTAAAAGAGATTTCCCATTCCCTGTGAATGAGAACAGTCAATTTTACATTGTGTACAAGATAGCATACTACAATACACTTAACAGTACTTCTTCATTAATTCTTTGATTTCAGATGGTCTTTAGGTGTATTGAAAAGCAGCTCCTAATATTTAAATCAGTTGTATTATATCAGGGTTGGCATGGTAGAAATCATACATTCTACAGTATGTGGTGGATTTTGCAGATTGAGTCCCACTATTCTGTGTTTTTTCGTATTGGACTGTCAGTTTGAAATACATATTCCATAGCTCCAAAAGTAATGCAGACTGTCCCAATAAGAGAACACTACATTACTTCACCAAATCCCAATTATCCTGCAAATAAGAATAGTAAACGCATTTTTTAAAATTACTGTTGTCACTTCTCAACACTATGTATGTCCTATTTTATGCCATTATAACCTCATTGAAAATCCATGGAATTCCACTGACCAAAAACTAGTACAACAGAGTGGTGAATAAGGGTGGTTTTTGCAAGTTCAGACTAAAATCTAAACATTCAGATCAAATACATCAAAAAAGTGCTGTTTGTGAAACAACACTTACAGGAAAAAAGAAACCAGTGCATATAGGTGACAAGCCACATTAAAATGTTTGAAACGTTACCCAATAATTCCCAAGCTGTTAGCATCTCAGCATACTGCTAGTACATGTACTTTACATATTCCTGCCATAAATTAAATTAAATGTTTAGAATTAATATTACATACTGAATTTACTCTTCCTGTCTACATTCTTCAATATTTGAGAATCCCATTAAAATTAAACCTGTTAGCGCCATGCCTGAGGCATTTGAATTAATACTCTAATTCTGACTCTTATCTCTCTATCAGAAATTCACATAAAAGTATGTGTGTATATTTATGTGTTTATCTTAGTATGAAGATTCTGTGACTTTTTTAAAATGATCAAAAGAAAGATAGGCAAGAGGGTGTTGATCTTAACCTGAATTTCTCCAATGATGATGATTTATTATTTGTATTAACCATAGTGCCAAGAACTGCGATTCATGGACCAGGACCCCATGTGCTGGGTGCTGTACATACACAGGAAAAAAAAGACAGTCCCTGTCTGAAAAAGCTTACAATCTAAGTGTAAGACAAGAGAACGGATGGCTACAGACAGACCGACAGGGAGTACCAGGAAACAATGAGACAATATTGGTCAGCATGAGAGGTGTCGTCTCCGCACATCAGCAGCTGACCTATTGTCACGTTTATTTTTAGAGGCATCACCGAAAAGGAGAGTTTTCAGAAGGGTTTTGAAGGTGGATAATGAAATAACTTCGCAGTTGTCTACAGAGAATTCCTTCCCAAGCTTGTGGAGCTGCACGGGAAAAAGCACAAAGGTTCTTGTGTGGAAAATTTAACAAAAGGGCAATGGAGGCCAGAATCGTGCACCAGTTAAAGGCAGGTGTCATTAGCAAATGAAGGATGATGCGTAGGGTGAAAATAGGCCCTGAAGGGTATTGAAAGTGAAAACAAGTGGCTTATGAGAGTTTGGCTTTGGAAGGATAGTGACAAAGGACTTGCCATACTGGATCAGACCCATGATCCCTCTGGTTCAATATTCTGTCTCCAGCAGTGGCCAGTGCCAGATTCTTCGGCAGAAGGTACAAGAAAAACAGCAGCAGGTCACTATGGAATAATTTACTCCTCCACGAAGGTCTCATTCTAATCCCTAAAAGTTAGTTTTAAAACCTGAAGGATAGTAACTTGGAAGTTTGTTATTACTTTTATTGGATCTTTTAAAACCACATGTGTAGTTTAGTTCTGTTTAACTTTCAAGAAGAAATGGTGGTGTTTAGTGCCAGCATCACTCTCTCTTACCAGTCAAACATATGTTAACAAAGCACGGATTACGTCCCTAGATGTTGCTTTTTAACATTGCATCCTTCAAGTGAAATGTTTTTTGGGAACTTCTGGGTGAAATCCTGGTGCCAGGGAAGCCTGCAGCTGGGAGTGAGTCTCCCAGCCTGGGTGGACAGCCTCATACTAGCGCAGCTCAAGCTAGCATGATAAAAATAACCGTGTGGACATTGCAGCCCCCGCTGAGACTCGAGTTAGTCACAGTAGCTCAGACCCAGAGGGTCAGGTCAGCTTGAGAACCTGAGCTTCCCCTGAGCCACAACATTCACACAGCTATTTTTAGCACGCTTGCTTGAGCCCCACTAGCGTGAGTCTGTCTGCTCCGGCTGGAAGGCTCACTCCCAGCTGTATTGTAGAAATACTCTCATTGCCCCCCCCCCCATAACAAAATGGGCCCACGATGCTTGATTGGAGCATCTAGCCTCTACTGCAGTACAAATAGCAAAGATTAATTATTGATTTAATATTTTCTAAAATCTAAATAAAATATTACAAAATAAAAAAATCTGTATAATGAGCCACATTTTCAAACGTGTGCATAAGTACCTGAAAAAATGTGTCCATTCTGAAAGCCTAGCACCTTGCATATCTTTGGCAGAATGTAAATAGAACGAGGCCTTCAGGTTTGGAATTGGATCCCCTCAGTTTAGATAAGCTGATCTTCAAAGCAGAGCTATAAGCAAGCCTGTTTTCTAAAGCTTCTTTTAGGGAGCATCAATTGGTGGAATTAGGCATAAGGGTTGTGAGAGGGAGGAGTTGGCGTGGGGAATCGGAGATGCTTTGTGAGCATTGGCCCCCTTTGCAATTTTTTTAAATGTTTTCCAAGCTCTGGATAGGCACTTAAAAGTTAAATAAATTCTAGTTTGCAGTGTTGTAGCTGTGTTGGTCCCAGGATGTTAGAGAGAAAAAGCAGGTGAGGTAATATCTTTTATTGGACCAACTTATGTTGGTTAAAGAGACAAGAGTTTGAGTTTCTTCTTCAGCTCTGGGAAAGGTTCTCTGAGTGTCACAGCCAAGTTCAAGGTGGAACAGGTTCTTTAGCATAAGGAGCGAACATGTTTGGAAAAAGGTAAATATAGTGCCCATCTTTAAAAAAGGTAAGAAGGAGAATCTGGGGAATTACAGACTGGTCAGTCTCACCTCAGTCCCTGGAAAAATCATGGAGCAGGTCCTCAAGGAATCCATTTTGAAGCACTTGGAGGAAAGGAAAGTGATCAGGAAAAGTCAACATGGATTCACCAAGGGCAAGTCATGCCTGACCAACCTGATTGCCTTTTAGGATGAGATAACTGACTCTGGGGATATGGGGAAACCAGTGAACATGATATATCTTGACTTTAGAAAATCTTTTGATACGGTCTCCCACAGTATTCTTGCCAGCAAGTTAAAGTAGAATGGATTGGATGAATGGACTGTAAGGTGGATAGAAAGCTGGCTAGATCTTCTGGCTCAACGGGTAGTGATCAATGGCTCAATGTCTAGTTGGCAGCTGGTATCAAGCGGAGTGCCCCAGTGGTTGGTCCTGGGGCCGGTTTTGTTCAACATTTTCATTAATGATCTGGATGATGGGATGGATTGCACCCTCATCAAGTTCGCAGGTGACACTAAGATGGGGCATGAGGTAGATATGCCGGAAGGTAGGGATAGGGTCCAGAGTGACCTAGACATACTGGAGGATTGGGCCAAAAGAAATCTGATGAGGTACAACAAGGAAAGTGCGGAGTCCTGCACTTAGGATGGAAGAATCCCATGCACTACTATAGGCTAGGGACCGACTGGCTAATCGGCAGTTTTGCAGAAAAGGACCTGGAGATTATGGTGGATGAGAAGCTGGATAAGAGGCAATGGTGTGCCCTTGTTGCCAAGAAGGCTAACAGCATAGAATCATAGAATATCAGGGTTGGAAGGGACCTCAGGAGGTCATCTAGTCCAACCCCCTGCTCAAAGCAGAACCAATCCCCAACTAAATCATCCCAGCCAGGGCTTTGTCGAGCCTGACCTTAAAAACCTCTAAGGAAGGAGATTCCACCACCTCCCTAGGTAACCCATCCCAGTGCTTCACCACCCTCCTAGTGGAAAAAGTTTTTCCTAATACCCAACTTAAACCTCCCACTGCAACTAGAAACCATTATTCCTTGTTCTGTCATCTGGTACCACTGAGAAAAGTCGAGATCCATCCTCTTTGGAACCCCCTTTCAGGTAGTTGAAAGCAGCTATCAAATCCCCCCTCATTCTTCTCTTCTGAAGATTAAATAAGACCAGTTTCCCTCAGCCTCTCCTCGTAAATCAGGTGCCCCAGCCCCCTGATCATTTTCATTGCCCTCCACTGGACTCTCTCCAATTTGTCCACATCCTTTTTAGAGTGGGGGGCCCAAAACTGGACACAGTACTCCAGATGTGGCCTCACCAGTGCCGAATAGAGGGGAATAATCATTTCCCTCAATCTGCTGGCAGTGCTCCTACTAATGCAGCTCAATCTGCCAAACTGACAAACTGTCCCTGCAACAGACACTCAGATACTTACCAACACAGCCCCCCTAAAGCAGCCCTTAGTATACCTTCTCTTGGACAGATCCCAGTCAAATTCCCTCTGTTAGCCGCTCCGCTGTTCGCCACTCAGCTGGTTTGCAACTGGCTGCCTTTTTATAACAGTCAGGCCCACTCAAAGCCCACCTGGAACAAAGCACTCCCAATTCACTTTTGAAAAGTGATTGCACCCTCACCAGGATCTGTGGGTGTAGAGGTCAGTTTCTTGCTGGTCTAACTTGGGTGCTGTCTTTTGAAAATTCAGCCCAGACTGTATTTGTTTGAAGGTGGCCAGAAGGAGAATATATACTGGAATATTGAGAGATTTGCTGTGATCAAGTAATTCTCTGACTTTCTATATTCTGGTTAAGGTTCTGGTGGCTAAAGGAAGCAGTTCCAGGTCTAAATCAGAATGTTTAAAGGAAATTAAGGGGAGGAGGGTACGAATTTGTGTGCTCGAAAAGGCTTTCAGCCTTTTACTTTCATCAGGCTACATTTAACTGGGTTAGGGTTGGGAATGCCTTTAAAAGGGCAAGAGTAAAGCAATAGAAATGTAAAGTAACACCTTTTAAAAATGTTTTTATTGAGTTTATTAGATTGGGTGGAATTATCTGTCCCTGAATGAGTATTGGATGCCTAAGTACAGATATATGGACCATCTCCACTTTGCACCTGTGGATTGGGTGCAACTGGGGAGGAATTAAACTTCTGCATTTTAAGTACACAAGGTTTGATTCTTATCTCACTTAATTAGTGAAAATTAGGAGTAACTCTTTAAAGCTAAAAGGATTTACAGAAATACAAATTTCATCCAACAGAGATTGTACGATCATTTCTTATCTTCAGTCTATGAACTAGAAATATTAATGATTAATGATATTTCATAACATTACTGTCTGGTTGTCAGACATATTTTCCCACTGAAAAGAGGTGATTTATTGCATTATCAACTATTTACACAGAAGAAATGAACTAAAAATAATAAATGACAAGATTCAATGTATTATCATACATTCAAGAAGAAAAACAGCTTATATCGAACTCTGTATTTGTATCAAATACGTGTATCTGACACTGTATAAAATTCATTCTCTCCAGGGGCTGAATCACAGTGATTGCAAAATTGCTGCTTACTCACGTGAACTGTGACAGCCAACATAATTCATTTTCAAACACTGATTTAAAATTAAGAACATTCTTGAAGCAGAATAATAGCTTCTGGTGGTATGCTTTTTTACTAATATTTTCCCTAAAACTTCTACAGTAAAGCTCAACTGGTTTGCAAAGAATTTGGGCTGCACTAGGAGATGTGAATGTCTGTGTGAGCCTCACTTTACATGAGACATTTAAATTATTTTTTCTCTCTAGCAGATCCTATGTGAATTTTACCATGGGCTTGATCTCATGCCCATCTGAGTCAGTGGCAAAGCTCCCATTGACTTCAGTGTGCAGGATTAGGCCCTATCTGAGTAGTTAAATGATGGCCTGATGCATTTAATAAAAATGGTGTTAATATAGCAGCAACTAAATGCAGAATTAATCAGACTTTCATTTTAAAATATATTCTAGCTGTGTTAACCAGCTACTGCTGTATTATTATGAGCATCATTCAGTCACATGCTAATTCAGCTTTTCATTAGAAAATATTTTATGTGGCACTGTGTGGTCATGACAATGAGATGCTGAATGCATTGGTTGCTCTGGAGCAAGATAAGTGAACACTGTGCAAGCTGCCCAATAGCACACTCCCATCGTGCACTTCAATCCTCACCTACAATCACTCTCAGTATTCCAGTTGTGGACCTCTCCTGAGCAAACATGTGCCTCTTGTAAAGTAGTTTTGGGATATGGGGGACTGTTGCCCCGTTACTAACATTCAGTGGGGGTGTTTTAGTTGCTAGCTCCCAATTCTAAAAAGGGGAAAGGGTCGATGGAGAATCAGTATCCTGAGACTGACAGCCCCCAGGAACAATGGGGAGAGGCCAATGCTCCAGGTCAGCCTGAATGACAGGACGAGCAGGATAATCAGGGAGTCAGGAGGCCAGGGAGGTCCCGTCCTCCCTGTGAGCTGGATTTGCCTGGGTCAGACAGGGTGGGGCAGAGCTAAGGAGAAAGCAGGGGCCCAAGCTAAGCTGGGGAGCAGAGCTGTGCCAGATCCAGAGAGACCAGAAAAGCAGCCCAGAGAGAGCAGACCCTGTCCTGGGAGCAGAGCTGCAGCCCCAAAGCCAGAGGCACAGCCCAGAGAGAGCAGACTTGCCCTGGGAGGAGAGCTGCAGCAACCAGAGCCAAAGGGGCCAGAAAAGCAGCCCACAAAGCAGGTCAGTGCTGGGAGCAGAGTCACAGAAGCAGCCTGCAGAGCAGACCTGTCTTGGGAGCAGAGCTGTAGCAACCAGAGGCAGAGGGGCCAGAGAAGCAGCCCAGGGAGCTGGAGGCAGAGCAGCAGCAGTGCTGAGACAGAGTGGTGGAGCTGGGGCTGGAGCAGTCCAGAGCTGGGTGCTGTGAGCAGCTGGGGAGAGCGAGGGGGACCCTGGGCAGCGGGCCCAGCACAGGGAGACGCCTCAGCGAAGAGGCTCTGCAGGCCAGGCTTGGATCATAACCCTGACAGGGTGGGGGCGACACTGGGAAGAAGGGTCCTACCACTTAGAGCCTAAGAGCGTATGGCCACCACCAGAGTAAGTGTCCAACCTTCAGCAAAGCCAGGGCCTGAGAAGAAGGCCTGGGACTTACAAGGAACAGACTGAACTGCCCTGATATTCCAGAGACGCTGTTTGTGATGTTCCCTGCCACAGAGCGGGTGGTTGTGTTTCCTTTAACCTTTCTCATTTTCCCTTATTCTTTTTTAAATTAATTGTTGATTAAATAACTTGCATTTGCTCTAACTTGTATGTAATGGTCAGTGGGTCAGAGAAGTGCCCAGTGCAGAGCATGTCACTGTCCTAGGTGACCACAACAGGGTTGGAGGTCGAGCCCCCCAGGAATCCTGGGCCCAGCCTTGTTGGGGTTACGAGGACTCTGCCAGACAGGAGAGTGGAAGGGGAGTCCTCAAGGGCAGGGAGGCCACTGGGTAAAGGAAGTGGGAGCGAGGACTCAGATCCTTTCGCTAGCCCACTTCACCGGGGTAGTAGAGAAGCCAGGAAAGTTCCCCACAAGAGCGGAACTATTCCCCCGCTTACATATGTACAAACATCCACCAGGAAACAGATCCAAAGCAACAAGCTAGTTTCATTTGTGACATAAGAAATTTGAATGTAGGATCAAAGAGCTAAAAGGCATGTGTTTGTATTGTCTTACACAAGCGCTATGGTCTCTATGAAGTTCAGTATTCTCAGCGGAAGCTCTTTGAGGACAGGAAGGATAGATTTTTACCTACCCTGTTTTTGTCCCATTTACAGATTCAGAGTTGTTTACCTACTGTTGGAACCTGACATATCTTTACGCGTCAATATTGCCTCTGCACTTTCAGATGTCATCAGCTTCCACTGCACAGTCTTCCCCTTCTTTTTCTAGTTTTTGTGGCCAAAGTGCTTTTTATTCAGCAGGATGGTTCATGGAGTGGACAGTATCCATCCAAACCGGATGCAGTGGAGCTTGGCAGCAATGACACATTTCTTGCCTGATGAAGTCATTCTTTCTGAAGCCCTTTTTTTTTTTTTTTTTTTTTTGTTCTTTGTACTTGAAAATAAAATCCAGGGACAAACTTACTTCCTTTCTCTTTCTCTGTCTTTTGTGCTTTCACCTTTAACTGCTGGTGTTCGGCGCTGAGTGACGGTTTGCCCTTCTCCCATTTCTCTCTCTTTTTAAAAATGTTGCAATTCAGTTTTCTTTACCTCCTTTGTCTTTTATGTCCTGTCTCCTGGCAAGAATATTTGCAAATTACATTTTTAGTGTGATCTTTAGAAGTACATTTTGGATTTTTCTACTAGACATAGAAGTACAGTACATGAATGAAACAATCATTGTGCAATCTTAAACTCCTTGTCTAGAAGACTCTGATTCATTTTGATTTCTATTTGTTTGTTTGTTCATTTTTTATCCCTTATGAAAATGAGGGCTGCATAGCACTGAAGAGAACAAGGTATGGTGCAGGTAGCTGGTGAGAAAGCTTTACCATTCTCCAAAATACTTGTCAATATCGCTGCCACTACTCCAATCCTGGGCCTTCATAGAGCAAAGACTACCACTAAGCACAGCCAAAATGTAAGTTTCCTGTGTGATTGGAACTGGGTAGCTAGGCAGGTAGATTTGCAATATGAACAAATATGAACAATAAGAACAATATGCAGGTCCAGGGCAAATGTGACACTTTCACAGTATGGTCCTCCTAGTTCCCCCACATACACTCAAAGCTCCTACTTCCTCTCCTTTAGGTTTCACTCCCAGCCACCACCTAACTTAACACAATCCTGCTCTTACGTCATTGCAAGCCCCAAATAATAACTTCCCCAGGAATCTTTGGCAGCAGATCCTCCTCTTCTTCCTGCTGGCAAAAGGTGTTGCAGCTATATAGTCCTTTCTTCCTCTTCCTCAGGATCCTAACCAGCTAGGGTTGCCAATTTTGATTGGACACGTTCCTGGAGGTTTCATCACATGAAATAATTTTTAATTAAAGATTAGTCTTTAATTCCTGGAGACTCCAAGACAATTCTGGGGGGTTGGAAACCCCATAAGCAGCACTACCCTGATCCTTTCTTTCCTAACCACTGTCTCCTTCCCATTGAGCTGCACTGAAATGAGAAAAAAAGAATGTCAGGGAGGAGGAAGAAGAGTGGCAGTTGCTGGCTACTCCTCAGCAGATATAGGAGGGACTCCTAACAGTTGGAGGGCAACCTCGGGGAGAAAAGTTATTTTTTTCTCCCCTATGCAAGAGGCAGGGAAGTCCAATGATGATGTCCCTTCCCACTTCTATTCCTCTCCAGGACAACAGGAAGGAAATCTGAGAGAGCACACCAAGTACAGGAGAAAAAGGATGGTGCTACAGACTACATGAGGGTCACTTTTTAGAAAATGATGTAGGGAGTGGCTGCACCCATCCATCGCTGGATCTCACAACACCAGATAAGCATGTTAGCTTGATGTCCCTACTAATTAACATGTTCTGTAGCAAGAATTATCGGTATTGACACATTGATTGACCTCATTAGGCTTCTGAGTTATCATCCAGCTGAGATGAATGGAGCAGTACACACTTCTGTTAGAGCTATGGATTCAGTCCCTATTTCTGCAGGCTAGAGAAAACAGCACAGTATTGATCTACTTGTGAAAAGCTATCTTTATTACCAGACCAGGGTAGAAATGTAATGACATTAAGATGAAAACTTGAATCCTGCAGAAGTTAATGGAGGAATACAACTGGGGATGAAACCCTCATAGCCAGACCAATGCATGTACCCAAGAGAACAGAAGGAGAATGCCAAATATACATCTTCGAAACCAGATTTTTGAATGTAGGAACCAGATCTCAGATAGTTTAAATCTGCTTAGCTCCATTTACTTCAACTGACCTGTCAATTTATAGCTACTGAGGATCTCGTCCGTGATCTCTATATTTGAACATTGAGTGTACAATCCCCTGTATAATTTAGTTCTGTGAGGTCATTTTTTATTCTTGACTTTACATGGCTCATATTGGCTGTAATTCACTTCAGTAGAGGACCATAAATTACAGAGATTGGATTTTTTACCATATACATAGAGAACATGAAACAATGGGTGTTACCATACACACTGTAACAAGAGTGATTACTTAAGGTGAGCTATTACTAGCAGGAAAGCAGGGCTGGGGGGACCTTTTGTAGTGATGATCAAGGTGGGCCATTTCCAGCAATATAAAATCCACACAAATGAAGCAGAGTCTAAGAACTATGGCTTGACAAAGAACATTTGCCATATTCATTGACTAGCTCTGCTGAAGAGATGTAAGCTGTACTTTTTAAAACCACTATAAAATGTACTTTACAAGACTCTAGCTGATAAAGGTGGGATCTAAAAAGCAAAGGTGACAAAGAACTGTTGGAATGAGTAATGTAAAAATAGCAGTAGATAGGAAATTGAAGCATAGAAAAGAGACTGTTGTGGAAGATAAGATGACAAAATCATGAAAAGGTAAAGAGCAAATAGCTAGATTAAAATAAATTAATGTCTACTTCATTTGCACTCATGATCAACATTGTAAATGAGACCATTTTATCATATTCACACATGTTGTGGATGTTTTAAATTGTTTTCAGATTATTAAGTACCTACAGCAGATGTGAAAGTAATAGCTATGGCACAACAGTCCCATTCATTAGTAATCAGATGGTATGAATTATTACTGACATCTCTTGTAATATTAACTTTTGAGTACATTATGGTATCTATTTGCAGCTGGCTGTAGACTTTGGTATGGTAAGAGCAACCCATGATCATATCACTGTTATCTGTAATTTTTAATAAATGAGTAACAGAAAAGAGAAAAGTCTGCTGCAGTTTCCACGGTATACATCTGATGAAGTGAGCTGTAGCTCACGAAAGCTCATGCTCAAATAAATTGGTTAGTCTCTAAGGTGCCACAAGTACTCCTTTTCTTTTTGCGAATACAGACTAACACGGCTGTTACTCTGAAACCTGTCAGAAAAGAGAACCAGGCCCTAGATTTTTCAAAAGCACACACATGCTTGGGAAGTGCATGCTCTGGTCAATGCATGAACCTTTGAAAATCTGGCCCTGATTGTTCTGTGTGGATTAAGTGAGGTTATTCAATACCATGAGCAACAACAACAAAAGGTCTGGAATGAATTGCCCAAGAGGAGTTAGAGAGGTAGATAATTTGGACTGCATAGAATAAACATGCTGCAAACTGAGACAAATGTAATGCATTTCCTATTGGCTCAGCCAAAGAAATATTACCTTTGGCTCACCTTGTAAAACAGCTATCTACACTCTAAGGTGCAGAATATAATGTATCAGCTGTCCAGGAGGACAGAGGACAAATCCAGCCACCTATTGGGGAATTCTGCTAACTGCTTAAGTTTATTCTAGCATCTAGGAACCTTCAGGTAGGCATGGTAGCTGCTATACTGGAAAACAACTAATTTGAAAAAATCTGGCATTGTTTTGCTATTTTTAAAGCACAAACATTAGGAGCAGTTGTTTTTATATTTGCCACATTGTTATATTTGCTATGATTTGCAAAAAACGTTTTAAGAGCTGGTTGCTCAGTCCTTTTGAAAATCAGACCAGTTATTTAGGTTTGCAGGTGTGAATTTAGGAGTCTTACTTCAGGCACCAATTTTTTAAATCTTGGCCTATGTTTCTTTATATGATACTAATATAGTGAGTGCCCTCAAAGTTCCAGTGTTTTGAGAGATTCCATTTTCAGCCAACTTTCCCATTTTCAAAATAGGGAATATTCTTGGAACCAATAAACTCTTTTTTAAATTAATGGAATTTTTAAGTATGCCCACCTGCAATCTGTCTACCAGATTTGGTGGTTGTGAACTTCAACCCAGGGCATGCGACTAAGGCCAGGAAATATGATTTTATACCCATTGCACATCAGAAGTCAGTGCCCACTAATTATAGTAATGGAGGTGGTGATAATGTGATGTGTTAATACCTAACTGGCTTGCCAAGATTTTTAGATTAAAACTAAAATCCATAACACAGTACTTGGTAATCCCAAATCTTACCAATAATTAGTGCGCCACTGAATGTGTGTTTATGTTCTTCATGCAGCTATAGGTTATGCTTCCCCCCTTTTTCAAGTTAGCATTGAAAAGGTAAAATAATTGAGAATTGTAAGTGAGATTTCAGAAAAAATGTAGTGGTTTTAGAACAATGGAGGAAATAGACACACTTACTGTATCTTGTTTTGCTACCATGGAACATTTTATAGCACACATTTATAGAGGGAAGGAATTGATCTTTATATCAACGTTTTGCTGCAGCAGAAAAGAAAATGAATAGCTCCTACCAACTAAACAGATTGCACTAGCATGTCATAAACGCTAACTGTTGTGCCAGGCCACACTCTGGTATAGTTCACTGATAGCCTAGCTAGATATATTATTGCCAAATAGACAAAGTGGATAAAGGGATGATCCTCCAGAAGGTATCCACGGCTACTGAAAAAGCTGCTATTCCAGATGTTTTGCTGAAATTATTTCTTGTGGGGACTGCAAGCCTTAGGGCAAGTGTAATTGTCACTATGTCAAACATAAATACCTTGAACACTGGACTAATCCATATGATTGAAGGGACATGCATGAACCTTCTGCCTCTTTAAACTCCTGTAGCTTACATTGACTCTGATTCAGAAAACCATCACGGTGATGGCTAATCGTTGCTGTTGTGTGACAATTTACCTTGTCACCAACATATTGACAATGACATCTGACATTGTGTAGCCTTCAATTGTTTTGACTGTGAATATATAAAGTACACTACCATAGTGAAAAGGTCATTGATGTATGCAATAATGTAACCCATAAGACAATTAATGATGATGTGATACATGGTAATGTTTGTAATGTGTAGCATGCATCATAAATATGTATAATTAGCAGTAAAATTGCTGTGATGTAATACCTTGTATCCCATGAAGAGGCTAATATTGGATTTCTAATCTACATCATTGTGAAACCCTATGTGACTGATAGAAATTTGTGTGTGCAAGGAATATACTTCATGAACTGATGGGAAGCTGTAATTTTTTTAAGAAAAACCATAGGCTTGCATTTTGTGTGTTCTGCCTCCTATTTGAGTGTAATTTTATGGACTGGAGAGAGAAGCTGCAGGTTCCATTCAGACTTTTCTTTGAATTCTGCCTTTGGGGAGGTTGAGGATGGGTTTTTACAAGCACTGTGAACTGAGGTCCATGGAAATCTTGGGGACAGTACCCGTCAAGGAGTAGGCCTGTGTCTTCAAAAGAGCTCCAAGCTCACTGCAACTTTCTACCAGCCCTTAGTGGAGAGTAAGCACAGTTTGTGAACAAGACATCTGGGAGAGGAAAGGGAGTCCCAATCACACCCAAAGCAGCCTCTGAGGTGGTGAGACTCCACAAGGCACAAGCCCTCTCCTTAGAGCTGTGCCTACATGTCACAATCTAGCACAGAATAGCGCCCAAGCTCACAACATTGAATCCAAAAGATTGTTCCATAATGGATCAACTCAGACCATAATTTTTTTTAAAAAAAAGTTGTTTTCTGTGTCAGACATTCCAAAGATCATGTAATTTTTCTTTTTTAGCCTTTGTCAAATTGTGTTTACTGTGTCAAATGATGGAACTAGAAGTAGGTGAATACTGGGGAAAATATTTGCAAATATTTCTGTGAATTCTGAATTACACTTTTGGTTTGGGCTGTTCTGTTCAGGTTCATATGTCACGTCCATCCCCATTGTAACTCAGGGGCTTCCCGAGTGTGAAACAAGCCTTTTGTAGTACAGTTTACAAACACTTGGTCTGAAAGCTGGCATATAGCTATATCATCTTCTGATGTGATCCCCATCAGATCTCACAATTCACATAGCACCAAGTTAGGTCAGATTTGGATGAAATGCCTCCAAGGATTACCTATATGCGACAGGAAATGGTGGTATTTCACTGGATGGAACATTCTCTTTGGTATTAGTACTGAATTTATTATTGTTCCATTTTCAAATGGTTAAAGAAACATTTGGCTCTTTGTTGGGAAAGAAAGTGATGCACATATTCATCAGTATATTCTTTTCCTATCTATTGTTTTCAGGGTATGTGCACTGTTCCTGGACACAGATGACAAACACTGACATTTCACACAGACACTTCTATTCTCATAGCTCCACCTGAAATAGTAAGTCCATCTAAGCACCTTTTCCAGCAGAAGTCTCTCTGGTTCCCAAAAAAAGAAAAGGAGTATTTGTGGCACCTTAGACTAACAAATTTATTTGAGCATAAACTTTAGTCTCTAAGGTGCCACAAGTACTCCTTTTCTTTTTGCGGCTACAGACTAACATGGCTGCTACTCTGAAATCTGTTTCCCAAGTGCACACTGGTCCAAGTTCGTGTGTCTGTCTGTCTTAAAAAGATTTATTTGTTTGTGGTGGGGGTTATGTTTGGATTGTGAGTCAAGAGCTACAGCTTTAATATGAAAATAGTACCACGTTCTGGGGTTGGGACAAATTGGGTAGCAGTTATGCTGGAATAAAAAAGTGTAACAATGTAGCCTCTCAGTTACCATTCATTTAAATGATGCATTTGCTCATACCATTCATTATTCGCAAAGCATCAACAGTCCATGAGGGTTCCTATATGGCATTAGGGGGTATTATGTTGCTCCAGATAAAATCACTTGACTCAGAGGTGAAACAGAAATCCTAACCCACTTGTAGTTATCATGTGGCTCAAAAAATATATATTAAAGAAGGTTCCAAGGGCATGTTTTGCTAGCGTAGAGATCATAGTCCTCGTATTCTCACCAAATTCCAACTCAGATAATAACATTCTGCATTGTTAAAGTTCTCCTGCAGTTATCGTTGGATACAATATTCTTCACTTCATGTCCAAAAGCATCAAGTGCTGCTGAAATCTACCATAGAGTTAGCTGTATTTTATTACTGAGTGAAGTTCCTTCAATTTATCTTTCTTGTCTCACAGGGATGTTGTAAGACTTAATTAAATGATTGCATTAACACACTGAAAATCTTGGATAAATTATCAAAGTGCAAATTATTATTACATTTTCCTCTAGCTGTCAAACCGATTTCATGTAGAAAGTGTCCTTCAGGGAGTGTCTATAATCAGCCTGATATTCTAGATTGGTAATGTTTGTTTGTGACCTTACCAGTAGGGCATCTGTAAGTAAACATGCCCATCCATCATCAGTGGTTCAGGGGTGTAAATAACCCTTTTTCTTTTTTTTTGGCCAGACCATGTTCCCTTTTGTGGATCCTCTAAAATAGTGGTGCCTGATCTTATTACACAGGAGGACCACATAAACCTAAGCCCAACCTTGTGTGGGCCAAACAGCTGCTACATATTTTAATAAGATTTAAAATCCCCTTGTACTGATTTATATTTTAAGTTCAGCTTGTTTTGTATGTATTTAGATAGATAATACTGTATATAGAAACAACCTATGTAAAAACAAACAAAGAAATCCAGTGCCTAAAATGTGTATTAGAATGATAGAAAACAGGAAAAAGAAAAATAGCGAACACATAACCCTCTCCCTAATAACAAACAAAAAGTGCACTTTCTGTGTTAGCGAGAAGTCTCAGGTTGTTTCTCGGCAACCAGCTTGTTGAAGTTTGGCTCAAAGTGAGAGGCACTCATCTGAAGTAGAGCATGCAGATGGTCAACTGTTAGGGGGCATCACAGCTTACGCGTATCCAGCTTACAACAGAAAGTTTGTTCACAGATGTATGTGCTGCCGAAAATTGTGCATGTTCATCTAGCAAATCTGTGCAGATTTTGGAACTGATCATTGGGCAGCAGTGAGTAAAACTCCACCAGTTTCTTTTCATGAAACATGTCCTTTTAAATAAGACTTAACTCGCAGCTTAATCAGTTCCATTTGCAGAAGGGCAGGGACATTATCCACGTTATCAACAAAGAAATTTTCAAACAGACGTCTGACTTGAAGTCAGAAAATCTGTCCTCAAAATTCTTATCTAAGAGGTCCAGTTATTTTACCATTTGAGCACATGGGACCGGAACACTGACCTTTTCATCCGGAAGGAGTTTTTTGCAGGAAGGAAAGTGAGATAGTATTCCCCTCTCTGAGTGCTGTTGCAAGAGTTTCAGTTTTGCTTGAAAGGCTTTAGAACTGGGAAACAAGCCTTTCTTTACTTTGCGATTTCAAATTGAGATCATTCAAATGGTTTGTTAGCATAGGCGCTGATTCCGTCGAGCACCCATGGGAAAAATTAGCGGGTGCTTAGCATCCACCGCACCAGCAGCCAAGCTCCTCCCATCCACCAGCAGCCCCACTGATCAACTGCTCCTCCTCCCTCTCTCCCTCCCTCCCAGCACTTCCCACCCAGGAGGCATTGGCTGGCAAGGAAGGAGCGGGGATAGAGCGGAAAAAAGTGGGGAAGAGGTGGAGCAGAAGTAGGGGCTTGAGGGAAGGGGTGAAGTGGGGGCAGGGCCTGGAGTGGAGCAGGGGTCAAGCACCCCATAGGCTAGAGAAGAAGTTGGTGCCTGTGCTTGTTAGATCTGTTAGACTTGCCAAATCCCACAACCATACCCATCTGAGAGTTCAGGTACATTTTTAGACTTGTCATTCATGAAAATATTGATTTCATTTCACAAGGCAAAGAAACATTTGAGCACATTTCTGCAACTGAGCTAATGCACCTCACTATATTACCGCACATCCTCATATTCTGAATCAGTTTCCTTGATATGAGCGGTGACACAACCTATATGCTCTGATCAAGCTTGCAGTGGCCGCTACATTTTCTAAGTTTAGAACTTTGCCATACAGAGCATGTTGGTGAGTAATACAGTGCAACGCTAATGGCCTTTCAGCATTACACAAATCCAACTCCTTATGCACCAGCCAAATCAGTCCAGTCTTATAGCCTACCATGTTCTCAGCTCTATCCGTTGTCACTCCGGCAAGACAGACCTAGTTCACTAATAGTGTCGGCAAATCTCAGTCTTCACATGTAGTTTTCCCATGATGTGTCTGGAGCCCCACAAGCTCCTCAATTATTTGAAATGCCTCATCTATTCCACAATGAAAATTAGCAGCTAAGAACTGCCAGTAATGTCAGTCCTTTCATCCAAAGCCACTAAAAAATATCTCAAAATTTTGGGTTTTGGGCTCTTCTTTTAAATCTGCACCAATAACTTCTATTCTTCGAGTAAAAGTCTGGCTTGGTGCCCAGAGAGTGGTGGCTGCTGGCTGAGCACCCACCTTTGAAGGCAGCACGGCTGCCAGTAGCAGTGCAGAAGTAAGGGTGGCAACACCATACCATGCTATCCATTCTTCTCCACTGCTGTTGATGGCGGCACTGCCTTCAGATTTGGGCACCAGGCAAGCAGCCACCGCTCTCCGTTCTGCCTTCAGAGCTGGGTGGCCACAGGCCTTATGAAATACTCTGGTGGGCCATTGAATGGCTTTTTAGCCGTAGGTTGGGCACCCCTGCACCAAAGTTAATGCAGATGTGGTGTGTGGCAATCCTTCTACAAAGGATATAAGAAACTTCATAAGTCACATTTCTACCTTGAAACAGAGACTGACACTGTTTTTCTTAAATTGTCCCTGTGACTCTGATGTGAGAATTTCATCGTTAATGTTTTTCCCCATAATTTTTACTTTTCAGTAATTTACAGTTATTGTGATCTTGTCTTCATTTTAGACACCTAGATACTATAGTGATAAATAATAAAATGTAGATCTCATCCTTCATGTGAGTGATGGTGAGTGAGGCGCTTACATAGGCATTGTTGCCAACCAAATATGCATTCTTCAGTTCCTCATCTGGCTCCTGACTGTGAGAAATCCAGCCCAGTGACTGACTGGATACTTATTTTACTGTTTAGCTAAGAATATGATCCTGAGCCTATATCAGTATTAAATTTAGGAACTCTATATCAGGTATATCAAATCACAGCTGGAAAGAAGAGACAGCACTAACTATATATGATTTGTTTTTAAATCAAAAATCTGTTCTCCATCTTCACCCTGCATTCCTCTCAGTAGATTTTAGACATAAACAATTATCTTTGGAAATGTGTCTAATACCAAAGTACCTTGAGAGAGAAAAGCTGCCCATGGACACGGAATAGATGGGACTGGTTTGATTTTTCACTGTGGCAGAGATAGTCACCAACAGATTGAGTCTCGGCATGAACTGCAAAGAAACCTTCAGCAAGTGATTAGGGCAGCATTCAGTTTAATGGCTGAGCTAATTGTTAAAGAGATCATTCACTAAGCCATTTAGGCTCAGCTCTCGTCCCCTAAAGCCCCTACTCTACTTGCGCTATATTGATGACATCTTCATCATCTGGACCCATGGAAAAGAAGCCCTTGAGGAATTCCACCATGATTTCAACAATTTCCATCCCACCACCAACCTCAGCCTGGTCCAGTCCACACAAGAGATCCACTTCCTGGACACTACAGTGCTAATAAACAATGGTCACATAAACACCACCCTATACCGGAAACCTACTGACCGCTATTCCTACCTGCATGCCTCCAGCTTTCACCCTGACCACACCACACGATCCATCGTCTACAGCCAAGCTCTGCGATACAACCGCATTTGCTCCAACCCCTCAGACAGAGACAAACACCTACAAGATCTCTGTCAAGCTTTCTTACAACTACAATACCCACCTGCAGAAGTAAAGAAACAGATTGATAGAGCCAGAAGAGTTCCCAGAAGTTACCTACTACAGGACAGGCCTAACAAAGAAAATAACAGAACGCCACTAGCGGTCACCTTCAGCCCCCAACTAAAACCCCTCCAACGCATTATTAAGGATCTACAACCTATCCTAAAGGATGACCCAACACTCTCACAAGTCTTGGGAGACAGGCCAGTCCTTGCCTACAGACAGCCCCGCAACCTAAAGCAAATACTCACCAACAACCACATACCACACAACAGAACCACTAACCCAGGAACTTATCCTTGCAACAAAGCCCGTTGCCAATTGTGCCCACATATCTATTCAGGGGACACCATCACAGGGCCTAATAACATCAGCCACACTATCAGAGGCTCGTTCACCTGCACATCCACCAATGTGATATATGCCATCATGTGCCAGCAATGCCCCTCTGCCATGTACATTGGTCAAACTGGACAGTCTCTACATAAAAGAATAAATGGACACAAATCAGATGTCAAGAATTATAACATTCATAAACCAGTCGGAGAACACTTCAATCTCTCTGGTCACGCAATCACAGACATGAAGGTCGCTATCTTAAAACAAAAAAACTTCAAATCCAGACTCCAGCGAGAAACTGCTGAATTGGAATTCATTTGCAAATTGGATACTATTAATTTAGGTTTAAATAGAGACTGGGAGTGGCTAAGTCATTATGCAAGGTAGCCTGTTTCCTCTTGTTTTTTCCTACCCCCCCCCCCCCCAGATGTTCTGATTTAACTTGGATTTAAACTTGGAGAGTGGTCAGTTTGGATGAGCTATTACCAGCAGGAGAGTGAGTTTGTGTTTGTATGGGGGTGGGGGGGATGTGAGAAAACCTGGATTTGTGCAGGAAATAGCCCAACTTGATTATGTAAAGAGTTGTTACTTTGGATGGGCTAGCACCAGCAGGAGAGTGAATTTGTGTGGGGGGGTGGAGGGTGAGAAAACCTGGATTTGTGCTGGAAATGGCCCACCTGATGATCACTTTAGATAAGCTATTACCAGCAGGACAGTGGGGTGGGAGGAGGTATTGTTTCATATTCTCTGTGTATATATAAAGTCTGCTGCAGTTTCCACGGTATGCATCCGATGAAGTGAGCTGTAGCTCACGAAAGCTCATGCTCAAATAAGTTGGTTAGTCTCTAAGGTGCCACAAGTACTCCTTTTCTTTTTGTGAATACAGACTAACACGGCTGTTACTCTGAAACCAGTCCAGGAATGGTGACTGAACTGCTTCTAAAAGTATTTTTCAACTGGTTCAGTTTGATGCTGTTTTAAAACTGGCCCAGGTTAACTCTGATCAGCTAGTGTGAGCAAGGCCAGGCTGTCTGGAAACACTTATGTACATTGACAGATCAAACCACATTTATACTGAGTGGACTAAAACAAATTTTAGAAGGGTTTTTAAAACTGCCTCAACAAATGTGGTTCCTGGCCCCATCTAGACAGGCCCTCAGAAAATCAGAGGTTAGATATGCATGTATGGGTGAAAGGTGGATGGACTAATGATCTGAAGGTTAGGAATCCTTAAGACTCGGTCAGCACCATCTTTCTGGTGAGGCCTGGCACGCCACAGGACACTCCACAATCAGATGCATCAGAGGCTGGAAGAGTATCATCATGAATACAAGGAAAGAGAAAACATTTACCAGAAAAATAACTATCTGCATTTTGATCTAAGGTAGGGAGAAAAAAAAGTAAAAAACAGTATCACTTTCTCATGTTGATTGCCTAAAATCATTCGCTAGGAAATGATAAACTACTGACTAACATTCTACACAGCTCAGTGCATAGAGGTTATAAGGACTGTAGGTCATTCATTACTCTAATTTGTAAATCTCTTCCTCTGGGCATTCTTTTGCCATTAAAACAAACATGTCAGCTGAAGACATGTCTTCCAGGTAGAAGATGCAGGCAGTTTTGCATCAGGGGAAAGGGGGGAAATAGTGATCCCTCTTATTTTGGTATTAACATTGTTAGCTAGTATTGCTATTTCAAAATTATTATTTTAGTCTTACTTTAGTGCCTGAGACATTGAGCACAAAACCAAGCACAGCTTTCATCCACAATAGTTTTGTCCTACTGTGATCTCTTTTTTTATTTCAACTTGGATTTTGAGCACTGAGACTGAGCTAATTCAATTTACAGGCTCATTAACCAGACAGCAAATCAAATGGGAATACAGTGTGTCTCCACAGGAGTTCTCAATATCAGTTGCAGTGCCTATGGCTTTTTAATCTCTGAGGGTATTGCTGCAGCATAAATCTGTCTTCCCTGTAGCTGAAATCCAAGAGGGGATCTACCGGCTAGCCAAAAAGAGAAGAGTTTGATGGGAGAGCAATTTAATGCCCCTTACTCCAGCAAAATATATATACTTGAGCATTCTGAGGAAGTATATAAAAGCGATTGACTTGACAAAAAGTGGAAATGTATATCTATATTTTATTCTAAATGCCAGTTATTTCTGGTTTAATTTTAAGAATGCTTTGCCTCAACGCCAAATAAAACCTCACCTGTTGTTCGGCCTATGGAATCCGTTTTCTTCCACTGTAACTCTGCAAGCAGCACTGACCCCATTTCTCAAAGTAGTTGACTCAAGAGCAGATCAGTCTCTAGTGACTAGTGAGACTTGGATGATGCCTCAGGACTACATTTTAGGAACTGTTTGAAAATTAAGGGAAATACTTTTCCTTCCTTTTTAATTGATTGAGTGGTGCTGATTAAACCTTATATTTGGGACAAATGCCCCATATGTCATGCTACAAAGAGAGTTTGCCTGAGTGAAAGCGATTGCAGTGGACCCTGTGTTCCACCAGATGTATTTTAGCAGGTGCATGTTCCCCATAATACACTAATATGCTGAGTCTCCCTGTCAAGGCAATGTGGTCCACCCACCTCCCTGGCCTAACTATCAGTCACCTAGCATCTTCACCTAGAAGAAAGGTCTAGGACAATGAATCCTGTTTCTAACCTGCTCACCGCTGCTGCTAAATGTATTTAATATGTAACAGAGATAGGAAACTACTTTCCTGGTCAGTGTATGATGTTTGTATAACTGTTTGCTAATGCTCTCTCTCTCTCTCTCTCTTTTAGTTTCTCTTTCCTCTGGAGCTAAATATACATCCGTTTTCATTTGAATCTCAGTTAAAATAGAAGTGTCTCCTACTTCTGATGCATTTTATTTGCCTCAGAAACTAATTCCAAGGCTTGCTCTCACTTTATTAGATTCGCAAGTTGGTGAGGAGGGGACACGGGGGGGGGGAGGGTTAGTCACAAAGGTTAGGTGTCAAGGTCTCCTGCAGTGTGATAAGAACTCTCTAATCTCAATAATTCAGTAGGAGTTTCAGAGTAACAGCCGTGTTAGTCTGTATTCGCAAAAAGAAAAGGAGTACTTGTGGCACCTTAGAGACTAACCAATTTATTTGAGCATGAGCTTTCGTGAGCTACAGCTCACTTCATCGGATGCATACCATGGAAACTGCAGCAGACTTTATATACACACAGAGAATATGAAACAATATAAGCTATTACCAGCAGGACAGTGGGGTGGGAGGAGGTATTGTTTCATATTCTCTGTGTGTATATAAAGTCTGCTGCAGTTTCCACGGTATGCATCTGATGAAGTGAGCTGTAGCTCACGAAAGCTCATGCTCAAATAAATTGGTTAGTCTCTAAGGTGCCACAAGTACTCCTTTTCTTTTTTCAGTAGGAGTTGTGGCTTTTCAACACCTCACAGGATTAGTGCTGATCAAAAGATATTGCCTGTGCCACTACGTAGCCATGTTAGTCATTCAGCCCCGGTCTCCAGTTACACCGTGCACAAAAATCCCTTTTGGTTCAGATAATTAACACCTAGTGTCAGCTCTCCAATAAAAAAGCTATTTGGTGGCCAGGACTATGCTTGGTACACTCAGTAACACAATAATTACTGGTACAATAAGCACCTGGAATGTCTGACACTACAGTGACACTTCACAGACTTGCATTGACACGAGAAGCTCATTTCAATGCCCAGGGACTTACATATATAAGATTTAAAATCTTTCTTCTGCCATTTTGCTTCCCTTCTGTTATGAGGCCAAATGCCATGTGAAGTCTTCCTCGGTACTCTGGTATCCTACAGGTTCTGGCCAGATCCTTAACTGCCCTGCAGTAGCTTCATGCCATTCCAGCAGCAGAAACCAACCTGAAAGCTGACTTGGGTCACCCAATAAGAATTCCCCTTAGGTAGGGGAACATATTGGTTGGTGCAGATCTACCACATTGATTTCTACAGCGCCTTCTTCCCAACTTCCCCAGCAGAGGGATCATGAAATAGGAATAAGGACATCCACATCTACACACTGATATCCCTTGCCATAATGGCTCTTGGGACAGTTTAGAACAGCCATCAGGCTATTTAAACAGGTGCCAAGAAATGGCCTGGCTCTGAGTCATCTGCAGTATTGCTAGCCCCAAATGTTCAAAAATCATGAGATTAAATAAGCCCTCATGATTTTTAAGCCAAATAATTTTGGGGGAGGGATCTTTCCTTTCTAGGTTCTGAGGCTTTAAATTGCACTTGCCTCATATTTTTGAACATTTCTCTGCAAGCATGAGAGTTAGAAATGTGCTTTAAAAATGCAGAGATCCTCATGCAAGATCTAGGTTCCAGCTACTGAGGCTTAAAAAAAATTGTGAGACTTGTGATAAAAATGGTGAGAGTTGGCACCATTGCATGTGAGGATCAAGAGGCAGAGGGTAGAAACCTTTGCTCTACTCCCCTGAGCTACACTGAGTACTCAGCTGCAGCTGTCTGATGAATTGGGTGTATGGGGTAGTTATTAAGCAATATATCACAAGCTATTAAAATTTCCATCAGAGCTAAGTATATAAAGTGAGCTTTGTGTTACCTGTCAAATGACCAGCAGGAAGATTAGTTTTTTAACAGTCTGTTGTGTGTATGTGAGATTGTTTGAAGGTACGTTTCACAAGATGCTGGAGACCATGTTGTTGCCACTTAAACGAGAGAGTTCTGAATCAATAACTTAGAGGAATTCTAAGAGGTGCTGCAAATGAAGAATTAAAATAATCCAGCTGAGATGACGTAAACAAATCCCATATGATCAGAGAAAAATGGTTGAACTTCAGCTTTAATTATTAAAACAGGTAACATCACATTCTAAGTACAAGTGAATTTAGTTTTCAATGAATTTAGGATAAAAAATGTGTATTATGGAAGTAATTCTAATGTCACCTGTGCCACTGTAAATCCAAATAAACCCCATTGAAGTAATTGAAGTTACTCTGTATTTTTAGTGGTGTAACTGAATAAAATTTGGTCCCAGGACAACAAGGAATTACAATGATGAATTTGCTCCCATGACCAATTGCAGGAATTTACAGCTGAAAACCAGAAATGAGCATTAAATTAGAAATAGAAGGCTTTGGGGAACACTAAGAATCAATCAGTATGAACTCCCTTTTCCCACAGTTATTTAATTTAGGTCTGGAAGATGCTGCAAATTCGATATTTTATGTCTGCTAATCAGGAGGAAATAGTCGATGAGTCCTAATTAAATTTTCATACTATTTATTTTCAACATTAATGTGATCCCAAAAGCTCAAAAATAGAACCCTATTTTTTAAAAAAAACCTCTCCAGAGACACATGACTTAGAATGAATCCACCACTATTTAGCCTAACCTGATTTAGTGAACTTCGACAATGTCCAAGTCCGGGGATGTTCTCTTCAGTTATCCAGAGCTACAAAAAATTATCCATGCACTATTTAACCAGAGAGATATCAGGCAAATAATTTTATCTAAGTTACTTACATGACCTGTATGTCCCCATTAACATAGTATCTCAGCACCTCCCAGTGTGTAACATCCCTACAGATTCATATGTCCCTTCCTGCTTCAACCACCATTCCAGAGGAAATGCGTCCATGCTGATGACGGATTCTGCTCGATAATTATCCAGCGCAGGGTGGACCAACACATGATCATTTTCATCATCTGAGTCAAGATGCCACCAACAGAAGGTTGATTTTCTTTTTGGTGGTTTGGGTTCTGTAGTTTCTGCATCAGAGTGTTGCTCTTTTAAGACTTCTGAAACCATGCTCCCCACTTCGCCCCTCTCAGATTTTGGAGGGCACTTTGGATTCTTAAACCTTGAGTCAAGTGCTGTAGGTATCTTTAGAAATCTGATATTGGAACCTTCTTTGTGTTTTGCCAAATCTGCAGTGAAAGTGTTCTTAAATCAAACAACATGTGCTGGGTCGTCATCCGAGACTATCATAACACAAAATATATGGCAGAATGCGGTAAAACCATGGAGCAGGAGACATACAATTCTCCTCCAAGGACTTCAGTCACAAATTTAATTAACACATTTTTTTTTAACAAGCATCATCAGCATGGAAGCATGTCCTCTGGAATGATGGTCAAAGCATGAAGAGGCATAATAATGTTTAGCATATCTGGCACATAAATACCTTGCAGTGCCGGCTACAAAAGTGTCATGTCAATGCCTGTTCTCATTTTCAGGTGACATTGTAAATAAGAAGTGGGCAGCATTATCTCCCATAAATGTAAACAAACAAACCGATTGGCTGAACAAGAAGTAGGACTGAGTGGACCTGCAGGATCTACAGTTTTACATTGTTTTGTTATGGAGTGCCATTATGTAACAAAAAAAATATACATTTGTAAGTTGCACTTTCACAATAAAGAGATTGCACTACAGTATTTATATGATGGGAATTGAAATCAAAAGTAATATAAAGTGAGCACTGTACACTTTGTATTCTGTGTTGTAATTGATATTGATATATTTGAAAATGTAGAAAAACATCCAAAAATATTTAATAAATCTCAATTGGTATTCTATTGTTTAATAGTGTGATTAAAACTGTGATTAATCGTGATTAATTTTTTTAATCGCAGTTAATTTTGTTGAGTTAATCACGTGAGTTAATTGCGATTAATTGACAGCTCTAGTTATAATGATTTTAAAGTAGCTAAATTTGGCCCTAGGAGCCCTGCTCACATACATTTAATGCAATGCTATTAAGAAACTGTGGCATAGCATGAACTATTTAAGAACTTTTTAAATGTAATACAACCTCAAAAACTTACTCAGAATGTTTCAGCCCTCATGAAACAATTCATACCATATATATCTAACCGATAGATTTGTACTTTGATTTTTGTGTCCTATGAAGTCCTGTTTTGGTAATCCTATCCAAATTTACATATTCCCTCAGAATAGAACAAACTGCATTAGAGCAAAGTCATATCACAAACTGCTGGACACATCAAATCTGTTGTTTCATGATCAATAGATAATGTAATAGAAAGAAGTGATTTCATAGCTCTTTGGAACCGGTACTGAAAGAGTTTTAGTATACCAGAACTATGTGAATTATCCTCAAACTAATAACATAGCTAAATGTGTTGTCTAGGAACATATTTCTCTCATTTGCGAACAACTGATACACTCTACTGGCACTTTATTTTGTAATGCAGTTTGTTGACACCAGAGAATTATCTAACTTAGGCATTTCTAAGGCACCGTGCACTTTGATATGTAAGGACAGATATGAAATGCGTGGATTGGTTTGGGGTGTTTTCATTATTATTTCCTATCCTTGGTTCAGTCAAATAAACAAAATGTATGCAGGAATAAGAAATGCAAAACACCTTTTCAATAGAGCTTGAACACAGATAGGGAATCCAGTTCCTCTAGTTTAATATTTAAATAAATTAATTTATGAAGTTGGGGACACAGAAAGGACTTTTCTTAACTAAAGCTGGTCAAACATTACAAAAATAAGAGTTTATGTTTATTTGGTTGCTGTTTTAAGCAAATTTGTTTAGCGTGTGTTTGCATCCCTTTTGTATTTGTTTGGTCTATGTAGGTTTTTATCAGGTCAAACATCTGAGCACCTAACATGAATATTTTAGCAAATGAGTTTACTGGCAGCAAAGCTAATATAAAAAGCAAACTTAAGTGAATACTGGGGAACATTTGCAGAAAGTGAATTTTGAATTAATAAACATGAGTATTTGCATGAGGATACTTGCTATGCTCATCCAATCACAGGGAACAAAGATATACCATGTGACCTTTGATTCCAGTTAAAACTTACTACCATAACTTGAATTTTCAACACTGAATACTCACAGGGAATAACTGCAAACAATGAGACCAATAAGTATTTGCTAAAATACTCAGCTAACAATTTTTAATATTGAATAAATTTGAGAAACTCATAACCTGGGCATGGGAAATCCCCAAACAGACAGAAGTGAAAATTGTCAAGTAAATAATTTGCTAGCTCTTATTCACCCAGTTCTCATTTTTACCCATTGAGTCCTGATTTTTAGCTGATATTAATGATGGAGGGGGAAAAAAACAAACAAGCAAAGCACTCTAAACATTTGCTGTGAATTGTCTAGACTATGATGAACCTCTCAGTTTCATTTGAAAAGGTAAACATTAGATTCTACAACCAAGTCCTAAAATTAATTTGATTTAAAATCCTGGTCCAGACCTCTAACGGGTATAAATCAGAAGATCTCTATTTCAATAGAGCTACATTAATTTACACCGACTAGGGATCTGGCCCTTTACTTGTGTCACGAATTATTTAAAAAGTACTAGATTTTGCACTTTGCTCAGCTCAGATGATTAAATACTTTAGTATTAAATACTTTGGCACTTGGGCAACGTGCAAACCTGCAGCAATCTGGTGGAATGTTTAAACCAAACAAATCTAATATAAATGGAAGTCTTTAAGAAGTTTTGTGACTAAGCCCTATTGGGCCTAGTCCAATTCTGTGATTATAGGGGAGCCAAAACTGAAAGGAATCTTGACTAAGTGGCATGGAAGTGGGGAGATGCCAGGCCATAACATGCTCCTTCATCCCTGAAGAAATTCTTGTGAAAGGGCGGAGCAAGGGAATAGCTGTGTGGGACTGACCCATGCTGACTTCATGGATGTCATAAATATCTTCATAAATGATCTGGAGGATGGTGTGGATTGCACTCTCAGCAAATTTGCGGATGATACTAAACTGGGAGGAGTGGTAGATACGCTGGAGGGCAGGGATAGGATACAGAGGGACCTAGACAAATTGGAGGATTGGGCCAAAAGAAATCTGATGAGGTTCAATAAGGATAAGTGCAGGGTCCTGCACTTAGGACGGAAGAACCCAATGCACAGCTACAGACTAGGGACCGAATGGCTAGGCAGCAGTTCTGCGGAAAAGGACCTAGGGGTGACAGTGGACGAGAAGCTGGATATGAGTCAGCAGTGTGCCCTTGTTGCCAAGAAGGCCAATGGCATTTTGGGATGTATAAGTAGGGGCATAGCCAGCAGATCGAGGGACGTGATCGTCCCCCTCTATTCGACATTGGTGAGGCCTCATCTGGAGTACTGTGTCCAGTTTTGGGCCCCACACTTCAAGAAGGATGTGGATAAATTGGAAAGAGTCCAGTGAAGGGCAACAAAAATGATTAGGGGTCTGGAACACATGACTTATGAAGAGAGGCTGAGGGAACTGGGATTGTTTAGTCTGCAGAAGAGAAGAATGAGGGGGGATTTGATAGCTGCTTTCAACTACCTGAGAGGTGGTTCCAGAGAGGATGGTTCTAGACTATTCTCAGTGGTGGAAGAGGACAGGACAAGGAGTAATGGTCTCAAGTTGCAGTGCGGGAGGTTTAGGTTGGATATTAGGAAAAACTTTTTCACTATGAGGGTGGTGAAACACTGGAATGCGTTGCCTAGGGAGGTGGTGGAATCTCCTTCCTTAGAAGTTTTTAAGGTCAGGCTTGACAAAGCCCTGGCTGGGATGATTTAATTGGGGATGGGTCCTGCTTTTGAGCAGGGGGTTGGACTAGATGACCTCCTGAGGTCCCTTCCAACCCTGATATTCTATGATTCTATGATGTTCAATTGCTGCTTCAAGTAGCTGCCTGAAGGAATCAGGCTGTCCCAAGGAGAGGGGGAAGCAGGGTTGTTGTGTGGGGGCCCTGGAACTACCCTGAATTTCTTAAGGTCTACTTGTTTAGGACATGTAACTTTTTGATTCCCTTGTGAGGAAAGGGGGAAAAGAAATCCCTCCATAACAAGCAAACAGTGGATAGGAAACCCCATGTTTTAAAACCAGAATAGGGAAGAATATGGTTCAACACTAAAGGCACTTTACATTTGATAAATTCCCCTGTTTATTTGCATTTTTAGTTCATTTAAGATCTTGTAGAAATGAAAGAAGAATGTAAAGTCTGGAAAATGTAAATATGCTAAGAGCAATTGGGAACGGGTGTAGACCTATAAGGGGAAATCAGTGTGTTCTCAGTCTGCCCATTATCAGCGTTTTGTTTGCTATACAAATATAGGAGCAGCAGAGGTGATGGATTATACAATACCACACAGTGTTTTGAGGTAATTAGTCTGCACAGTACCGTCTTTGGAAACCATAGCAACTGCACAGTAAGTCAACTGTGTTATCTAGTGATAGCCTAATAAATAACTGGTGCCACCACTGTAATATAGTAATCAAGCGCTATTTCATCAATATGCGTTAGACAGTCAGCAGTTGTATACACATGGGGCTTTTGTTGTGGGTTTCTTAGCAAGGAAATTCGTTAAACAAAGAAGGGATAATTTCACATATCTATGTAACAACAAAAAGCACTGTGTCAATCTAGTGCTGCTTCCACTCTGAATTATCAGCCATTTACCTGGCACCGCTTCTGCCACTTTGTGGAGTGACATTAAGCTAATCACCAAGTTCACTGGAATCTGGAAAGGCACAAAAATGATAAATATTGTGTTCACACTAAATTGTATTTAATATTCTGACATCATGCTATACAGATCTAGACTTCTGTAAGGTGTTTGACTTGGTATTGTATGACATTTTGATTAAAAACTTAATGATTTAAAATTAACCTGGAACACATTAAAATGTGTCCAACACATGGTTTCAAAATGTAATTGTAAACAGGGAATCAGAAACAGATATGTTTCTAGCAGGGTCCTGCAGGGCTTGGTTCTTGGCCCTGCACTATTTAACATTTTTATCAAAGACCTAGAGGAAAACAAAATCACTGATAAAGTTTGCAAGTGACAAAAATTGTGGAAGGGGTAAATAATGAAGAGGACAGGTCACTGTACAGAGTGATCTGGATTCCTTGGTAAGCTGGGGGCAAGCAAACCATAAGTATTTTAATACAGCTAAACATAAATGCATACATCTAGGAACAAAGAATATAGGCTTACAGCATAGGGCACTCTATCCTGGGAAGCAGTGACTCTGAATAAGATTTGGGGGGTCATGGTGGATAATCAGCTGAACCTGAGCTCCTAGTGCAATGCTGTGGCCAAAAGAACTAACATAATCCTTGGGTTCAAAAACAAAAATCTTGTGTAGGAGTAGAAAGTTATTTTACCTTTGTATTTGGCACTGGTGTGACTGTTGCTGAAAAACTATGCACAGTTGTGGTGTGCATAATTCAAGACAGATGTTGATAAATTGGAGAGGGTTCAGAGAAGAGCAATGAGAATAATTAAAACGATTAGAAAACATGTCGTACAGTGAGATGCAAGGAGCTTAATCTATTTAGTTTAACTAAGAGAAGGTTTGAGATTGTAATCATGATCCCTTTAGTAGCTAAATAGGGAACAAATATTTAATAATGGGGTTTTCAGTCCAGCAGAGACAGGTATAACACAAAGTTGAAGCTAGATAATATTAGACTGGAATAACGTGTACATTTAACAGTGAGGGTAATTAACCATCAGAACAATTTAGTAAGGGTTGTTTTGGATTGTCCTCTAGTGGCAATTTTTCTCTAAAACAGGATGTTTTTCTAAAAGATACGCTCTAGGAATTATTTTGGGGAAATTCTCTAGCTTGTGTCGTACAGGAGGTAACACTAGATGATCACACTGATCCCTTCTGGTCTTGGAATCTATGGATCATCAAAAAGTAAACATTTCTAGTAAGACAACTCAGTCAAAAATGGGAAGTTTTAATGCTGCCAAACATAAATCTGAAATGTGTTAGGAAGAAAGTATGGGTAAAATTCACCCCTGAGCAGAGATCCAACAAAATAAGGCTTAAGTAGTGCATTGGTTTTCTGCTGGTCCTGTGCATAGGGATGCCAAGAAGAAATAATATGCTCTGGCAGCCACCTGCCTTGCAGCAAGACAGCAGCATAGAGTATTGAGTTGATCCCCTCACCCTTACATTCCTAGCTCTGCTAATCAGGGGAGTGGAGCTAGGAGGTCTGCGGTGAATTACTGGTCTGTTTCCACCCCCACAATATTTCCTCCGTACCCAGGGAAGGGGTGAGATGGGCAGCCTGGCTCCCACTTCTTCTGCAGCCCAGCCCCCTCAGCACTGCACAGAGGGGTCACCTGGAGGCAGGAGTGGAACAGGGCTGGGCAGGGAAGAGGCAGCCAGGTGGAGCTGAGTCATTTTGGGGTTGGGGATGAGGGGGTCTGTCTCACCTCCAGGGCAGGAGTTGCTGCCAGTTCCGAGAAAGCAGCAGCCAGGGCAGGAAGCCAGGCAATAAG
Source organism: Caretta caretta (assembly GCF_965140235.1). Classification (NCBI taxonomy): domain Eukaryota; kingdom Metazoa; phylum Chordata; order Testudines; family Cheloniidae; genus Caretta; species Caretta caretta. The sequence continues at coordinate 106,165,013 of NC_134209.1, forward strand.
CTGCTCTGGATGCCCCAGGTAGACGAGTGGAGACATTGTGCCCCCACAGCCGCACTGACCACGCAGAGACTGACCACTTACTCAGCCTGTCATGTGTCTCTGAGGCCAATGCGAGTGCTTCCCTTGCCTTGCCACCCTTCCCCACCCCACTGCTGCCAGAGCCCTAGAAGCTACCCAAGCTACTTCTGCACCCTGGGCTCCTCAGCACGCACTCTAACCCCAAACATCAGCTCCTCCGTTCATGGTGAGCTTCCACCCCCTGTATTGCTAAGGGTGTCAGCCTTAATAATCCTTCAACTCCTAACACAAACATCACTTTGCTTGCTCTCCTGCTGTCCTCTATTCCTGGCAGGCTCTTCCAAACCAATTTATCATCTCAATAAGAACTGTCTTCTGCCACAAAACTCACGGAAATTGGGTAAATTAAGATTCAAACAAATGTAATTTTTCAAACGTTGAAAGAGAAGTGCTGATGAAGTGAGTGACTACATAATGAGTGAGCTGTAGCTCACGAAAGCTTATGCTCAAATAAATTGGTTAGTCTCTAAGGTGCCACAAGTACTCCTTTTCTTTTTGCGAACAGACTGACACGACTGTTACTCTGAAACCGTCTATTAACCTTGTTCAGACTCACATGTGTGTGTTGGCTAAAAATCCAGGCTGTCAACTCCTCAGGATGAGTGTCTATCACTCCTTTGAACCAGGTACAAATACTGAGTTGAAGAACAGTTTTCATAGATAAGGACAGAAAAGACCACTGTCATTATCCACTCTGACCTCCAGAAGAAACTGAGAGTCCTGGCAAAGCCTTTGATTGAACTATAGACCTTTAGGTCTTCAGTCTAACACTCTCCCAACTGATCTAATTCAATTGCTGCTGCTATAGCACAGCCTGTTGTCAGGAGCAGGACAAAGAGGTCAAATCTACAAACAAGAACTCAGTGGTTCCAAAATGTGGTGGTAAACTACAGTTTACTCGGATACTAAAGTTATAGTTATTTATCCAAACGTACACAAAGGACTTTTAGCAGGGGTATAAAACAATCACATATCAAGTTACTCTTCCATCCATCTTGATTCGTATTTGATTCATGTGCTAAGTGAAATTATTTGGGTCACATTGTTAGCTTTCACAAGGAACAGACTCCATGCAGCTGAGTTGTATTGGCTGGTCCTGGTGATGGTACTACATCATCATTCCCAAATGTCTGGGAATAAGTTAAAACTTACCATGCCTAATTTTGTGCTGAATGAGACTCCTTTCAAGCTTGCTGAAGTAAACAGGACAGCACAGGATATCAATCAATTCAGAACTGTGACCACAGTACACTCCATTGCAAACAGCTGGGAATCTCTTTTAGTTATTGTTGGGTGTTGCCACAAAAATGAAATATAAATGTCATGATGAAAAATATATTTCAACATTTTCAAATGTTCATTTTTCTGTGTAGATGTAATACTTATGTTTTGCCACATGAGGGTATGTATCCCAGTAAATAAACAGACTGAAGATGCTACTTCATCAAACAGAGATGCTAGTTACACTTCCTCTTTTAAAAAACAAAATCAGTATGACTAACACCTTGAATTATTGTACAAAGTCCGCTGATATTGTACTGGAACAGTTAACAACAACATCACTGCAATTGCAATTCTTGAGAAAAAGACTTTAAAAACATCATTTTCTGCAGCCTTGAAAAAAATCACTACAATCATTTAACAGAACAGGTATAAAAATCATCTTCCCCATCCATACTTTGATGCAGAAGCTAATGCTATTTTGTTAATTTCAGGCAATCAGATGAGTAGAAAGAAAGTAAAGATAAAGGTCCAGTTTCCTCCTTCAGTTATGCCAATTTCTATCTAGAGCAACTGCATTGATTTTAGTGGGGAGGAGGGCCTGGAAACTATGGCTTTACACAAATGTAGCTGATAGCAGTGTCTTTATTCTGCTTCCCTTATATTCATATTCTTTATGGCTCATTTCAGATAAATTGAAAGTTGAGCACAAAAATAAAAGAGATGTCTACGTAGTACCTAAAGAGACCTGGAAAAATTCAGAATAAATTACGAGTTCTGGTGAGCACTGTTATTTTATAGCAATTGTAGAGAGTTCAGTACTGTGATCACTTGTGGGTGAAGCCTATAGGGAGACTAATAAGAATAATTTGATACATTATATGTGACTTACAATGCAAGTGTCCACCTGTCTTTTGCTGAAATTGGCTGGTGCCGATGGGAATAGCCTGAACCACTGTCTGTTCTCTGTAAATGAAGGGAAGCGTTGGGGGGGGGGGGGATTTTTCTCCTGCATTGCTGTGACTTGAATTTCAATGTGAGAAGCAACTTTTACCTTTAGAATCTCAATAGCACTGAATTAACAACAAGCCCTCTCAATTCCACAGCAGTCAGCGGTGACCATGTCCTTACTAGACATTTCTGGTTAGGTGCCAAAACATTAAAAGTTTGTTCCAGATGAAACCTAGTCTGAACAGTGAGGAAGCTCTCACCATTACTAATAAGCCTACGTGAGATACTTCAACAGCCAGAATTCACAGCCTCATCAGTCACAATTAGTCAACTAATTCAGACTTTTTACAGCTTGGAAAGGATGAGGTCTTCCCCTCTGGCTCCAATTAATCTACAGTGTCAGATAGTTAAGCCTCTCCTGATCTACAAGAACAAGACAGATTTTGGATACCTCTAGTCTGATATTGCCCAAACTTGCTCCAGGATCCTCTGAAAATGGATACTAGGGTCATAGAATCATAGAATATCAGGGTTGGAAGGGACCTCAGGAGGTCATCTAGTCCAAGCCCCAGCTCAAAGCAGGACCAATCCCCAACTAAATCATCCCAGCCAGGGCTTTGTCAAGCCTGACCTTAAAAACTTCTAAGGAAGGAGATTCTACCACCTCCCTAGGTAACGCATTCCAGTGCTTCACTACCCTCCTAGTGAAAAAGTTTTTCCTAATATCCAACCTAAACCTCCCCCACTGCAACTTGAGACCATTACTATTCGTTCTGTCATCTGCTACCACTGAGAACAGTCGAGATCCATCCTCTTTGGAACCCCCTTTCAGGTAGTTCTCCTCATTCCCCTCATCCCCTCATTCTTTTCTTCCGTAGACTAAACAATCCCAGTTCCCTCAGCCTCTCCTCATAAGTCTTGTGTTCTAGTCCCCTAATCATTTTTGTTGCCCTCCGCTGGATGTTTTCCAATTTTTCCACATCCTTCTTGTAGTGCAGGGCCCAAAACTGGGCGCAGTACTCCAGATGAGGCCTCACCAATGTCTAATAGAGAGGCATGATCACATCCCTCGATCTGCTGGCAATGCCCTTACTTATACATCCCAAAATGCCATTGGCCTTCTTGGCAACAACAGCTCACTGTTGACTCAAAATACAGGGTCCAATCTTGACATTCTTACAAGGGAAGACTACAGCTGAAGACAGTGTCCCCCAAAGTCAAAAAGGAAGAATTAAGGAGTTAGCCTTTCCACCACCTGGAAGAAACTCACTCACTTGCAATACACAAGATGCCTCATTCTCAGCTTTTCTTCTTTATTTCTCTCCTTCAGTCTAGCTAAAATATTGGCCCACATACTCTAAGTCTTTTTATTTCTTTACTTTATTTTTTATACAGTGCCTGGGCTGAGTGTGACCACCTCTGGAAGAAGAATTGACTTTGCATTTTGTGAAAAAATACTTCCTTTTTTTTGTTTTAAACCTACTGCCTATTAATTTCATTTGGTGACCCCTAGTTCTTGTGTTATGAGAAGGAGCAAATAACACTTCCTTAAATTTGTTCGTCTCTAATGTGCCACAAGTACTCCTGTTCTTTTTACTTCCTTATTTACTTTCTCCACACCAGTCATGATTTTATAGAACTCTACCATATCCCCCTCTTATTGTCTCTTTTCCAAGCTGAAAAGTCCCAGTCTTATTAATCTCTCCTCATGTGGAAGCTGTTCCATACTCCTAATCATTTTTGTTGCCCTTTTCTGAACCTTTTCAATTCCTTTTCTGAGATGGGGTGACCACATCTGAATGCAGTATTCAAGATGTGGGCTACCATGGATTTATATAGAGGCAATGTATTTTCTGTCTTATTGTCTATCCCTTTCTTAATGATTCCCAGCATTCTGTCAGCTTTTTTGACTTCCACTGCACACTGAGTGGATGTTTTCAGAGAACTATTCACAGTGACTCAAGATCTTTTTCTTGAAGTCAGGCTTACTAGCCTGTAATTTTCCACGATCATCTCTGGAGCCCTATTTAAAAATTGGCATCACATTAGCTATCCTCCAGTCATTTGGTACAGAAGCTGATTTAAATGTTAGGTTACATACCACAGTTAGTAGTTCTGCAATTTTACAGTTGAGTTCCTTCAGAACTCTTGGGTGAATACCATCTGGTCCTGGCGACTTATTACTGTTTAGTTTATCAATTTGTTCCAAAACCTCCTCTAATGACACCTCAATCTTGAACAGTTCCTCAGATTTGTCATCTAAAAAGAATGGCTCAGGTTTGGGAATCTCCCTCATATCCTCAGCCGTGAAAACTGATGCAAAGAATCATTTGGTTTCTCCGCAATGGCCTTATCATCTCTGAGTGCTCCTTTAGCATCTTGATCGTCCAGTGGCCCCACTGGTTGTTTAGCAGACTTCCTGCTTGTGATGTACTTAAAAAAAAATTCTTGCTATTACTTTTTGAGTCTTTGGCTAGCTGTTCTTCAAATTCTTTTTTGGCCTTCTTAATTATATTTTTACACTTCACTTCCAGAGTTTATGCTCCTTTTTATTTTCCTCACTAGGATTTAACTTCCACTTTTTAAAGGATGCCTTTTTGCCTCTCCCTGCTTCTTTTACTTTGTTGTTTAGCCATGGTGGCACTTTTTTGGTTCTCTTACTATGTTTTTTTTAAATTTGGGATATACATTTAAGTTGAGCCTCTATTATGGTGTCTGTAAGAAGTTTCCATGCAGCTTGCAGGGATTTCATTTTTGGCACTGTACCTTTTAATTTCTGTTTAACTAACTTCCTCATTTTTGTGTAGTCCCCCTTTCTGAGATTAAATGCTACCATGGTGGGCTGCTATGTGTTTTCCCCACCACAGGGATGTTAAATTTAATTATATTATGGTCACTATTACCAAGCAATTCAGTTATATTCACCTCTTGGACCAGATCCCATGCTCCACTTAGGACAAAATCAAGAATTGCCTCTCCTATTGTGGATTACAGGACTAGCTGCTCCAAGAAGCAGTCATTAAAGGTATCAAGAAACTTTACCTCTGCATCCCATCCTGAGGTGACATGTACCCAGTCAATATGGGGATAGTTGAAATCTCCCATTATTATTAATATCTATTTTAACTCTACTAACCCACAGGTAAGTGAGGCTGGATTCAGGCTATGCATTCGTCAGCATTCAGTGAGGCCCTAGGCCTTGGCATGAGATGGTACCTGGTCTGCCAGCATCACAATCATAATTATCATAATAACTTGGTCTTTCATCAGGAAAGTCTACAAATAATTCAATTACAATTAAGTAATTGATAGAAATATAAAATCAGCCACCAATACTAGATCCCTGTATGTCATAGACTATAACAAATTTGTATGAGCCTAAGTGCTGAGCAGGAAGATGTAATCAATGGAAACATTATTAAAGATTTGTGTCACTTCTAGGAAACAAACTGAAAAGCTGTTCTCCATTGTTTTCTTTATTTGTCTTTGAAGTGTTAGGCAATGGTTATCCATGGCAAGTGACTTATTCTGCTGCAGCATTACTTGAAAAATAGAAGAATGGAGCAGTAAGTATAACAGTGAGAAAAGAGGATGACTGTTTTCATATTTCACCTGGCTATCTTTTTAAATCTTAAAAATGGGGCCTTTTTTCTCTAGCAGCATCTGAGCCAAAGTTACTAGTCATTGAAATGTTTCATTAGAGTAAAATATAGCCTACGGACTCTCAGCCTACCTACAATAGATTGCTTATACTCTTCTTTGGGGGTGACAATGTGGATTTCTGTGGCATACTGGACCTAAATTCTACATCAGGGGACCCTGAATCCTTCATGCATAGTGGTAAATTCTGCAGAAAACAAAGTCATTCATCACTGATAACGGATTGTAAAGTCATTGTACAATGTAGGGTTTTTCTAAGTGTAAAAGTGCCCCATACAATCAGTATAAACATCAACATAATTTAACACTCTCAGGCCATTTTGCTCTGTGAATACAGTCATCACAGTAACATGTTCAAAGATTTACTGCAAAAGAATACCTGCCAGAATGTATGGCCTAGGAACAGCTCCCTTTGGATTCAATCCTAAAATGCCCTCTGTTGGAATTAATAATAGTATTTGAAATTATTGATACGGGAAACTACCAAACACTAATTTAACCATAAATTCCTTTATTAAGTCCAAAGGCCAAATGGTATTTTACATAATTGCTCTAAACATGTCTAACAGCCTAAAAATAAGCAGTCACTACTCCTAACAGTAACAAAATATTGATAAGCATTGATCAAATTACTTAAAAAAGGCTAACCCCGGGGTGCTTACACCCGTATTGGTAGGCTCCAGCGTGATCAGGCACAGGTATTAGCAATGAACCCTTTAAGAGTTTGCTGTTTATACTCTTTAACAAACAGGTGAAGTCATTGCCAGAAACTTCATCTAAAAACCAATCTGAGACTATTCACCTTTATTTTCAGTCTTAATCCAGATAAGATTTACAACCTACTTTCTCCCCAAGGCCTTTCTTTCCTATTTCTTCCTCCTCCTTGCTTACCCTCAAAACAGTGGGAAGATTTGTGCTTGTTTCTTTTATGATAGTTCCTGCAGATGTTTATTTTATTTGTTACCTTTTGAACCATACATCCTTCCCACACTAAAAGCAATGCTACTTATTCTCGTGGCTTTCTTTTACTTGCTCACTGGGGCCTTTTCCTTACTAGCCACAAGCCACAAAGCAAATATATTGTTTTCTTAACTAAACTTAAACTAACTTTAATTTTTGAAATTTCATAATTATCCTACACTCTTCACAAGGGTATATCCCCACCCTGAACCTGTGCAGAGCTCTGGTGGCATTAAAATCAATGATGCATATTGATGCAGAGGTGCCCACCTGCTTCAGAGTTCAATGTGAGATCAAAATCTCAGCTCCTTCCTGGACTATGGTGTAATAAAGGCAGCCTTTTGCTGCACATACACCAAGGGTGAACAAAAGTGAGGAAAGCACCAAAAGGTCAATCTATCTCCAGAGAAAATATATGGATTACAAGAGGCAATCACAAAAAAAACCATGAAAAACAATTTTAAAAAAAGTAAAACCCTTGAGGAAAAATATAAAAGAAAAGAAGTCAAATATATACAAAAGGAAAACATGAACCATCATTGTACTACAAAGGGGAAAATGTATACTTATTGGGGCAGCCCCATGGAGATGTAATTTCTGCAAGAACTTTCCTAGTGTTTAAGAACATTCAGTGTCTAACAGTAAAAAGTTAAAAATCAGTAAAATATTGTGCAGCCAGAAGTTAAAGGCAGGGGGGAGGAAGGGGGATACCTGTATAAAATTAAAAATAGCAACAGCAAAACTTAAAAGGTTCCAGGTTTAGGATGGTGGCTCCAACAAGATTGCTGGTCTCCTACTTCTTTTAGTGTGGCAGGACCCAGAGAGTTAGAATAGGGACCTTGAACCCTCTGTATTTGCACCATCCTCTTTAGTCTTTTATTTTTTACTATATGAGGAGGAAGGCAGCATTTTGACTTGGAGGAAAAACACAAAGCATAAGATGGCATCTAAGACCCTGATCCTGCAAAGACTTATATACAAGCTTAACGGTGCACACTGACTTTCCCACTGACTTCAAGGAAGTTTGTGAAGTTAGGTAGATGCATTGTCTTTGTGGGATCAAGGCCTAAAGTTGCAGTGAATGCAAAAAAAATTATGTGGCAGCTGGAAGAAATGGTAAATTCTGCAGCAAACATTGGCATGAAATTGCAATAAATAGGAGATCCAGACGAGAGTATAATACTCAATGAAAGCTGTCTTGCTTCTTTTCCAGCCTGTTAAAGTAGTGCTGCCTTCTTTACTTTCCCTTCACCAAGAATATGACCTGGTGACCTCTCAAATTATATACTCAAAACAAACCTGCAGATGGATTTCTAGTTTGTCAAATTTACATACACAGTATATGTAGGCTATCAGTTATCTGCAGTACCTGTGCATAGCTCAAGATGGAACCCTTTATTTTCCTTCCTCTTGAAAAAAATACCAATGGCACTATATTTTTGAATATTTCAATAATCAAAGAATTAAAGTCAAAACATTCTTCTAAAACAGTGTTTTCAATTGTGAGTTGGCCTCTCTCAAAACTCTCCAATATCTTCCACAGGAGGCACAAAGCATGTCCAGTAGAAATGGATAAAACAAACGTTTTTCTTGTTTTTTCTTAGGATAAATGGGTTTGCTTCTGTGGACGCCCAAGTTGAATAACCCTGCAAGATAGATATCAAGGCTTTCATCCAGAGGCCACTGAAGTCAATGGAAAGAGTCCCAGTGGTATCAGGGGGTGTTGGATTCCACCCAGCACTTAATTTGTAATGAAAGAGGTGCCAGGGCTCAAGCAATGATTTAATTTTAAATTTTAAACTTGTTATGACTTTGAATGGGTGGCGGTATTATTGTATTACCAATGACAATAATATTGCCGCACATTCAGTCATACCAAGTTTATTTGAAAGAATGGCCTACTTTATGTAAAAAGAAAAGGAGGACTTGTGGCACCTTAGAGACTAACCAATTGATTTGAGCATAAGCTTTCGTGAGCTACAGCTCACTTCATCGGATGCATTCGATGAAGTGAGCTGTAGCTCACGAAAGCTTATGCTCAAATCAATTGGTTAGTCTCTAAGGTGCCACAAGTCCTCCTTTTCTTTTTGCAAATACAGACTAACACGGCTGCTACTATGAAACCTACTTTATGTACTAGTGTTAGATGTTTACAACCACGTATTCTACATCATTTACAAAGTAGTACTTTGTCCAGAAAAATAAATTAAAAGCAACTGCAGGAAAAAATAAAAAAATAAAAATATGTCTGAATATATTCTCTAGCTACAGACCTATCCACCTTTGCTCTGGCTTTCTCCCACGTGTTTGTACAGGATATTATTCTCCTGCATCCCTCGTTTTCTGTAACACTCCCCCGTAACACATTCTCCACTACTGTTCTTTGTTCAGCTGAAATAACAATAACTGCAGTATTATACCGTACTAATACTTAACAATCAGCTATGGTACATCACAGTAACACTTTTAAATAAATAAATAATCAATAAAAGTTGTTAATTATGTCTGCTTTGTTTTTTATAGTATTAAGAAACATTGTTAATAGAAATCAACAAATTATATTTCAGTATGGAATGAATAAATGTAACCAAACTTTAAAAAAAGATTTAAGATTTTTCCTTACCCTAACCTTGCAGTGCATGGGAGCAGTGGTTCTGGATACAGCCTTGTGCTTTACTTCTCCAGAAAATTCCATAACATAGCCATATTTCATTGGCTGTCCTCTGGTTTTCTCTCCTTGCTTCCTGAATCATCGGCTCCTCTGCACCCTCTGCGTTCTCCAGGTGACCAACTCTGAAGGCAGTGCCGCCACCACCAGCAGCACTGAAGTAAGGTCTGGTATTGCCACTCTTACCTGCACTGCTGCTGGCGGCGGTACTGCCTTCAGACCTGGGGGTCTGGCCAGCAGCCGCTGCTTTCCTGTTGCCCATCTCCGAAGGCAGCGCTGCCACCTGCATGCCTTCAGAGCTGGGCAGCCAGAGAGAGGAGCTGCTGGCCAGGCACCCAGCTCTGAAGACAGCGCCACCCCGAGCAGCAGCACAGAAATAAGGGTAACAGGACGTATGGGATACCAGTCCCACTGCAGGGCTCTACCCCCTACCATTTTTTTCATCTGCCTCATTTTCCACACGCATACCCTGGCTTTGCACCCTGTGTAGCTGCCTCACTTGCCCCACCCTGGGTTTCGTCCCTAATGGGTACAACTGTGTTGTGAATTTTAAGAAAAAACACATTTCCTAGCAAAAAAAAAATAGAGATTTTTTTTACTTTCATAACTGACGTGGCAAGCCCAGAGGTGCCGGGGCTACAAACTACCAAGTCTAGCGGTGCTGGGGCTCAGCCCCGGCAATACCCAGCACAAATTAATCTCTGATTCCAACATATCCACACACAGGGCAAGATTCTTTCTTGAAATAACTCCACTAGCTTCAGCTTATCAACAAAATCTCCGATTTAGCTCACATTTTTCCCCTGAGAGATTCCCTTACAATGTTTAAAAATATACACATTACAAGACGTCTGAATAATTGCCATGTGGCAGAGTTAAAGAGATTCTGCCCTATTTCATTATAACCAGGTCAGTTCCATGTAATCTGTTTGTGGAGAGAAATCTCCCATACAGAGGTGGGTGACCAAGACTCCAGTCGCCGAAGCACCCACTAGATGCTCTTTATGCAGAAGAGGCTTTGCAGCAGTGGGAGGGGGAGCATGGCTGAGGAAAGACCAAAGGATCAGCCATACTCCCCAGCACCACTCTTTTGTGTTTCCTCTTCTCCTGTCAGGGCTCTGTCACAATAGAGGGGAAGGGGTGACATAGTAAAGGGACCTGGACCCCCCCCCCACTCCACTGGCTCCCAACCCAGTTCCCTAAAGGGGTTTTGTAGTGTCCAGACCACCCAATGGTCCAGCCCAAGTTACACTTCCCGCTTCATCTCTTCTTACTGGGCTGGAGCTCCTCCCTTTGGGGCACAGACACAATCTTAGTAGTAGCAATTTACTCTGCCCATGGGATTAACATCCTGCTCTTCAGGACCTCTCGTGGTTTCCCATCTCCAAAAATGGGGAGAGAAATCCAGATCACTGCTTCTGGAGTGGATTTATCAATGTTTTAGTCACTCTGCCCCCAATTCCACGTGTTACCCTCATTTCCTGTTGCAACCTGTAGTCCCTTCCTCAGGAGCATGCCCCACAGCTGCCGAGGGGCAGGGCCCCACAGCCCACTATTGCTTCATGCCTTGCTCTGATTAGTGTGGGGTTTGATATCTGAAGGAGAGTTAATGCACCATAAAGTACATTAAATTTCTCTGGGGTCCCCTCTGCAGCTGCTACTGATCATATGAAAAATGGACCCACCCAACCACAGCCTGGCTCCTACTCCTGGGAAGATGAGATGAGATGTTTGAGGAGGGCAGTTTGTCTCTTGTGCACAGATCTCCAGGATTCATAGGGCAAAGAGGGCTTTCCCCTATACATTTTACAGCGTATCAAACACCTAACCCTTTCAGATATTTGCAGGAGACTCTGTGAAAGAAACTTATTGTATTCTCTTGCTTCTCTGACCCTTCCTGGGAGAAGGTGAGCTGGTCCTTGGAGTTTTGCTCTAGTATGGTCCCATGAATGTAATATTAGTCTGAATGACTAAGCATAGAATTATGGAGAGTTGCTATTATAGGTCTGCTTTTGGTGCCATGCAAGTTGGCCAAAGCTAAACCAATCCACTTTTATTTCACACATTATTTTACAACAGGACAGACATTTTCTGTAAAGTCTGAGGCAAACATATCTGACATATTAGGAAAATGAGGTGATCGCACCTTTTAAAGATTTTCCTAATCATTTTGGATGGTTATAATTCCAAAACAGTCTCCACATTTGTTTTGCCTACAGTCTCCACATTTTTTTTTCACTTGGTCATCAAGAGGGCTGGTTCTTCTGACTAGTTCTAGGAGATTTCTTTGTGGAATTATTTATGGAAATCACTGGCAAAATTCCTTATTTCAAAATTATTTATTTCATTAGAACCAAGACTGGGCAGTAACAAGCAATTTCCATCTTCTTTCCAGATCACAGAGCTTCTAAAGCCAGCAGGGCTGCAATGTAAATGGTCACAAGGGTAGAAATAGCAAATAAGAAATTTTATACAGGTGGGTAAAGAGTCTGGTAGGAGAACAGGAGAAAGAACCACATGGGAGCAGTAGAGACTGATCTGTGGGTGAGCAGAAGGGATCGAGTCACATGGGGAGTAGTGAGGACAATCCAGTAGGAAAGGGCAGCCAGCTACCACTCCAGAGATTATTCCTCAATTCCATTAAATTCAGCTGATATGTCCCCAAACTTCTATGATGGAACGAGCAAGAAGCAGGCAAACCCTACAGTGGGACAAAATGGTCCAGCCTGGAGACTGTGAAAAGAAGCCACATGTGAAGACTGAGGTTGATCTGGGGAGGAACATGGCCCATCTCTTTGCAGCATGTAGGCTTTTCAGGGACAGGGGTTGAAGGAATGGGAAGGCAGTATACACATGGGTGGAGAAATTAATCACACAGGAAGCTCCAGTAATAGAAGGTTGGGAAGTCTGACTTAAGAATAAAAGACCCTCATTAGAACTTTATATTTGTCTGAAAAACAAACATATTAGACTGGAAATTCAAAGTTAATATCACAATTTTAAAAACTCAAACGTATGGAAACATACAAGATAATCTAAACATCAACCTACCCTTATATCACTAACCACAAAGCAACCAAAAAATAAGAGACAATCCTACCCTTAAACAATGCACATTGCAACACAGGCTCTAAAACTTGAGGATTGAACTGGTCCTCAATACCTGACTCTTGATGATGTATTGTACACTGCTGTGGCATTTAATGCAAATTGCCCATCTTTACAACAGTGAAGTGAACTACTTCTGCCTTCCTTAAATCTATATGTAGTCATCAGAAAAAGACAGGTTTTTACATCTCTTCACTAGAAGTGCCCACATCCAGGACAATCTTTCAGAACAATTTCCCAGAGAGATTTGTTTTCACATGTGTATGTGTTGCCATACTATGAGACTTTGATACACAATCTACATCTGCAAACTTCTTAAGGGGTGGACCAAAATTAGGTGCAGACATGCCAGGGATGCAAAATGAAGGGAAAATTGCACTTAGATATCACATGCTTATGTACAAAACCAACGGTAATTGCTACAGAGTTCCTGACTATGCATGCAAAATGCAAAAATAGATTCAATTTATTGGATTTTAAATGTCTGCAGCCAAAGGCTTTCCCTACCCCCAACCCCAACCCCAACCCCAACCCCTGCCCTGGCAATTTTAATTCCAGATTAATGAAGTTCTTTTGCTTGAGATTATTGTTAGTGATGCCACTATGTGCTGAATAACTGAAAATATTTCAAGTGTGAGCAAACAAGGTGATGCGTGACACAGAGGGTGGGTGATGTTGATTTACCACGGAAAGTTACTTGGAGTATACAAGTTTACTGAATCACTGGAGACCAGTTTCACTCCTGTTACCAGAAAAAAATGGCAGAATCAATTCTGACAATTCATTAATCAGAGAACATACTGTGAGCACAACCATTCCTTGGGTTGGCAGTTCAGAGCAGTGTCAAATCAATGTGACAAGTCTACTATGGGTCAATGGATCAGCTTTTGCCTTTCTTGCATGACCCTCCCCATACTCACCTGGTTGATCTGAGCAGTACTGATAAGTTTAGGAGAGAACTGTATAGAGTTCTCTCTACGTGCCCCTCTCCTGCTAGATGGTGTCAATTTTGCTTCTGAAAACATTAGCCAGATCCTGAGTACAGATTGATTTCAGATGGTGGCCTCAGTCTAGCAATCAGATCTGCAGGAATGAAACTGATTCCAAGACTGGGGTTTATGAGGGAAGATGAAAAGAGTGATCAAGGAAAAAAATAAAGCTGAAGGTAGAGACAAACTAGTAGGACTTGGAGTATCCTTTCATGGGGTTTACAAACCCTCACTAAAGCCAAGTCCAGGGAAAGGCTAGAGAAGTACTTGGCCAGGAAAGCTCCACCCCTCAGGCACTGCTGAGCATGCTCCTGGGGAAATGAGAAGTATAAAAAGAGCTCCAGCAGCCCAAGTAGGAGAGGAGAGAAGCTATTTCTAGGATGAGCTTGCCCTGAGACAGGAAGAGAAGAGGCTCTTGGTGAGGGGATCTGGCTGTGAGTCTTCCCCTCCTTCCTTTGAGACATCACTCCAGGCATAGAGAGACTTGTGTGGGGGCACCAGAGGGTTGTCTGCATCAAACCTGATACTGGTGGTTTGGAGCAAAGGATTATAATGAAACAGCGGTCATGGTCCAAACTGAGATATTGGGTGGGATAGGAAGTGGCCCAGGAGAAGGTGAACAGGTGGTGGGCCAAGTGTAGGCCAGCCTGGGCTGCCATTCTTTCAGGCCCCTGGGCTGGGACCTGGTGGAGCGGGAAGGCCTGGGTCCGCCCCCCTCACCCCACCCGGATTCCTCTATGCCTAGCCCTGACATGGGCAAGACCAGAGATTTAGCAGCAATGAAGCTGACCCAGCTGAACCCAATTCAGGGGTCCTGGACACATTGGATGAAAAGAGATGCCACTAGGCCTGCTGACAGAACCAACAGCCCTCCTACATATAGATTCATAGATACCAAGGTCAGAAGGGACCATTATGATCATCTAGTCCGACCTCCTGCACAAAGCAGGCCACAGAACCTCACCCACCCACTCCTGCGAAAAACCTCTCACCTATGTCTGAGCTATTGAAGTCCTCAAATCATGGTTTAAAGACTTCAAGGAGCAGAGAATCCTGCAGCAAGTGACCCGTGCCCCATGCTACAGAGGAAGGCAAAAAACCTCCAGGGCCTCTTCCAATCTGCCCTGGAGGAAAATTCCTTCCCGACCCCAAATATGGTGATCAGCTGAACCCTGAGCATATGGGCAAGATTCACCAGCCAGATTCCCAGGAAAGAAATATTGCTGTGTAAGGTGATTGAGACAGGATCCTCTTTTTGTAATTTCACATTCCTCAGCTGGTGCAAATCTGCAAACTCCCCCGAAGGCAATGGAGCTACACCAGTTTATATCCTCTGAGGATCTAGCATACTTTTTTTGGTGGAATGGGATATCTAATATGTGTGGGATGTCTTTTATTTTGCAAAGACATAGATACCTAAATAATGCATGCCTATGGCACACACCTTGCTTTTAAAAAATATTGATAGAGTAGGTGCCGGTACAACAAAAAGACTAGCAGACTGTGGCATTTAATTTAGCCTGCAAAGGCCCTCTAAAATAATTACTGGGAGTGAAATGTTGATTCTGTTGCTATTTCCTGAAACCAATCACTTTTTTAAACATACGATTGTAAAACCTTTAAATAATGTAATGCAAGTCTGTTCATTAATTGCTCAACTGAGCAAGTACACTGTTTCTTTCTGGTTTTGTTTGGCTATTTTAATAAGTATAGCATAATATAAATGTTATATTCCAGTGAGCACTGTGAAGGGAGGTTTACTACACCACTTCTTCAAAGGAAAAAATTATACAATTCCACAGCTGTCTGACTGGCTTAGTTACTGAGATAAGTGATAATTGTCTAATGTTGGCATAGAAATATCTTTTAGGAAACATACAAGCTATTACCAATTCAAAAGCTTAGAGACTGACACTAAGTGAAGGTAGGCAGTGGTACAGAAAGGGTTGATTCCTTATGGTGGAACTAACTTCAGAATATAAATCCTGTGGGTGTCTTATTGTGTATCCCATAAAAAATTGTAAATGTCTTTGTACTGTTACCATTTTTATTGTCTTTTTATTTATTACTACTTTTGTAGTTGGACAATACATCCATTCTCCTCCTGGCAAATGAAGGATTGTGACATAACACAGCTCGAAGAATTCAGGGATATTATTTTCTTACTTTTCTTGGACAATATGTGTCTGAACAATAACTAAATAAGCAATCACAAAGAAGCAATTTGTAAATGCTGCCTTGAACCCACACTTCCTGTTGTGCTCAACGCATCCTTTCAGAGCTCATCCCTTCTTTTCTGGTCTTCATCAAATAAATTATCATTAATCTTATGGCCTCTATGAAGTAAAGGATCCCCTCCCTAGACCTCTTTCCAACTCCAGTTTTCACCCTGTAGGACACCTTATAGTACTACCATTGTTAGCTACTTCATTTCAACTGGATTTCCCATCTCACTTAAAGCTGCTGCTATCACCCCTCTTCTGCAAAAACTTCTTTGATAATTCCCATTTCGCCTCAAACATCCATTTCTAGAGCAAATAGTCTTCTCTCAAAACATCTCTGCCGTTGAATCTTCCTGTTTGCTTTCAGCCTGACTTTCCATTCTTCAACCCTCTAACAGCAATGTACCCACCCCCTTTCCCCAGCTGCCTGATGACCTACTTCTTGCCTGTGAGCATGGATCCATCTCACACCTCATTCTATTTGATCTCAGAGTGGCGTCTGATATGATCACTCACCCTTCTGGATTGCCTGCAAAAGAGTGTCGGGGAGGGATCTGCAAGTGCAAAGCCGTGATGGAAAAGGAGACTTGAGCTGTGAAAGAGCCGCAGGGGAGATGATTATTAGTTTAAAAAATGGAAATTCTACAAGAATGTGTTTTGTGTCTTGAAGTGAAAAACAGAACAAGTTGCCCTCTCACGTTTTTAAGCTGTTCATCTTGATATCATTACCTACGAGGAGATTGCCTTACAGTGTGAGACTAATACAGCCATTTTCCAGATGACTTCCTCTCCTGTTACAACATTGTTTTGGCTGTGTCAGAAGCACTAGATCATCTCTGTTTTACCACATTTGCAGATGCTATCTCTTCTCTGCTCTCTCAATGATTCTTTTCCCCTCATTTTTAATTATGCTTTTTTATGAAGATGATGTCATTTTAATAGACTTCCATACACTTGATCAAAGACTATGGTAACTGATATTCCCAGCTATACTGCTGAAAGTCAGCACCTCAGACTGATGGGAGGAGAGGGTTAATAGGACTACATAAATTGGGGGAGGAGGGGAAACAGGCGAGAAAAGAGGTGCTGAGAGAGAGAGACAGGACCTGAGCTTGTACAGATTGGGAGGGGAGGGAGAGAGGACAAGTGTGGGGGGGCAGAAACTGGAGGGAGGAAGAGACAATGTGGGAGGAGGTAGAAATGAAGGGGAGAGGGAAAGAGATAAGAAGTTTTCTCTTCTCTCTCCCTCATCTTAAATTTAAAAACAGATTGTGGGAGTCGGGTTGAGTCAGAAAAAGCTAATTTTCATCTGGGGAAAAATGTCACTCAAAGACCTGCATAGCTCTTGGCAACTATGGATGTGAATACAACATTACAGGGTATAAAGAGATAGGTATGACAACAGGATCAGCACTGAGATCACTGATGCTAGCCTTGTGTTTACATAGTTTAACCTAAAAAGGTGAGTTTCCAAAGTTCCTAAAAAATTTTTTTGAGAAAATACTGGGGGCAGTAAATGAAAATCAAGCCAGCCCACTCATGCTGATTTGGAGAAGCAGCACTTATGGTTCATTGCATGAAGTGTTAAGAAATAAGCCAGGGTTCAAAATTAAATTGCATAACAGGAAGTAGTATACAATATTCAGGCCAGAAAGTAAACTTGGGAAGAGAAGTATGATGATGAATAACACATTAACATCTCTGCAACATTGGTGGCATCTTAAAGAAAGAAGGCACAAAGATGTGGAGTTTTAAAGAGATAGGTGAAGCACTAGATGGCAGACATTCCTGTCTTTGGAATATTTTGAAGGTGTTTTAGTAGTGAGACTGTATCTAGGCCTTCCACATGTGTGGGAGGCAGGGTGTGAGGAGTTTCCTCCACACCGTGTGAGACCCATGTAACAATCAGGCATAACCAAAATCCCAGCATACTCCCACCGGGATGCATGATGTCACTAAAGGGGCCTGGAGAAATAGTGTCAGCTATGGCCCCATCCCACACTGGCCAATACAGCATGTCCAGCATGTAGGTATGATGAAAGGGGACGTATGCCAGGGAACTGTGGCTGGTATTCTCCCAGGGCTTCCCCCTCAACCCTCTAGGGCAGTGTGTGTCTGTAACTCCCACAGTACAGAATTGTGCCTTAGAGGTACAAGGGTCCTATGTAAGAGGAAGGGTATTGCTGACCAAAATGTCTGAGGTCATGATGAATATGAAATCAGAAGAAAGCTTATCCATGTGTTACCTGTAGTATAGGGATGGAAAAATAATATGTATGTGTATGTGTTCATCTGTGAAAGGAATATGATATTTTAAACATTTAAGTTTAAAGTTAGAGATCTAATGGCCTAGTTCCATTTCACCTTGTAAAACCACCTGGTTTATATTCACTGTTCAGGAAACACCACACAGCCTACCTATGTATGAATGATGCATTAAAATATCTATAGTATATTAGTCCACAGCTGTATCTACTTTAGCTTCTGGTCTGTTTCTGTGGTTATATAATTCCCTAAAAATATGACCTCAAGAAGGGTGATAATGTTACAATGGTTATAAAACCGCATATGTAGCTCTGAATTAACGTCTTCCTTCCAGAAATGACATCAGAAACCATAGCCGCAGCAACCTGTAGATGGATAGATAGATAAAAACCACTTGCTTATCAGAACACCCAGCCTGCAGCTACCCAGATGTTCAACTGGAAATCCGCAACATCTCCACAGGAATCTCTTCCCTTTTCATGAAGAAACACTAAATGCCTGCATACTTTCTTGGCAACAGCCGTATTGAAATAACCATTAAGATACAGCACAGAGGAAACTTAAATCCCCTTCTGCAAAGATGAGTCTTGTTGGTTAGGATCGATGCTGAGATACTTACATAATGACTCTTTTGTTTGGAGGAAGATCAAAAAGTACATTTATAGCAAAGAATGAAATTGTAATATTTTGACAATGAAATAGTTTTTGTTTAAAGTCTGGCATTTCAGTAGTACCATAGAGTTTTATATTGTTAAATTTAACCACAGACTACTATTGGGAACTATAAAGGTCTTAATTGATTGGACCTTTTCTTCATGAAACAGGGATTCACAGAAGTTAAACAAAACACGCACCTCTTTTTTATTTATATTTCTCCTGTTTCTCTCCCCTGAAGATTTCTTAATATCCCCCCTTAGTACAGAATAAAGCCAGCCCACTGCTACCACTAGCACTGCCCAGAGGAATTGCTGCAGTGAGCTGCATTACATCATATCTAGTGCTGCAAACTCTGAACCATCAGGTACTTGCCACAGTCCGAGGTACGATACTAGCCTAGATAGGTTTCAGAGTAACAGCCGTGTTAGTCTGTATTCGCAAAAAGAAAAGGAGTACTTGTGGCACCTTAGAGACTAACCAATTTATTTGAGCATGAGCTTTCGTGAGCTACAGCTCACTTCATCGGATGCATACCGTGGAAACTGCAGCAGACTTTATATACACACAGAGAATATGAGGTGGGAGGAGGTATTGTTTCATATTCTCTGTGTGTATATAAAGTCTGCTGCAGTTTCCACGGTATGCATCCGATGAAGTGAGCTGTAGCTCACGAAAGCTCATGCTCAAATAAATTGGTTAGTCTCTAAGGTGCCACAAGTACTCCTTTTCTTTTAGCCTAGATAGATCACTTGTCTGATCACTATGGCAATTCCTATGTTCCAAAGTGAAACCATTTTTGGTTTGGTGTGGCAGACTTGAATGTGGCCAGTTTGAGCAAGTCTGTATTTCCATTTCAACCTTAAAGCCAGCCCAAGTTGAGAGGCCTGTTGATGGATTTCAGGTAAACACAGCAGTAGAGTAAAAGCACATGTGCAATTTTATAGGTAACACACTTATTATAATGATATTAGGAGAGTTTTACATAAGTTTGCACACCATCTCCATTTGTTTGTGCAGGGCCGAGAACATTTTGGGTGCTACATCAATATAAAAATAATACATGGTGTCTTATGCCCCTCAGTGAGTGGCATGAGAGAAAATATAGGGTGCTGAAGTATTTCTGACGGCCTGTCTCATTAGTGTGGAGAGCATTAACCAGGCAGGGTTTCTAATGAGCAGCATGTTAAATCACAACACCGGAAATGATGCCCCCCATTAGTATTCTGTTGAACAAAGTAATGTTTTCCTTTATATCATTCCTTCTGGAGCATCCTACAAAAGGGGTCCCTCCAACAACCACGTCATAAAAGGAGAAAAAATTGGATGAAGCATGATTAAGCCCTTAAGGGACTAGTCAAAAGACTAGGCTAGGCTATTTTGTCTGTTGCATTTTCTGAATAGGAACATGAAAGGAATTATCAGTGAAGTGTAGAGACCTTTTTGTTACCCACAAAAGATGTTTAGATGGTTTTCTCATCCCTTTAATATTTTTGAGAATTTAAAAACTTTTATTGTCTCAGATCTGAACAAAAAGTCAGAACTCAAATGGTTGCGAATTGAAAGCAGAATTGTTCTTCCATTTTGGCCACTGACTTACTGTAGGCATTGGACCAAAAAAAAAAATCTGTGCCTCAGTTTACCCAACTGCAAAATGGTATTCTAAATAATACCTCCCAGAAGTGGACGGTAATTGAGAAAGGTTTGTTAAGCAGACCTCACAGATGTGTTCTCCAAATCACCTTCACAAAAAGTTCTCCAAGAAGGTAAATATGTGGATTTTGTCCCATCCCTTTATTAACAGGTGTCAAAAGTATCTGAATCTTTACAGAATTTGACAGGGGTGTATAATTAGAAAAGGGGTTAATACTTTTCCTCTAGCAAGAGGAAGAACCACAGTTGCATAATCCAAGTGCAAGTATTTGTAAAGCAATGGAGTTGGATCAGCTTTAGAAAATTAATTTCCCCAGCACACCACACACTGAGAAATGCATTGAGTGGAATTTGGGGGCGAGTCTAGCAGCAAAGACTTGAAGGATGGGTGGAGCTAAGTGGGAAGTAAGAGCATATTTTCCTCTTGGTCTCTGAAACTTGAATGAACTAAGCCTAATTTCAGTCAAACTGTTCAGAAAACAAAAAGAAAAGGAGTACTTGTGGCACCTTAGAGACTAACCAATTTATTTGAGCATGAGCTTTCGTGAGCTACAGCTCACTTCATCGGATGCATACCGTGGAAACTGCAGCAGACTTTATATACACACAGAGAATATGAAACAATACCTCCTCCCACCCCACTGTCCTGCTGGTAATAGCTTATCTAAAGTGATCATCAGGTTGGGCCATTTCCAGCACAAATCCAGGTTTTCTCACCCTCCACCCCCCCACACAAATTCACTCTCCTGCTGGTGATAGCCCATCCAAAGTGACAACTCTTTACACAATGTGCATGATAATCAAGTTGGGCCATTTCCTGCACAAATCCAGGTTCTCAATTCCTCACCCCCCTCCCAAAAACCACACACACAAACTCACTCTCCTGCTGGTAATAGCTCATCCAAAGTGACCACTCTCCCTACAATGTGCATGATAATCAAGGTGGGCCATTTCCAGCACAAATCCAGGTTTTCTCACACACCCCCCACCCCCATACACACACAAACTCACTCTCCTGCTGGTAATAGCTCATCCAAACTGACCACTCTCCAAGTTGGAGAGCTATTACCAGCAGGAGAGTGAGTTTGTGTGTGTGGTTTTTGGGAGGGGGGTGAGGGGGTGAGAGAACCTGGATTTGTGCAGGAAATGGCCCAACTTGATTATCATGCACATTGTGTAAAGAGTTGTCACTTTGGATGGGCTATCACCAGCAGGAGAGTGAATTTGTGTGGGGGGGTGGAGGGTGAGAAAACCTGGATTTGTGCTGGAAATGGCCCAACCTGATGATCACTTTAGATAAGCTATTACCAGCAGGACAGTGGGGTGGGAGGAGGTATTGTTTCATATTCTCTGTGTGTATATAAAGTCTGCTGCAGTTTCCACGGTATGCATCCGATGAAGTGAGCTGTAGCTCACGAAAGCTCATGCTCAAATAAATTGGTTAGTCTCTAAGGTGCCACAAGTACTCCTTTTCTTTTTGCGAATACAAACTAACATGGCTGTTACTCTGAAACCTGTTCAGAGAACAGAAATTCCATTTCACAGCAGAGTATTCACGTTTTGAAATTTGTTTTTGTTCCAGTTAGGAATGAAACTAGAAAATCTCTGCAAAAGACAATCTAGGAAAAAAATAATTTTGGACTGATCAAAACATTTCGTTTTGACAAAATCAAGATATTTCCTTGTTGCTTTTGCCTTCTTTTAGTTTATATGTTCTAATACAAAGTTAAAAAATACCAAATGAAAAGTCATTTCAAAAGGGAAAAATAAAATCTTTTCAACCTTTTTATATTTTCACCTTTTTTTAAGAAATGAAATTTCAGCTAAACTGATATGATTTTACAAAGCGTTTCAATTTTGATGGAACTGCATTCTCCAACGGAAAACTGATGAAGTGAGCTGTAGCTCACGAAAGCTTAGGCTCAAATAAATTGGTTAGTCTCTAAGGTGTCACTAGTACTCCTTTTCTTTTTTGTTCCACTGAAGTTTTACTGAACTGCTCTATATTTCAGATTTTTGGTTTATACTTTATCTGAGCAAAGCCATAATAAAGGGCTGAGGACATTCCTTACAAGTGTTCTTCTATTTTACTATAACACATACAAATGACTCTCATATATGCAGAATTCTTTGCTGCTCTGACCACAGGATCTGCTTCCCAAAGTATCCCAAGTTAAAATCATATAATGAAACATTACCATACATTAGGCTTACTATTTTGCATCAGCTTTAGATAGAGGTTATATAAAACTCTTCATTATGACAAGATGATAAGCCTTACATGAATTTCATAATGAAGTTCAAATACATTAATATGTACTACTGTGTGAAAGAGCATTTAGTTTCCATAGCAGCTGAAAAATTTGGATAGTTGTCAGGGTCTTTTCTTTCCTTTTTTTTTTTTTTTTTAATTGTTATGGTTGAAAAGAATCTAAAGGAGGAAGAACATTTTTATATCATTAGGAGGGCAGCATATACCTCAGAGGTTAAGGTGGCTCTAGACTGGAATGAGCCCCAAGGAACTCTTCATTATTATCTACAAATCACTAGTGCATCCTGATAGCACTTTTAATAGGTCAGGGTTTTTTTAATATTCTATTTACATCTGATTCGTCTGTGGGAGGGTAATTATATGGAAAGAACAGACAGCCCAGGTGTTCAACTTCCTCAGGCCACTGGGACAGAAACAGACAGCTGTAAACTTGTATTTCCAGCTAAATCTATTCTGGATATTGAAGTGGGCATTGTGCTATTTTATTATACAAATCAACTTCACAAGCCCTTCTGGATTCCAGGTCAAAGAAAAAGACTACACAAGATTCTTTTAGCTAAATCTACTTCTCTGTGAGTCAAGAAAATTTTTAAACAATGACATTCCAGGCACAGTTATGCCTCTTGTTCAACATCTTCATTAATGATCTGTATGATCAGATGCATTGCACCCTCAACAAGTTCATGGATGACACTAAGCTGGTAGGGGAGGGGGAGAGGTAGATACATTGGAGGGTAGGGATAGGGTCCAGAGTGACCTAGACAAATTGGAGGATTGGGCCAAAAGAAATCCGATGAGGTTCAACAAGGACAAGTGCAGAGTCCTGCACTTAGGATGGAAGAATCCCATGCACTGCTACAGGCTGGGGAGCGACTTCTGCAGCAGTTCTGCAGAAAAGGACCTGGTGATTACAGTGGACGAGAAGCTGGATATGAGTCAACAGTGTGCTCTTGTTGCCAAGAAGACTAATGGCATATTGGACTGCATTAGTAGGAGCATTGCCAGCCAATCAAGGGAAGTGATTATTCCCCTCTATTCGACACTGGTGAGGCCACATCTGTAGTACTGCATCCAGTTTTGGGGCCCCCACTACAGAAAGGTGTGGACAAATTGGAGAGAGTCCAGCAGAGGGCAATGAAAAAGATTAGCAGGCTGGGGCACATGACTTATGAGGAGAAGCTGAGGGAACTGGGCTTATTTAGTCTGCAGAAGAGAAGAGTGAAGGGGGATTTGATAGCAGCCTTCAACTACCTTGACACGATAACAAGCCTTGTGGACGGGGGAAGCGGTAGACATGGTATACCTTGACTTTAGTAAAACTTTTGATACTGTCTCACATGACCTTCTCATAAACAAACTAGGGAAATGCAATCTAGATGGCGCTACTATAAGGTGAGTGAAAAACTGGTTAGAAAACCGTTCCTAGAGAGTTCACAGACCTCACAGTGTTTCACAGTCATGCTGGAAGGACATACCAAGTGGGTCCAGCGGGGATCAGTTCTGCATCCAGTTCAGTTCAATATCATCAGTGATTTAGATAATGGCATAGAGAGTACACTTACAAAGTTTGCGGATGATACCAAGCTGGGAGGGGTCGCAAATGCTTTGGAGAATAGGATTAAAATTCAAAATAATCTGGATAAACTGGAGAAATGGTCTGAAGTAAATAGGATGAAATTCAATAAGGACAAATGCAAAGTATTCCATTTAGGAAGCAACTATCAGTTGCAAACATACAAAATGGGAAATAAGTGCCTACGAAGGAGTACTGTGGAAAGGGATCTGTGGATTACACATTAAATATTATTCAGCAGTGTAACGCTGTTGGAAAAAAAGCAAACATCATTCTGGGATGTATTAGCAGGAGTGTTGTAAGCAAGATACGAGAAGTAATTCTTCTGCTCTACTCTGCACTGATTAGGCCTCAACTGGAGTATTGTGTCCAGTTCTGGGTGCCACATTTCAGGAAGAGTGTGGACAAATTGGAGAGAGTCCAGAGGAGAGCAACAAAAATGATTAAAGGTCTAGAAAACATGACTTATGAGGAAAGATTGATAAAATTGGGTTTGTTTAGTCTAGAAAAGAGAAGACCGAGGGGGGACATGATAATAGTTTTCAAGTACGTAAAAGATTATTACAAGGAGAAGGGAGAAAAATTGTTTTTCTTAATCTCTGAGGATAGGAGAAGAAGCAATGGGCTTAAATTGCAGCAAGGGAGGTTTAGGTTGGACATTAGGAAAAACTTCTTGTCAGGGTGACTAAGCACTGGAATAAATTGCATAGGGAGGTTGTGGAATCTCCATTATTGGAGATTTTTAAGAGCAGGTTAGACAAACATCTGTCAGGAATGGTCTAGATAATATTTAGTCCAGCCATGAATGCAGGGACCTGGACTGGATGACCTCTCAAGGTCCCTTCCAGTCCTATGATTCTACCTGAAGGGGGATTCCAAAGAGGATGGAGCTAGGCTGTTCTCAGTGGTGGCAGGTGACAGAACAAGAAGCAGTGGTCTCAAGTTGCAGTTGGGAAGGTCCAGGTTGGATATTAGGAAAAACTATTTCACTAGGAGAGTGGTGAAACACTGGAATGGGTTACCTAGGGAGGTGGTGGAATCTCCATCCTTAGATGTTTTTAAGGCCCCGCTTGACAAAGCCCTGGCTAGGATGATTTAGTTGGGGTTGGTCCTGCTTTGAGCAGGGGGTTGGACTAGATGACCTCCTGAGGTCTCTTCCAACCCTAATCTTCTATGATTCTTGTATGGCTGTAACAGTCTGGGGAGATAGGAGGAGAAACGTTACCCCAGCTGACTTGGCTGGAAGCAGCATCTATTAGGTCATGTTGATACTGCAATTGGTGGTGTACATGCAGCATGTATAGCTATACCTGAGCTATCTTTAATTTAAGTAGCTTGGGTACCAATAGCATTGAAGTTGCAGCAACATGAGCTAGCCTCCTGAGTGCAAGCCCACCAGGGAAC
This sequence comes from Caretta caretta, assembly GCF_965140235.1. Lineage (NCBI taxonomy): Eukaryota > Metazoa > Chordata > Testudines > Cheloniidae > Caretta > Caretta caretta. The sequence continues at coordinate 106,190,691 of NC_134209.1, forward strand.
GTGGGTATGTACTCTTGTGGCTAGCCCATGTTTCTGCAACTTCACTGCTATTGGTACCTGAGTTAGCTAGATTAAAGCTAGCCTAGATATTCTACCCAGCTCCAACTGCAGATTACACATTTCTCCAAGCAAGGAATTTACCTCCTGTGCTCTGCTCTGGGATGCACCCTTACTCCTTCTGTAAAACAGTATAGGCAGCAGTTCCTGTGATGGGGTATACAAAGGACACACTGGGCCCAAAGGAGTTAAAAGGCAACATGCACTGCAAGCACACTCTAACTGGAGGAATGGGTTAAAAGGAGCTCAGAAGGACAGGCGTGGGGTAGTGGACGGGCGACAGAAGAATCCTTTTCTGGGAAGCCAGACAGAAGGTAGAGCTTGAGAGGCAATCACTGAGCAAGTAAGGCCCCCAAGCAGTGCCTTCTTCAACCACCATTCAGTTTGAGAAACATCAGGTTTTGCAGGGCACTGCTCCTTTGGACTTTTTTGTGACATTATTGACATTATAGAGGCCATGCCCCAGACTGAAGGAGCACATAGGTAGGAAGTAGCCTAGGATGGCAGAGAAGAAACGTGCCAAGACCCTGGGCTGGGATCTGGTGGAGAGGGAGGGCGAGGGTCCTCCCTACCATGCCCTATGTAAGGGAAAAGACCCAGATGCAGGGGCACAGTGTCAGGAACCAGGCACCACTGCCCCAAGAGACCGACAGAGTGTAGAGGACAGGTTTGCTAACCACTAGGCCACCTAGCCCTCTGAGCACCCTATCACAGTCCCCTACAGAAAGTGAGGCCCCATTCTCTTTCAGCAATTCCCATACTTCACCTCCTATGGTAGCCTTCCTACTGCACTTAAATATATAGTCATGCCACCTGCCCTCCTTCAGGGTTTCTATTGGAAAGGGCAATTTTATTTCCACCAGTGTCTCCACAAGCAGAAGCTGCTGAAGAGAGCCTAACCCCACTCCAGTCAATATTGTCTACTTGTAGGGCTGCACTGGTGAGCTGCATGCCCTTGGCAGTTCATGGAAGGGAGAGGGAGCTGCCTTATGCTACAGTAAATCTCTTTCCAAGTGTAAGTTGGTGCAGATCCTGGGTATATTTAGCCTTCTTGCATTCTCCTGCTGATTGCTTTTCCTTCAACAACCCCACCCTCTCATGCAACTTATACACTGTACTGGCTTATGCTGATTTAGTAACATAAATTATCCTCCTATCCTATCACCATGAGGGGTGGGGCGGGGGGAGAAACAGACGGTGTTAAATTAATAGGTATGCATTGCCAGAAGGTAATTGTGTTACACATTTACTGGAGGATGTTAAAAACAAAGAAAATCACCCCATTTCTCATTGACAAGTATTTAATAATGTTAATGAATTTGCTATACACTGAGCATATACCTCCTAGGATAATGGCAGAATTTGACAACATCAGAAGAGCTGTAGGCATTAAATGGAGAAAGGCTTAACTAATTTGTCAAAACATTCTGTACCTCTGAGCATATGTTACTTAAGTAATTAAGTGCAGGTAGGATGGGTATATTGTTGTAGGTGCAGTTGGTAATGCCATTATAGTTAAGTTCTCCTGACAGTTCCATTAGAACTTCCATTAGATGAGGAAGTTAGGGGAGGGACAGGGAGCCAATGGATTTGGGGAGCACAGTCAGACAAGGATCCGGGAGTGGGGGTATTGAGACTGGCTGGGAAAGGAGACTGGGATCTGGGAGGGGGATGGCTGGGACTGGACTGAGGAGCTAGAGGGAGGGGGAGTGACAGGACTGATACTGGGACAGGCTGTAGGATACAGAACAAAAGGGGTCCACTTTGGGGGAAACAGGGGCAAAAGGGCCTATGGCCAGTAGAAAAGTCCTCTCCAGAACAGAGAATGAAACTCAGGATCCCTGAGTCTACAGCCAGCATGGATTCACCAAGGGAAGGTCATGCCTGACTAATCTAATCGCCTTCTATGATGAGATTACTGGTTCTGTGGATGAAGGGAAAGCAATGGATGTATTGTTTCTTGACTTTAGCAAAGCTTTTGACACGGTCTCCCACAGTATTCTTGTCAGCAAGTTAAGGAAGTATGGGCTGGATGAATGCACTACAAGGTGGGTAGAAAGCTGGCTAGATTGTTGGGCTCAACGGGTAGTGATCAATGGCTCCATGTCTAGTTGGCAGCCGGTATCAAGTGGAGTGCCCCAAGGGTCGGTCCTGGGGCCGGTTTTGTTCAATATCTTCATAAATGATCTGGAGGATGGTGTGGATTGCACTCTCAGCAAATTTGCGGATGATACTAAACTGGGAGGAGTGGTAGATACGCTGGAGGGGAGGGATAGGATACAGAAGGACCTAGACAAATTGGAGGATTGGGCCAAAAGAAATCTGATGAGGTTCAATAAGGATAAGTGCAGGGTCCTGCACTTAGGACGGAAGAACCCAATGCACAGCTACAGACTAGGGACCGAATGGCTAGGCAGCAGTTCTGCGGAAAAGGACCTAGGGGTGACAGTGGACGAGAAGCTGGATATGAGTCAGCAGTGTGCCCTTGTTGCCAAGAAGGCCAATGGCATTTTGGGATGTATAAGTAGGGGCATAGCGAGCAGATCGAGGGACGTGATCGTTCCCCTCTATTCGACATTGGTGAGGCCTCATCTGGAGTACTGTGTCCAGTTTTGGGCCCCACACTTCAAGAAGGATGTGGATAAATTGGAGAGAGTCCAGCGAAGGGCAACAAAAATGATTAGGGGTCTGGAACATATGAGTTATGAGGAGAGGCTGAGGGAGCTGGGATTGTTTAGCCTGCAGAAGAGAAGAATGAGGGGGGATTTGATAGCTGTTTTCAACTACCTGAAAGGGGGTTCCAAAGAGGATGGCTCTAGACTGTTCTCAATGGTATCAGATGACAGAACGAGGAGTAATGGTCTCAAGTTACAGTGGGGGAGGTTTAGATTGGATATTAGGAAAAACTTTTTCACTAAGAGGGTGGTGAAACACTGGAATGCGTTACCTAGGGAGGTGGTAGAATCTCCTTCCTTAGAGGTTTTTAAGGTCAGGCTTGACAAAGCCCTGGCTGGGATGATTTAACTGGGAATTGGTCCTGCTTTGAGCAGGGGGTTGGACTAGATGACCTTCTGGGGTCCCTTCCAACCCTTATATTCTATGATTCTATGATTCTATGATTTCATTCTCCTATGTCAGCAAATAGCTGTTAACCCTACTGCAAAAATATCTCAGCCCCATTTAGTGGCAGGTCCTAATAGTGGCTGGCAACCTACTCTACTAGCTCAAGGGTCCGGGGTCTGTGAGGTGGATATAAAGGTTTCAACCCTGCTGATGAACCAGATGGCTGTCAGTATGATTGTACATGATGAAAATTTTGGAGGGGGGGGGGATTTAGTTTGCTTTTTTAAAAAAAAAACTAGGAAATTACATATAAGGTTACAAAGGCAAGCACTCAAAAGTTAGGAAATGCCAGAATTATGTTGGCCACACATCTCCCCCACCTCCACCACTGTTCACATGAGCCTGTCCTGTTTATTTCACTGCTCTTAGCATTCAGCTGCCAAGTTCTGCCTATATGCTAAAAGTGGAGAGAAATCCTGATTAGTGGCATGGAACAAGCAGCTAGGCTGAGCAGAAGTGGCATAAGAAATACACTTAATAGTGCAAGCCCCCCAGAAACCAAAGGAATGGGTTGGAGATTGAAAGAGCCAGAGCTGGGGTTAAAATCAAGCATGTGATTATATTAGTATTAAGCACATTTGTATGATAATTCCAGTTTAGGTCTAAACTTTAATTCCAAGTTCTACCTCACTAGATAATAGATTTCGTTGAAAGGCTTTTATTTTTTATTTGGCACATTAATCCTTCCAGTCAAAACATCTCCAATGCCTGCTACCTCTTTCCATATTTGTGATGATAAACAATAATTCACCCTATCCTACACAGAAAACATTATTTACAAATCAAGTTATGCAGGAGACTTCTAGATTTCAAATATCTGCAAACACTGAAATCAATGTAGCAAAGCCACTTTGCTGGATGAATGGGAAGCTACTGAAATCAGTGTTGCTGAAAAAAGCCACAAATAAAATAAAGGTTTTCTGTTGAAAGGTTGAAAGTTCACGTTTTCATGAGGCCACAGAAGGAGAAAATATGCATCTTTAAAATATGTTAGAGAATCAATTGTTTCAGCCCCAGCTGCAGGAAACCCCCAAAGCCAGCTACCTTCAAATGCTATGTCTTTTATCAAATCAAGAAGCATGGGCAGAGTCTGACTAATTGCTTTCTGAGGAACTGAATGCACTGTGTTCCTCCCTGGCTCTCAAGACACTATGTTTTATAGTCATATCAGATGAAAATAGAATCCTGGATTTTAGTGGGATTCATTTTAATTACAATAAAATTCCCACAATTCTTGCAAAGTGAGGTCCACTGCTCACTCCTTGCACTAGTGGAGGCTTGGTGTATCTCCAAGGTGATGCATTTATAGTGGGAGAGAAATGTGCCATCTGGCCAATCTGCAGTGTAGTGCTGTGATAGCAGCTTCAGAGGAAAAGAGCCAAAACAGTCACAGCTACAAGGGAGGAGGATTTGTGAGAAGGGTGGGGAGAAAAAAGCAACCTCTGAATGCAGAAGGTCTAGTTAGCTCCTATCCAAATATCTGGGTGTTCCCCTCCATTAAACAAATAAAATAAATTAACTGACTCAAGATCAAAAGCAGTCACACTGGATTAGTTATTATGATATTATTCCTTCATAGCACACCCTGCAAAGCAGATTTCATGATAATCTGGATGAATCTTTTTAACAAATCCAAAAGAGGTGGGTGTCATTTAGGAAATGATGATAATCAGTCCATGTACACCCTCTATTTGTCAGTGATTCTTGTTCAGACCTGATGCTAACTCTGTTTCACTGCACTGTATGCAGTCAAATATGCATAATGGAAATGGATACTCACTGGACCATTGCAATTAGTGGAATTACAGCAAGAGGGTGAATTTTATCTGCTGTGTTTACCAAAGAGTTAATAAAAACATGAACAAAGTGTATACAAATTACTAAGCATATTATCAATTATCTGCAGTGCAGTGGAAGTCTTGACATAAAAACATAAGTGCACTGGAGGGAAAGAGAGAGAAAATCAGTTGATGTTCAAACTGAAAAATGCAAGTAAACCCAACAAATAAACCACAGATCTGCCTTGGGCATAGTTCTCTCTAATGATGAGGAAAAAGATCGTTTCCACAAGCTACAGGAGGAAACGGTCATAAGATTCTGCTAGACAATCTGCAACAAAAAAGCCTGCAGTAGAATGATAACCAGAGAAAAGCACTTCATTCCTTTTAAATTATACATTACTTTTTCCATCAGAAACCAGAGAGCCATGAGAAAGGTGCCTCACCAGATCCTGATAAAGGCAGTTAGGATAAAATGATAAAAATGGAAAATGAAATCAGTTCACTGTGTAGGACAGTTTAAAAAAAAAAAAGCTCAGTTTACTATTTTACAGGCAAATCTTAGCTATCCCATCCCGGTCATGAAAAGCCCATACCAATTCTCTTGGATGGGAGGGGTGGGCAGAATACTGAGAGCCCACAGGTGAGGTTCTTATGCCCTGCACACCAGAATGCAGCTCTACATTGGCTCCCAACATTCCGTTGTGGGGTGCAGCTGAGGTGGACCCCAGAGTAGGAGTGGAGGCAGTGCTAGGGGGTCTGCAACTATGTAGAGCCATCAGCTATTCCTCCCACCCCAATAGGAAGAGCACAAAATTCAGAGTCCATTGCAGTTGGACTCTGCAAATACTCCACAGCCTTAGGGGAAGATTTCCTTACCACCAGATTCCAGTGGATCCCTCAGCATACAGCTCACTCACTTGACTTGTGTGCAGAAAGGAGAATTTAGCTCTAAATGCCAAAGCCGAGAGTGAACTAAAAGGTCTCCAAAACTAGAGCAGAAATTAATTAGCGTAGTAAACAGAAACAATACTAGTAATATTCTATATTGCTCTTTTCTTCCTATAGCCCACCTCAGCATTTTACAAACGTTGGGACTACAGGAATCATTTCATTCACCCTTGAAATGCAACCATCTCTGGGACATTCCACAGCAGCTGTTTACTGCCAGACTCAACACCACTCAAAAGATTAGGAGAAGAAGTGAATAAGAGTATTATGGGCTATATTTTCAAAAGTTGCTGCTTAAAAAGAATGCACACATCTTATCTTTGAATTAGTGATTTAGGTGACAAATTTGATTCTGGATCCAAATCAAACTGCAGTAGGAATTAAAGTAGGCAGAACATAATTACCCAAATTACAGTGTGACCGGGACCATGAGACTAACCACCTTCATCCTATAAAAAAAATGTGATTAAATCTCTGTTGATTGCTACAAATAGGACCTTGATTATACACCACAGCCAAAAGACAGAACCTTGATTAGTGCAGTACTCTGCTACAGAGAGGTTTTCACACTGTGGTTTCAGGAGCACTTGCTGGTGATCCACAGAGAGCTGGCTGGTCACATGGTATTGAATCTTCATTCTTTTTTCCAGATGAGAAAAAAAGAAGAGATGAAAGAGATGATGAAATGAATCAATGAGCAAAAGTAGGCAATGTCTTCTTTTGTGAAAAGAGTCATAAGAATATAACCTGTGGAACTTGTTACAGGGGACATTGTGAGATCCAAAAGGTTCAAAAATAATTAGATTAGTTAATGGAGGATAGGTCCATCAATGGGTATTAGCCAAGAGGCTCAGGGATGCAACCCCATGCTCTGGGTGTCCCTAAACCTCTGCCAGAAGATGTGACTGGATGACAAGAGATGGATCACCCAAAATTGCCCTGTTCTCTTCATTCCCTCTGAAGCATCGGGCACTGGCCACGGTCAGAGATGAGATATTGGGCTAGATGTATCATTGGTCTGACTCAATATGGCCATTCTTTTGTTCTTGTAGTTCTAGAACAACACCCAGAGGAAAGCTAAGTTCTCCATGACTTTTTGAGTGTAAACCAGCTGCTGATCAGGTGTGGAGTTCCTTAAAAGATAAAGAAAGATTTATTAATAGGTCTCAATCTTTACTGACTCTCAATATTTTGTTTTTAAAAATTCATAAATTCCAACTGGCAGATGGTAATAGCTGAACGTGAATAGGTAAAGCTGTCTGCTAATGGTGCACTCTGAGCTATTTTACAGTAGTGAGTAAAGTTCCTTCGGTGTCTGACCCAAAATAGGGCAAGTAGTAACTACCCTGAGGAACCTCTGCTGTGAATTAATGTAATTAGAAATTGCAAAAGTGCTTCCTGAATTGATTAGGAGAAAAACCAATCCATAGTAATGGAGTCATTTCTCTAACCTAGTGCAAACTTATGGAAATGTTGATATTTTTCCCAATACCTTAAATCTTAGATTTCCAGAACATTTGACAAATATTAACCTCTGCTGCCTCTTTGTATAGTAATTGGAAGTGACTACATTTTGCAGGGAAAAGCTGTAATGATTATCTCAAATGGATTTTGTGGCACACGTTCATAAATCCAGTCCAATTGTTCTTAAGAAAAAAAAGACACCAAGAATTAAATAAAATAGCCAACATATAAAGCCAGTTTGCAAGTGACCTGGTGCATGTGGAGGGATACAAGCAGTGATGAACTGCCAAAATCTTAACAACCGGTTTACTCCTCACCCCACGAGGGGGTCGTGGCCGACCCCCACCCCCCCGCACCCCTGCCCCATCCAACCCGCTCCCCTGTCCCCTGACTGCCCCAGAACTGGGCAGGAGGGTCTCGTGGGCCACCATAGTGGGTGCTCACCCCGCCCCTAAGAGCCAGAGAGATCTGCTGGGGGGTGAGGTGGGGAGTCCGGACGGTGCTTACCTGGGGCAGCTCCCAGGAAGCATCCGGCAGGTCCCTCTGGCTCCTGGGGGGGGGGGGGTGTAGCTAGAGCACTCACCGGCAGCTCCCTGCCCCGCACCCGACCCCAGCTCACCTCACCTCCGCTCCGCCTCTGCCTCCTCCCCTGAACGCGCCGCCCCACTCTGCTTCTCCGCCCCCTGCCCCGGCTTCCCTCAAATCAGCTGTTCGCGCGGGAAGCCGGGGAGGGCTGAGAAGCAAGTGGCAGCTTCGTGCTCAGGCCCAGGGAGGCGGAGGTGAGCTGGGGCGGGGAGTGGTTCCCCTGCTCCCCCCTCCCCTGGGGTTACCTGCTTCGGTGAGGGCAGCCCTCCTCACACACCACACACACCCCCGGCCCCAGCTCACCTCCACTCTGCCTCCACCTCCACCTCCCTGGGCCTGAGCACGAAGCCGCCGCTTGCTTCTCAGCCTCCCCTCCCCCCGCTTCCCAGGCAAACAGCTGATTTGCGAGAAGCTGGGGGGGCAAAGAAGCAGAGTGGGGTGGCGCATTCAGGGGAGGAGGCAGAGGCGGAGCGGAGGTGAGCTGGGGCCAGGCGTGGAGCAGGGAGCTGCCAGTGGGTGCTCTGCACCCATCAAATTTGCACAGCCCCGGAGCACCCACGGAGTCGGCACCTAAGGCGCCACTTTTGGCTGGTTGTTAAATTAATTTAGAAGCCCTTTGAGAACCAGTTGTTCCTTGTGGGACAACCGGTTCTCAAAGGGCTTCTAAATTTAACAACTGGTTCTAGCGAACCGGTGCAAACCGGCTCCAGCTCACCACGGGTACAAGGAGCTGCACATCTCTTTGCTGCATACACCACATAAAGGCCACAGCAAATTCCAGTTTCTGCTTCTTCTATGAACCCCTGAAGGCACATATTGCCTCATAGGGAACAGAGAAGAGATGGGGCCATAGCATTGCTGCAAACCCACAAAGAAGGCAGAGTGCCCCAGGAAGAATAGGCTTCACCAAACTAAAGGTGCCTGTGCATCCCATCCCACACAGCACAGCATGGAAAGTCAGTGCTTAATTTGTGCTGCGGCTTGCCAGGGCTAAGCCCCGGCACCTCTAGGTTGGCAGTTCATAACCCTGGCACCTCTGGGCTTGCAGAGTCAGTTTTGAAAGTAAAACATTACTTGAGCCCCGGCACCTAATTGCTTGAGTCCGGCACCTCTCTCATTACAAATTAAGCACTGGTGAAAGCCCTTGGGTTGGTGTGACTCCATATCACCCATTACTCGGGTATGTATGCCTCTGCCCATAACTTTTTTTCTGGTTGCTCAGCATACAGAATAGCTACATCTAAATGCAATGAATACATACCGTCCCATATGTGAGCTCCTCCTGCATACATGGCATGAAATGCTGCAGATTTGAACTTTAGGGCGAAGTCTACATGAGCATAAAAACAACAAGGAGTGCAGTGGCACCTTAAAGACTAACAGATTTATTTGGGCATAAGCTTTCATGGGTAAAAAAAACCACTTCTTCTTTCTTAACTCACTGACACCCCTCCCACACACACACACACACACACACACACACAGGCACATCTGTTGTACCACCACTAGGTCAGCTCCACCGGTGAAAGCAATGATGGGAATGCTAGTCTAGATGGAAGCTAGCATTTTTGCCACCTTCTTCTCTAACCCCACATTGAGACTATGTAGAACTCACACTGAGACGATGTAGAAAACCTGGCAGCTTCTTTACACTAGCAGTCCCAATTACTAGTACTGGTGCAACTCCACCAGTGATATTTTAAGAAAATTTTAAGACAAAAGTTAGTGTAGACCAGAGGTTCTCAAACTGTGGTCCGGGGACCACCAGTGGTCCATGAGCTCCATTCAGGTGGTCCGTGGATAGTTCACTCTAAGGTGCGTGCCTGCACGGCCGCACATGAGAGAATGAAGGGCCACCCACCCAATTAGTGGAGCCGCACAGGTGGCGCTCTGCTAATTAGGTGCCTGGACCCTGGAGAAGATGCACATGTAAGGTGAGGTGGTGACCTTGGGGGCAATAGGGGATAGGTGGGAGGGAGCAGTGGGGTGAGAAGAGGGGGTGTGGGAATTTGGGATATGCAGGGCTGCAGCAACCAAAGAAAGAGGTGACCTTCCCCAACTCCAGGGCAGTGGCTGCTAGGGAGAGACAGCTCTCCTTCCAAGCCTCAGCTCTGTGGCTGCTATGGCGGGGGAGAGACCCCCCCTGCTTCCCAGCACCAGTTCGGGGGCTGCCGTGGCGGGGGAGAGAGGGCACATCCATCTCATTAGAAAGCTTAAGACTACTGATATTAAAATATGAATTGTGTGCTTTTTTTTGTAGAACCAAAAACATTAATTATTATTAAGGTTTTTGTATATAGCCCTTTTGTCCAAAGCACTTTACAATAGTTAGCTAATGGTACAAACAACATTTGGAAAGATCATCAAGTGGTCCACCGAGACCCTCAGCAATTTTCAAGTGGTCCACGGAAAAAAAAGTTTGAGAACCACCGGTATAGACAATGTCATGGATTTCCCTTTGCATTATTGTCACAGGGAGCTCACTGTGGAGGCCAGATTGTCCTGCTCAGAAGTAGAAACTGGGATTGTAGGAATTTAGCCATCAAAACTGGCAGATACTCCTGTTCTCCCAAATTCTGTAGGTGCTTGGGATAGCTGTGGGGAAGTTCTGTACATCTTTCCTTTTTTAGTCCCTTTCAGTCCTCACTTCCCTCAGAAAGCCATGTTTGTGGCTATTAGGTTACTCAGTACCAATGAAGAAAACAGCATATTAATACTAACAAGATTAAGATTACAGTAACCTAGTAAAGTTTGGCAAGGTGGGGGGAGGAGGAATAGTGCCCTCAGTCTAACCCTCCCCTTGTATGGAGTCTGATCCCTATGCAGCACCTGCAGTGTGTCTTTCAGGGGTGGTGGAGATGGTGAACAGTGTCACAAAGATGGTATTTTTCTCCTTCCCACCACACTGTCCAGAATCACAGTATCTGTCCCCTGATCCTATGGTGGCAGAGGTAAGAAACAATATGGCCCAGAATTACTACAATGAATGCAATGTTATTCGACACAAACAATAGACAGAGGGAGCAAATGTTAGGTTGCTGGTGTGCTGAGGTCACAGCCTGACATGCTGCCAAGCAGAGTCTCTCTGTGTTCTTCTACTCCCCCATCTGTCTGTATCCATCTGTTGTCTCGTACCTTATACTGAGATTGGAATATCTTTAGAGCAGGGATTGTCTTTGTGTTCTGTGTTTGTACAGCACCTAGCACAGTGGGGTCCTGGCCCATGACTTGAGATCCTAGGTGCTCCAGTAACACAAATAATTAATAATCATTTGAAAAGGTTGGAAAGTGATTTTTTAAACAGATATAACAATAATTTACTTTCTAAAAGGAATATTTCTGAGAGAAAAATTGCTTATCAGAATGTGGTTACAAGGAAAATGGCTGGGTGGTTAAAATAAACGAATACGTTTAGAACATTAAAAATCAGGATAAAAACGTCTAGCAACAGTGCTTTTATTGATGAACGTTGAAACAAAAGATACACAGCAGACTCCACTGAATGAGCATATAAAAGCAAGAGAAGAAACAGGAAGTACTGTAAATTAAGGTCTCACTTTCCCAAAGGAAAGAGTAAGTCTTGACTTAAGCTTAAAGCTGAATTCACTGTGGAAGATCTCATTGCTTTTACACAAAGCATGGTGAAAATATGGGCCCAATCCTGCAAGATGCTGAGTGTCCTCAATTTCCACTGACTTTAATGGTAAGTGAAGGCTCTTGGCACATCAGAGGCTCTGTATTTACAAGGACGTTTTACAAATACAATAAAACAGCAAGATAAAAAGACTCTTCTTATGGAATGTAATAGCACAAACCAGAAATTCCTGATATTTGTCGAATGACCACTGTTACACACACATGCCAGCCAGTCAAAGACCCACTCAGATAGGTTTGCCCTCTTCCAGCTACACAAAAACAATTACATTCTGTCCTTTTCACTTTCACCAAACCACTTTCAAAACTGCATCTCCAGCTTCCATTTCAAGCCAAGGGACTGCAATATGAAACACAAGGAGACATCTGGGATGAAATCCTGGCCCCACTGAAGTCAATGGGAGTTTTCCTACTGATTTCACTGCGGCAAGGATTTCAACCCTTCTCTTTACACCTGTCTTTAATTTAACTGGCATAATGTCAGTGTGCTAGAAATAACAATAAAAAACTATAATATTATTGCATAAACCATGCCACTCAAGGTTGCACCAGCCATTCCAAATCCTATATTAAACCTGGGATTGGGACAACAGTAACAGAAAGAGACCATTGTGATCATCTAGTCTGACCTCCTGTGTAGCACAAGGCAGAGGATTTCCCCAAAATAATTCCTAGAACACATATTTTAGAAAAAAACATCATATCTTGATTTAAAAATTGTCAGTGATGGAGAATCCACCACAATGCTTGGTAAATTGTTCCAATGGCTAAAAATTTACACCTTATTTCCAGTCTGAATATGTCTAGCTTTCTAGCCTTTAGATCGTATTGTACCTTTCTCTGCTATATTGAAGAGTTTATTATTATATATTTGTTCTTCATGCAGATACTTATAGATTGTAATTAAGTCACCCCTTAACCTTCTCTTTGTTAAGTTAAGTAGATTGAGCTCTTTGAGTCTCTCACTATAAGGCAGGTTTTCTAATCTTCTTATCATTCTCATGGCTCTTCTCTGAACCTTCTCCAATGTATCAACATCCTTCTTGAATTTTGTGCACCAGAACTGGATACTGTATTCCTGTAGCAGTCACACCAGTGTCAAATACAGACATAAAATAACCTCTTTCCTCCTACTCCAGATTCCTATTTAGGCATCCCAGGATTGCATTAGCTCTTTTGCCCACAGCATCATGCTGAGCATGAGCTCCCAGTGTAACAGCTCTTGTGTTTCTCCTGTCTTCTGGGCAGGGTAATCCCGATCTGTTCCTCAAAAGTATGTTCTCCCAAACCAGATATTTTAATAAAATCCCAGCCTTCTTGGCAGATAATCTGCACCACGCTTGCTGGATACTTGTGCTAGATACATATGTACCTTCACTAACGCAAGTGCTCACTGACAGGAGCGTTTTAGTGTGCACAGCTTTCTCTTCTCTGTGGCCCTCTTTTGAATGCCATTTTTAGGAGTGAACACTGCTTAGCGATCCTTGAATAAAAGTACTGTTGATGTAAGAGAAAATGGATGGCATTGTAGAAAATATTATCAGAATTTAAAATGTTCTGGCTTGCCTTTTCTTTCATGGACATTTTTTCAAGTGAAGACAAGGGAAAGAGTCTGGTGTTTATCCTTGTCCCAAATGCCTCAATACAGCTGAGGACCATAATAATTTCTATAAATACACTGCACATCACTGTATATCACCACTTTGGATTTCCCATAAGAATATAAGAATGGCCCTACTGGGTCAGACCAAAGGTCCATCTAGCCCAATATCCTGTCTTCTGATAGTGGCCAATGCCGGGTGGCCCAGAGGGAATGAACAGAACAGGTAATCATCAAGTGATCCATCCCCTGTCGCCCATTCCCAGCTTCTGGCAAACAGAGGCTAGGGACACCATCCCTGCCTATCCTCGCTAATAACCCTTGATGGACCTATCCTCCATGAACTTATCTAGTTATTTTTTTGAACCGTGTTATTATCTTGGCCTTCACAACATTCTCTGGCCAAGAGTTCCACAGGTTGACTGTGCGTTGTGTGGAAAAAATACTTTCTTTTTTTTGTCTTAAACCTGCTGCCTATTAATTTCATTTGGTGACCTCCTAGTTCATGCGTTATGAGAAGGAATAAATAACACTTCCTTAATTACTTTTTCCATAAGTACTTTCTCCAGTCTTGATTTTATAGACCTCTATCATATCCCCCCTTAGTCATCTCTTTTCCAAGCTGAAAAGTCCCAGTCTTATTAATCTCTCCTCATACAGAAGCCATTCCATACCCCTAAACATTTTTGTTGCCCTTTTCTGAACCTTTTCGAATTCCAATATACCTTTTCTGAGATGGGAAGACTACATCTGCACATGGTATTCAAGTGAACTTGCTCCTGGCTCTATCTTCTTTTGACTGCTGGCTCTATCTCTCCCTCCTAACCATGCTGATATGGCTTTTTCTCTATTTCACCAGATTTAACTAGGGGCTGGAGAAATATTTGAAGATGTTTAATTTTTTAAGCACAGATTAGGCAACTCAACTGGCAGCAATATGTTTTGTGAATGCTGATGTTAATATGTAGCCTACTCCTGCAATTGTTCCAGGTGGAGAGCTCCCATATAATTCAGTCAGCAAGAGATTTAAGTGTGGATAGATTGCAAGATACAGTGATCAGTGCACAATAATTCAATTTTAATGTGCTGAATGTCATGCACTGGAAAGCAAGCAATGCCACAGAAGTTAGCCTATAACAAAATAAATGCAATGGGTATTATTGTGATTGATATGATGAGGACAGTTACACTATGTGTCCATAACACTTTCTCCCTAAGGTGCTCTGGTTTTTTAAATTGACAACCAAGTTAGAACAACATTAACTATTCAGCACTCTAGAACAAAGGATAGAGCAACTTAGCATCACATCCCTAAACATCTCTGGACATATCAAATCATTAGAAAGGAAAAATGTGTTATATAAACTTTGAACTCCTCTATAGCCATGCTCCAGTCACAGGTGCACAAAGAATTCAAAAGATGCCATTTAACTTTATCTTTGCAAATTATTTATAACATGAATGTGAAAATCTTAAAATTGAAATATTCAGATGTCTTAGTGTCACACATGAGTGACTGCAGTGCCTGTGTGGACAGGGCAGCTCAAGCGTTACTTCACAGTGGGCCCTCTCGCACTTGAGGTAGGCTGACATGAGAGGCATAACGCAAGTATAGATAACTCGAGTTAACCCTTCAGTGAAGACATACCTGCTGTCAGACATAAACATATGCAGAGTCAGGGGCATTCCTGAATGGCTAATGACTGGTTCCACAGACATTAAAGAAGGGGGAAAAAGGATCAGACTCTTCCAAAGAACGGAAAGATATCTCTGCAGCTGCAGCAGAGCACAAAAGGCCCACAAAACGTCCAGGACCAAATCTTATGGAGGCTTGATACAGTATTATGAAATAGGTGACAAACAATCTGATAAAAATGTATTTCTTTTCCAATCACAAAGGAGCCTGGGTGATACATAATGTCACAGCTTGTGTTCTCCTCCTGTCCTATAAATTGTCAACATAACTGATGGAATATCACTGCATATCAACAGTGCATCGAATATCTTCTTTTATTTTGCCCTTTCACTGTTCACTTTTTTTCTCTGTAGAAGCAGTGAATTGTGGCACTTACCCACGTCCTTGCAGGCTAATCTTGGTTTTAGTAATGCAAAATTATTCAAGTGTGGATTAGAATCTGTTAACTACAATTCGTTATCAAATAGTCAGGGTCTAAAAGTACAGTATCAACTCCCCTGAGATATTCTCTGCAGCGAAAATTGGAAAAAAATAAACTAGTTCATAGTTGTAATGCTGCTAATGTATTATGGTATATATGCAACCACACAAAAAAAAAAAGTTAATCAGCAAATTTTTTAAAAATCATATAGAAGGTGACTTTTGAGTTCTCACTATAGACTGTCAACTGCCCAGTGAAACACTACAATTTGTTTCAGAGTAACAGCCGTGTTAGTCTGTATTCGCAAAAAGAAAAGGAGTACTTGTGGCACCTTAGAGACTAACCAATTTATTTGAGCATAAGCTTCCATGAGCTACAGCTCACTTCATCGGATGCATACTGTGGAAAGTGTAGAAGATCTTTTTATACACACAAAGCATGAAAAAATACCTCCCCCCACCCCACTCTCCTGCTGGTAATAGCTTATCTAAAGTGATCACTCTCCTTACAATGTGTATGATAATCAAGTTGGGCCATTTCCAGCACAAATCCAGGTTTTCTCACCCCCTCCCCCCCCACACACAAACCCACTCTCCTGCTGGTAATAGCTTATCTAAAGTGACCACTCTCCTTACAATGTGTATGATAATCAAGGTGGGCCATTTCCGGCACAAATCCAGGGTTTAACAAGAACGTCTGAGGAGGGGGGGTAGGAAAAAACAAGGGGAAATAGGTTACCTTGCATAATGACTTAGCCACTCCCAGTCTCTATTCAAGCCTAAGTTAATTGTATCCAATTTGCAAATGAATTGCAATTCAACAGTTTCTCGCTGGAGTCTGGATTTGAAGTTTTTTTGTTGTAATATCGCAACTTTCATATCTGTAATCGCGTGACCAGAGAGATTGAAGTGTTCTCCGACTGGTTTATGAACGTTATAATTCTTGACATCTGATTTGTGTCCATTTATTCTTTTACGTAGAGACTGTCCAGTTTGACCAATGTACATGGCAGAGGGGCATTGCTGGCACATGATGGCATATATCACCTGCTATATATATATAAATTATAAATTATATCACCAATGTGATATATGCCATCATGTGCCAGCAATGCCCCTCTGCCATGTACATTGGTACATGGGGAATGAACTTCATCATTATTGCTATCACCACTGCCTGCTAGGACCCAGGAATCTACCATCACATTGTTGAGCCTTCATTGCTCTACTCTGAGAAGATCAAGGCCAGGCAAAGACAGGGAACCAGATGTTCAGCTGGATCCTAAACAACACTTAGAATGTGAATTTAAGTTTCTTACTGTTAATCCTTCCCTGGTACATCAGTTTTCCTTACTCACCTTGTATCTTCCACCTCTCCCCTATTTTTCTCTTTCTGCCATCTGTCTAATAAAAATCACCCTTGCCTCCAAACCTCTCCATCTGCTAAGGTCCAATTATGAGATGCAATATGAGACAAAGACCCAAAATGAGGGGTACAAAAATTATTTATGTAGGAAATTTAAAATGCTGTAGGATTCATTACTGTAGTGTAAATAACTCTTTCTATAACCTTAACTTCCCCTTTCTTTATTTCTGATATTTCCACAAGGGAACATCACATTTGTTCTATGAGATGAGGGATATTTGAGTGAGATGCTTGTAATGCTGCCAGGATTTAAAAAAAAAGCGGGGGCGGGGGAGACAGCTAAAAGCAGTGCCTTCACATTCTGGAAAAGTCTGCAAGATAGTGGCAAATTAGACCATACGCTGTAGTTTTGCTAGCAGCTAAGATGTAAGTAATAGAGAGTCAGATGCTATATTTCCTTATTTTTCCTCTTCCCTCAAAAGTTTATTTTGACTTCACTTTAAAGGAAATAGGACCACATTTCAACAACAGCTCCATCTCTTTTTCCCAGTCAGAACTTCGAAAACAATCGAAAAAAGATTGTTGAGCACAAGGTTATCCAGAATGGCATAATATTTGGGAAAAAGAAATTTCACTTAACATTTACCTTTCAAATCCTTTAACTATTTTCTCTTCCTTTTATGTGCATTTAAGTATAGATTCAAATGTTGTTGTTTTTAATGGTGTTTATTACAATGGGAGAAAGCCAGCAATAATGTTATGCAAATCTCAGACTACACAAATATTTAA
Source organism: Caretta caretta (assembly GCF_965140235.1). Taxonomy (NCBI): domain Eukaryota; kingdom Metazoa; phylum Chordata; order Testudines; family Cheloniidae; genus Caretta; species Caretta caretta. The sequence continues at coordinate 106,208,174 of NC_134209.1, forward strand.
TGATGAAACAAGTGTTTTGTAAATGCCTTAGCCCCTCAAATACCCAAGATTCCCGTCCAAGACACCCTGAACAATGAACAGTTCTCCTATATACATAATTCAAGTTGGAGGGTGGGGAGAGATTAAATGGTATAGAGTCAACAATCCAAGAACAAAGAAATAAATCTTTTGAAACCATGTGCCTCAATATTGCAGGAAATTCAAACATGAAAAGAAGATTCTTCTTTTTTAGGGGATAATGATTAAAATAGGTAAGAACAAATTCTTATAAAAATAAAAAAACGGTTGTGACTAATGAAAATAGAATTTCCGGTTGTGGTAGAGTTGATGGTCTGCGATGAAGACGGAGATATCTACTGGTACAAGATATATTAGCAGAAACTAACCTTCATGAATGTGTATGCCCCTAATGTGCAAATGATGGCATTTCTGGATGATTTATTACTTCTGTGAACTGAAGTCATTCAGGGACCATTCTAAATGGCAAGAGATTTTAATTGTACTCCCAAGTCAATGACAGATAGAAAAATGACCAAAATATTAAGGATACAGTGAAACAAAAGTAAAATAAGGTGCAGAAAAATGGATAAACTGACAAATTTAAAAAAAGTTTAAAATTAACTAACACCAGAGGTGCATTAAACATAGTTAAAAGAAAAATGTGGAAAAGCAGCTGAAGCGTCTAAAGAAAAGTTCCTTTGACAAGCACAATAAATCCAACAAAATTTTAGCATTCAAACTGAAAAAGAAGCCAAAAACCTGACAATTTACTATATCTGTAGGAGAATATTCAGTGTTAGTAGCCTGCTATTATATGCTTATCCACATACAATCAGTTTAATTGGTCATATTCATATTTTGTTGTGTGGTGCTGCCAGGAAAATAATTTTTATACAGATTTTTCTACCTCTTTCTCCAAGACACAGTCCTCTTGTCAGATCAAACAATCCTGCTATTTACTTGCAAGAGGACAATGGCTGATTAGGTATGCATAGAGAATGAGAAATGCTGCTAGAAAAGATTTTTGGCTTCCACTCAGAAAGCTGTCTTTGCTGAAACTCTGTATTGGTGGGTTGTCAATGGGCTAAATCCTGACCCAGCATTCAGTTGACAAGCAACCCAGCTGGAGGTCTGTGGCCTGCCTGAGATTCACATATATGGAGCATTACTGCAGTTCAACAGTGGGGGAAGCCCCAGCAGTAACAGATGCCAAGTTTCTCCATGGCACCCAGCTGCCCACTCCAGGGGCAGCATGCAAGACTCCACTCCTGTGCAAAGTTACATCAGGAAGAGGTGGTACCTCGCCTGATCATCTAGCATGAAAAGCGAGAGCTCCACAACTAAGTAACAGGGAATCTGCACATTCCTTATTTTCATATTAGAGGGGTCAGAATCTGGACCAGTGAAAATAGAGACTTGAAATCTGTCCATATACAGTCAAATCCTTCTCACCTCACTCACTTGAGCAGTCCTATTCTCAATAATGAGATGGCTTGCATAAATAAAACAAGCAGGGTTTGAATCAGAATACATGAGAAGCATTTGTGGTAGAATAATTGGAAATACAATGTAAATGAAAAAAAAGTCATGAGAAGTATCAGTAACAGAACACAGACATAGATCACACACAAAATGTACGGAGTGCTTCGAAAGAGTTCCAGACTGACCCCAATTCTCTAAGAATATGAATATTTTGAAAGCCATGAAATAGAATTTGAATTGTGTCCAATTCACACTGAAGACATGAGGGATTCCATAACCACACGTAAAATAGTCAAGCTTAGCAATGTTAAATGGTGATGGTAGGACAAATTTTGGTCAGCGTATGCTTACTATCTACAGAATACAGAGCAAACACAAATCCTAGAAATGGGAGAGGATCAGTAAAACTTGCACCTATTGTCTGGCCCTCTGTTTGCTTTCATTTATATAAAATCATAATTAATCAAAATGTAACAGCTTATTGCCAAAAACTGAGTCCTCAAAGAACTATTCTCAAATTTCTGACAACCACTATTCCCCTAAAAAAAACTCCACAAAGCAGTTACTCAAACTACATTCTGCCTAGTTAAGACCCAGGCCCCAGCAAACAGTACACTGACCTGGGAGTCACGAGACCCAAGTTCTAGTTCTAGATCTGCCACTGGCCTTCTGAGTGATCTAAGGCAAGTCACTTCACTTCTCTGTACCTCAGTTTCTCCCCTAGTTAAATAGGCATAATGATGCTAACCTCCTTTGTAAAGTATTTTGAGATCTACTGATGAAAAGTGCTATACGAGAGCTAGGTATTATTATTATCATCACCTGTCAAATTTATGAGGCTACCTAAAGGATTATAACTATAAGATTAAGCATGATATAGCACTCATCTCTATTTCAAAGCAAGTGTTGTATGTTATTTATTTTACAGAATACTCACAAATGCTTAAACCAACCAACCAACTTTTTTCAGACAATCAGATTTGGTGTCAGGCAAATCCTCACATCTGCCAGCTTGTATTCTGCATTATTTGTCAACACAGGACCCAGATCAAGTGCAAAAAGATAAACTATCTTGAAACACTAGTTTGCTTTGTGTTCCAGGGCCTGGAGAGAGTTCAGATAAGTTACATTTATTTGGGTAGATGGAGGTCATTCTGAATATATAGCAGTGACAGAATGCCTGCAATAAATTGTACAAAAGACAAACACACACTTTTTAATCACTTCTCTTCAGAAAATTTGTAGAGTAGTAAGATGGATGGAGGTAGTTCTTGTAAACTCACAGTGATAACAGGCAAAACAGGGCCCAACAGAAGTTTATTTTGGAGAGGCAGACCTGAAGGCTACCAAACACTGAATTAAACTAAAAGATACTACAGCATGAGCTCCTATAGGATACTACATTTCTCTCACAAGTCAGGAGTAATTGAATAATTCATAAGTGTTGCAGAGTGACTGAGGTTCCTAGACTAATTCTTGTAAATGTGATTAGTAAGATATCCTATGGGAATCATATACGGTTCTTCTTTGTATTATGAATTTATGCCCTACTTTAGTTTCATTGACGTTCCCTTACAATGTATTCTGCTAGGAAATAACTTCCAAGTAGGATTTTTATCTCACAGCTTATATTATTTTTTAAAGTTGCACTATATCACAATCATTTCTTTCCCTTGGCTTATCACTTGGATTAGTAATAGCAGGAGTTCTCAAACTGGGGGTCGTGACCCCTCAGGGGATCACAAGGTTATTACCTGGGGGGTTGCGAGCTGTCAGATTCCATCCCAAGCCCCGCTTCACCTCCAGCATTTATAATAGTGTTAAATATTTTAAAAAGTGTTTTTAATTTATAAGGGGTGTTGCACTCAGAGGCTTGCTGTGTGAAAAGGGTCACCACTACAAAAGTCTGAGAACCACTGAGTAATAGCAACAGTGCTTTTCACGCACAGATCTAAAATCACTTTATAAAGGTGGGGAAGCACCCTCGTTTACAGATTAACACATTCTAGAGCTGAGGTTTGGGTCAGAAGTGGAGCTTGTTGAAGGGAGGGTCTGACCACTGGCATTTTCAGATGTTGGTCTTGGCTATCTGTAAAAAGACAGGGACTTCATTCTTTACAAATTAGGAAAGGTATTAATTTCATTACCACCACCTTGGTATTCCATAATATTTAAGAAAAAAAAACAAATACTTTTTCATTAACACACTACATCCCTGGAAATCATTACAACATGAAACCAAAGGAATTATATTCTTCTTGGTTAATGCCAATTGCACCAATTAGTGTACAGCATCATCTTGGTTTTACCTTGTTTCCCCTGTGTGGTACTGGGGATTGTGCTTTTAAGGGCTGAGCTTCCCAGACAGAGTCTGAGCTGGGCACTGTGAAGTTCTTGTTTTTGGTATGCACAGTGAGCTGGAACTGAACACGGAATAAAACAGAGCTCTTGTAAGCCCTGGGGGATCACTGAACACCACATGGTACCATGCATAAAAAGGAACTAAGAAAATGAGTGAAGAATGGAGCAGTTAAAAGCCCCACCAGAGCTGAAACTCTCTGGAAATGTGGGGAACAAATCAGAGAATGTTTAAACCATGCTTCACTCTGTATCTGCAAGGAATGGGTGCCAGCAAATAGGAAGACAGTCAGCAGGATAGCCTTATATCTGACAATAGCTGGTTCTAAAGCACTTGATGTGTTTAACAGTTTTCAGTTGCTCAGGTAGAGAAAGCTAACTATGGAACTGTATTACAGACATTTGAAATGTCTGTAGTTCATGTAAAAATGAGACATATGAAAGGTATGTTGTTAAGCACTGCACAAAAAATGAAACCATTGAGTTTGCCCCTCTTGCAATTTTGGGTGGGCTGAGTCCCTAATAAGAGACCAGATGGTATCTACCAATACAGGGATCAAACCCTTGCCACCATCACTTGCCTGGGTTCCTCGTATATCTAGTATGTAGTACCATTGTTTAACCTTCTTCCCCATCTTAAGGTGGTGGAGGAAAGAAAGCAACTGCAATCACAGGAAAGTTTGCAAATTCAGTCCTAACCAGCAACTCCTCCCATATCCAACCCTCCAAGTTCTCTGCCCACCCCCATTCTGCAATATAAAGATTGGCCCACTCTACATGACATGATCATAAAGATAACCCCCCCACGCAACACACACACCCTACCTGAATAATTAACTCATACACCCAAACACATATTCAAATTGCCCCAGGGATCTCTCAGCTCCACAGCATCTGTTGTATATGAGGTGGTAGGAAAGAGTGTGGTGTTTTTTAAAAGTGTTTATCCCTCCTACTGTAAATTAGGTCCTGGCTGATGAGAGGCCAGCCACAATTTCTGTGGATCCTCTGTGTCAGCAAGGCAGTTTATCAAATTATCAGACAGTCAAAAACCCTTCTCTACACATCAGCTTTCTCATGCCACCTTAGATTTTACTTTCTATGCAACCCTCCCTATCTTTGAGTACTAGCTCTTTAAGAAAGTCACTTCCACATCTCAAATCACGCCCCCTATTTCCAATATACGAAATCCATTCTGTAGAATTCCAATTCCAGCAGCCTCACTGAGGCAAGTTCAGTTCTCCCTCACAGGCTTTTGTTATAGCATATAGTATCTTAGCCAACCTATTATCCTATTACTTTTTCTTGTTCCAGCACTTGATTCTTCTCATTTGAGAGTCACTTTTTAATTTATATTGCCCTGTCTATTTGTAAAACTCTGTCCTACCCTCCTACATATCTTCGACAAGGGATGTCAAACTCATTCATGGACAGGATCAAATTACATTTTTCATTATGGCCTGGAGCATAAATGTAGATCTACAGATTCCCCTCAATCCACAGCAGAACTCCCAATTAAATCAATGAAAGGTCTGCACACAGAGTAAGAGAAGAAAATGGTTTTTGTGTACTGACTACATTTCTAAGTTATTATTAGTTTGATAATTTGTCACATTCAGCATCACTCAGATGTATACCACTACTTCTGTCTTTTGTTACTCTTCCTCCCTTCTCATCTTCCATTGTCTGTTTTACTCCGTCACCTCTATCTTTGTATCTCTCCTTTCCTTCCCTGCAGCAACACCCAGTTATCTCTCCTCCCTCCCCATTATCTTCACCCATCTTCACACATTATCTTCCTCATCCTATTTGCTATGGTAATAAAGGAATTAAATATTTAAAGGTCAAATTTATAGTGCCATCACTTTATCATTAGCCTTTAAACTTAACACCTTACTAAGATGAATGGAGTGAGGTTAGTGAGGTTAGAGGAGTCATTGTTGCAGTCTGTGTGCAAACTCAGGCAGACAACACCATAGCTTACACTGTTTGTATTTGAAAGCTTTCACATTCTGTACACTCTGAATAAGTTAAGCGAGTCATAAATCGCATGGTCTGGATGTTGATGCTTCTTCTTTAGACTATTAGTGTTCGCAAAGTGCTTTTTTAGATTAAAACCATTATGAAAGCACCATCATGGATATTTTTATGATTGACAATAAACCTCACTAACTTTTTCCTTCCCCCATTACTTCATCCTCAGGTTCTCTCCTCATAATAGCTAGTCTAGAGAAATATTTATTTACATCTGGAGGAACTTGGCTCCACCATCCCTTACTCACCATTCAGAATCACTTGGCAGGCACACTGGAGGAGGGGGAAGAGTATGCTACATCCCCAATAGTGGTGAAAAACCTACTCCCTACCTCAGAACAGGCAAGAGAGAAAGTGTGTCATTCTAGCCCATGCAGAATACTATAGGTACCCTGAAGTGAGTTGTAGCTCACGGAAGCTTATGCTCAAATAAATTTGTTAGTCTCTAAGGTGCCACAAGTACTCCTGTTCTTTTTGCAAGTATTCCCCTGTGTCAACTTATTATTCATTATGTTCTTAGTTAATTATATCTGCTTTGATCTTGATAACCTCAGATTTTGTAAATGAAGAATATTTGTATAGTCAATTTATGCTAGCTAAAGCTATGTTTGAAAAGGAGATGTATCTGTCTTTTTTCATGTTCACATTTCATTTGAGAAAAGAAATTAAGAAGACTGTGCTGACTGCTGAGTCACTGTTTTGATTTAAAAGCCCTATGCAGTTGACAGTGTTTGATCACTTGGGGTTGGGTAATGATTCAACATCACCAATGCTTAGTGTAGTCTTTTAGACTATCATAATTTCCTGTGGAATAAATGAAAAAACTAGAAGTACAGTGGTTGCACTATGATATGAAAAATTTAATAACACCTTTAAAAAAATTCTTTTTAGATACTTGCTTAAATCTGGGCTTTAATTGATTTCTTTCCTCCTCCCCTCCCTTTACAAATGAAAAATGCAGTTTAGAAAAAAAAAAATTGAGAACTATAAAAATGTTACTAAAGAAGCTGTTATCATTCCATGTTATTGGTAGGCAGACCTATTTGTGCAAAATATTGTAATAAACAAAAGGAATTATCTGCAGCTAGATTCATGTAGCTAACATAATGAAATACCAGTTAGAATAGACTTGTTAGCACTCTGGGTCACTGTGAAGGTGTAAGGAATACTATTCCTCTGGGGTCAGAGGCCTGCCCCTGCTTGGGTGGCTGATGAACCCCACCTGCTGCACCTGGGAAAAGAGCTGGAACTTATTAGCTGATCCTCATAAAAAAAAAGGCAGTAGGAAAGGGAAGGGAGACCGCAATACTATCAGAAAGCTGGGGATGGTTAGTGGTTATGTGCCTAATGCACTGCTACTAGAGTAACTGCAGTGTGGAATTGTTCCAGAAACCAAACGGACAAAAGGGAGACTCTGTGAGATCCTTTAATGTTGAAGCTCTAAGGTAAGAGCCAGGAAATTTTGAGTGGCTGAAGTTACTGATGTGAGGGGCAGACTGGGGAAGGGACTAGTCAGCCTGCATAGACTTCAAGGGAAGAGTCTGTGAAGTTTTGATTTCTCTTGTTAGGAAGGCTTGAAACAAAAACACTAATCCTGCTAGAAGCTGCTTCCCTGGATTCTGTGAGAGAGCCTTGGACAGGATTACTCCAGGCAGTGAGCTGGCTCAGCAAGAGCAGAACCTGGTCCAGTCAGAGGAGGATGCTGTAAGCTAGGCCCCTATATTCTTCTTTTTTTAAAGGGGGAAACAGGTGAATTAAAAACCTGGGGGAAATGGCAGTGGAATGTTCCCTATCTTTCAAAAATGGATTCATCCTCTTTTTTTTTTTTTTTTCCTCTGATCACTAGCTAATGGAAATGCCACTCTTTTTAAAGATTCTTCTTTGTTAAATGCAAATCATCATCTCCCATTCAATCTACTCTGAATGGAATGCTATTTGTTTTATGTTCCATTTAGTTCCAGATCACTGTGCCCTCTGGATCCTAAATATTCTGTAAATGAGCCTAGTGTTACCCAAATACAAATAGGTTACTGTGTTAGCTGAACTCCATTGGTGGTGGTGATTTCATAATTAATATACAGTATTGCAGAATCAACATGTTACAGTTCTGATTAAGTCCTTTATATTTACTGATATTGTGATACAAAAGAAAAGGATATTGAATAAAATACTTATTCTTCCCCTCTTTGGACCTGATCTTGCAGTAGGTACTTGCTTGAGAAATGCCAATAAAGGGCTCTGCCCTGAAGCCATCAAACATTTTGAAAAGGAAAAAGACAGTAAAACCATTAAATGGCTACTTTTGGCTGAGAGAGAGTGGAAAGACCCTTTTTGTACCAAAGGAATGTATTTGGGTCCAAATGTGAATCAACTCAAGCTGATGTAACACATGGTATGAAATCTGGCCCCTTGAAGTCAGTGGGACTTTTGTCCTTGACTTCAATGAAGCCAGATTTCACCCCTGGTGAATATTTTATTGCATTGCAAGATCTGATTAATTTGCAAATATTAGATGCAGTAGAAGATAATGCAGCCTGGCCATTCCCATTTTATGATGCCCTTCCCTCTTAAAAAAGAAAGAAATATGAGATTTCAGTCTCATGGAGTGTGAATGGATGTTCAATAACTCCAGAGATCTAATGGTGAAATGTAAACTTGTAGATAAAACTTATTTTCAATTATTTTGTTTTTCTATGGGTTATTCACTTCATCTGTGCAAGTAATATTTATAGGTTTCTGGTTTTTCCTCCAGATATCTCTCCAATCCCATACCAGTACAGATGTATTTATGTTTCAGTGGTGTTCTCTGGGTATTCAATTAGGATATAAAACTGAATATGTGGTACTTGATCCCATCATAAGACTTCAAATGACTCTGATATCACTGCAGCAGCTTGCAATGTCATTCGGCTCAGAGAGGGATTTCACATTAGTCGATTTTGGCACCAAAATCCTTGTGATTTGCACAACTAGGAAACCCATGACAGACAACATGGAGAAATTCGCTAGAGACAATAGCGGCAGAGCAGAGTTGCAGTGGATGACGACTGTTAGCACCGCGCACATTTCCCAAGGAAGAACACATGTACCCGGGAGCCCATGTCAGACAACATGGAGATATTCGCTATTGAGACAATAGCAGCAGAGCAAAGTTGCAGCGGAAACGGTGGATGATGACAGTTAGCAGTCCTACTGCAACGTCTACTGAAAGCAGTATGACATCTGGGGGGAAAAAGGCGCGAAATGATTGTCTGCCGTTCCTTTCACGGAGGGAGGGGCAACTGACATGTACCCAAAACCACTCGTGACAATGTTTTTGCCCCATCAGACATTGGGAGCTTAACTCAGAATTCCAATAGGTGGCGGAGACTGCAGGAACTGTGGGATAGCTACCCACAGTGCACTGCTCCGTAAGTCAATGCTAGCCATGGTAGTGAGGAGGCACTCTAATGACTTAATGCACTTAGTGTGGACATATGCAACCCTGGATATATAAATAGAACCAGAAACCACCTGAGAAAGCCATATCATTCTCCTGGTAGCCATGATTTCCTGAAGCAATCCAGAAGAATTATCCTATACGTGGACATTGAAATTGCTAAGCATCATCCGCCTCAAGAGGACCTCCAATGCTACAAACCTGCAAAACTCAGCTAGGGCTTCCATAGTGCATTGAAGCAATCTGTACAGCAACATTAAATCCATTTTTACCTCATTCTACAACTTGTATGCTACCCTGACACTCATCTGGATTTACAGCAGATAACCTGGTGCACCTGAGAATAGACTTTTAAAAGCATGGCCCCTCCTTCTCTCCTGTCAGTTAATGATGAAATGAGTATCCAGTGAGAATTAGTTGGGACAATGTTGGTACTGCAGCCTGATCCAGACACATCTTGGTTATGCATTTACAGTAATTGCTTATAGGGAGACAAATATGTACTCTACTCTCTGACCAAATTAAACTAAGTTGTGTCTCCATTGGCTTCAGTGGAGTTAGAGCAGGGATGAATCTGGCCCATTAAGGCTTAATTAAACTAATAACTATATAGATTTCAGACTGTTATTAACCAATCTCTTCCACTATTTTGTTCCCTAACATAAAGAGACAGAATGGCAAAAAATTGTTTTATGTGCTTAATGTCACTAGTGAAGAGAAACAAGTTCTCTCAATTTTGTTATCTTGCCAATATCCAGACTGATAGAGCCATTTTGGCATGTCATGCTCCCTGGAAATAAAATGTGAATTCCTACCTGCTTGACACACAGGGGAAGAGCTGGGCATGAGGCATATTAATTTCATTCTAACAATCACATCAAAATCCTATTAATGTGCTTTTGGGATGCTTTTCACAGCCTGTTTCATTCTGGTTATTATCTAGAACACTGAGGCTGTTTTATGTCAGTCAAATATTCCGTCAGCATTTAACTGAGGGTATTGTACACTATGTAGTTTATTCTATGAAGTTTGGATACTTCACTAGGGCCCAGTGCTGTAAAGTGATGAGTGCAGGATCAGGCATCTAGCAAGTACAATTAGGCTTGATTCTTATCTTGGATCAACACACGGGTAGTAAACACATAAAAGTTGTCTTATGTATTCATGATGCATAAAATCATTATACCACCAAGATACAGCAGTCCTTCAAAAGTGTTACTCTGTGGGTCAGATATGTTAGTCTGTTGCTTTGAGATCAAAAAGATTGAGCATGGTCCAGCTGAGTATTAGCCCTTCACAGCAGTTATTTACATACTTCCACCTGAAAATGATATACCAGAAGCTCACTTCATTAATATAATATGGTGGTCTTTCTATCTAAATAATCATATTCATCACTTTGATATTTCAGTGCTATGCTAAAAAAGCAAACAGTTGTGCAGTATGATACAAATACTTTACCACAATATACATGCCAACTATAGAATATATGATGGTAAAGGAAAATAGATTGTACTATTCTATGTGGACTTCTAAAGTGTGACTACCATATTGCTTAAACTTGTTGGAATAAACAGAGCAAATAGGACTCCTCGGATGCTTAAAGAAGAGGGACTTGTCTATCCAGGCATTATTTTTATATGATCTCAGCTATACAAACACAGAGTTTAGCACCCAGGGATAATACATGGATTTTTTTTGATACCATCCTTATATAGTTTCCATCTGTGATACAGGAGGTATAAAATACATATATTCATTTAATGAGTAATGATGTAGATCAATACAAGCTGAAAATGTAAGTTTAGGATATTGTTTAAACAGTTTCATACATGCCCATGACAGATCACAACAGAATGGACACTGATTGTGTAAAACGTAAGCACAGTGTTTTGCAGCAGGCTGGTCACTCGAGTCATGCTTTGGTTTTTTCGTGAGTAAACTCCACACCAGTAGATTTAGAACAGTCTCTGGATGAAGTTCTGGCCCTATTGAAGTCGACGGCAAAACTCCCATTGACTTCAATGGGTACAGGGATTAACACTAAGCTTGTCTTCGCTGAGAGGCAAGATGTTGCCATGGCAAATGGGGTAATAAAATTAAACTGATATTTTTAGAGTTCTGTGGGAAAAGTAGTAATCATGTAACGAAAGACTGTATCTTAATGCTTATATATGAAGGCCAAATTAAGATTGCTTGGGCAACCGTAATTTTGGCATTTCCTAACTTTTGAATGTTAAACTTTACATCCTTGAGTTTCTTTTGGAGTAGATATTTCTTTGTAATTTCCTGGAATTTTTAAAAAACTGAAATAACCAAAAATCCATTATATGGAACCATATTGACTCCCACATGGTTCATTAGTAGAGTCAGAAACTCTGCCACTTGAACTAACAGACTAAGTGGTGATGGTAGTAGTAGGTTGTCCTTCTCTGTGTGAGCCAACCACTAGTGGGAAATGAGATCTATATTTTACCACTGGATTTCACTGCTTTTGCTGTCAGTTCTATTCAGTGTTCTGAAGAGAGTATTCTCTAGTTGTTACAGGCCCTTTTGTTGATGTCTTCCCTAAGCCTGACCTTTTCTGCTCCTGCCTATATCTCCTCACCATCCAGGCCTGGCTCCTCACCCCTCTGTATTCCAGTCAAGTAGTTTCCTTCTCCCCCTTCCTGCCTAGGTCCCATTACTGGAGATGGAAAGCACAGAAGATTTTTCCCTGCTCTCAGTTCTAGTGCCCGGTGCCACAATGACCCTTGGCTATTGAGAAGAACAGCTGCAGAAAAACTCCCTGCTCAGTTCCTGCAGCTCTGGACCAGAGCGTGCTTAGATACAGATAGCAAATTCGGTGAGAATTCTGCCAAACTCTAGCAAGTCTGACTTTGCACACGGTCAGATTTTTTTTTTCCCCCAGATGTTCATATCTTACCAAATTTGGGCTAATTTTCATGTGGATAGCAAAAGGTACATCACTGATACTAGGGTGAACTCCCTGCCAAATTTCAAGTCTCTGTTCCGAAGCACTAGAGCTTCTCAACAAAATGGTAGTATAAGTTTTTTTTTTTTAAATGGGCACAACTAGGTATTTATTGTCTCATCTCAGAATGAGGGTAAATAGGGCTCTATAGCAATTAAAAAGATTAATTGTGATTAATCATGCAATGTTAAACAATAATAGAATACCATTTATTTGAAAATGTGGAAAACATCCAAAAATATTTAAATATTGACATCAGTTACAACACAGAATACAAAGTGAAGAGTGCTCACTTTATATTTATTTTTATTATAAATATTTGCACTGCAAAAAAACCAAAAGAGATAGTATTTTTCAATTCACTTCATACAAGTACTTAGTGCAATCTCTTTAAACTGCATTCAAAAATAAAACCATGTCAAACTTTAGAACCTACAAGTCCACTCAGTCCTACTTCTTGTTCAGGCAATCACTCAGACAAACAGCTTGTTTACATTTGCAGGAGATAATGCTGCCCAATTCTTGTTTACAATGTCATCTGAAAGTGAGAACAGGTGTTCGCATGGCACTGCTGTAGCCGGCATTGCAAGATATTGATGTGCTAGATGATCTAAAGATTCATATGTCCCTTTGTGCTTCAACCACCATTCCAGAGGACATGTGTCCATGCTGATAATGGGTTCTGCTCGATAACAATCCAAAGCAGTGCAGACCGACACATGTTCATTTTCATCATCGGAGTAAGATGTCACCAGCAGAAGGTCGATTTTTTTTTTTCTTTTTTGGTGATTCTGTAGTTTCTGCATCGGAGTGTTGCTCTTTTAAGACTTCTGAAAGCATGCTCCACACCTCGTCCCTCTCAGATTTTGGAAGGCACTTCAGATTCCTAAACCTTGGGTCGAGTGCTGTAGCTATCTGTAGAAATCTCACATTGGTACCTTCTTTGCATTTTGTCAAATCTGCAGTGAAAGTGTTCTTAAAACAAACATGCTGGGTCATCATCCGAGACTGCTAAAACATGAAATATATGGCAGACTGCAGGTAAAACACGGAGCAGGAGACCTACATCTCTTCCCCCAAGGAGTTCAGTCACAAATTTAATTAACACATTTTTTTAACAAGTGTCATCAGCATGGAAGCATGAAGGGGCATACAAATGTTCAGCATATCTGGAACATGGATGCCTTGCAATGCTGGCTACAAAAGTGCCACGGGAACATCTGTTCTCACTTTTAGGTAACATTGTAAATAAGGAGCAGGTAGCATTTTGAGTGACTGGCTGAACAAGTAGTAGGACTTTGTGGACTTGTAGGCTCTAAAGTTTGACATTGTTCTGAGTGCAGTTATGTAACAAAAGAAACTACATTTATAATTTGCACTCTCACAATAAAGAGATTGGACTACAGTAATTCTATGAGGTGAATTGCAAAACACTATTTTTTATCATTTTTACAGTGCAAATATTTGTAATGTTAAGTGAGTACTGTACACTATATTCACTTCAATTACAACAGAATATAATTAGAAAACGTAGAAAAACATACAAAAATATTTAAATTTCAATTGGTATTCGATTTTTTAACAGTGCAATTAAAAATTGTGATGAATCACAATTTATTTTTTGAGTTAATCATGTGAGTTACTGCAATTAATCAACAGCTCTAGATGTAACTGAGCACTTTTTGCTGAAATTAATTTAAAAAAAAAAAAACACCTGAGCCAGACATGGAAAATTTCAGCCCAAGTGGGGCAACGTCATAAGCAACTGAAAACAGGGTCTTTTATGGAAAGTGTCAAGCAACCTTAACTAGAAGTGGTGCTACTTGTGCTGTCCGTAATATGTGATCGTGTTTCTTGTTTCTACAGTATGTATGATAGCTAAATCATTTTAGAAGAAGAAATGTTTTATATGAGAAACAACAATGCAGTTACTATACTGGTTTATGCTATGGGCTGTAAGGGAAAGGGGTAAGAAGCCCATTCCAAATTGAAACAGCTAGAATAAGGCAAATGGACGGCAAAAAAGAAATTTGTAAACAGAGATCAACACAATCCTCTCAGTATGGGTATGGGGGAAACTCCAATCTGTTTTGTTGGAAAAAGGTCAAGAAACCTTGCCTAGAGCCAAAGCAAAATGGACAAATCTGCCACATCAGAAAGCATTTTATGGTGTAAGTTGTGCTGTCATAGTAGCATGCAGAGAGAAATCTTGTTCTTTCAACCAAAGAGCTGAATCCTGCAATGCAATTTCCTCTATGAACAATCTGTTCGATGTGTTCGTTTCTGGATGGTTTTCAAATTGCTGAACTGCTGCATTCTCTTTACTAATATTTGGGTGTTCCTGCCTCCCCCGGTCCCAAGTGTATACTTGGATCTCCAAAACCTCTTCTTAGAATTCTTCCTTTTGAATCTGACTGCATAGAAAACTGAAAGCTGTTTAGTCTGATCCACCCCAACCGAAAATCAGAATCTTAACAATTCCACTGAAGAGTACCCAACTAAAGAGTCAGCCTAAACTCTGGAGGCCTGATTCATCACTGTTAATCCACTTTTACAACTCCATTGATTTCAATAGTGTTAAAACGGCATGAAACTGGAACAGGAACAGTGAATAAAGCCGTAGGTCATGTTCCCACTCACATCGGTCCCCAAAACAAGTCTTTGCTTGTATTTCTTAAAGCAAAATTTAACTCGTACTGTTCAGCGTAATCAGCCATGTATTATGTTATGAAGACTCGTGAAGCAATGATCCCCTGACACTTCCTTGTTTTGTGGTTGTCCTAATAAAAAATAAATTCCTACTTCCCATCCCTCCTCTGCTTTTGTTTTAATCAGAGATGCATAAATGGATCATTGACTACACATAAGGAAGCTGGCTGGTCACACTCTTCCTCCTCTGTTTCCCTTATGTGCCAAGAATGTTCCCTTCTGTGCTATTTTCCTTAAGTGACAAAATTGCTTACTGCAGTACTGAGAGAGCCAGTCATACTGGCACAGTTTCTTTCTGCTGAATAATGATTGCTATAGCTTGTATTGTAGCATTGTGAATCTTGCCCACATGCTCAGGGTTCAGCTGATCACCATATTTGGGGTCAGGAAGGAATTTTCCTCCCAGGGCAGATTGGAAGAGGCCCTGGGGGTTTTTCGCCTTCCTCTGTAGCATGGTGCATAGGTCACTTGTTGGAAGATTCTCTGCACCTTGAAACCATGATTTGAGAACTTCAATAGCTCAGACATAGGTGAGAGGTTTACCGCAGGAGTGGGTGGGTGAGATTCTGTGGCCTGCATTGTGCAGGAGGTCAGACTAGATGATCATAATGGTCCCTTCTGACCTTAATATTTATGAAACTAAGTGTTCAATAGTCCTGAACCCAATATGACTAAAAATCTGATCTCACTCCAGAACACTATATTCATGTTTTTGGGTGGATTTTCTCCCACCCCCCAGCCATGACATTCTTCCTCTTGATAACTTTTAGAACTGTGTGTGATTTGTCAGGAAATCATGTATATGGTTGAAAGTCTCTTTAGTGAGAGAACAGATCCTCACTTTAAGGGCCCCCTTAGCTATTGACTACTTTCCTTTTTCTTTATCCCATTTCAGCTTGTGGTTAAAGCAGGGTACTAGGAGTCAGAATTCTGCAACTGTATTCCCAGATGGGACAAACCTGTTTAATTTTGGGTAAATTACATAACCTTTCTGTATCTCTGGAGCCATGCTGGCAGCAAGGGACACCCTGGCCATCTCCCAGTTTTTCCTGGATGTACTATGGTAACTGTGAACTATCTGAGGTGACCCCCACCTTATCCAGAGGTATTCCTACAGGGGTTGGATTCACTGGCTTTGTCAGCTTTACAATGGGGGGCGGTGCAAAACAGCCATAACAGACCTGCGAATCAGGCCCAATAAAATACAAAGTTGCAGAAATGACCAATGAACTCAATAAGTTCAAGGAAAAACAAATTGAAAAGAGTTTAGAGATGAATGAGTATTAGGCTAGAATTACTGTCAAGGGTATAGAGTGTTCCAAACTTGGAGTCACACAATAGCGTGTGTGTGTGTGTGTGTGGGCGGGGGCTGGTGGTATCCTGTAAGACGCTGAGCACTTCTTGTGAGGTACTGAACTCCCTCAACATCCACTTTTGAGGAGCCTAAGGTCATCAGTACCAAAACAGGAAGAATTCAACACCCCGCAAGATTGGGCGGTAAAGTGTCTCTTAGCTTTATTAATATTAATTTCTATTACTGACATCAATGCTCCATTGTGCTAGGTGCTGTACAAATAAATAGTAAGAGCCAATCACTGCCCCGAACAGCTTATAGTCTAAATGAGAGCTCCCCAAATTTTGGGGCATGCCCCTCTAACAGGACCTGGAGGAACATTCAGGGTGCACAATGGGGTCTGAGCCCGCCCCCATAGGATGGGGGTGGGATGGAGCTCCACCCACCCAGCTCTGCCCCTAGCCATGGCCCTGACTTCCAGCCCCACCTTCAGCCCCTGACTGGAGCTCTGCACCCAGCCCTAGCCTCAGTACTAGTCCTGGTCCCAGCCTCATCCCTAGCCTTGGCCCCGGCCATGGCTCCATTTCTGGCTGCGTCTCCTGGCCCCAGAACTGCTCCCAGCTGCAGCCCCAGTCTTAGCCCCTGTCATAAACCTACAGCTAAGGGTAGCATAAAATCCCTCCCTTACCTGTAAAGGGTTAAGAAGCTCAGTTAACCTGGTTGGCACCTGACCAAAAGAACCAATAAGGGGAGAAGATAATTTCAAATCTGTGGGGGAAGATTTTTCTTTGTGCCCTCTTGGAGCCAGAGGGACCAGGGGCAAGAAAACCCATCTCTTAAAACCCTGCCTGAAATAAGGTCTAGAATTACAAAAATTGTAAGTAAAGCAAGGAAAGGCATTAGATTATCTTTGTTTTTAGCTTGTGAATTTTCCCTGTGGTAAGAGGGAGGTTTATCCCTGTTTTTTGTAACTTTAAAGTTTTGGCTAGAGGGGAATCCTCTGTGTTTTGAATCTGATTACCCTGTAAAGTTACCTTCCATCCCTGATTCCATCCTGAGAGGTGCTGCTTTTACTTTTTTTTTCTTTATTATAAAGTTCTGTTTTTAAGAATCTGGGGTTTTTAGTGTCCTAAAAACCCAAGGGTCTGGTCTGTGTTCACCTGGTTTACCTATTTGGTTGGTAGATTATTCTCAAGCCTTCCCAGGAAAGGGGGTGAAAGGGCTTGGGGGGATATTTTAGGGAAACAGGAACTCCAAGTGGTCCTTTTCCTGAATCTTTGTCTAACTCACTTGGTGGTGGCAGTACCCATGAAGGACAAGGAAGGATTTGTGCCTTGGGGAAGTTTTAACCTAACCTGGTAGAAATAAGCTTACCGGGTCTTTCATGTGGATCCCCACATCTGTACCCTAGAGTTTGGAGTGGGGAGGGAACCCTGACAGCCCCCTTACCCCTGTTTGTGTCATCCTCCCCATGCCTGAGAGCCGCAGCCCTGCTCGTGGCCTGGCTTGGGGCAGGGGGAGCACAGACAGGAGTAAAATGGGGCACAACCCTGAAAAGTTTGGGAACCACTGGTCTGCAATTCCATGGTAGGGTCTATTCCTGAATCTGTCTTCTGACTCCCAATACTGTGCCTTATTCATTGAACTACACTATTTCATTTATTTAGTCAAGATTTAGAGCCATCGACTGGCTTCAGAAGATTCCAAACAATATTGTATAAGTGATAACTGACAAATACACATCTCTTGGTAAGTTATTAAAGCAATTTTAAAACTAATTCAATATTTAAAAGATCAATGTATCCATCCCAGAACTAGAATAACATATTGACCCAATTTCATGTATATTAAAATTCCAGTAATAGCATCTGGCATAAGTAAGGGGAGATGCTATTTGGTGCTGGAAAAGGTCCTCCGATATCTCCTAATAATCCATGTAGGTAGCATCCATCTCTTCTTCCTGTAATGTCACCACTTCCATTTGACTTCTTTCAGGATTTCCTGTAGCTACAGAGCTATCTATAAAGCTCTAGAACAATATGATTTTATGCATAACTTACAAAGGACAGTGGGCACATATATCACACACAAAGAACAATGAGACAGATTATGTGAGGTGCTAAGCACTTTGAACTAATACTGTTGACTTCAGGTGGGCTCTTTAGTAGCACCTCTAGGTCCTAAACTCTTTCTCTAACATGATGGTAGGTTTACACACCTGGAATTCCAGAGACTGCTACAACTGAGTAGAAATTAACGTTAGCACTTTATAGATATTGTAAACCAGCCTAGCAGATTTCTTATCTGATATATTTAGTGGTATGTTCCTTATGAGTCAAAAAAGATTCTCTTGAAGTGACATCATAAAATACCTTTTACTGGAAATATTTAATCTTTTATTTATACATAGTATAAACTTACTCTGGCCAGTAAAGATCAAATATATCTGTTTGGTCCTTTAAAGGATGCTTTCCTGCTTGTTCAGCTCACCTGCCCAGTCTTGTAATACTCTTAAACTGGTGTAATTGGATAGGGAATCTTCATCAGAATTCCATCTTTTTTTAAATTATTTTTTATTTTTTAGTTATTCATGGTGTCTAGCAAATGCTATTGTGAAGTACTGGCACACACGTGTATATTAGATGGAATATTTCAGAGATAATCAAATATATTCATAGATTCCAAGGTCAGAAGGGATCATTGTGATCTAGTCTATTGCCTGTGTTATACAGGAGGTCAGGTCTCCTACAAAATAATTCCTAGAGAATATCTTTTGGAAAAACATCCAATCTTGACTTAGACTATTAGTGATGGAGAATCCACCATGACCCTTGGTAAATTGTTCCAATGGTTAATCGTACTCATTGTCAATGTACACTGTGTTTCCAGCCTGAATCTGTCTAGCTTCAACTTCCAGCCATTGGATCATGTTTTCAGTCTAGCAGAGAAAGTTATGAGTCAATTATTAAATATCTGTTCTCTACGGAGATACTTAGACTGTAATCAAGTCTCCCAGCAACTTTCTCTTTGAGTATATCACTATAAGGCATGTTTTTTAATCCTTTAATCATTCTCTGAAATCTAGAAAATTTGTCTTACAGGTGAGATTTAAGCAAGCCAATCTAATTAGTTTATCAAGGAGAAGGTTGAAAGGTCACTTGACTAAAATTTATAAGTATCTACATGGGGAGAAGATTTCTGATAGTAGAAGGCTTTTTTTAATCTAGCAGATAAAGGTGTAACAATCTAATTGTTTACAGCTGAAGCTGGACAATTTCAGACAAGAAAAAAAGAACATTTTAAAGTGTGAAGATAACTAATCATTGGAATGCTTCTCCAAAGGATGCGGTGAATTCTTTAAATCGAGATTGGATGACTTTCTAAAATATGCTGTAGCTCAGCTAGACGTCATAGGCTTGAGGTAGGAATTACTTGATGAAAATCTGTGGCCTGCATTATGTAGGAGGACAGACTAGATGATCACAATGGTACATTCTGGTCTTAAAATCCATAGATGTTTCCTGTCACACAGCAATTCTTCCACTGGCTTCTGATGATTTCACTGGGAGTAGGATCAGGGCCTAAAGTGGTTCAACTGCAGGAAAGAAAGCTTAAAATAATAAATGTAATTTTAAAACCAATTAAGAATCTTTTGAAGATTAAACCCAAGATGGGGAAAGATTTCCAAGCCAGAAATTTTCTTAAATTTTTAAAAAGTGTTTTCTGGCACTATTTTAAGCACTTAAGTTTTCGGAGTGCTTTTTGGATTGTATCTCATGCAAAATGTTTTTCCTGTTAGATATTTTCAGACTATATTAAAATACCTAGCACAAAAAATGTGCCTGGTTCTGTAGGCTCACAAGGGATGTAGAGGTCATAGGGGCTTGCTTCCCAGGGCCCAGAGCACAAGGTCTGTGCAAGGTTAGCTGCACCTCTTGTGCTAGCATTTGCAAAGGGGGTCAGAAGGGTATGGAGAGAGAAGGGTCATAGCCCCTCCTCCCTCTGCATCAGCCAGCAGACATGTTTGGGCACAGAGTGAAATGCACACCATTAGTTTTGTGCTCTCCAGGAGGCATTTTGCTCAGTCTCCTACATTGCTCCAAATGTGGGGAGGGGGGGGCAAATTATAAGCCTGCATGGTTATTTTCCTGTGTTGTTTTGTTTTCAAATGTAACTTATAAATATTCTTCAGAAACTGTTTAAATACTTTAGTCCTGAGACTAAGCACTTACATAGTAAGCTTAAAGGCATTAGTCAAAATGTTACAACAGTTTGAATTTCATTGCACAGTTTGCAGCTACTGCGATATCACATAAAGGTGAATAATGTAAACTGAATTTAACAATAGAATGTAGCACTTTTTTTTTTTTTGGCAAGATTTCCAGCAATCTTTGGAAAAGTACCAGCACTTACATTATTTTCACTTCAACTGCTGCCTCAGTCTGCCAAAAGTTTTCTCATAGATACTGTACAGCAGAGAGATGTTTGAAAGAGAAATCACACCATTTTATCTGTACATGAGTTGTATTAAAAAAAATCCAACTTAATTTATCTGACTCTTCAGGTTTTCACAACCTTTTTAATATTTTGCATTTTTTGTTTTCCCATTTTATTTAAAACACTGTCAAAGTACTTCATCTGCTGGAAATCTAGTATTTGCAATAGTGACTATTAGATTTTAAGGAAGACTTTAAATTAAAGGGCTATTGAAGATACTGTAGAAGAACTGAAATACAGGCTATACTGAAATACAGGGATATAGAGATTAACGGGGTCATGCACCTTTACAGTGCTTGAAAGACCAGACGAAGCTGCTCTAATTTGTGCCTGTCTATAATCCCAAAGCTTTTCTTTCAGAAGCTAAGAATTAGCAGGCCATAAAAATGCCCCATCCATGTCCTGTTTCTACCAGAAATGTCTGCTATGCTATGTGCCAGAAGTTATTGGGTAGGAGCCATTATGACAGTTATATGCCACCCAAAGATTACTATGACTCCTTTGTGAATGGTGATAGCAGGCCCTAGAATCTGGTGGTAGATCTGAGATCATTGTTTTCTCATGTCTTCCATAGAGACATTATGACAGAACACCACAAGGCGTCACACCACCACTCTAATATTCTGCTAGAATCCTCTCAGTGATCACAGCCTGACTCTAGTACAATTAAAATGGAAACCCTACTCCTAGAAAGACCACAGTCTTGATTAATCATTGCAGTACTCTAGTTTCTATAACTCCATTGAAATCAATGAAGTCACGCTGGTTTTAAACTGGAGTAACACTACAGTGAGCCAGGAGTGTCACTTGCACCATTAGAGATTAATTAAATTTTGAAACTGTTCATGCCCTAGATGCAGAAAAGAATGTTGTGGGGCTGTTTGTTCCTAAATGGAGATTATGAGAGAGCCCTTTCATAAACCTGGAAGAACCCATCCTATGACAGTTATTTACAGGGCTGTGCAATTTATATTTATTCCTATTTTTTCTTATTATTTAGTACCATGTGCAATCAAATGAACACAAGACCAACAGATTAATACTGTTTATGTTGCTGAGCTCTGTAAACAGGATAATTACATTAATTCTTTAACTAAGAAGAAGCCTATGTCTGACAACATATAGCAATGAAACCTGATATAAAAATGCACTTCTCAAAAAGTGTATGAATATTGAAGAGTAACAATATAATGATGAAAATAAAAACTGAGTTTCAGAAACAAAGGTTCAGTCTTCTCTAGTTCCAAGAACAGAATTCCATATCTTCAGAGCATCACTAATGTAAATGCCATGTGCCCATTGTTAATTTAATCAAAAGGAGAACAATTATGAGCTCCCACCTGTAACGTACTTGGTTTTGTACATGTAGAAGGTCTGGATACACATTTTGGCAGCTGTGACACATTGTATCTAGTTAGGCAGTGGCAGGTAATAATTACCTACATCTTCACAGCCTCCATAAAGTCTTTTCTCTTCTCCTTGTTGTAGGTGCAAGCTCTTCTGCCTGTCCTTACAAAGACCCATCATAAATTTGAGAAGTTTAATAGCTGTTCTCTGGATTATCTCAAAACTTGTTAGTACAAATTTTGAAACTTGCCTTCAGAGTTTTTTTTATTTTTACCCAAATGGAATTTTGATTGCAGTAAGTCTTTCTTGAGAGAAAGGTCTTTTCTGGGACTACCAAACAGAGCTAGGAACATACTGTGACTTAACCCTCCCTCCCCCCAAATTAAAACATATGCCTTAAAAGTCCAAAACCTTAAACATCCAGAATTTAGCAGAAGACTATTTGTGGAGCAAATGTTCTAAAACATATCCTATGTAATCCACCTCCTCCCTTCTGTCATCTTCTTCCCCAACTCTTTCCATTTTGTCCTGTCTTGCATCCCTTTTTTTCTTTTGCTCTTTCATGACTTCCACTCCCACACCTCCCCCAAAAATGAATGATAGTGAGGCATGCCACATAATTAAGTGAAAAGAACAAAAGTTTAACTCTACTTTTTCCTAATAGATATTGTTTCTACAATAATTCTTTTTTGTATATGTGAACTCAAAATAGTAGTGTCATGAAAACCTCTATGCACTACTGGAAATCCAGTACTTATAATAGTGACTGTCATAAATATAAAGGGAAGGGTAAACCCCTTTGAAATCCCTCCTGGCCAGGGGAAAGCTCCTCTCACCTGTAAAGGGTTAAGAAGCTAAAGGTAACCTCGCTGGCACCTGACCAAAATGACCAATGAGGAGACAAGATACTTTCAAAAGCTGGGAGGAGGGAGAGAAACAAAGGGTCTGTGTCTGTCTGTATGCTGGTCTTTGCCAGGGACAGAACAGGAATGGAGTCTTAGAACTTTTAGTAAGTAATCTAGCTAGGTATGTGTTAGATTATGATTTCTTTAAATGGCTGAGAAAAGAATTGTGCTGAATAGAATAACTATTTCTGTCTGTGCATCTTTTTTGTAACTTAAGGTTTTGCCTAGAGGGGTTCTCTATGTTTTTTGAATCTAATTACCCTGTAAGATATCTACCATCCTGATTTTACAGGGGGGATTTCTTTATTTCTATTTACTTCTATTTTTTATTAAAAGTCTTCTTGTAAAAACTGAATGCTTTTTCATTGTTCTCAGATCCAAGGGTTTGGGTCTGTGGTCACCTATGCAAATTGGTGAGGCTTTTTATCCAACATTTCCCAGGAAAGGGGAGGTGCAAGTGTTGGGAGGATTGTTCATTGTTCTTAAGATCCAAGGGTCTGGGTCTGTAGACACCTAGGCAAATTGGTGAGGCTTTTTACCAAACCTTGTCCAGGAAGTGGGGTGCAAGGTTTTGGGAAGTATTTTGGGGGGAAAGACGCGTCCAAACAGCTCTTCCCCAGTAACCAGTATTAGTTTGGTGGTGGTAGCGGCCATTCCAAGGATAACGGGTGTAATATTTTGTACCTTGGGGAAGTTTTGACCTAAGCTGGTAAAGATAAGCTTAGGAGGTTTTTCATGCAGGTCCCCACATCTGTACCCTAGAGTTCAGAGTGGGGGAGGAACCTTGACAGTGACTAAATTAAAATATTATTTAGAGTGTAATTAAATAAAGGGCTATTGAACATATTGAAATACACTCTGGTATACAGTGAGGAAAGAAACCCATCCTCTGTACAGTGCTTCTAAGACAAGAACTCATGCTGAAAAGTATGGAGCTGCTCTAGATTGTACTTGGCTGCCTATATCCCCATAGGTTTAGTTCTTGTGACTAATAACTGGTACGGCTAGGGCATCCTTATCATAGAATATTAGGGTTGGAAGAGACCTCAGGAAGTAATCTAGTCCAATCCCCTTCTCAAAGCAGGACCAAGACCAACTAAATCATCCCAGCCAAGGCTTTGTCAAGCTGGGCCTTATAAACCTCTAAGGATGGAGATTCCACCCTCCTAGTGAAATAGTGTTTCCTAATATCCAACCTAGACCTCCCCCACTGCAACTTGAGACCATTGCTTCTTGTTCTGTCATCTGCCACCACTGAGAACAGCCTAGCTCCATCCTCTTTGGAACCCCACTTCAGGTAGTTGAAGGCTGCTATCAAATCCCCCTGTCATCTTTTTTCCACGAATACCTACTATGCTATGGGCTAGTAGTTGAGATAGGGGCCATTACAGCTGTCATTTATGACAGCCAGAGATTAAAATAAGTGGTTTAAGTTAATATTTCAATTGGGGATTCGTTGCAGGAGTTCTGTGAGGCCCTGCACTCAGAGCAGTGAACCTTGAGAGACTATGGAACCTGGGAAGAAAGCTCATGCTCAAATAAACTGGTTAGTCTCTAAGGTGCCACAAGTACTCCTTTTCTTTTTGTGAATACAGACTAACATGGCTGTTACTCTGAAACCTGGGAAGATAGGGAGGTTGTAGATCCTGAGGAGAATACAGGTACACAGTGGGTGCAGGAAGGGGCTGTAGGAAAGGCCTGCAGACAGGCTGATGTAGGCAGAAGCAAAGAGCCCTGAATAAATATACCTTGCCTGCTTTCTACAGGGTCCCTGGGCTAGAACCCAGAGAAGTGGCCTGGGCTACCCTACTGGTCATTGTAAAAGGCGGTGTGAAAAACCCTAGAGACCAGAGGTGGGAGGACTAAAGATGAGACTTAGTCCCACAATCTCAGGTCAAGTCTTTGGCCCATCATCTGTTTGAGGTTTGTGTACCCTAGAAGAAATGAAACTAAAATTAGCCTACCTCCTCTTCTGACTCAGCTGTCTAGCTAGGTCATCTCAGGGCCAGAGTGGCTGTTGGCAGGGGTTCCTAGAGGAGGGGAGAGCCCGTTACGTTACGTCATGCCCAGCCACAAAATGCTGCGCTAGCAGTGAATTAACTCTTGTGTAGTTATAGGCATTTAAGCATAAAACTGATCCTTACGTTCCTTAGCTTGCAACATTGGAATGAGATAAAAGAAAGGTCAATGCTTTTTAAAAATTATGTTGGGGGGAGGGAGGGTAAATCAAGCCTTACAATGACTTTAATATTTCAGACTTTAACTGTTTTAATAGAGTAAAACATATTTGCATTGCCAAAAACATGAGAAAACAATAATATAATCATAATACATGAAAATATATGGATCTTGAGACTCAGCGAATGCACTTTTGGGAAAATCTTTCTTTGAAAATCTATCTGAATTGTCTGATAGACCTGGGGCTATACACGCTTGACAAAAAAAATTGATACGTAGTTATGCCTATACATTTTTCCAGATAAGGTGAAAAGCTTATTAAAAGATATCAAAATTGAAGAGAGGTGTGTTGTTTTTTTTTATTTTGGTTCACTTAAAAAAATGTTGACAGCTCATTTGAAGGAATTGAGAGACTTTGAAAGAGAAAAGTCAGAAAATTAACTTATCTTGTTGGGGATTTAGGGACCAACTCTGTCCTACCTTGCTAAAATGAGTAGACAAAGTGAAGTCTGTGGGAATATGCAGGGTAAAATAGGTATTGCAATTAGTGTAATTGCAATAGGATATAATCTTGCTCACACTGAAGTCAATGGGAGTTTGCCATTGATTTAAATCAAAAAAGGATTGGATGCAGTGTAATTAGTAATTTTGACACTGATTTTTTTTTACTTAGAGACTGTTTTTATTATATATATAAAATTTTTTGTGTGTATGTGTGGTTGTCCTTTCCAGTTAAAACTGTTGACTTTACACCAGTCTTTTCATTTCTAGTTATATTTTGTAACTGTCATTGAAAGAGTTTGTATTACAACACTAAGAAATATATATTATACTGTGGTATATGTGAAGTTGTTAATGCTGCCTGTAATTAAAGCTACCCAACACCTTCAGTTTAAAAACCCTGTTTTCAGCAGCTTTCCCAAACTTTGTGTTTGGTGTGAAGTTTCTCATGCCAGTTGTCTGCTTCAGGTTTTATTTTGTTTTATTTAGCATAATGCTTCCACTGTTTCAGAGAACAAGATTAGGGAAAACTACATTTGTTTAGTCCAAATTAAAAACATGACAACTGTTAAACTCAGAAGCTTGAGTACCTCCATGCTTTCAAGAAGAGGTTTGAAGTTTGGCAGGAGGGTCACCCAGATGTCATGGATGTGCCTCTTGTTGTCCCTGTGAAAATTCACCCAAATCTGGCCAAGTTACAAGCTTTTTTGGCGTGGGGGGAAATCAGTTTGCTCACGTTCAATAGGGATTTATTTATTTGCCAGCTAAATTTGTTGAAGAGTCCATCTGCACTGAGAATACTCCATCCCTTCACGCTCTTTTGTGTTGATC